>NC_064565.1:56701088-57326088 GCF_937001465.1 Orcinus orca | reverse complement strand
TACTCTCCCCACCCTCAGTGTGCCTTTGGGCACACTTTCTCTTTCCCCAAACTGATAAGATACTCAGCAAATACATCACAGTATTACAAACATCACCCGGACATTCAAAGGGCAACCGGGTGAGCAGCAGCTAATAAAGAAGTCAGGAACTCTGAGCTTCTGTTTCTCCTTCCGTAGGATGGAAGATCATTGTTACAATATCTCACTACATGGGAATGTTGAAGTGGAGTCCCTCAACTATACAGAAGTAGATAATCTATACATTTCACAAAATGTAAGTTCATGGAATAAATTCTCTACAACATGTTTCCTGCTGACTTGGAGACTGTTCAGTGCCCCAAGGAGTTTCCCTTAAATTATAGCATTATAGGGAGATTTATTCTATTCTATTCTATTCTATTCTAGAATGCTGACCTGTTCAGATTTGAGAGGCTGGGGCTGGAAGTCAAGTATTGTCTATATCCCAGGGAGTGACTACTAAGGTCGAACCCCAAACTCCATTCCTTGATGCACACACAAATAACTACAACCCTGAACTTCACCAGATCAGATTTTTCCCTGTCCTTGATGTTAACTCATGAGACTAATGAATGCAATTTAAGTTATATCCATTGACTGCATTGCATGTGTAGATATTTATCACTTATTCTTCTCTGCTCCCTGGGAGCGAACAACACATCTGAGTTCTTAGTATAAACTCGCTCTGCATAATTCTGGGAGCTCAAAAATGTTATTTGACTACACAGTCCTCTGTACAAAAAAGTCTATACATGTGGGTAGGTTGATCTGGGTGATTTTTTTATTTATTAAAGCTCTAAAGACTTGGATTAAACTAAAGCTTCTAGAAATGGGCCAACATCATTTTAGCACTTATACATTTAGCGAAGATACTGAAATTATAGGGAATAAAGTACTATAGCAGGCAGGTAATTCATGTATCTTTTCTCTAGTTGCACTCAGAGATATATTTCTACAGAAATGTCATATGTAGAATAAATACATAATATTTCTAAGTTCCTTAATTTTTGCTAAACTAATTTTTAATATGCCACTTGATGTGAAAATGGTTGTGAAAATCAATCTTCTTATACTTTTTAAATTAAAGAAAATAAAAAGAATGAACTGATGCCTATATTAGTAATATTCTTGGTATTTGTGACCACCACCTTCTTTAATTTCACTATTACCATCAAAATATGTACATAACATACTGACTGCCTCCCAGACTCCTGTCTAAATCAACTTCACTGACTTGGCATTTCATTTAAAGTATGTTATGACTTTGTGGTTTAGAAGGGCAGTAAATTTTACTTTATCTGTGCTTCCTTTTCTGGAAGTCCTTTAAAATATTCTGTTCCTGTGTTTTCCAGCTGAAACTTGCATGCAAATATAAGGCCTGTGAATTAAATTTGTTTTTAAAAGGTACCAAGATAAGGCCAAGAAATTAGCGTCTCCCTGAGAAGCTTTAATTTCCTCCCCTATAAACTGAGATGGCTGGACTACGTGAATGCTAGTGCTAGGAGACTGTTTAATCAGAATTGACCACCGGTCTTCTTCAGAAAGCAGAGGTCAAAGCGGAGGTCAACAAGGGACCAGCAAATGAGCATGCAATACTGCCAATAGATACAAAATAACTTTAAATCATGAGTCAACATGAAGGAAAGAAATAGATCAGGTGTGCTGAGAGCTGCAATTGTACTGGGGGCTCCTTGAAAATTGTTTCCCAGATGAGGCCATGACCTTATGTGGGAGACTGTGCCAATATCTTTTATGGAATTCTAGATGGTAAGAGAGAGCCACCTGTTATGTCAGCTGACAATGGATATTTTTATCCACCTTTGTGAAGGGGAGTAGATGTAGCCAATCTGCCTAGTTGAATCATAGGGCGTAGGCTGAAGTATAATAAGTACTGGGTGGTGAGGGGTATGAAGAAACTGATAGAGAAGCCTTGAATTCCATGGTAATAATTCCACATTTGCTCTGGAGAGCAGAAATAAATCAATCTATGAGGTCTATTTGGGTGTGATGCTTCTAGATACATCGAAGATAGTTTGTAGTATACTGGTAAACAGACGGGGTGGTGGTTAACTTTGCCCAGTACCACAGAAAAGTAGGAACTGGACTTGGGTACCAGTTATATGTGAGCATTATAAAGGCATCAGATCAATTTCATTCAATCCTCAAATTTATTGAGTGCAAGGCATTGTATTAGAAGCCATGGGAAATGGAAAGATGCCTTTAAGGAATGTACAGTCTAGAACCTCCAGTTAAGAACTCGGGAAGACTCATGAGAAATCCTATCAAGTTGCCTTCAGGTTTCAGAAGCCAAGTGGCTGAGCAGTAGAAACACTTCAAGGCTGAGAAGACATATGAAGAGGGTCTGGAGCAACAACACGGATCTTGAGGGTCTCCTGCTTGAAGAATACGGTCGTTTCCTAATCACAAGGTAAGAAGTTGAGTAAGTGTATCCATGACTAAGCAGACATCACTGTCATTTATAATGTTTACGGTGAGAAGCGAAAAGAGGAAGGCGAAGCCTTCCACGTGCAAGTTACAAACACTATAACCACCCAATGAGGAAAGCTTTACTGTATCACCAGTCAAGGGGGTCTCAGAAAGGCTCATATGAGGGGAACCCAGACTTCAACCCTGGTGACTCTGACTCCAAAGCCCACTCCACTCCACCAGTATGTTGCCAGTATATGAAAATGCTACTACTAGAGACAGAAAACCTTGGTGAAGGAATGGTTGGCTATAAAAATGCAAACATCCCTGGGTCAAATCACACATGAATGCATTACAAGTATTAATACTCTTGTTAAATTAATTTGTAAGGAAGTTGGAAGTGTATCTTTGAAGGCTAATAGAGGATTGGCTGGAGGGAAACAGGGCAAGAGCCAGACAGAAGAGATTTTTGTATCCCTCCTGCATGCTGAGTCCTTAGTAGCAAGAAGGTTCTGGATAAGAGGAAAGAGGTCAAGATACAATAAAGACTCATCTCTCTTTGTCAAATAGAGTTTGATGTAGAAGCAACGTAACAGTAGCCAACACAGGTACTAAGTATTTTGTTCACATAGCTAAAATATCTCTAAGTTCAAAACACAGCTAGCTTTCTTCCTTTCCTACCTTCCTTCAAAAATCCTTTAAGGAATTGTCTCCCTAATCCACAAGAAAATCAGAATTCACCTAATGATCACAAAAACATTCATTACACTCTTTAGAACGTGCCAAGTCCACAATCACCTACTGTGTTTTCTTCCTGACTTTCTGAACTCAGTCCTAGTTTCCCAAATATACCCTAAACTTTCCGGCTTCCATGCCTTTGCTCGTGCTGTTTCCTCTAACAGAAACCTCCATCTACCATCTCAAAATACTTCGCTTCCTGTAGAGCCCATCCCAAACTGTGAAGCTCATCCTGATATTCTCAACCTCATGGGCATGCTCCCTCTGAACCTTTGAAGGGCTTACTTTATATTTCTCTTTTTGCATTTATTCATTCTCCTTTGCCCTGAAGTCATTTTTATTCTTGTCTTATGCCTACTACCAGTGTGTTAAACCCCCTTTAAGGGAAAGAGCTTATCTCTGTATCACCAGCTCCACTTCGTGCCATATTCAGAATTCAATAAATAGTTGTGACATTTAATTAAATCTATCCAAGACTGTCAACCTGGTTACACATGGAAAGTCCAAGACAAGGTTCTCAATAAAGTGGGACTTGATGTTCTAGAAGGGTTCATATGGTTCTCAAGCTCTATCTTAAAACCTCAAATATATATAAAAACCACATATAAAAGTCTCAAACAGATGACACATATCTCAAATGACTGTCAGCAAATGATCTCCTTCCTGAACTTACTTCCAGAGAACAATGTTGTTTAATCTAAAAGGTCTGGGGGGAGGGGCTTAGTGACTGAACTACTTAAATTCAGAAGTCTTTCAGAACGAGATGATAAACCTTGGCACAGTTGGATTTACTCTGACAATGTTCAGGTAAAAATATATCGATGTCTCCTTTGTTCTTAAGCATACCTGCACTCTCAGTATTGACAGAAGCAAAGACGCAGAGAGCAAAATATAGAAAGGATAAGAATTTACTGCCCTTCTTCGAAAAACTAATGACCCATGGGAAGCATTTCTAGCATAATCACGTCTAAAACACATTTATAACTATGTTTTACGTGTCCCTAGAAGGAATGGGAGTGAGAAATAGGATTTGAGGAGAACAGGAAAAAAAAAAAACAACACACACACACACATAGTGCAAGTGTACCAGTATTCTTCCTCCACCCAAAGAAGCAACCCTGCTCCTGTTTTCCCATCGTCTACAAGGCAATCTGGGTCAATCTGCTTAAACTGTCAGAGCCTCAGTTTCCTTAAATGTAAAAAGAAAACAGGGGAGGTAGAGGAGGGAATCCTTCTATCTCTTTATCTACATCTCTGGGTTGTTGTGATGATGGAATTAAATAACACTCACAGAAACTCCTTGAAAAATACAGAGCTATACAAATGTCAAGTGCTGTTATCACAACCTGCCCACTTAGCCTCTTCTGACACGTCTTTTCTCTTGCTAAATAAGAGAGCCGGAAAAAGGTCTCAAGAGAGGAGAATTAGAGTTATGATCATTTCCAGTAAGATTCTTCTGCTGTATATACTTCCTCCCCCCAAACTTACCAGATTATCCCAAGAAAATGCTCAGATTTTGGTATTCATTTTCCTATGTCATCTGACTACAGTACTTGACACCACTTTTAAGTGGAATTAAGATAGATCAAAAGATCTATATTGGAGAAGTGAAGATTAGTAAAAAAAATCTTACAAGCAAAGTCATTAGTTTTGCTTTCTGTAACTGGTTGGGGAACTGAGATCTATTTTTCCACTAATTCTGTAGTTTTCTTTTCTATGATGGCACTGTATTTTTGGACTGCCACATACTATTAAGGTTATACAAGCACCATATGAAAATCATTAGCCTATTTAAATTTCCTGTTCCAGTAAACCACATCTTTGCAACTATTTTTTTTACCTTTAAAAAACATATATGGGGCTTCCCTGGTGGCGCAGTGGTTGAGAGTCCGCCTGCCGATGCAGGGGACGCGGGTTCGTGCCCCGGTCCGGGAAGATCCCACATGCCACAGAGCGGCTGGGCCCGTGAGCCATGGCCACTGAGCCTGCGCGTCCGGAGCCTGTGCTCCGCAACGGGAGAGGCCACAACAGTGAGAGGCCAGCGTACCGCAAAAAAAAAAAAAAATATATATATATATATATATATATATATATATATGTATGAATTCAAAATGAGTCATGTAGCACAATGTTCATCGCAGCTCTATTTACAATAGCCAGGACATGGAAGCAACCTAAGTGTCCATCAACAGATGAATGGGTAAAGAAGATGTGGCACATATATACAATGGAATATTACTCAGGCATAAAAAGAAACGAAACTGAGTTATTTGTAGTGAGGTGGATGGACCTAGAGTCTGTCATACAGAGTGAAGTAAGTCAGAAAGAGAAAAACAAATACCGTATGCTAACACATATATATGGAATCTAAAAAAAAGAAAAAGGTTCTAAAGAACCTAGGGGCAGGACAGGAATAAAGATGTAGACGTAGAGAATGGACTAGAGGACACGGGAAGGGGGAAGGGTAAGCTGGGACGAAGTGAGAGAGTGGCATGGACATATATACACTACCAAATGTAAAATAGATAGCTAGTGGGAGGCAGCCACATAGCACAGGGAGATCAGATCAGGGAGATCAGCTCAGTGCTTTGTGACCCCCTAGAGGGGTGGGATAGGGAGGATGGGAGGGAGACACAAGAGGGAGGGGATATGGGGATATAGGTATATGTATAGCTGATTCACCTTGTTATAAAGCAGAAACTAACACACCATTGTAAAGCAATTATACTCCAATAAAGATGTTTTAAAAAATATATATGAATAACAAGAAAATAATCAGTTGTCCAAAAAAGAAGAAAACCCTTTCATTAATCACTATGCCACATATACTTTCCCCTGCAAAGAGAAGGGTGTCATATATTCAAGTCCTTACAGTCTTGTGTTTACAGAATAATCTCTCAAGTACTTTATTTGGAACAAAGAAGTATTCTTTGAATGAAGATACTCAAATCTGAAACAATCTCAATCAAAGGTCAGCTGATGGAATCATCTATTTTAAGGAGGCAAAGAAATTGAATAAAAGCTTAGTCATGATCTATAGGGTTGTAAGCTCACAATTGCTCATATTATTAGATGTCATTGTAAACAAGTCTTTTAAAGATCACTTTAAAAACAGTACAGAAAATGGCTACATTTTGGAGCTCTCCAATATACACCTATAGACAGGGAACAAAAAATCCGAAATGTGTGCTAGGGACTGGGATAAACTTTAGAAATAACTTCATACATGTATACCCAAAACATGAAGGTCTATGCAGTTTAGATAGGAGTGAAGAGATGGAATCTGGCACACTGTACTAGGTGACTTCAAAATAGCTCAGTTACATTAAAGACATGATATCAAAGATGCAAATGTCGTCTCTGAATAAATTATTACCTGAAAGTGAATAGAAAAAAAAATTATTTCTACATAAAGATATTAAATAATATGCTATGAATGTATGTCTCATATTATTCCATCTCCAAAAGTTTATATATTCAAGTTGGCCCCGAAGTATTTTTAATCTTATTATTGGGAAGCTGGGGACCTGCCTTACATCTGAGGGTACCCTACCTTCACTCATGTATGGGCATCTATAGAAAAAAAACAGAAGCTAATTTCCCAGTACTGTGAAAGTGAATGAGTGATGAGTTAGAATACTGAATTCAATGCTCAGCTACTAGATTCAAGAGAGAGCAAAGACACAGGGAACAGAGTATTGTATTTTAAAGACAACAGGGGATACTGTTCATCACTTTTGCTGTGAAGAAAGAATTCTCCCACTCAAACTTTCTATTTGAGCAAAACTCAAATACACAAAAAGCTGCACTAACACCAAAACATTTTTTGTTAACTAAAAATTTTGTGTACTAACAGGGACACAAAAGTTCAGTAAAAAAAAAAAAAAAAAAGTTAAAAAAAAAAAAAAAGTTCAGTAAATCAAGGCAATAAAAACAAAGGCATTGAACTGAATTTTGAGTTTTTCCTAACCTCACATTTTCCCACTCCCATTGTACTCTGCTGAGGCCACTTTTCTGCATTTCCCTGAACAAAAAATCATTCTAGAGGGAGGCTGGTAAAAACTGACCCAAGAGCCCAAACTCCCCTCCCCTCCACGTAATTTATTAAGGTCTCATTTTGCATGATTATACAATCAACAATGAACCAAATGCCCTCAATGAGATCAAAAGCAGTCACTCATTTTACATCAAACTGCGTTTCTTCCCTTTGTGACTCATGAATAGAACCCAAGTCTATTAGCCAGATGTGTGAAAACGTACCAACAAATATTGAGCTCTGGCAGCTATTATAATTTTTTTTTTTTTTGCGGTACGCGGGCCTCTCACTGTTGTGGCCTCTCCCGTTGCGGAGCACAGGCTCCGGACGCGCAGGCTCAGCGGCCATGGCTCACAGGCCCAGCTGCTCTGCGGCATGTGGGATCCTCCCGGACCGGAGCACGAACCCGTGTCCCCTGCATCGGCAGGCGGACTCTCAACCACTGTGCCACCAGGGAAGCCCCATAATAATAATTTTTAAAGTCTTGCTACTTTGGGCACCTTTCCCTTACATCTGGAAGAAAACATGAGGCCCATCTAAGTCTATGTACATTAAACAATAAATGCTGTCAAAAATAAAAACCCATAAAGTTCTCTTTAATCTCCTCCAGGAAATCTTAAATAACTATGTAAACAGCAGCATATCTGTCTTGCCAATTGTCAGGCAACATGCATACAAGTCAAACGGTAGGAGATGTTACTGAACGTCTGTATGAAGAAAAGGTGAAGGTGATATCAATTCAAACCATTAAAATTCATTTGCTGTGCTATATCTGAACATATATAATAATAATGTTAAATGAGAGATTTTTTCATAAGTACCATCAGCCTCATATTAAACTTAACATTTAGTGCGACATCACTCAAATCAAAGTCGGTATCATAAAAAATCCAATGTAAGGAAATACAGCATTTAAAAAGAAAAAAAGAGTAAAGGGGGAAATGAATGAACGCAATTATGGCATTTATACTTTGGTCTTTCATTCATTGATTGTTACAGTTCTCAAAGTGCCTCAACCTTTACCCTTGGTCTAAATCTAAAATCTCTCAAGCAGAAACCACATGAAAGGAAAGTGCAGGCTAAAACCTCAGACTAAACAATAATTCCTCTCTTCAGACTGAAAATTGTTCTCCCAAACATCTCACCAGCAGACAGTCAGGAGTTAGGAGTGGAATTATTCCGAAGCGCTGCATGTGAATACATCTGCTCCTTGTACTCTTGTGTAAACACTTGCCCTGGTGAAAAACTGGATCCAGCAAACCTCCCTAAGGGCAACCAGGAAATGACTTGAAAATACGGGTGCTCACACCCAGGCAGTCTGCCCTCTCCTAGGTATCTTGATTCCTGGTGTCCACCAGTCCTCAAAAACATCCCCTGCAGGGCAGGGGCAGCATCGATCGCACTGGGTGCTGACCCAGGCGCCTCAGGTGAGATGTTTACTTAGCAGGATACTCTCCTTAGAAAGGCAGGAACTCTCTGCAAACCAGAAAGTGTCAACCAAACAGCCCAAGAGGGCCACATCGCAGGGTGCAGGGTGGGGGTGAGGGGAGCTCTTGTCTTTGTAACATTGATGGTTTAAACTCCAATTGAGGGCAATGGTCAGTTCTCTGAACTTGAGAGTTAGCTGCAAGCTGTAGTCCCACATCCTCATAATCCTGAAATAGCAGTAGGCAACTCTCTTCATCTCAAAGGAAGGAAATATATTCCTTAGGCCCACCCTGAGTCAATCAACAAACCATCATATATTCACTAGGCATACTTAGCATACATTTCCTCAGTCTAGCTGGGGAGAAAACAAAATAACTAAGATAGATGGAACAAAAAGGGAATAATTCTAAATAGTAGCTAATGGCCACAACTGGTAATTATTATTATCACAGGGTTCAAAGAAGAATGTCTTCTCGGAGAGATTCATGTGAGAAAGAGCTGTAGAGAGGGTTCATGGTAACAAAATGACTTGGGCTGAACCTGGAAGGATCAGAGGGACTTACATAGGGGGAGGAAGGGAGAACAGCAGAGCTAAGGAGGGGAACCAGAAATAAGCAGGGATGTGCAACAAAGGGTGAGGGACCTGTTTATCTAGAAGATGAGGGGGTGGGGCTGTGTGAGAAGAGAGAGCACGTAGACCTAGATTCTAGATGGCCATACGGTGTGGAGATGGACAGACAGGTAAGGAGGGGATGAAGAAGAAGAGGTGGGATGGGGAAGAATTAAATAGAAAATAATAAATAGAATGTAAGGAAAAGAGATATGTGTGTTTATAACATCTCAACCCCCTCCATTAGAATGTGAGCACTCTTACTTCACCATATTCCCAGGATACAGCTTGTCACAAAATGATACAGAAAACCAAAGACTACTGAAAGGTTACTCTGAGCCACACCGTAGCCCATGACTTACATATATGAGCTATTCATTGAGAGTTTGTACTGTTTTCTTCATCTGATGAACGAGGAGACCAAGGATCAGCAATGTGAGCTGCTGCGCCAGAGGTCATATTGTTAGGGAACCACTGATCAAAACCTCCCGCCTTGGCCTTGGCCAGGCATGAAGATAACCACTTGCCTGAGTTGTCTCACAACAGAGGTCCCGGTAAGGAACACGGTGCTGCCGAAGAAAACTAACAGGGAGAATTTGGGAGGGGCCAAAGGGAGGGAGGAGACACCAGCCCATGACACTGTCCTGCCAACCTCCCAGAACCCTTTGCGCTGGAATCCATCTTGGCTGAGAGATGCATGTGCCACCAGGAAGGACCCTAAATCAGATGAAGTATGGGCCAAGCAAGATCACTGGCCAGAGACAACCCGGAAAGTAACCCCATTACCATAAAACCTGAGACTGCAAGCCACGCGACATGGCAGAGCAGTCCACCTGGGTTCCCTGACCCTGCTGCTCCCCTGCCCAGGCGCCCCTTTCCAATAAGGTCTTTTGCTTTGTCACCAATGTGTCTCCTCAGACAATTCGTTTCCAAATGTTAGACAAGAGCCCACTCTCGGGCCCTGGAAGGGGTCCCCCTTCCTGCAACAACGTGGGCCTGGGACCCCACAGTGCATCTGAGAATGGAAGATCCTCCAGGGCAGGGCCTGTGTTCAGTCCACTGCTGCATCCCCATCAGCTAGAACAATGCCTAGGGTGCACAGCAGACACGCAGTACACATTTCTGAATGAACGAAACTTAACCAGCATTCATCTTGTCTTGCTACATAACACGTATTCCTATTATGAGTGAGTCACTAAATGAAGCAAGCAAGCACAAGTGCTTTTTTACATAAGACACTAACAATAAAGGATTCAGGAAATTTTAAAACACTGCCATAGAAATAACTCTTGTAAGTTTAATAACAACACGCTCACAAAGCATAATTGTTTCTTTATTAAAGGCAAATATTCAGGAAGTTATTTGTGTATAAAATGAAATAATCATGAACATTAACATAAGCCCAAAGGCACAAGATCTAAAATAATTTGGAGAGATTTAAAGTAAAACAAAAATATCAGAGAGTTGGTAAATTTCAAAGTACAACTGAAAGCAACCTGGCAATACCATTCTCAAGGCTTACTGACACACAAAGCAGAGCAATGAGGTGTTTATGGTGACACTTAGGGCTGGTTCATGTTTGCAGGGAACAGGCATTTCTGTACTAAGACAAAGGACTCTTAGTGTAGAGTCCCATGAACCACTAGAAAGTTCAGGCAGTGGGCTTCCCTGGCAATCTGGTGGTTAAGACTCTGTGCTTCCACTGCAGGGGGCGTGGGTTCAATCCCTGGTTAGGGAACTAGGATCCCACATGCCACATGGTGCGGCCAAATAAATAGGAAAAAAACGAGAAAGTTTAGGCAAACTTAGTGGATATGTATAAATACAAATTTTTCTGGGGATAAATTTTTATCAGATTCTGAAAAGGAATTGGGAACTTTGAAAAGTTAGGATGTACTGCAAAGTTTTGTAACATAAAAAACACAGGAAAAACTTCCTAGTTGTAACAAATTCTTTACAGCCAAAGGCTTTTTATTCTAGTGAAACCATTTTGGACTTCTGAACTCCAGAACTGTAAGATAATAAATTTGTGTTGTTTTAAACCACTAAGTTTTTGGTAAACTGTTACAGCTGCAATAGGAAACTAAAATAAGTAATAACACCCCAAGTGGGTCACGTTAGTGAAGCTGTTATTATAGGAATGGTGGGGTTTTTTTTAACATCTTTATTGGAGTATAGTTGCTTTACAATGGTGTGTTAGTTTCTGCTTTATAACAAAGTGAATCAGTTATACATATACATATGTTCCCATATCTCTTCCCTCTTGCATCTCCCTCCCTCCCACCCTCCCTATGCCACCCCTCTAGGTGGTCACAAAGCACCGAGCTGATCTCCCTGTACTATGCGGCTGCTTCCCACTAGCTATCTATTTTACGTTTGGTAGTGTATATATGTCCATGCCACTCTCTCACTTTGTCCCAGCTTACCCTTCCCCCTCCCCATATCCTCAAGTCCATTCTCTAGTAGGTCTGTGTCTTTATTCCTGTCTTGCCAGCCAAAGCAATCTTGAGAAACAAAAACGGAGCTGGAGGAATCAGGCTCCCTGACTTCGGACTATACTACAAAGCTACAGTAATCAAGACAGTATGGTACTGGCACAAAAACATATATAGATCAATGGAACAGGATAGAAAGCACAGAGATAAACCCACACACATATGGTCACCTTATCTTTGATAAAGGAGGCAAGAATATACAGTGGAGAAAAGACAGCCTCTTCAATAAGTGGTGCTGGGAAAACTGGACAGGTACATGTAAAAGTATGAAATTAGAACACTCCCTAACACCATACACAAAAATAAACTCAAAATGGATTAAAGATCTAAATGTAAGGCCAGACACTATCAAACTCTTAGAGGAAAACATAGGCAGAACACTCTATGACATAAATCACAGCAAGATCCTTTCTGACCCACCTCCTAGAGAAATGGAAATAAAAACAAAAATAAACTAATGGGACCTAATGAAACTTAAAGCTTTTGCACAGAAAAGGAAACCATAAACAAGACCAAAAGACAACCCTCAGAATGGGAGAAAATATTTGCAAATGAAGCAACTGACAAAGGAATGGGTATTTTTATCATAACACTGATGGGCTCCCAGGCGCTTCCTCCAGCACAGAGTAACATAAGTGTCGAGGAAAATCTACTCCCCCACCTCACTGGGAAGGGGTAAAAGCTAGGCTCTGCATCTAAACAGTTACTAGTCATGGACACTAAGCTCCCACCATCCCTGAAATCCCTCATCCCACTGCCCCCAGTCCTCCATTCCCTCAGTAATTCTCCAGGGGACCACAACAAAGGCCTGCCTTCAACCCATGCTGCACATTGCTGTCAGGTTCATCTTTATTTTCCCTCCCATCAAAGACTCTTCTAGCTCAGAACTTTTAATGGCCACCATTGCCCCCTGGCTAGATTCTGCTGCTGGCTTTCAGGACCCTCCCCCCATGAGGCTCCACCACCTCGCCAGCCTCATCTCCCTTCCCACAGCCTGAGCTCCAGCCAGAGGGCTAGATACAGGCTCTTAGGGCTTTCCTTGGCTAGAGTACTTTTTCTACCCATTCTCACTTTTTCACCTGACAAAATTTAATCCATTTTGTTGGCCTATCTGAAACACCACTTCCTCTATCAAGCCACTGTATCCTTAAAAACATTGTTCTCTCACCCCATTTGAAGCCCCATGGCCTCTTTTAAATAAAGTGCCTAGCACAATGCCTGGCATTAATACATTCCTCTCACTTGGGACATTTATTTTATTCCCACCTCATCCCTGCTCCTAAATCCAAAGTTTCATTAAAATTGTCTCACTTATATTTGGCGTGATACCCAGTTGACAGATGCCAACACAACCGACTTAAGTCTGGATACCAGATGCCATTCTGTATCCAGACTTAGGGCATCCATGGGGAGGACCACTCTATTCCTACAGAAAGGGTGTGTACTTCTCCCTTCAAGGTCCCCTTACCTAAAATCTGAGGAGGTTTAGGAAAGCCTAGGTTATTATTTCTTTTGAATTATGCTTCTCTGAATTCAAGCGTTTCATACTTTGAAAATTCTTTTTGGAAGCTGCTTTTACGTATCTTTATAAACAATAAAATTAAACCAACAAACATTCTTAAAGGGGAAATAAAATATTTAACAAAGGGCACTGCAATAGCCAATAGTTAAAGTGACACAATTTAAGTGACTGTGAAAAAAAGAAGGTCTACTATGAAAAACAATAAATGTTCCTCAATGAAGGCATTAGAGAATAAATAATGTTGACTTTAGGATGAAGTTAAGACTAGTAGTTGCATAAGCATTAGTTATAGAGTATTTCAAGGATAAGCCACACATATACTAGGTAACACTGCTAACCCAAGTTATTTAGACGTGAGATATCATTTAAATACCAGTAATATCAACTTGGGATTCAAATTCTCGTGCTGTCGGCCATTTTTCACATCTGCTAGTGAAGAAATTATTTTTCCTCTAGGGACAACGTGAAATTTCATGCCACAGATAGTGAAGTTGTTTGGCTTCTACTGTCTTCTAGAGACAATGGGAAATAGCACCAACAATATTTTTAAATGACTTATGAATAATTTTAAAATCATCTTTCTCTTTTTAGAATTATAGGTATTTTGATCAAGCAATGAAATTACTTGGACTCTATTCTAAGGATACTCCAAAGTACAGGGGAAAAACATACACAGAGATGTTCATCATTCACAGAGATAAACCTGACACCTGACCCATTACAAATGGCTCTAAGACACTTAGAACAACAAATATATATTAAGAATGTTCCTAGGTAATAGGAGAACAATAAAATAAACCTTGGGACATCCACTAGATGCAATATTATATAGCTGTGTAAGTAAGCACTTAAACAGAAAGGGCACTGACATGGGACTCTGATGCCATGTGAAGCAGCATCATGCAAATCCCACCTGTCCCTCTACAGGTGGAGAATACAGCAAGTGATTTTGATTCATTCTTTGTAATACACCGTCCTGGTTATGGACTTTGGGCAAGTTACTCAGATTCTCTAAGTCTCAACTTCTTTGACTATAAAATGAGCACAAAAAGTGAGCCTACCACAGATGAGCATTGTGAAGATTTAATAATCCCCTAATGAACAGGGGATGCTTGGCCCAACATTGGCCTTTAACTAATAGTACACTTTCCAGTCTAGTGCTTTAAAATAGCAGGAGATAAAACTGTATATGCAATATGATCCTGCAACTATAGTAAAAAACATAAAATTATACACTGAACAATGCTTTAACTAATGATATTAAAATATTCCCCCATTTTCACTTTTTTATTTTCTAAAATTCTATAATTTTTATATATTTTTATATAATGGGGATAAAAAGCAATCAATTTTACTTTAAAACTTCATCTCCAAGAGACTTACATTAGGGACTTCCCTGGTAGCACAGGGGTTAATAATCTGCCTGCCAATGCAGGGGACACGGGTTCGAACCCTGGTCCGGAAAGATCCCACATGTCGCGAAGCAACTAAGCCCATGTGCCACAACTACTAAGCCTGTGCTCTAGAGCTCGCAAGCCACAACTACTGAGCCTGTGTGCCACAACTACTGAAGCCCGCATGCCTAGAGCCCGTGCTCCGCAACAAGAGAAGCCACCTCAGTGAGAAGCCCACATACCACAACGAAGAGTAGCCTCCGCTCACCGCAAGTAGAGAAAGCCCACGCACAGCAATGAAGACCCAATGCAGACAAAAATAAATAAATAAATTTATTTTTTAAAAAAGAGGATTGCATTAAAATGTCTGTGCATACATACACACACATAATATATACACATACATATACATAATGTATATATAGGTTTGATAGTTAATTCAAATATTTTTATTTAGTAATTTTTCTCTCATTGACCTTATTTATAGGATAGCATATTTAAACTAGTTACTCAAGTTAGAAATGACTAAAAGATCAAATTAAGCCATGCCTTTCCAACAAAAGGATAGGCTTTATTCTTCTGTTTCTTTTAACTATGACCATGACCTCTTTCAGCTGCCCAGGTAAAAGAAATTACACAGCAAGAAAGCTCTTGGTAATTTGGACAAATGCACCAGGTCAGATATTTAGCTGATTCGTTGGACTCCCTGAAGCTGGCCTTGCCCAAGTGAGACCTCTCCCAGGCTGGGTTCCAGTCATCTGCTTAGTTCTAGAGTCTCCTCCCGGGGACTGCACTTGTTTAACAAATTTGAGGCAGCCAAGGTCTTTCAGCCAATGAGGTCTTCCCTGAACTCATGGCCTGGGTGACTCAGCTTTTAATTCTACGACCAAACGTAAAATGTATACACCCTTCAACCCAGAAATTCCAGTTTTAAGAACTTATTCTGCTAAAAAAAACTAACATGAGATACGCACTGAAGAATGTTCCTTGAAGCCCACTTTTCAATGCTTATGCCAATAAGGAACTAACTAACAAATTAAGTTTCTGCCAAATGCAGTCATTAGTCAGAATGAGGTATATCTGTACGTACTGAACTAGAAAGATGTCTTTACTAAATAAGTAAGTAGGGCAGAAGAAGTACCAGAACAAAGTACAAAGCATGAACCCTTGTAAAACTTATATTTAGATACACAAAAACATGGAAATACACATTAGAGATTAATTCTAAGGCATGCATGGTATTAGAGCTAGGGGAAAGCTGAGTTGTTATCACAAACACTTCTAATATTATTTTATTTGCTTCAATGACTGTATAATGACAGAGGCTGTAATAGCAGGGTACTAGGAGCCAAAGCCCCAAAACCATGGTGCCTGGGCTCAAATCCCAGCTCCACTTCTTGCTAGCCAACACTTTGATTCTTCTGTTTCCCCTTCTTTCAAATTCAGATGATGATATGACCTCCCTCTAGGATGCTTATAGATTAAATAAATTATACATTTAAAATAAAGCCCTCAACCTCACACGTATTAAGATGTCTACCACCCAGAAACGGAGAGAAAGGAGGGAGGGAAAATAGCAAATGTTGATGAGAATGTACAGAAATTAGAACCCTTGTTCACTGTTGGTGGAAATGTAAAATAGTGCAGCCTCTATGGAAAACAGTATGGTAGTTCCTCCAAAAACTAAAAATAGAACTACCATATGATGCAGCAATTCCATTTCTGGCTATATACGTAAAAGAATTCAAAGTGGAGTCTCAAACAGATATCTGGGGACTTCCCTGGTGGTGCAGTAGTTAAGACTATGCGCTCCCAAGGCAGGGGGCCCAGGTTCGATCCCGGGTCAAGGAAGTAGATCCCACACGCATGATGCAACTAAGAGTTCGCACGCCACAACTAAGGAGCCCGCCTGCAACAACTAAGACCCAGCGCAACCAAATAAATAAATATTAAAACAACAACAAAAACAGATATCTTACGCCATGCACACAGCAGCATTCACAACACCCAAGAAGGAGAAACAACAGAAGTGTCCATCAAAGGATGAATAGGTAAACGAAATGTGGTCTGCACATAAAATGGAATATTATTCAGACTTAAAAAGGAAGGAAACTCTGACACATGCAAAACATGGGTGAACTTTCAGGACATCATGCTAAGTGAATAAGCCAGGCACAAAACTACAAATACTGTATGATTCTACTTATATGAGGTACCTAGAATAGTGAAATTCATAGAGACGGAAAGTAAAGTGGTGGTTTCCAGGGGCTGCAGGGAGGAGGGAACGGGAAGTTACTGTTTAATGGGTATAGAGTTTCACTTTTGAAGATAAAAAGAAATCTGGAAATGGATGGTGGTGATGGCTGTACAACACATGTACTTAACGACAATGAACTGCACACTTTAAAATGGTTAAGCTGGTATATTTTATTTTATGTGTATTTTACCACAATTTTTTATAACTTTAATAAAATAAAAACTAAAGCCCTTAGAGCAGTATCTTGCCCAAAATAAGTGCTTAATAAATTTTAACACTAATAGAGATTGCTTCTAACTTCAATAAAATAAAAACTAAAGCCCTTAGAGCAGTATCTTGCCCAAAATAAGTGCTTAATAAATTTTAACACTAATAGAGATTGGTTCAAGATAGCAGACTAGAAGGACATGCTCTCACTCCCTCTTACAAGAACACCAGAATCACAACTAACTGCTGAACAATCATCAACAGGAAGACACTACAACTCACCAAAAAAGATACCCCACATCCAAAGACAAAGGAGAAGCCACAATGAGATGGTAGGAGGGGCACAATCACAATAAAATCAAATCCCATAACTGCTGAGTGGGTGACTCACAAACTGGAGAACACTTATACCACAGAAGTCCACCCACTGGAGTGAAGGTTCTGAGCCCCACGTCAGGCTTCCGAACCTGGGGGTCCGGCAATGGGAGGAGGAATTCCTAGAGAATCAGACTTTGAAGGCTAGCCAGATTTGACTGCAGGACTTTGACAGGACTGGGGGAAACAGAGACTCCACTCATTAAGGGCACACACGAAGTAGTGTACACATCAGGACCCAGGGGAAGGAGCAGTAACCCCATAGGAGACTGAACCAGACCAACCTGCTAGTGTTGGAGGGTCTCCTGCAGAGGTGGGGCGGGGTGGTGGGGGTGGGGTGGTGGTGGTGGTGGTGGTGGTGGCCGGGCGTCACCGTGAGGAACAGGACACTGGCAGCAGAAGTTCTGGGAAGTATTCCTTGGCATGAGCCCTCCCAGAGTCTGCCATTATCCTCACAAAAGAGCCCTGGTAGGCTCCAGTGTTGGGTCGTCTCAGGCCAAAGAACCAACAGGAAGGGAACCCAGCCCCACCCATCAGCAGATAAGTGGATTAAAGTTTTACTGAGCTCTGCCCACCAAAGCAACAGCCAGCTCTAATCACCCACCAGTCCCTCCCATCAGGAAACTTGCACAAGCTTCTTAGATAGGCTCATCCACCAGAGGGCAGACAGCAGAAGCAAGAAAAACTACAATCCTGCAGCCTGTGGAACAAAAACCACATTCACAGAAAGATAGACAAGATGAAAAGGCAGAGAGCTATGTACCAGATAAAGGAATAAGATAAAATCCCAGAAAAACAACCATATTAAGTAGAGATGGGCAACATTCCAGAAAAAGAATTCAGAATAATGATAGTGAAGATGATCCAGGACCTCAGAAAAAGAATGGAGGCAAAGATCGAGAAGATGCAAGAAATGTTTAACAAAGATCTAGAAGAATTAAAGAAAATACAAACAGAGATGAACAACACAATAACTGAAATGAAAAATACACTAGAAGGACTCAATAGCAGAATAACTGAGGCAGAAGAACGGATAAGTGACCTGAAAGACAGAATGGTGGAATTCACTGCTGATGAACAGAATAAAGAAAAAAGAATGAAAAGAAATGAAGACAGCCTAAGAGACCTCTGGGAAAACATTAACCACAACAACATTTGCATTATAGGGGTCCCAGAAAGAGAAGAGAAAGAGAAAGGACACAAGAAAATACCTGAAGAGATTATAGTCGAAAACTTCCCTAACATAGGAAAGGAAATAGCCACCCAAGTCCAGGAGGTGGAGCGAGTCCCATACAGGACAAAACCAAGGAGAAAAAAAAAAAAAAACCAAGGAGAAACACGTCGAGACACAGAGTAATCAAATTGGCAAAAATTAAAGACAAAGAAAAATTACTGAAAGCAGCAAGGGAAAAATGACAAATAACATACAAGGGAACGCCCATAAGGTTAACAGCTGATTTCTCAGCAGAAACTCTAAAAGCCAGAAGGGAGTGGCATGATATACTTAAAGTGATGAAAGGGAAGAACCTACAACCAAGATTACTCTACCCAGCAAGGATCTCATTCAGATACACTGTAGAAATCAAAAGCTTTACAGACAAGCAAAAGCTAAGAGAATTCAGCACCACCAAACCAGCTCTACAACAAATGCTAAAGGAACTTCTCTAAGAGGGAAACACAACAGAAGAAAAGGACCTACAAAAACAAACCCAAAACAATTAAGAAAATGGTAATAGGAACATACATATCGATAATTACCTTAAATGTGAATGGATTAAATGCTCCAAACAAAAGACACAGGCTTGCTGAATGGGTGCAAAAACAAGACTCATATATATGCTGTCTAGAAGAGACCCATCTCAGACCTAGGGACACATACAGACTGAAAGTGAGGGGATGGAAAAAGATATTCCATGCAAATGGAAATCAAAAGAAAGCTAGAGTAGCAATACTCATATCAGATAAAATAGACTTTAAAATAAAGAATGTTACAAGAGACAAGGAAGGACACTACATAATGATCAAGGGATCAATCCACGAAGGTAATATAACAATTATAAATATATATGCACCAAACACAGGAGCACCTCAATACATAAGGCAACTGCTAACAGCTCTAAAAGAGGAAATCGACAGTAACACAATAATAGTGGGGGACTTTAACACCTCACTTACACCACTGGACAGATCATCCAAACAGAAAATTAATAAGGAAAAACAAGCTTTAAATGACACAATAGACCAGATAGATTTAATTGATATTTATAGGACATTCCATCCAAAAAGAGCAGATTACACTTTCTTCTCAACTGCGCATGGAACATTCTCCAGGAGAGATCACATCTTGGGTCACAAATCAAGCCTCAGTAAATTTAAGAAAATTGAAATCATATTAAGCATCTTTTCTGACCACAACACTATGAGATCAGAAATCAATTACAGGGGAAAAAATGTAAAAAGCACAAACACATGGAGGCTAAATAATACGTTACTAAATAACCAAGAGATCACTGAAGAAACCAAACAGGAAATCAGAAAATACCTAGAGACAAATGACAATGAAAACACAACGATCCAAAACCTATGTGATGCGGCAAAAGCAGTTCTAGGAGGGAAGTTTATAGCAATACAAGCCTACCTCAAGAAACAAGGAAACTTTCAAATAAACAATCGAACCTTACACCTAAAGGAACTAGAGAAGAAGAACAAACAAAACCCAAGGTTAGCAGAAGGAAATAAATCATAAAGATCAGAGAAGAAATAAATGAAATAGAAACAAAGAAAACAATAGCAAAGATCAATAAAACTAAAAGCTGGCTCTTTAAGGAGATAAACAAAATTGATAAACCAATAGCCAGACTCATCAAGAAAAAGAGGGAGAGGATTCAAATCAATAAAATTAGAACTGAAAAAGAAGAAATCACAACTGAGACTGCAGAAATACAAAGGATTATAAGAGATTACTACAAACAACTCTAGCTAATAAAATGGACAACCTGGAAGAAATGGACAAATTCTTAGAAAGGTATAACCTTCCAAGACTGAACCAGGAAGAAATAGAAAAAATGAACAAACCAATCACAAGTAATGAAATTGAAACTATGATTAAAAATCTTCCAAGAACAAAAGCCCAGGACCAGATGGCTTCACAGGTGAATTATATCAAACATTTACAGAAGAGCTAACACCCATCCTTCTCAAACTCTTCCAAAAAATTGCAGAGGAAGGAAAACTCTCAAACTCATTCTATGAGGCCACCATCACCCTGATACCAAAACCATTCAAAGATACTACAAAACAAGAAAATTCCAGACCAATATCACTGATGAATATAGATGCAAAAATCCTCAACAAAATACTAGCAAACAGAATCCAACAACGCATTAAAAGGATCATACACCATGACCAAGTGGGATTTATCCCAGGGATGCAAGGATTTTTCAATATACGTAAATCAATCAATGTGATACACCATATTAACAAATTGAAGAAGAAAAACCATGTCATCATCTCAATAGATGCAGAAAAAGCTTTTGATAAAATTCAACACCCATTTAGGATAAAAACTCTCCAGAAAGTAGGCATAGAGGGAACCTACCTCAATATAATAAAGGCCATATACGACAAACCCACAGCAAACATCATTCTCAATGGTGAAAAACTGAAAGCATTTCCTCTAAGATCAGGAACGAGACAAGGATGTCCACTCTCGCCACTATTATTATACATAGTTTTGGAAGTCCTAGCCATGTCAATCAGAGAAGAAAAAGAAATAAAAGGAATACAAATTGGAAAAGAAGAAGTAAAACTGTCACTGTTTGCAGATGACATGATACTATACACAGAGAATCCTAAAGATGACACTAGAAAACTACTAGAGCTAATCAATGAATTTGGTAAAGTAGCAGGATACAAAATTAATGCACAGAAATCTCTTGCATTCCTATACACTAATGATGAAAAATCTGAAAGAGAAATTAAGGAAACACTCCCATTTAACAGAACACTAAAATACCTAGGAATAAACCTACCTAGGGAGACAAAAGACCTGTATGTAGAAAACTGTAAGACACTGTTGAAAGAAATTAAATATGACACCAACAGATGGAGAGATATTCCATGTTCTTCGATTGGAAGAATCAATATTGTGAAAATGACTATACTACCCAAAGCAATCTACAGATTCAATGCAATCCCTACCAAATTACCAATGGCATTTTTTACAGAATTAGAACAAAAAAAATCTTAAAATTTGTATAGAGACACAGAAGACCCCGAATAGCCAAAGCGGTCTTGAGGGAAAAAAACGGAGCTGGAGGAATCAGACTCCCTGACTTCAGACTATACTACAAAGCTACAGTAATCAGTACAATATGGTACTGGCACAAAAACAGAAAGATAGATCAATGGAACAGGATAGAAAGCCCAGAGATAAACCCACGCACCTATGGTCAACTAATCTATGACAAAGGAAGCAAGGATATAAAATGGAGAAAAGACAGTCTCTTCAATAAGTGGTGCTGGGAAAACTGGATGGCTACATGTAAAAGAATGAAATTAGAACACTCCCTAACACCACACACAAAAATAAACTCAAAATGGATTAGTGACCTAACTGTAAGACTGGACACTATAAAACTCTTAGAGGAAAACATAGGCAGAACACTCTTTGACATAAATCACAGCAAGATCTCTCTTGATCCACCTCCTAGAGTAATGGCAATAAAAACTAAAACAAATGGTACCTAATGAAACTTAAAAGCTTTTGCAAAGCAAAGGAAACTACAAGCAAGACAAAAAGATAACCCTCAGAATGGGAAAAAATATTTGCAAATGAAGTCAACTGACAAAGGATTAATCTCCAAAATATATAAACACCTCATGCACCTCAATATTAAAAAAACAAATAACCCAATCAAAAAATGGGCAGAAGACCTAAATAGACATTTCTCCAAAGAGGACATACAGATGGGCAAGAGCACATGAAAAGCTGCTCAACATCACTAATTATTAGAGAAATGCAAATCAAAACTACAATGATGTATCACCTCACACCAGTTAGAATGGCCATCATCAAAAAATCTACAAAGAGTAAACGCTGGAGAGGGTGTGGAGAAAAGGGAACCCTCTTGCACTGTTGGTGGGAATGTGAATTCATATAGCCACTATGGAGAACAGTATGGAGGTTCCTGAAAAAACTAAAAATAGAATTACCATATGACCCAGCAATCGCACTACTGGGCATATACCCAGAGAAAACCATAATTCAAAAAGACAAATGCACCACAATGTTCATTGCTGTGCTACGTACAATAGCCTGGTCATGGAAGCAACCTAAGTGTCCATCGACAGATGAATGGATAAAGCAGATGTGGTACATATATGCAATGGAATATTATTCAGCCATAAAAAGGAATGAAATTGGGTCATTTGTAGAGACGTAGATGGATCTAGAGACTGTCATACAGAGTGAAGTAAGTCAGAAGAGAAAAACAAATATCGTATATTAATGCATATATGTGGAACCTAGAAAAATGGTACAGATGAACCGGTTTGCAGGGCAGAAATAGAGACACAGATGTAGAGAACAAACGTATGGACACCAAGGGGGAAAGCAGCGTGGGGGTGGGATGAATTGGGGGATTGGGATTGACATGTATACACTGATGTGTATAAAATTGATGACTAATAAGAACCTGCTGTTTCAAAAAAAGTTTTTAACAGTAATAAATAAAGTGAAACTATCATCATATTCCACTTTTGTATCTTAAAAATGAGATTTTCAACAACTAGGCTAAGATGAAAATTCTCACCTACCCACAACTCAAGTTCTTTCAACAATTTTATATTAATCTCACTAACTTGGCATGAATATCAAATGCCTTCAGTGAAGCTTCTTTCTTTAAACTGTTCCCCCTCCAGCAAGGCATTGGTTTTTCACAGCCAGGAGCTGTCACTTAGCTACTACCTCTGGCAAAAAGAAAACAGAGGAGAAAAAGCATTTGACATCACTCGGCACTGAGGCAGAGGCCAAGAAACCCTATTACGCACACACAAGCCTTTGGCAAGGAGAAGCCCTGCTCTGCTCTTGTTTTCAGCTCCATCTCTATCTCCTAAATTGGTGTCTCCCAGCCACCACCAAAGTAATACTGTCAAAGTACGCAGCATGCTACCATATTCAGTAGCTACTGTGGGGTAGTAGTAAAATGGTAGTAAAACTGCCTCAACAAAATGTCTCTTTGGCCTGCGAATTATTTTGAGCTAAAAACAGTCAAGGCCCAAAAGACTCAGGAAGAAACTCTGACCTTCCCCTTGAGTGCCTGAAAGAATTCGGACAGACAGCCTGTTCACATAATAGAGCTATCACCAGACATATCTGCAAAGAATATGGGCAAGGGGTGGTGGGGAAACTCTAGGCAGAGCCTAGAGATCAGAGTCCAGGCTGTGTCCCATTATCTCTACAATGTCCAGCAGCACTTGTTTATCAACACTTGCTTTTCCAGCTCCATGTCAATCACCTTCCTTCCCCTTTGAAGTCCCAAACCACTACCCTCAACATCCTCTTTTGTCTTTAGTTGACAATGGTATTTAAGGTGAGGGCTTCTGCCATTCTGGCAAGTTTCTCAGTTTTCCTGAGTCTCTCCCAGGTATACATGCTCTTAAACTTTGGCTTGATTTTCTCCTGTTAACCTTGTCTCTTGTCAATTTAATTCTCAGAGCAGCCAGAAGAACCTAGAAGGAGAGAGGAAAATTTCTTCATCCTCAGCACTACCATAGAATATGATCTCCCTGGTAATTTTTAACATGATATCATGAGATCCACAGAGAAGGATATCTTGAAATGTAATACACATCCCAGTATGGATAGAACAGAATGAGCTGTACGGAGAAATCAGAATTGAAAGACATATTGATTCAGATTCAACTAACATTTATGAAGCACCCCTAGTACACAAAAATGTACCAAGAGATTTGACACATTGTATAATTTAAAGCTCACAACTGCCTTCTGAAGTACGTAACATTATACCCATTTTCTAAGTCAGGAAATGTCTTCTGAATTCCTAACATTATTTTCTGCTTCTTGGAAAGTTGAATTAGCTGAGTCACACTTGAAAGGATTGTTCAGCCACTTCTTATTTCTCCCTTTGGGTTCCCTGGCACCGGCTCAGCTGTGCCTACCTTGGCAGAAAAAGCAGGGTAAATTACACTGGTGTTTCACTTTCTAACTGCCCAACGTTTGAACATAAAAAAGATCAAATCTAAATAATGCCTGGAAGGGGAAAGAAGTTACAGAGCGAGACAAACAGTCCCACATTTGCCAAGGGTCAGCCTTACCTTCTTCCCTCGTGGGCTGGAACTCTATGAGCCTCTGGTTCTTTCCTCTGGCATACCTAGCAGCCACATTCTTCTAATTTATTTCAAACACTTTTCCTTTCACTCAAACCCTGAGGCCAGAACATAATCACAACAATGACCACAACAGCAGAGAGAGTTCACACTCAGAGCCACAGGCACTGTGAACAGCCCTTTACCTGCATGATCTGTCTTAAACCCAAGTTACAGATGAAGAAACAGGAGTCTTACTGTGGCAAAAATGGCTTGGCCAAGGTCACACATCTAGTAAGTAGAGTCCTTGAATCCAGGTCTGCCTGAATTCATAGTCTGGGCACTTAACCATTAGACCATTAACTTTCGAGGGAGAGACAGTGACAGGCAAAGAATGCAGAACATAAGCTCCTTGGGGGCTGCCACTGTGTCCCATCCATCACGGTCTCTCCTGCACCTATTGTCAGCAAACACTATGTGCCCGATAAATATTTATTAAATGAATGAAACACCACTGTAACATGGAGAGTGACCAAGAAGCTGGTCTCAACATCACCACCCGGACTCAGGCAAGTGCTGTTTCCTCTGTATCCTGTGAACAAGCATCTCCACTGTTATTAATGGCTGGGCCCCAGAGAAGCAGTGAGTCTCGTGTATTTCCTGAAACCGGTCAAAGAACATACACCGCTCACATGCTCACTACCATTTCAACTAGAAGAATCGACCGCCTCTTATAAGCACAAAAAAGATGGATTTGACCTTTGCTTCTGTTAAACTCTCAAGACAGGAGTTAAAAATCTTGGTCACTCTTTCTGCAAGTCTCTTCCATTTAGAGTGTTCCAAAGACTGACAATGAATGCAGCCATTAATCTAGAGATATTTACTTACATATTTTCTACTTCCTCCAACCATTTCAAAGGAAAATAATCTAAGCCCTGCTCTTAACCACTTTATTTTATGCTATAAAACAAAACGCAAATAAAACATGATCTCTTGCAGCTGTTTTTTTGTTTTTTTTTTTTTGTGGTACGCAGGCCTCTCACCGCTGTGGCCTCTCCCATTGAGGAGCACAGGCTCCAGACACGCAGGCTCAGCGGCCATGGCTCACAGGCCCAGGAGCTCCACGGCACGTGGGATCTTCCCGGACCGGGGCACGAACCCGTGTCCCCTGCATCGGCAGGCGGACTGTCAACCACTGCGCCACCAGGGAAGCCCTGCAGCTGTTTTTGTTTGTCAATGTCTAGGGTAGAAACATGGAAAGACCTGGCCCCAAATTCTCCAGAGCAAATTGCAAGCTGGCGCTTCCCAACTTCAGTGAAAAGCCGCCTTGAAGTATGTGAATAGATTTTAACTCAAACGGTATTATCTAACCCTAAGTCACAGGTATTCACACCATTGTCTATTTCGACAGTCACTGGGATAAACTGATGAGCCCCTAGCACCCTAAGTTAGGGGAGAGGTCCCCAGCGAAATGGGAAAATTGTGTAAAAAGAAATGAGGAACCGTGGCCAAATTTAGTCTCAGTGAGACCCCCCCAGAAGCTGGGCACATGTGCTCCTACAATTTGGTCATAGATTTATTAATATGATATCACTATGTCTGTCTGTCTCACACGTGCCATACATGCAGACTCCACTGGGAAGTTTTTCTGTGTACCTATTACCAAAAACACAACTGCAAGGGGTCTAGTATTTTCTATAGACAGATATTACACAAATACCAAACACATGGGAGTTGAGAGACCTAAAAAACATTTTTCTTTTAAAGCTACAGTTCATTGCAGCTCACTGGGAATACCCGTTATGTCTGTGACTCCGCAATAAAAGAAAAATGAGTAATACCCAGGTCTTTAGAGAAAGTCAACACTAAAGGTGGCTTTGACAGAAATTACTCAGGAATTCAACTCCATAAAATTTACTTACAATTAGTTACAATCTCAGTGGTTGTGAGGAGAAAGAAGTGAGGATTAAATAAGATGACACAGGTAGAAAGCATGGCACATAATAGACATTCAATAAATGTTCCATGCTATCATGATGGCCGAGGCCAGGTCATGATGGCAAAATGCTGTAAGAAATAATTACCAAAGAGAGAATATTCACAGTGCCTAGGAAAAGTCCCAGCACAGAGTCACCATTCATTTTATTGAATGAGAGAATGCATTCCATATCCATGGATGACAAATAATGCTACATCAGAGTGGAAGAGCAAATAAAATACATGAATAAATTCATTTTATAGCCTTCCAACTAACTGCACATCCTAGGCAATCCAGTCCTCTGAAGGTCCTGTTCATGCCCATTATCCTCTTCCCAAAGTTCAAACAACCCTGACAATATTAAGAGTTGGTATTTCTGAACTATTCTCTGAAGACCTAATGGCTGCTTTGGTCTTAGGCCCAAGGGGGCTACCCAAGAGCTCAGTTCACTGTATCTGGTTAAACTGCAGCCCTTTCCTCAAAGTCAAAAGAGAAAGTAAACACAGAAAGAAGCAAGGAAGGTTGAACAGATTGTATGATTGGCTGAAAACTAGCTGCAGTTGGCTTTGCCCCCATCCACATAGAATTGGGGCTGTTTCTTGAATGTAAGAAGTAAAGCATTTCCTGCTCTCCAATCACTTTCCTGGTGGAGTCTCTATCCTTGCCAAAATGACATGCTAATCAGTCCTAATACACTACTTGTTTGTACCTGTCTCTCTTTTCCTCCCTTCTCCACCAATATGCCACACTGTCACCAATGTATATTTCTAAGGTTCAAAATTTTACTCAAGATTCCCATCCTCTAAGAGAGACTTTGCTTAGCAGTCCTAACTTGATCAATCTGTGCTGAATATAACCAACATTCCCCACACCAGTTCAATTTGATTATATTCACATCTGTCTGTGCATCACTTTGTGAGAGTAAGCCTTGCTCCTACATTGTCTTCTGGCACATATTAGCCAAAAATCTCTTTCCCAGGTCGTGCCTAATACACACCAGGGAACAATGTAGGGAAATCTGTATCTTCCATGCCTTTGAAAGGCCATGTCCCTCAAGACCTTTCTAAAACCACAGTTGTACGCTGTGGCTACTTAGCAAAGATGGCTATTTCACTGCTCATTAGGAAAGTTGTAGTATGCAGTTTTAGGAAATTGCTGCAGTTAAAATTGGGAGTCATACTGGATACAAGGCCAAGCTGACCTTGTGTAACTTCACATCAACATTAAAATGATGTATCACATAAAAGTGTATCCAAGTTCTACTTTTCAAAGTCCTTTATCTACCACATTCAAAACCTTTGTATGCACAGCACACCTAATGTTTTTTCATTACATGATACTTACCAGATTTAAGATCTTATTAATACTTCCTTCTCCAGAAATAGCAAGCTAGGCTATTCAGACCAATCCCTTGCCACCCTGACCTATTAAAAACAACTGAACTTCTCAATTTAAAAAATTCTAAAAGCAACAGGGTGACAAGATAGTAAGAAGCTATTGGGACAAAAATCTAAGGGAAATTGGGAACGCAAAGACCTAAGCAGAGCACCAAAGTTCTTTTCACCTTGAAGGCATCTGTCATAGTCAGTAAATCTGGGTTTCTGTTTAGGCAGCCTCCTGGAGGGAAGAGGAAAGAATCAAGGTACAAAGTGGGGGATATTATAGGAGACATTGTCCATGTTAAGATGGTACCTCAAATGATTACATACATAAGATGAGTGTGAACCATACATAAACGCTACTTCTACACCTAACTATGGGAAACTATAGGGAGGGTTGCTTTCGCACTAAGAAGGATAGGAGAAAAAAGGAAAGGGAAAACTATTCCATGAGAAGCTGTGATCAAGACCCACAACCATGACTGAAACCTCAGTTCACTATGCCTTTGTGGTCCTGGTGATCTTAAACCACGGACTTCTTTTAAGTGATAGAGTGGTAGTATCTGAAAATATTTGACAGAAGCAAATGCATAAACTCCCTGGAGAAATGCATCTTCTTCCTAGGCCTCACGACTCACCCCAATACTTTTTAAGAACAAAGGGCAGCACAAAACTTAAAAACATAAGGAAAGAAGTTACCACAAATCAGAGTCAGTAAGAGACCCACAAATATTGGAACTAACAAATATAGATTTTAGAACAGCTTTGCTTACTCTAGGTAAAGAAATAAAAAAACAGGTAAAATGTACCTGCAGAAAACAGGAAATATTTTATAAAAAATGACCAAGCAGGTTTTTACTTTGCTGTACACCTGAAACTAACACAACATTATAAATCAACTATATTTCAATAAAAAATTTATATGTAATAAAAATGATCAAGCAGGTTTTTAAAAGGCCAAATAGAACTTCTACAAATAAAAGATACAACCAAATTAAAAACTGGTTGGAAAAGGAAATAATAAATTAGAAAGAGTTAGTAAGAGAGTTAGTGATTTGGAAGACAGGTCACATGATATTTAACATACAGCTAGAGAAACAAGAAATGAAAAATATGGAAAAAAGTTTAGGTACATGGAAGATAGAATGAGATGTCTAAAATACATTTAATTGTAGTTACAAAAGAAGAAAATAGAATAGGGGAAGAGGCAATATTTGAAGAGGTTATGGTTGAGAATTTTCCAGAACTGATGAAAGATAGCAATCCATCAATTTAAGAAGCCCAGAGAATCTTAAGAGTAATTTTTTTTAACTATAGTTATACATAGAATACTGAAAATACAGAAAGATGAAGGCTAAGAGAAAAATCGTGAAGCATACAGAGGGGGAAAAAAAGGCATTACCTTCAAAGTAAAACAGACCTACCATCAACTTCTCTACAATGTGAGCAAGAAGACAGTGGAATGATATCAACAATGTGCTAAAAGAAAATAACTGCTTATCGTATTCTGTACTCAGAGACACAACTTTCAAGAATGAGGGGAAAACACATTCATTTGCAGACAACAAAAACTAAGGGATTTCATCTGTAGCAAACCTTAAGAATCTTCAGACAAGAACTGAATGACTGAAAATGAAAGGTCTAAGGACAAAAAAAAGAATGAAGAATAAAGAAAATGGTAAATATGTGTGCAACTCTGAAAGAACATTGACTCTGTGTGGTCATAGGTTAACAATATCTTAAGATTTAAAAACACAGATAGAATGAAAGGTATGACAAAAAAACATGAGTCAGGAGTGGGTATATGGAGATAAAAATATTCCAAACACCTCAGATTTTCTGTGAGAAGGGTAAAAAAATGGATTAATATTTGATTTTGATAACTTAAGTATATCCATTGTAATTTTTAAGGTAACCACCAAATAACTTAAAAATTGAACTTATAATTTCAAAACCATCAGGGAAAATGGAATCATAAAAATAATAAAGCAAAAATCAAGAAAGGAGAGATAAAGAAACATAAAACAGACAAAGCAATAGAAACCACAAACTAATATGAAGATTTAAAATCATTTAAAAGTAATGATATTAAGTGATTATGGGCTAAGCTCCAGTGGAAAGAGAACAAATATTTTCAGACTGAATCAAAACAAAATCCTACCATATATTATCTAAAGGATACACATTTAAACACAAAATTACAAAAGGATTAAATAAAAATTTGGAAAAAAAAAGATTATGCAAATAACCATTAAAATAAAACTGATGTGGCTACATTAATATGAAACAAACTGACTTTAAGGTAAAAAGCACTATTAGATATGAGAATCACTTCATACTAATAAAACATTCAATTTACCAGAAAGTCATTACAATTTTAAATGTGTATATACCTAACAGCATAGCCTAAAACATATATAATGCAAAAACTGACAGAATTACAAGGATGAACAGAAAAATTAATAATCATAGTGGGAGATTTTAAACATTTTCCTCAGTAACTGACAGAATAAGCAGGACCCCTCCACAAAAAATTAGAATACAGGAGATTTGAGGATCATGATTAAAATCTTCAACAAATGGAAATTATACAACACTATAATCAACAATTACAGAATTCACATTCTTTTAAAGCTTACAAAGAATCTTTGTAAACACTGACCATATACTGGACTTTAAAGCAAGCTCAACAATTTCTAAAGAGGAAAATCATACAGAGAACGATCTTCTATCACAAGCCAGAAATCATTTAAAAATAACTTGAAAATCCCAACATATTTGAAAACAAAAACACATTTCTAAATAATTACTGAATCAAAGAACAAAATATACTAGAAATCAGAAAATTTTACATAAAGTAATAATCAAATGCAAATGTTAAAAATTGTGGGATATAGTTTTTATCCCACAAAAAAAATGTCTTAGCTGGAACGTTAATTTATGGTTACCTTAACTATACCCAAATTCTCCACCTAGTCATACAGTAGAGAAACTCATGACAGTGTGCCCAGAAATGTATAAAAGAATATTTACAGGATTATTTTTTTATTTTTTATTTTTTTGCGGTACTCGGGCCTCTCACTGTTGTGGCCTCTCCCGTTGCGGAGCACAGGCTCCAGACGTGCAGGCTCAGCAGCCATGGCTCACGGACCCAGCCACTCCACGGCATGTGGGATCTTCCCGGACCGGGGCACAAACCCGTGTCCCCTGCATCGGCAGGCAGACTCTCAACCACTGCGCCACCAGGGAAGCCCAGGATTATTTTTTGCAGAAGCCCCAATCTGTAAACAACCCAAATATCCAACAATGGTAGAAGAGATCAATATACTATGGTATGTTTATACAATGAAATACCATGCAGCAGTGAAAATGAATAAACTGCTGCCTATTACACATACAAAGTCAGCATGGATATACTTAGAAGCACACTGTGGACCAGAAGAAGCCACAAATAAAAGAAAATGTAGTAGCATATTGTTTAGCCTCCATGTGTTTGTATTTTTTACAGCTTTTGTCCTATAATTGATATCTAGTCTCATAGCGTTGTGGTCAGAAAAGATACTTGATACGATTTCAATTTTCTTAAATTTACCAAGGCTTGATCTGTGACCCAAGATATGATCTATCCTGGAGGATGTTCCATGAGCACTTGAGAAGAAACTGTATTCTGTTGTTTTTGGATGGAATGTCCTATAAATATCAATTAAGTCCATCTTGTTTAATGTGTCATTTAAAGGTTATGTTTCTTTATTTGTTTTCATTTTGACTGATCTGTCCATCGGTGAAAGTGGGGTGTTAAAGTCCCCTACTATGATTGTGTTACTGTCAATTTCCCCTTTTATGGATGTCAGCATTTGCCTTACGTATTGAGGTGCTCCTATGTTGGGTGCATAAATGTTTATGTGTCATGTTTTCTTCTTGGACTGATCCCTTGATCATTATGTAATGTCCTTCTTTGTCTCTTGTAATAGTCTTTGTTTTAAAGTCTGTTTTGTCTGATGTGAGAACTGCTACTCCAGCTTTCTTTTGATTTCCATTTGCATGGAATACCTTTTTCCATCCCCTCACTTTCAGTCTGTATGTGTCCCTAGGTCTGAAGTGGGTCTCTTGTAGACAGCATATGTATGAGTCTTAGTTTTGTATCCATTCAGCGAGGCTATGTCTTTTGGTTGGAGCATATAATCCATTTACATTTAAGGTAATTATCAATATGTATGTTCCTACTACCATTTTCTTAATTGTTTTGGGTTTGTTATTGTAGGTCTTTTCCTTTTCTTATGTCTCCTGCCTAGAGAAGTTCCTATAGCATTTGTTGTAGAGCTGGTTTTGTGGTGCTGAATTCTCTTAGCCTTTGCTTGTCTGTAAAGGTTTTAATTTCTCCATCGAATCTGAATGAGATCCTTGCTGGGTAAGGTAATCTTGGTTGTAGGTTTTTCCCTTTCATCACTTTAAATGTGTACTGCCACTCCCTTCTGGCTTGCAGAGTTTCTGCAGAAAGATCAGCTGTTAACCTTACAGGGATTCCCTTGTATATTATTTGTTCCTTTTCCCTTGCTGCTTTTAATATTTTTTCTTTGTATTTAATTTTTGATAGTTTGATTAATACATGTCTCGGCATGTTTCTCTTTGGGTTTATCCTGTATGGTACTCTCTGTGCTTCCTGGACTTGACTATTTCCCTTCCCATGTTAGGAAACTTTTCAACTATAATCTCTTCAAATATTTTCTCAGACCCTTTCTTTTACTCTTCTTGTTCTGGGACCCTTTTAATTTGAATCTTGGTGTGTTTAATGTTGTCCCAGAGGTCTCTGAGACTGTCCTCAGAATAAACCTACCTAGGGAGACAAACGACCTGTATGCAGAAAACTATCAGACACTGATGAAAGAAATTAAAGATGATACAACAGTGGGAGAGATATACTATGTTTTTGGATTGGAAGAACCAACATTCTGAAATGACTACACTACCCAAAGCAATCTACAGATTCAATGCAATCCTATCAAACTACCAATGGCATTTTTCACAGAACTAGAACAAAAAAGTTCACAATTTGTATGGAAACACAAAAGACCCCAAATAACCAAAACAATCTTGAGAAATTAAAACGGAGATGGAGGAATCAGGCTCCCGGACTTCAGACTATACTGCAAAGCTACAGTAATCAAGACAGTATGGTACTGGCACAAAAACAGAAATATAGATCAATGGAACAGGATAGAAAACCCAGAGATAAACCCATGCACATATGGTACCTTATTTTTGATAAAGGAGGCAAGAATATACAATGGAGAAAAGATAGCCTCTTCAATAAGTGGTGCTGGGAAAACTGGACAGCTACATGTAAAAGAATGAAATTAGAACACTCTCTAACACCATACACAAAAATAAACTCAAAATGGATTAAAGACCTAAATGTAAGACTGGACACTACAAAACTCTCAGAGGAAAACAGGAAGAACACTCTATGACATAAATCACAGCAAGATCCTTTTTGACCCACCTCCTAGAGAAATGGAAATAAAAACAAAAATAAACAAATGGGGGCTTCCCTGGTGGCGCAGTCGTTGAGAGTCCGCCTGCCGATGCAGGGGACACGGGTTCGTGCCCTGGTCTGGGAGGATCCCACATGCCGTGGAGCAGCTGGGCTCGTGAGCCATGGCCGCTGGGCCTGCGCGTCTGGGGCCTGTGCTCCGCAGCGGGAGAGGCCGCGACAGTGAGAGGCCCGCGTACCAAAAAAAACAAACAAATGGGACCTAATGAAACTTAAAAACTTTTGCACAGCAAAGGAAACCATAAATAAGACGAAAAGACAGCCCTCAGAATGGGAGAAAATATTTGCAAATGAAGCAACTGACAAAGGATTAATCTCCAAAATATACAAGCAGGTCATGCAGCTTAATATCAAAAAAACAAAACAACCCAATCCAAAAATGGGCAGAAGACCTAAATAGACATTTTCTCCAAAGAAGATATACAGATTGCCAACAAACAGATGAAAGGATGCTCAACATCACTAATAATTAGAGAAATGCAAATCAAAACTACAATGAGTTATCACCTCACTCCGGTCAGAATGGCCATCAACAAAACTCTACAAACAATAAATGATGTAGAGGGTGTGGAGAAAAAGGAACCCGCTTGCCCTGTTGGTAGGACTGTAAATTGATTCAGCCACTATGGAGAACAGTATGGAGGTTCCTTAAAAAACTAAAAATAGAACTACCATACGACCCAGTAGTCCCACTATTGGGCATATAACCTGAGAAAACCGTAATTCAAAAAGAGTCATGTACCACAATGTTCGTTGTAGCACTATTTACAATAGCCAGGACATGGAAGCAACCTAAGTGTCCACTGACAGATGAATGGATAAAGAAGATGTGGCACATGTATACAATGGAATATTACTCAGCCATAAAAAGGAACGAAATTGAGTTATTTGTAGTGAGGTGGTTGGACCTAAAGTCTGTCATACAGAGTGAAGTAAGTCAGAAAGAGAAAAACAAATACCGTATGCTAACACATATATAGAAGATCCCACATGCCGCAGAGAGGCTGGGCCCGTGAGCCATGGCCGCTGAGCCTGCATGTCCGGAGCCTGTGCTCCGCAACGGGAGAGGTCACAGCAGTGAGAGGCCCGCGTACCTCAAAAAAAAAAAAAGTGGGAACCTGAGCTGGACTCTGAAGAAATGAGAATGAGTCAAAAGCAGAGTAAAAAGGATGGGGGCAGGGCCTGAGTCAGACTGTGCACAGAACTCTGAGCAGTGACTTATGACTGGAGCATAACATGTAAAAAAGGGATTGAGCAGGTACTGCTGAACTCTGTGAACTTGAGGCCATGGGGAACCAAGGTTCAGGCTATTTACAAACCTTTGCAGGCCCTAGGTCTCTAATTTGGAGGCTCCACCCTAAAGCATATTAGGCATATTATCTTGTACCCACATCCCATATTAATGTTTTGTCTGTTCAAAAAAGTTTTAATAATTTTTATAACTTTCAGGTTAAGAATTGTTATCATGAAGAGATGGCAGAGTGTACATCGTAGTTAAAGCCGTATGGCAGATACAGGTAAATTCATTACACTATTTTCTCTTCTTTTGTGCGTATGTTAAAATTCCTATAATAAAAAGTCACAACTGAAAGAATGATTATTTTTGCTATTGAGATTAAAACTTTATTATATTTATAGAAAAACTTTTGATTTGAGTTGAGCCATTAAATCATATCTTGCAGACATTTAATTAAACATTTAATAATTTTATAGGAAAAAAGGATTTTATTTGAGATAATTATCAGAGGCAGCAGACTACTTTTTAAGTATCAAAAGAGTTATACTCATGGGATTTTATGAAAATGCATCCCTTACCAGTTTTTTATTCGCTTGATTGTCTTCTAACGAATTCCTTACTTTTAAAGGGAGAAACTTAGATCGAAATCACTTAATGAGGATACAATGTACAAAGTATAAAGAGAAAAAAACGGGGAAAATGCTGCTTGCCTTTTTTCCTTTTTTCTCTTTTATTTATATGCAGATTTAGAAAACTGGCTGGCTGGCTATGGGCATATCTGGATGTGTTTCTCAAAAGTAAAAGTTAAATGAAATAAAAATATCTAACGCATCAAATCATCCAAAGCTCAAGTGGAATCCATGCGGCAGCTTAAGAATCTTCAGCATGTGGTACAGAATTTCTTAGGATAGAAGGGAGTTTGGAATGCAACGTCCTCCAATTTAACAAGAATTTACTACCTCAGCAGCTCACAGGACAATGAACTAAAAGATATAATAGTGCTTTATTAAGATGGGAACATTTTCCTTAAAGGTAACCATATGCAAAATAGGCTCTGTGGGTCAGTTCTGTCCCCTCAGTATCTCCAAAGTTACAGACTGACTGAAGGACGTAAGTGACTTGCCCTCCCTCCTTTAAACAGTAAATGTAGAAAGGATAATTAGTAAATGCTTATTGGTTGTCTTAGTCAATGCTGCTGCTATAAAATACCATAGACTGTGTGGCTTACACAATAGACATTTATTTCTCACAGTTCTGGAGACTGGGAAGTCCAAGATCAAAGTGGCAGCAGATTCGGTTTTTGTTCAGGGCTCTCTCCGTGGCTTGCAGATGGCCACCATCTAGCTGTGTGCTCACGTGACCTCTTTGTGTGAGCAGAGAGAGCGAGCTCTGGTGCCTCTTCCTCCTCTTATAAGGGCACTGATCCCACCATGCAGGTACCACCCCCATGACCGTTTCTAACCCTAAGGCCCTCACCTCCAGGTACCATCATATTAGGGGTTAGGGCTTCAACATATAAATTTTGGAGGGACACACACATTCGGTCCTTAACACTGGTTAATACCAGTTCCACAGTCTGGTCTGATAAACGCCTGCAGTGAAGCTGCACCACCAGATGCCTGAGCCAGGGCTCTAAACCTCTGCTTTCTACCTAGCTGCCCACTTAAGTAGCCATTCACTGCACGGTGAAGGCGTGTCCCAACCCAGCAGCTTTGGGCACTGGAGAGTGACCTCACTCTACTGACACTTCTTTCCTAGAAAAGGCAATCTATAATGCCCCACGCCCTCCCTGCCTGCCACCCCACACACAGATAAACATACTCCATCCAAAGAAATGAATCAAGACACTTCCAGACAATTATTTCACACTTTCTCCTCTCTCTTCTCAAAATTCCAATACCTTGTCCTCCCTCTTTACTGTCTGCTGATTACCCCGTTTCCTATTTCACTAAGGTGGTAGAAGTGATCTCTTGACTTCTCCCAACGGCTCAACAGGACTCTACCTGCCTGCATCCCGGCTCAGGTTCTCTGGCTTCCCTCCTGGCCACGCTCCTAATGAAGGCAACTGGTACGTGGGCACCGCATCCCTGCTCCCCCTGACTAGGCAGGGATACAGTTCTCGTCATCTCTCCCTCTCTCACATCATCCATTTCTCCCCCTCTGCTGGATCAGTCCCACTGGCTCACAAAATATGCCATAATTTTTCCCTCCTTAAAAAAAGTCTTATTGTAAATCAACTGTACGTTAATTTACAAATCAACAAAAATTTAAAAACAAAAGAAGTTTTAACCCCACATCCCTCCTTGAGTTACCACCCTCTTTCCCGGAACCACTCTTTTACAACAAACTCCTTGGAAGTTCCCCATATTCCATTTTCTCTCCTCCCATTTTCTCTTGAGCCTTCTTAGACTGAGGTTTCACCCCCGCCACTCCATCCAAACTCTTCTTGTCAAAGATACTGACGACTTTCATGACACCCATGACCAAATAAAATGGTCTCTTCTCCGTCCTCGACTTACATGACCCGTCAGCCGTGTCTGACGTGGTTGGTCGCTAGCACCTTCTTCTTCCGGCTTTCTCCTGCTTACTCTCCCTCCTTCACCATCTCCTCTATTAGCTCCTTCCTAACGCCACTGTCTCTAACGCGAACACACCCCCAGGGCTCAGGCCTCAGATGCTTTCTCCTCTTATCCTCATTCTCCTTCTGATCTCACAGTCTCTGGGCTGTAAATACCATCTATTATAATTCACTGACAGTTGCCATATTTATACCTGCAGATGTGTCCCTAACCTCCCTATTCATATACCCAGCGGCCTAGGACACCCCTCCAGCATGCACAAACTTGACACAACCAAAACTGAGACCTCAGCTTGCTCCTAGACCTGCTCCTCTCTCACTTTCCTCAACTCAGCAAATGGCAACTCCTGCCTTCGACCTGCTCCGGCCAAATCCTGCGGGGCAACGTTGAATCGCTCACTTGCTCTCAGGTAACACAACCAATCTCTTGGCAAATTCTGTTTGGCCTGAAACTTACATAGATCTGAAACTTACATAGAAACAATACTAAAGCAACTAGGGCATAATATTAACAACTGTTGGATCTGGATAAAGTTTATACAGAATTTCTTATGCTAGTCTTAAAACTTTACTGTAAATTTAAACTTGTTACAAAATAGGAAAGTTAAAATGAAAGAGAAAGGTTTAAGAGACATAACAACTAAATGTAATGAATGAATATTGATTAGTTTCTATCTAGAAAGAAATACAGATATAAAAGGCATGTCCGGGATGACAACTATGGAGATCTGGATATGAGCTATCTATTAGTTTGGTATGATAATGGCACTCTGTTTCTGTAGGAGAACATCCTTCTTTCCTGGAGATTCATGCTGAAGCACAAAGTCTCGTGACATCTGTAATTTACTTTGAAATGGTTTACCAAAAACGGCATAGGTAAAGCAAATAAGTCAAAAATGTTGATGAATATATGGGTGTTGGCTAAATTTTCCCTTTTTTATGTTTGAAATTCTTCAAAATTAAAACTTTTTAAAACTTCCTAAACTCTTCTTACGACTTCCACTACTACTACATTGGTTCAAAGCCACGGAGAACTCTCCCTGGATGACTGCAGTAGCTTCTTCTACCTGGTCTCCCATGCATGCCCCTCTTACCTCCCCACAATCCATTCTGAACACATCAGCCAGTGTGATTAACACTAGAATGTTAATCAGACCACATCCCCACCATGAGTTCAAAACCCTCCATTGGTTGCTTTCGCAGAGTAAACACTACAGTCTTTCCAGGGATCTCAGGGCTCTGTACCATCTGGCCACCCCCTGGCCACCCCTTACCTCACCTCCTACTTCTCTCTCACCACACGCCCTCAGCCCCATACACCCCCGACCTCACATCGGCCAGGCACGCTCTTCCTCAGCGTACTTGCACCTGCACCCCCTCCACTCAAGAGGTCTCCTCACCTCTTGGGCCTTGGTCCAAATGCCACCTTCTCAACTGTGACTTCCTGACAACCCCTAAACGCTCACACCCACACCCACTCCTGATCTTTGTTTCAGCTTAATTTTCCTCCAGAGTGCTCCAAGCCAACTGATATCCTATATATTTTATTTACTTGTCCATTGTTTCCTCTCCCAGTGAAATGTAAACTATGTCCCAAGTACTTCAGGACTGCTGGCATACAGTAGGTACTCAAAATATATTTGGGCAATGCATGAAACAAAGACTTGGCAAATAATCCGTAGAAGGTTGTTAGCGCTAAAAATGTGTTCACTCATGCTGAAAACATTTATTGGGCACCTTCTATGTGCAAGCACAGTCCACGTGCTGGGTATTCAAACAGGGGTAAGATGGACCTTTGCCCTAGAGGAGTTTATAGGTTAGCTGATAAAAACAGAAGTAAGAGCAATGGACTGTCATTGTTATTATTAAGGGGGTACAGAAAAGTGGGAACTGTCTGGGCTACTAGGGGAAAAAGAGAATGGGAGTATGATGCCCCCTTCGTGGAGGAGGTAAGGCCACACAGCTTTTAACAATTTGCTTCCAGATCTGCTCTCGCTAGACACTAAGCACAGTGCCTGCCATAAATTCCTCACTCACTAAATGCCCAGATTTGCTCAGTGAGGGTAAGTAAACAGAGTCTTGATGGGTGAGCAGATATCTGTCAGGACAAGGAAAGAGAAAGGGCATCCTGTGGGGGGGGGGGTAACAGTATGAGCAAAGGCCAAGGGGCAGGAACAGGCACAGCACGTCTACCTAGCAGAACAATCCAAAGAGGGATGGATTTTTATAAATCCTCATGAAATTCTTAAGAAAAGCCAACACTTGTTCAAGAAATGAGTCCACACAGAGGAGGTCCTTCTTTGCTTCAAGGGCAACTATAGTGCTGCTACTACTCATCATTAGTATGATAACAGCTAACGTTTATTTAAGTGCTTGCAAATGTGAGTGCTTTATATGTCCAGAAAAACTTTAGGGCCTCATTTGAAATTTGAAGTACTATTTTGACCCATGTTAAGTTTCAAGACACTGATGCAGGGTGAGTCGGTAAGTAATAGAGACAGGCAGGTAGAATGGGCACCCCAGACCCTGATGTCTGCTTGCGCCCTGTGTGCCCTGACTTCTTCGCCAAAATATAAGCCTCCTGATTCCACCACAAGGGCCGTATCCTGCTGTTCTGGAAAAGTGAAGGACTTTGGTGCCAAATTTCATTTCACTTTCAAAGTCAGAAAGCCAGAAAACCACGTTCTCTCTCCAATCTCCAAGAAGCTTTTCTTAAAAGGGAAGAAGTTTTTAATTATTATTATATATTACTATATATAATTTAAATTATTATAAAATAGAAATAAAGCCTAGATAAAATGCATATGGGACACTAAGGTATTACGCACACTTGGAGTAGTAGCATTTGACTAGGTAAGGGAATTCAATTCATTTTTGCCCGCCTTTAACACAGAAATTCAGACTGATCAAAAGTAATTACTTGGGCTTCCCTGGTGGCGCAGTGATTGAGAGTCCCCGCCTGATGCAGGGGACGCGGGTTCATGCCCTGGTCTGGGAAGATCCCACATGCCGCGGAGTGGCTGCGCCGTGAGCCATGGCCGCGGAGCCTGTGCTCCGCAACGGGAGAGGCCACAACAGTGAGAGGCCCGCGTACCAAAAAAAAAAAAAAAAAAAGTAATTACTTTTCTTGAACTCTTACTATGTGTTAGGCATAGAAACATAGAAATTATTTTAGGTCCTAGGTACTTCATAGAAATTATTTTATTTAATCATTATGACAAGTCTGCCAAGTTTTTAAGATTATTAGCCTTTTTACAGATAGGGAAACTGAGGTTTAGAGAGTGAAGTAAAGAAACACTGTCATTTATCCATCAAGGAAAGAGGTCCTAATTTTCCAACTAACATCTGACACAGAACCCAGCATGTAGTAAATGCTCAAAAATGTTGACTGAACCACAAAAGTATTGGGAAGAAACAGAAATAAGAATTTTAAACTCGTGAAGCAAGAGAAGCTTTTAGACTTTAGTACACCAGAGGTTTGGCCAGGATTCATTTAAACCCTTCATAATTCAAGATAAAAACAGTATTTTATTTTGAATTGATCAACTTTAAATGATACACACAGGTTCAAGTCCTACTTCAGAATTAGAATCAACAAGGATGGAAATAAGCTCAAATTGGACACATTTTCACAACTAAAATTAATAATGGGAGAGAAAATCACAGATGAGAACTACCATCTGACTGAATCACAGAAGAAAAAGAAGAGCGTCCTTTGAAAAGGACACGTAAAGAACAACTTTGGAGGAAATTCTGCATCTGGCCACTTTTTGAGGTCTGTATGGACCTATCAACTAGTGTTACAGGTACAAATTTAAGACTCTCACACCTTATCTCACAAAATAGGGCATGTACCACTGAGAATTTCTTACTTGGTTTCCATTTTCCTGGAAACGGTATCCCAATCTTCAGGTCATTGGGTTGGACCTGAGAAAAGCTGGAAAGCACTTCTACAATGCCTGCCCCCTCCAGCCGGTCATCTATGCCTGTCCCCACCCTCCCACCCACAGAGAAGAAAGGGACACCTAAAAGAAAGCTCAGTGATGGCTGTGGATGAAAGCTGGTTTCCATTGATAGGAGCACCAGATAAGATCCAGCATAAGTAATGAATCTTCACACTTAATGACTCTCCCAGCAACCAGAACAATAATAACCACAGTGAGGCTTAGTGGTACACACTCCATTGTAGGAAGGTCTGGAAGGACCCCATTACAAGATGGTCACTTGTTATTCCACGGATATCACCAGATAAATATTGTTCCTCGGTATCCAAAGATTTAAATTCCATAAAGATAATTCAATATTTTATATACTTCAATATTAATTCTGTTACTCAAATCCATCATAAAATGCATTTGTAGTATGTAGATACTCTCTACATGGACCAATTCTTAGATTTGTTTATCTCAAATTTGGTTTGCTAACCCAAAGTACCCATTATAACATGATGACTCAGCCCTGTCCCCAGGGAGTGCTACATACGCATGTAGCCCTTTGCTAAATTGTTGTGTCTTTTTCCCCTCTTACACTCTGAGTACCAGAGAACAGCAATTTTGTCCTCTTTACTTGTAAATCTCCCAGCACCTAGCCCCTGCCACATAAAGACCCTTTGTAACCATCTGGGAAATTGAAGTGAATTAAGTCCTGTGGGCATATGACTTTTTTCTGGATTTTCTGGGACAATCTAGGTTTCAAATATTCCCAAAAGCATACACTGTCCCCAAAAGCCTACAAGCATGCTCACGCTTTCCTGACTGCACGTCCTGGTTTGTTTTGTTTTTTTAATGTTGGACCCTGACTACAGAGTGCTGAGTTTATGACACATAGCCCGTTATCATGGGTCCCATACCCTGATTTTTTTCTGTAAAATATGACACAGTTGGTATAGCCAATAGTGAGGTGATAATTTAACTTGGTTTTCTTTCTTTTTCCCTTAGATGTTTAATTTTTGCATGTTTGTGGCAGGACCGGGGTCGGGGGAGGAAAGGTCATCATGCCAATTCTATGCACTATATTATCCTCTTCAGAGGACCAGACAAAGGTTGGAAGGCAGACCACACAAGGAACACAGGAAGGTCCCTGCTCAAAATCATCGCTATTACGTATTTACCAATGAGAGATTTATGTTCAATGAGCAAGTTTTTTTTTTCCCAACAAAAAGATAAACAAAAGGGTTCAGTCTTAGTCATACATTGGTATGAGGCACTGCTAATAAAAGCCAATTCCATTCTTAAGTGAGCCAAGTACTTAGCAAACATGGGATTTCTGTGAAGGAAGGTAAAGTGAGGACATTTTAGAAAAAGGTCAGATGGCCCTAGATGTGTAGAGAAGAAAGGGTGGGAAGAAATGCCCAGGGCCTCAGCTTGGCAATAGGGCTGCAGTCAACTCTTAGCTCTTCCTCTCCTCCTCACCCTTCAAGCTGAAGTTCCCCAAACCCACCATACTCCTCAGGCGTTTTCCACTTCCTGAAGCAGGCTTTGGCACCCTCACTCTTGCTCTTCCTGGCCAAAGTAATCACCCTTAAAAATTCAGCAGTGTCACCTCCTCCAGCAAGCCTTTCCTGCCCCCTTCTTCCCCATCTCAATCTTCCCTAGGACTACACGTACACCTTAGAGATATAGTGGGTTCCGTTCCAGACCACTGCAATAAAGCAAATATCACAATAAAGTGATTCAAATGAATTTTTGGCTTCCTAGAGCATGTAAGTTATGTTTATGCTATACTATAGTCTATTAAGTGTGCAATAACATTATATCTTTAAAAATGTACATATCTTAGTTTACAAATACTATATTGCTAAAAAGAGCCAAAACAGACTAGTAACATCAAAGATCACTGTTCACCATAACAAATATAATAATAATGAAAAGTTTGAAATTTTGTGAGAATTACCAAAATGTGACACATACATACAAAATGTGACAGGAAGTGAGCAAATGCTGTTGGAAAAATGATCCCAATAGACTAGCTCGACATAGGGTTGCCACAAATCTTCAATTTGTAAAAAATACAGTATCTACGAAGTACAATAATGCAAAGCCCAATAAAGCAAGGTATGCCTATAGTGTATTTGAAAGACAATAAACTTGAGCTTCTTCTAATTAAACTTAGTCCTCTAGTCTCTAGAGGTTCAATCCAGCCACTGATCCAAATAATTTATTCTTTCAGTAGACATTTCCTGGGGTCTCACAAAACACCAGGCATGTGCTGAGCTGTGGGAATGAAAAGATGAAGAAGACAGTCCCTGAAGTCATGGTCTTGGTCAGTTTAGTAACAGAGAGAGATGCAAATAGTGAAAATAACAAGTCTCCAAGTGCACTAGTACAGAATTACTAACAGTGCCAAGAGAAAGCAATCAAGTCTGGTCCCAGGCTTTCATAAACTGGAGGTGAAGAGGAAAGAGAAAAGAGGCTGTGATATGCAAATAAAACACCACAGTGCCCCCTTTCCGTATTTGCTCTGGATGCGGTAACATATAATGTTCCTGAGCTTTCTCTAACATTGTGCAGTTGAAATAACACAAGCTCCTGGATTTAGGCAACGCTGGGTACAAATCCCAGCTCTGTGGCTTACTAGCTGTGTGAGCTCTATAGGTACTTACGCTGGACACATCTTTGCCTTAAACATTTTCACTGCATAACTAATTGGCCGTACGTAAGGCAAGGCAATTTGCTGTAAAAGATAAAATAACCGGTTGACAGTTGGTCTCATTTCTCCATGGATGCAGTACTCCCATTTTTATATCACATAAATCTTAGCCCTCATAATGGTCTACACAGTGGCACAGAGTTGAACCCACATTTCCCATAGAACTCTGCAACAGCTATTGACAGACAGGTGACAATATGTCAAGAAATAAAACGATCCTGTTTTTCTTTCTTCTTAATGAAGGAAGAAATTTTAGCAAAAAAGAAAAAGTACAATGCTGAACGAGGAGACGAATCAATAAGGAAAAAACATTTATACTATGAACAAAAACTTCAAAGATAAGTGCTTAGGTACAACCCACAAAATAAAATCAGTTATCTGCACAGCATTGCCATGAATCTATACACATTTTAAATGTACTCGAATATTTTGTATTTTGCAATAAAGTCTTTTTATTTTTGTTATTCATTTAATTTTTTTATTCACTTTCACTATTACATCTTTGAAGGCAAAATTGCCTTATGGCTAATTAGTTACGTGGCAAAAATGCTTGTGGCAAAGATGTTTACAGCAAAGATGCTTATGGTGGAAATAACAGACATGAGCTGTATGGTGCTGGGTCGGTTACTCCACCCTTCCTTGCTTTGGTTTCTACATGGGTAAGAAAGGCTTTTAAGACCTAACATATGACAGATGGTGGTTGTGAGGGTTAAGTGTAAAGGCCCCATTACAGAATCCGGAATATAACATAACCTCGGTAAACAACTCTTTCCCCTCCCTGCTGGGGGTCTGGTTCTCCTACCAGCATTAGGTGTTCACTGTATCTACAAGAAAACCTATTGTGATATAATCAGATATAAGATGAAAATATGCAATTTCATTACATCTGTGGCTAAATACACGGAGTACAGGCATTATCAGAACGCTGCAGAATTCATCGACATGGCCAAGACTTGTATACTAACCTTTAACGCCAACTCTGCTGCTAACCTTGGCCTGGGTGTCGGTGCACCATGTGTGTGGCGCAGCACAATTACCTTTCTACACAGTTGAGCCCTAGGCACAGTATATAGCCTCCCATCAGTTGGCAACTGCTCTGAGACAGTATATAGGAAACATTTTAAAAACCGGCCAAATTTCAAGTGATTTTTCTGAAATACTTTAATTTGCTCAAATCATGCCAGCCCTACAGACACAGGCAGCAGCTCAACTTGCATTCAGAATGAAAATCATTGGCTCTAATCACTTTTAGCTAAGTTTTCCAATCTTATGGACAGCTCATTATGAATTTAGATTTGGGGAGGTCTGCAAATAAACCTTAAAGACTTGCTTCCCCCATAGTCACTTGGAATCTGTTCAAATCTTCCCAAAAGGGACATGGCTGGACCTCCTGTTGCTCTGTTCCAAGTGCCCACCGTTCCCACCACCACCACCTGACATACAACACATTCACCCCTTACATTACTAGGTGCTATACTCAAACATCAGGAGTCATATGCCATGTCCCAACTTTTAAGACAATTACAGCCAAATTAGTAATGACAGAGGATCCTTTTAAACCTCCTGTCTGCCCCTGGCTAAGGAACGTGGCCACCATGAGCTAATCACAGAAGGGCGAAGAGCCAGGAGGAAACAGAAGGCAAGCGCCCCTGTAACAGCAGGAAGGGGTAGGTGAGTGCAAGGGATGGGGTAGGGTGGAAAGACAAAAGAGAACGAGAGAGAAAGAGAGGGCAAACCAGACTGGATTCCCAAGAGGAAGCCACAAAGCGCCTGCTTCTCAACAGTCTCAACTACGGTTCTCCTGATGGCAAATTGAGATACAAGACCCAGAAAACCCCACGGCCAGGGCCATAAGGAAGAGGCCCTAGAAAGGAGTCACATCACTTAAGTATTCCAGCCTATGGCTCCCTACCTAAGATAATGAACAACTTAACTAATAACAGAATCAACTGCCCCAAACAGCCCACTTGAAAGGGAACCAGGCACTGACAGACCCTCTCGTTTAATCCCCAGAATGACCCCATAAATAGGAGTCATCTCCCCTTTACAGAAGAGGCATCTGGGAAAGTTAAATTATTCGCTAAGGGTAACGGAGCTTGAGCCACGACATGAACCAGGTACATCTGATTTCCATCCTCAAATATGTTCAAGATCCATTGCCCCCTTACCCCTTCACCTGCACTTAGGAAGTAACCAAGTATTACGTTTAACAGCAAACTCCTGTCCCCAGAAGCCACGCTGACCTCCTAAGGCTGCTCAGACTGCCCTGGCCCCAGCAGAGAGGGCTTTACCAAAGCCAGCACTGAGGGGATCCAGCCTTATTCCTCCCACCCTCTTGGCAGAAACAAGCTGTGTCCTCCTCAGAATCACCTGGGCAAATTTTAAATCTCTGTGGTTCGAAGATATTCACTGTGTGTTCTGACATCTCTCATGTGGTGCTTCAAAAGCCTGGGCTTCCAGAGGCACAGCGGGCCTGGCTCCCTGCTGAAGTAGGACACCTTTTCTCAGCCACTTCTGTCACATCGCTACTCAGCAGCCAGCCAAAGGCTCCGATGCTCTGAACTCAGATAGAGGTTTGGCATCTTTTTTGTATGCTGACATCCCTGTGAGCCCACATGGATCCTGCCCCCTTGGGGTTCCGCAGGATGAAAGAGTTTTGCTCTAAACTGAGAAGCTGCTCTCCTTGCATCTCCTTGGATTTCTCCTCTCAAACACCAGAGCCACCTCTGCTAGGGAATATGCCACGGCCAGTGCATGGTTGTGACAGGCTACAGTCCTCCCTCGGTAACCATGGAGGATTGGTTCCAGGACCCCCACGGGTACCAAAATCCTCAGATGCTCAAGTCCCTTTTACAAAGTGGCACAGTACAGTCAGCCCTCTGTATTTGCGGGTTCCACAGATCCACAGATACAGAGGGACAACTGTACTATTTGTTGCTTCTCCTGTTACACCAACTTGACTTAACAGACAATTCAATGATGTTGAAGGTAGCTAACATTCACCACCCCCTTACTATGTGCAAGACATCTCTCTAAACACTTTATATACGTTAACTCATTTAGTCTTCACAATGGCCCTATGAAGCAGGCACTATTCATATGCCCGTTCTCCGAATAAAGAAACTGAAGCGTAGGGTGGTCAAACGACTCTCCCAAACATCCCACATACATCTTTATGTTAAGAGGAGACTCAAACTCATACTACCTGGCTCCTAGAGCTCACTACACCATAATGCTGCTGTAAACCATATGCTGAAACCATAAATGTCTCCCAATATTATGTGAGCATAACATGAGCTTCATATTTGCTTACGTGCGATTTAATCTGCCAGAAACACTAGGGGAATGCAGAAAACTGTAATGAGTTGAACTAAGCAGTGCAGGAATACACAAAACACACACATACCACACACACACACCCCTCAACATCTCCAAGCTGCTTCAATCCACACATGTTGTGAGACACATCCACCTGTGTTACAACTGTCCCTCCCATTTCAGATCACCCTCCTTCCACCCCCTCACAGCAACTTATGAGCTGTAACCCTTCCAACACTGTTTTGGACTGAACTGTATTCCCGCTAAATTCATATGTTGAAGCCCTAACCCCTAATGTGACTGTATTTGGAAATAGGCCTTTAAGGAAGTAACTAAGGTTAAATGAGGTCATAAGAGTGGCATCTTATTCCAGTATGACTGGTGTCCTTATAAGAAGAGGAAGGGACACCAAGGATGAATGTGCAAGAGGAAAGACCATGTTACGACACAGGGAGAAGGGGACCACATGCAAACCAAGGAGAGAGGCCTCTGGAGAAATCAACTCTGTAACATGATCTTGACTTCCAGCCTCCAGAACTGTAAGAAATACATTTCTGTTGTGTAAGTCACCCAGTCTGTGGTATTTAGTTACGCAGCCCTAGCAAACTAATATACCAACAACACCAAATTACAAGCAGTCTTCAGATCCTTTTCGAGGTATAAGTGCCATATGTCTTTATGTCTTTCTTTATGTATTTCTTTATCTTTATGTATTTTTTATGTATTTCTTTATGTATTTCTTAACCATTTAACATGTGTAGAACTGTGCTACTACTTTTATCAGGTTCCTAACTTTATTTAAAATGTGTCCCTGATGATGTTTCGAGTGCTGTGCCTCGACTCATTTTTCTCATAAGCCCTGTATTGTGCTGTTATGTTTTTTGGTGCCATTTTGCATAGTGGGGCAGTTTTTAGGAACGCATATGTCATGTTACAGCACAAGTGGCTGGACTTATAGATCTAAATGATCTATAGATCCTGAAGATAAAGCATCAAACATCATGTTTCTACAGCCTTCTTCAGGCACCCTGAGGAGGCAGGTTCCATGAAAAAATATCTCAAGAAGGGCAGGCACCAAGCTCAGATACATAGCATGTATGTGTATTTGTGTGGGTACATCTATAGAATACAATACCATATAGGTAAAAAAAGTTAAAGTATTTATATCTGGGTGGTAGGCTTTGGAGTGTTTTTTTCCCCAATTTTTTAATAAACATTATCTCTACATTTAAAAATTCTCTATAATCAAAGTTGATTGTAATGATTTTCATGATCCTGTTCCAAATCAGAAATAAATATCTTTTAACATAGACTAAACAACAATAAGAAATGGCATATAAATTCAAAAACTGGCAGACAGGAATTAAATAAGAACAGTAGGCCTTACTAAATTGTTATTCCTCCATATACTCTGTCCTTTTCATCACTAGCCATGTTGAATCAGATTACTGGAAAAATTACAGAGCCTTGAGAAATTTAGGATTTAAAGAAAACTGACCAGCAGTACCTCAGATACAGACAGCTTGGCCAAAGCATGGCCTCTCTGATATTTTTAGCAAAAATCTGTTTTCCTTAATTAGCCAGTACACATGAATTAGAGGCCTAGCCATATACCATCAAGGAATGTGAGAGGCTTGATCTAAACGGAAAACCTGAGTTCACTTTTCACAGATGGTAGGTGTGGAGCAGAAAGAGGGGAAAAGGTTTCAAAAGCTTACTCAAGGCAGAAGAGTAAAGGGTCTATAGTTCAATTCATCAATCTTCAAAATTTCTATAGTGAAAGTGATACCGTCTTAATAATACTAACAACTTCAAAGAGGGCCTGACTGAGCTAACGAAACAGCACAGCATCAAAGCACTGTGTCCCAGAAATATTACAGATGGGCATACAGAACTGTTCTAGTGTTTCTATTATATAGTGACACTCTGAGCAATGGTGACTGTGCCTGGTATCATAAGACCATATTCTTTTTCTTGAAACTCTGACAGAACTGCTAATAGTATTGTAATCCTCAAGCAGGATTTAGCAAACTATGGCTGGCTGGCCACATCCAGCCTGCCATCTGTTTTCATATAGCCCATAAGTTAAAAACAGTTTTTAAACAGTTGAAAAAATTTTTTTAAGAATAATGCTTCAGGACACATGAAAATGGTAAGTTCAAACTTCAATATCCATAATTAAAGTTTTATTGGAGCCCAGCCACATACGTTTGCTTTGTCTCTGGCTGTTTTTGTTGAGACAATAGCTGAGTTGTAATTGTGACAAGGTTCATGTGACTGAAAATATTTCTTTTCTGGCCATTTACAGGAAAAGTTTGCTGCTCCCTGTTCCAAAGTTAAAACTGACCTCGATACAAGCCATAGATTTAAAACCATTTAAAATAGTCAAGAATAGTCTTGAACACCAAGACATTCACGGGCTCGACCAAATTTGAACAATAACTAGATGTGTAACTACATACCTTAAAAGTTGTTCATCGATCCAAGGACTGTTGTGTATTAATGGGAAATAATCACCATCACAACAGTAACAAAAGAACTCAGTCCTGTACTTTTCAAGAACTAAGAGGTTGTCCTTCAATTTTATGATTCATTTTTTCCAGACTCAGGATCAGCATCAATGAGTTGCTTATCATATATCCCAGTACTAAAAAAATGAAGATGCCATTTCTCTAGAAGATAAGACAATACTTTCTTATTCTCCCCTTCAAAAACTACATCGATCTTCAGGAGAACTTTGGTGCTAAACTTTGTAAATGATGTCATGATCTGATGGAAAAAATAATCAAAGCTGAATTTTCTCTTTGGCAAAATTTCACCCATCATCAGACTGTAGAATACATGGAAGATTCTAGAACAGTTTACAATAATTCAGTTGGGTTTTTTTTGCAAACAGGTGGCGGGGTTTTAAAAACTTGTTGAATATATTCACCACACAATTTCCTGAGATCAAAGACCTAAACAGCCCTCTTCCCTCTCTCTACCCCCATCAGTTATTAGGCTCCACTTTCTTACTGAGGTCATAAGACAGCATTGCTGACCTGTCCAAGTAAAACTGCTACCAAATAAAAATAGTGACTGAGTTGGTGGCATGAGGGTAACTAGTTAAGCCACTCTTTCCTCTTTGCTGAGTTATCCTTACTTCAGTGGAATCACAAATTAAGAATGTCACAGAGGGGCTCCTTTGCAGAAATAAAGTCACAATTCCAAAAGGGTCCCAGATTTCGGTCAATCTGCTGCCACTGAACAGAGCATCCAACTATGGCAGCGTGTGGGGTAGTTTTAATCAGCATCAACTCTAAAATGGAATTCCTAAAGAGAAGACAATCTTGGGCCCTCATCTTACAATAAGAGTCCACACGGAGCAAACTGCAACCCAAATAAATTACAGTTGACCCTTGAACGACATGGGTTTGAACTGCGCAGGTCCACTTACATGCAGATTTTTTTTCAACAGCAAATACTAAAGTACTGCCCTATCCAAGGTCAGGTGTATCTGCAAATGCAGAACCATGGATGCAGAAGAACCACAGATATGGAGGACGAAAAGGAAAATCACACGAGGATTTTCGACTGTTTGGAGGGTCGGCCCCTGACCCCTGCTGCTGTTCAGAGGTCGACTGTAGTACCAATCTGTGGAGTGTGAATACTCCTTGTCCTATACTTTCAGGTTAACATATGAGAGATTTATCTGTCCAGTCAATTGGAGACTGATCAAATGAAAGCCATATATAATATGTACTCCTGATGCGTGCTATTAAATGTACTGCACAATATTCAACAATGATGAGCACGGGTGCCCTCAATGAGAGAGAAGCCACTTATTCTGAAAACTTTATTTTTTATTGAAAATATTATTTATTTTTATATTATCTTGATGCAGTTGTTGGAGGAGTAAAGCCAAGCTTTAGTAGCGTCAAACTGTGATCCCCCAGCTAAATGGCTCCCACTTAGAACCAGTTTCCCCTAAAATGTCTCACATGCTATCTCATTTTTACAAATCCTTCACTCCCTCTTGAAAATCTCTATTTCAGTTGCCAATAAGGATTTAAATGCTTCTGGAAGAAACATTCGTCAAAACTAACACAGCTGTTGATGACTGACATCAGGCATGAAGGAAAAAAAAAAATCACATCCATGTTTCAACACACTACTTGCTGAACAATTTCTACTTGGTCCATCTGTATTAAATGGGTGTGCCAAAAATTGGACACGCCAGCAGATGGCTACCAGCACTGTTTGGCATGCCTACTGGTGCTGTTCTACACTGCCAAAAGACGAACTACGACTCCCCTGAAGGGATTCTATAGTTTCTAAAATAGTAACTTATGTAACAGAAAAACTATAGAATCGTTTCATTTGGGCTCTAGATCTACAAGCCCCAGATTTGTGCTGTCCTCCTTTCTAATTTGATTTTTAGTACTTCTGAACAGCAGTCATCTCCTTTCAGAGATTAGTGGTTCTTTCTTTTTTTTTTTGAATTGGTTTATTTAAATTTTACAGAAACCTGATTAGAGTTAAGTATGTAATTATAAGTCCAGTAACAATTCTACAAAAATGCACATACAATGCCAGAATTTCTTAAAAGTAACTAATATCATATTCTTGTTTTGCATTAAACATGTAAGACATGTCATGTCTTCCTTATGACAGATTAGTGCTTCTTAACCAGGCATGTGTTATCATATGTACTCAGGGTATTCCTTCCAAGGTAGATATGTCCAGACCCCACTTGGGTCACCACACTGGATCAGACATCATGGGGTGGAGCTTAGGCATGTGTATTTTGAAAAGCACACCAGATGGTTGTAAAGGGCATCCCTGGTTAAAAACAACTTTTCCAGATCGTTTTTTATACTGACAAGCAAATAACTATGACATACACATGTGTACACATAGACCAATATAATTCTGCTTAATTCCTCAGGGTGTTGTCTAAATGTTCTCCTTTGCCATCTTAGAGTTGTAGAAAAATCATTAAGTATTTTTTTTAATTTATTTATTTTATTTATTTATTTTTGGCTGAGTTGGGTCTTTGTTGCTGGGTGTGGGCTTTCTCTAGTTGCGTCAAGCGGGGGCTACTCTTCGTTGCGGGGCACGGGCTTCTCCCTGTGGTGGCTTCTCTTGTTGAGGAGCACAGGCTCTAGGCGCATGGGCTTCAGTAGTTGTGGCACGCGGGCTCAGTAGTTGTGGCTCACGGGCTCTAGAGCGCAGGCTCAGTAGTTGTGGTGCACTAGTTGGGGGCTTAGTTGCTCCACGGCACGTGGGATCTTCCCGGACCAGGGAACGAACCTGTGTCCCCTGCATTGGCAGGCGGATTCTTAATTACTGCGCCACCAGGGAAGCCCCAAATCATTAAGTTTTAAAGTAACAGATCATGGAGACAGTAGTATTTTAGGAAAATTATTTTTTTTGTAGCAAATAAAATATCTATGAGTATGAGATAAAGAAGAGACCTGGGAGAGCAATTAGGATCGGGGCCATAGCAGTTGGCTTTACAAAGAACTAATGGAAGTCAGTGGCTAATTGGGTTGAGTTTCCAGCTGTAACAGAATAGAGGCATAAAAATAGGAGAAAAAGGGAAGTCAGGAGTAGAAGCAAATCAGAGTTGCCTGGGGGAGACAGCAGAATGATGGCTCAAAAGAAACCTCTGCACTGGACACATGGCTTTGGAAGTTGGTGAGAGGAGAGGACTTCTACAGAGAGGGTGGAAGACAGGATGAGGAAAACAAAGGGTTAAGCTGGAGAAGTAGCCCATTAAAGACCCAGGGAAAATGTAGAATAAACAATGCAAACAAAGAAAGGCAAGAGTAAAACCTAGTGGCAACTCAGAAGCCAAGGAGGAAAAGAGTTTCAAAACAAAGTTCATGGGCCTTCCCCGGTGGTGCAGTGGTTAAGAATCTGCCTGCCAATGCAGGGAACACGGGTTCAAGCCCTGGTCCGGGAAGATCCCACATGCTGCAGAGGAACTAAGCCCGTGTGCCACAACTACTGAGCCTGCACTCTAGAGCCCGTGAGCCACAACTACTGAGCCCGTGTGCCACAACTATTGAAGCCCGCGTGCCTAGAGCCCGTGCTCCACAACAAGAGAAGCCACGGCAGCGAGAAGCCTGCCCACCGCAACGAAGAGTAGCCCCCGCTTGCCACAACTAGAGAAAGCCCGCGCCCAGCAACAAAGACCCAACACAGCCAAAAATAAATAAATAAATAAATAAATGTATTAACCAAAAAAACAAAGTTCATCAACATAGTCTTCTGAAACAGAGAGGTCAAGGTCACCGGTATGGACTCAAGTTCTAGTCCCAGGAACCCTGCTGTGTGCCCTAGCACACGGCTGATCTTTCTCCTTTAATCTCTACTGCCTGTCCATACCAACCGTACAGCACACACATACGTTTAGTTTTTTAAATCCATCATGGAATTTAAAAACTAAAATATCTACACATATGCAGATATTCTGTCACATCTCATACAAAGCTTCTTGAGGGAAAAAATCACAGTCGATACTTTACACACCGTCCACCCGCACTGTGCCTTCACATCACCATGCCTCCAGCTATCATTTAGAAATAGTTTTAACTAAGTATTAACTATGACCATCCTGGTGATTGTGGTATGCAGATAAAGACCAGCTAAATTCAGGGAGAAGACACATACACCAGTACAGTGTCAAGCCTTGCTATTCAAAGTGTGGTCAATGGACCAGTGGCATCACCTGGGAACTTGTTAAAAATGCAATTTCAGCTGCTATACCAGACCAACTGAATCAGAATCTGCATTTTAACAAGATCCAGGTGACCGACTCCTATGCATACTGGCCTAGAAACTGGTGTCAACTCAGTACAGTATGCAAAGGAAGAGCACTGAGTTACCAAAGAAGTTAGTTAGAGGAGGGGAAGATGGCACATGAGTTTCAGTGCACGGGCATGTGCTTAGATGCTACTTCGTCTGCTCAGACCTGCAGCTCAGCATTGGAGCCCAGGCCCTTTGCATATGTGGCACAACCAGGCCAGGAAACAATTGCGGCTTTTGATCAGGAACCCAGATGCATAAATCCTTCTTCCATTAACTGCCCCTAAGTTCATTAGAGGAAGGGCTTATGCAGATCCTATCTGCTAGGTTGTTTTTCCAGGCTTTATAAATATTCTGACCTCCTGAAGACCCTGTTTACGCTCCCCATACTTATCCAACCCTAGGATTTATGATATTATTCTGCGTCTCATTCGTTTCTCCCATAAAATTAGGTTCCCCTCTAGGCTTTAGATTGCAATTGCTAAAATACTTTTTCAGAATAATTGAAAGCTAAACCTGAAAATGCAACTTTAACCCCAAATGGAAAGAGCTACACTGACAGCATTGTTGTTTAAGTGACCAGGTGTCAGGGGAAAGTTCCCAAAGGAAAGAACCATTAGACAAAGGCACAGTCATATCTCAAAGGATGAAGACCAAATGGAGCAACAAGTCTCAAAGCAGAATCTTCCCTTCGCTGGGGATGCACTCGACGCTTCAATATTTCTTTCTCTAACTTTCCTACAGATATACGTATTGAGTGTCACTATTTCAAAATATCTCTGTGCTCGAAGAGTTCTCTGTGGGTCTTCTATTATTTATAACAGCTTTATTGACTTATAATTTACACACCATGAAGTTCACATTTCAGAAATGGAAGAGACTTTCATTCCATCCCCCACTTCAAGCAATGCTTCATTAAACTCACCCAGGAATATAATACAGCCATTTCTTAAAACTCCAGAAAGACAGGCCATCATCATGACCCTCCGATAATATATCCTAGTATCTCAGCTTTTATCAGTGGAAAGAACATCTTGACTAATCCCCCTCTATGAAAATGCAAACTACGAAAGTCATGGCGTATGTTAAAGGTGGCTGATTGAAAAATACCACGGTAGACCCTTGTAATCTGACTGCTGTGTTGAAACTCCATTAGGAAGCAAACCTCGTTTACTGCATCCAAAGTGGAAATCACAAATTCCAACAAACTACTACCCCCAGTTTTTCATGGACTACTTTCTTCCACCAGATGGCTTTTGGGGGGCTGCTGCAGCCTGCACTGAGCTGTTATTTTTCACCTCAGGGATGGGATGAGTAACTTAGGCAGGTTTTTCTTTCAAAAAGAAAAACAGCAACTCACATGCTCTCACAGAACCTCTTCAGTGTGCTTGGCTTCTCCTGGTTGCGTCTTTGTCGGAACCAGCGTTGAATGCTGCGAACATCCCAGTCCAGCTGCTTGGAGAGGCCCTCCAATCTCTTTTCATCAGGATGCTATGAAACAAGGTACCAGGAAAATCATTTTCATCTTCACCATGAACAGATCTGCCCTTGTCTATACTGGAGATATCTGTTTTTCCTGTATTTTCTATCTGCTACTGAGATTTCTATATTGACCACTGAGGACCGAGGCCTTCCATCAGCAGCGTGAACGTAAACAACCATTTAGGACAAGGGAAGTTACTCATCATGAAACGACACTAAAAAATATGAATCTCACTCTAATGCTGGTACTTCTTACAGCAACAAAGGTTCGACGGAACAGTCAGCTGGCCGAGTTAGCTCCACCAGCCTTCAAAGAAAGGAGTTAGGTGAAGGTGGATTTGCAAAAAGACATCACTCAAATATTTCACTTTCTAATGAAAAAATGCTGTACCCATTATCACATATCAGGATAACGCAGGACAGAAAAAAAGCATGGAATCATCCCCAAATACCTCACCTTAGACTAAGGTACCAATTCCACTTACAAAACATGTTTTCTCTTCAGTCTCCCCTCTCCCTGGTTCTTCACACATTCCTCTTCTATTCCTTTCTTGGTCATCCTTTTGACCAGAACTCCCTCAAACTTTTTACAATGACTACGCATTACTTGAAGATGCAAACTTGGTAAAGTAGAAAGAGAAACTATCGATATTTACGCCTGCCATGTGATGACATTACTCTGTCTCTCGCTCTCATTTCTATAACATTAGGAGATGACAGACCTAGGTTCAATTCCTTGTTCTGATGAATTCTCTGAGCCTCAGTTTCCTTACCTGTTCCAAAGAAGCCTATTTATCCACCTGAACGGTGGAATGTAAAAATGTATGCAAATCTCAGTACATGTTAGTTCTGTCCCTCCTCTCTCTTCGGTGTCTTAGAGAGCATCCCGCCAACAATTACGTGAGGGCGACCTGCCGTACAACAAAACTAAACGGAGTTAGTTCTACTCCTTTATTTATTCGACCTTTGCTTTACAATCAAGGAGATGTTAATAATCAGAGGACAGAACCAAAAATGGGGTAGGGAAGGCAGGCCAAGCGGCTGTCGAGTCATAAGGGCGGAATGCACATGGGACTCCTTTTTAAAGCCTCTCAAGAAATTCAGTGTCAGACACACAGGAAACACAGCAAATGGCCTTAATGTCATGATCGAGGTTATAAAATGTGCTGAGCTTGTGTCTGTAAAAGTTATTTGCGAACTTGCCGGGTGGCGTGTACTTTGAGGTGTTTTTCTTAGAAGTCACGACACCGTCTACACTCTCCTTCCGTGTCTCTCAATTAAAAATATGGGAGAGAGAAAATGCACAGCCTACACTATACCTCGGCTATACCATTTTCTTAAAGGAATTCATTTTTAATTTTCATTCATTTTCTAAGTCTATTCAATACGTAAAGCGTTCACATGGTCCACAAAATAAAAATTATCCCCAATTTCACCTTCCACTTTGTTCCTGTTCTCTCAGTTCCTACTCTCCCCTTCCTACCAGGTAACAGGCTATTCAATCTATTTCTTTCCAAAGTTATCTTACCAAATATAAACAAATTTGAATGTGCATTCTTATGTCTCCCCACCACCACCTTCACACAAATGGTTCTATTATTCTGGACTTTGGGTTTTTCACTTTACAATGTATCTTGGAACATTTCCCCATCAAAATATTGGGAACGTCCTCCTTCTTTTGTAGAACCGTTAAGGACATGCCATAATTTACTTATCCACTCCACTATTAATGCACACTTAGGTAGCTTCCGAACTTCTACTACTACAAACAATGCTGCAATAAATAACCTTATCATGGGTTATTTTATACACATATAGAGAGAGGTAAGTTCCTGTAAGTGAACGTTGGAGATGAAAGGGTCCATGCATTTGCAATTTTTTTAGATATTGAAAAATTACTATCACCAATGATTTTACCAACTCATACTCTCACAAGCAAGAGTACCCATTTCCCAAAGCCTCATCAACAGAGTATGTTATTGGATTTTTCCATTTTTTTCTAGCCTGATATATAAAAAGTAGTATCTCAGTATATCTTTAATTTGATCTCTTCTTATGAAAGAAGGATATTTTCTTGTGTTTTAAAACCATCTGTATTTCCTCTTTAGAACAGTCTTTTCATATCCACTGCCCATATTTTTCTTGATCTGCTAGTAATTTGTTTATTGATTTGTAGAAGTTCTTCAGTTATTAGAGTGATCAAACCTATATCTGTACCATAAACTGCATAGTACGTAGTAATGTGTCACTTGAGTTTTAGAATTAGCTTATGGTGCATTTTGCTTGTGTTTTTTACTTGCAGAGGTTTTTTTAAATCATGTTTGAATTTATCAATCTTTTCTGTTATACCTTCTGTATTTGTGGTCATAAGTAGAAAAGCATTCCCTACTCGGAAAATCCAAGAAATTCTCCTACATTTACAGCTTTGATTCTAATACATTTACAGTTTTGATTCTTACATTCAATCTTTAGTACATTTGGAATATATCCTGGTATACAGTGGGAGGTATGAATCTAATTTTAATTCTTTCCAAATGGCTACCCAGATAGGCCAGTACCATCATTCATGTTTTCTCCATGAGAAATCAAATCTATTCTCCCACCGTTCTATTATTCATGTGCCAGTACATATGGTCAGGTTACTCAAAAATCCTTATTTATTTTTCTATATGAACTTTAGAATTAGCTTGTCTAGTTTCAAAATAAACGGGAAAACAAGAAAACCTGTCGGTATTTATAATGAGATTATACCAAGTTCTTATACTAGCATAGGATGACTTGATATCTTTAACTGAATTTGTCTCTTGTGTCCTTCACAATGTTTGAAAATTTTCCTCACATACCTTGCACATCCTTGTTACATTGATTCCTAGGAATATCATCTTTTTTGGTTTCTATTATAATTAAGAAATTTTCTTATATCTTCTAACTGCTTTTTGTGTGTGTGCATGTGTGTGTGTATGGTAACTAATTTTGTGCTAACATTTTGTAATGTTTATGGTAGTTTTTCACTTGATTCCCTTAATTTTCCAGGTATACAGTCATGTAATAGGATATTACTAGAATGTAAACTCTGTAAACAAAGGAAATTTTTTGTGTCTTTTTTCACCAGTACCTAGAATATAGTCAGGACTTAATAAATACCTCTCGAATGCATGAATAAATTGTCACATAGCATAGCTTTACCTCCTCCTTTCTAATTTTTATGCCTTTATTTTCCTTCTTTTATCTATTTGCTAATGAAATGTAAAACTTAGCACAATGTATAACAGTGTTTATAAGCATCCCTGTCTGTTCCAGACTTTAGTAGGAATATCACAATGCTTTTCTCATTAAAAGGCCAGATTTGGAGCTGATATACAAGTGTATTTTTCATGTAAATGAAACCACCTATCCCTAGTTAGATTGTTTTATTTTAATCAAAATGATGTTAGATTTCAGAATCCATGGAGGTGATCATCTACTTTTTTTCTTTATGTCAATTAACATGATGAATTACAAAAACAGATGTTTTTAATATTGAATACAGGGAAGACCTTGCATTCCTAGAATAAGTTGTACTTGGTGATGATGAATAATTCTTGTAATATGCTGCAAAGTTCAGTTTGTGATTTTTTTATTTGGGACTTTTCATCAATAATAATAATAATCACAATTGGTCTCTAGTCTTATTTTTTAGTGAGATACTTATCAGACTTTGAGATTACATAAAAATAGAATCGATGATTTTCTTAATTTTCTATACTTCGGTATAGTTTAAAATAGCATTTTATTATCTGTTCTTTAAGAGTGTTAGAATTTTCTTGTGATAACACACATATGTAGTTGGTAAATTATATTTTCCTAGAATAATTTTCATTTTATCCAAGTGTCTATATTTTATTTGCCATGTTAATAGTAATATATCCTTTTTATTTTCCTCAATTTATGTGATTGTTGATTATGTTGTTAATTGCTATGTTGTTAACTTGTGCTTTGTTTTTTCTTGATTGGGTTAGCTGACTTTCTGTTAAAAAAAAGTAAACAGTTACCTCTGGATTAATTTTCAATACTACAGTTTTACTAACTCAATTTCTATGTTTATCTTTATTAATTTCTTCCTTCTGTTTGCCTTCATTTATTTTGTTGTTGTTTTTCCAATGTTTAAGTAAGTGGTTAAATATATATATATTTATATAAGTGGTTAAACTTATAAGTTTTCATCTGAGCACTACCTTGGCATAGTATCATAGCATAGTAGTGCTTTCATCACTGTTTTCTAAATATTCTGAAATTTTATTTTTACACAAAAGTTGATTAAGAAAGCAAGAGTCTTTCTGTTTTCTGATTTCTCATATTAGTACACTGTGCCTATTCTTAAAATGTATTACCATTTTTTATATAATAAAAGCTCAATTTTTAAAATATTTAACAGGCACTTAAAAAGAAAGTATACTTTCTATATTCAGAATACAGGGTTCTAAATGTACCTGTCAGGAGCTTCCCTGGTGGTGCAGTGGTTAAGAATCTGCCTGTCTATGCAGGGGACACGGGTTGGAGCCCCGGTCCGGGAAGATCTCACATGCCATGGAGCAACTAAGCCCGTGCACCACACTGAGCCTGTGCTCTAGAGCCCACAAGCCACAACTACTGAGCCTGCATGCCTCAACTACTGAAGCCCGTGCACCTAGAGCCTGTGCTCCACAACAAGAGAAGCCACCGCAATAAGAAGCCTGCACACCACAATGAAGAGAAGCCCCCGCTCACCACAACTAGATAAAGCCCACACGCAGCAACACAGCCAAAAATAAATAAAAATAAATTTATTTTTTTTAAATTAAAAAAAAATAAATGTACCTGTCAGATCTTCCTCATTAATTATGCTTCTTAGAATTAATTGCTATATTGTTTTATATTTTATATATTCTGTTTTATATTTTGACCTGTCATGACTGAGAGGTAAATTAAAATTTCTTACTATTAAATAATTTCTTCTTTTTTTATAAGTATATGGATATGCTGGTATTCAATGCATATATATTCATAACCATTTTATCTTCATTATGAATTGTATCCTTTGGCAATAAAAAGCCAATTCTTCATTTCACTTCATCCTTTTGGACTACTTTCTTTATTATTTATATTTGCCTGTATACCTTTACTCATACTCTTATTTTTAATATCTGTAATTACTTTATCTGAAGGGGTCTCTTATAAACTATGTGACCCAAATCTGAATTATTTTTTTATTAGATGAGTTAAACCCATTTACATGCATTGATATAATTTATAAATTTGTTTATACTTACCTCACATTAATTATGTTTTCTGTTTTCATAATTTAATTTTTTTTTAATTTTAACAAACCAAATATGGCTGATTTTCCTTTGTTTTTTGTGGGTAATTTTTATTCTAGTGGTTATCCATACAATCATAATACTCTTCTATTCATTTTCAGTCAATAAAAATTCCAAATGAGCAATATTTAAAACTAGCATATTTCCTCTTCCTTGACCACCTACTATTAGTCAATAATTTTATCTCTCTTAGAGTTTACTCTTGTACTATTAAATATGCTTCTACCTCTATTACTCAGTTTGGCTGCTTAAACAGTTAAGCTTTGACTCCCAGCTACTAGAGCTTATGCAATTAGTGAATTTATTCTACCTCCAACCTTCCTTCCCTTGTCCTGCTCAGTTATTGTTACCTGTATCATTTCTACATTGTGAGAGCATATAATGCTTACATTCTGTTCTGTCATCCTAATCATCACATTTCTTTCTATCTTAGTTCTACAGTTTAAATGTATTCAAAACTTGGCAACATTCCCAGTAATCTCTTGGTCAGCTAAAATGAATGATTATAATAGTTTCTTCAAAAAAGGACTCACGGGAACAACTCCTCCAAATTTTTGCAAGTTCTAATCTTTTTGTCTTTAGCCTTTACACTATAAAAGCAATTTACCTAAATATAAAATTCTTAGTTCCCATTTTCCTTGAAAATATTGGAAATGTTGTCCTATAGAATATTGCTACAGAGAAGACTAAAGCCATGCTGATATTTTCCTAGATAAATGATTTAATTTTTTGCTTGGCTGCTCAAAGAATTATTTCCTTTATATTTCAAGTCTATTTTTAATAATATAAGTCTTGGCATAAACCTTCCCGGGTCAACTTTTACTACATTTTTATTAACATATTAATATAAATCTCCATTTATTTTAGGAAATTTTTCTTGATATCTCTCTCAATACTTACTCTACTTTGCTTTTCCTTAAGAGATTCCAATTATACATAAGCTAGCTCTGCTTGGTCTATATATCTAATTATTTTTAGCTTTTTTTAATTTCATTTATTTCAGCTTTATTATTTCTATCTCCCACGTTCCCCACTGAGATTTCTGCAGTGTCTAGTGTTTCCTGTGTTCTTTCCAATTTTTCGTCATTTCTGTGATAGCTTTAGTACTTTTTTCCTGAACCAACCGGCTAACATTGCATCTCTTCCTGTTGACCAACTGCCTTTTTCTTTAGGTCTTGTATTTCTTTTTTTGTGATCCTCCTTACAGAGTTATTGCTTTTTTTTAAATTTATGGTAAAATATTTGATCTCAACTTTCAGTTGCCCTGTGGCCTCATTTTTCCAGTGATAATTTTTGTTAGTAAGCGATGCTACGAATTATTTTTCTTGTCTTTGATGCTGTGTGTTTCTTCTTTATTACCCAACATTGAGTGAGTTGGATTGTCTCGATCAGCTCCAAGGAGGGTGCTTTTGTAGTGCTTTTGTACCTGCCTCCAAGGTACACTGCCTCTGGAAAATGTGCCATCCACAAGGTTTTCTGTGTACTTCTTCCACTTCCCTGAATTAAACTGAGTCTGGGAGAGCATCTGCCAGCCTTGCTCACCAGTTCCTGCACCTAGTGTTGCGAACAGTGATATAGCTTTGGTCTCACAATTAGGAGGTGTCATTTTTGCTGGCTTTCCTGAAATCTACCCCCACAGGGCCCTCCATCCACACTTCATGCTCATCCCTTCCTCCTACTTGGCTTCTGTCCAACCTCAACTGTTTTTGTTTAGCTTTTATATATATTTTGAAATCTAGAGATATATATCTCTTAGTTTGCCAAAATTAAAGTTTGTGAGATTTTCCTTCTTTTTTTGTGTGTGTATATTTTTACTGTTGTGTTTTATAATTTTTCTCCATAGTTTTTTTCATTTCTTAAGATTTCCAAGGGAAAAGGTGAATAATTCTGACTTATATAGACATTTTTATACCAGAAAAACCTAGGTTAATTTTAATAAACATAACCCATACAAGGATGGAAAAGAAAAATAAAAAGCAATAGGCATAAGAGGAGAATGAGGAAAAACAAATTATAGGAAATCTGCATACAATTTTTAAAATACAGTATAATATACCAAATGCAGATTATGATGCGATAATCTCGTAATTCTCTAGATCATGAAACCTAGTTTCACAGCTGACATATATGTTTTTCCCTTAATGGCTCAAGAACTGATTTGATTGATTAGAAAATGAGGCTGTTGGGATTATAGATATAATATGTGCCAAAAGATAGATATATAAATCAATAGATAAACTGATTGATTCATTGATTTATATCTATCTCATTCCGATAACTCTGGATATAGCCAGTTACGAAACGTGAACTCAAAAATATTCACTCTAAAGAGAAACAGTCATTCCATTCATTTAAGTAAGTCTGACAACTCATAATCGCCGGTTCTTGGGGCCATCACAAGGCTACTGAATCAGGATCTCTAGAAATAGGATGCGGCAATCTACATTTACCTCTCAGGCACTCCTAATGTAAATTAAAGAATGGGAGCACCTGGCCCAAATAAATGCTCCCTCATTAACTAACCGACTTACAGCCCACGGCCACAACACTAGGAAGCAGCAGAGACAATGTTCCAATATACCAGGGGTCTGCAACCCCTGGGCCATGGACCAGTACCAGTCCATGGCCTGTTAGGAACTGGGCCGCACAGCAGGAGGTGAGCGGCAGGCATGAGTGAAGCTTCATCTGTATTTACAGCCGCTCCCCGCCACTCGCATTACCGCCTGAGTTCCTCCTCCTGTCAGATCAGTGGCAGCATTAGATTTTCATAGTAGTGTGAACCCTACTGTGAACTGCGCATGCAAGGGATCTAGGTTGTGTGCTCCTTATGAGAATCTAATGCCTGATGATCTGAGGTGGAGCTGAGGCAGTGATGCTAGCGCTGGGAAGCGGCTGCAAATACAGATTATCATTAGCAGAGAGGTTTGACTGCACAGAGACCATAATAAATCAATTGCTTGCAGACTCATATCAAAACCCTATCAGCGAATGGCAAGTGAAAATAAGCTCAGGGCTCCCACTGATTCTGCATTATGGTGAGTTGTATAATTATTTCATTATATATTACAATGTAAGAATAATAGAAATAAAGTACACAATAAATGTAATGTGCTTGAATCATCCCAAAACCATCCCCCCCACTCCCAGTCTTCCATGAAACCAGTCCCTGGTGCCAAAAAAGTTGGGGATCACTGCAATATACTGCTCAGGTCTGACTCAAAAACCAATGCTTTCAAACTATTTTGCAATAGAGGTAAGTTCTCTGAAATATTTATAAAATTTTAGATTTACAGAGGGATAAAAAAGAGTGAGAAAGACAAGCAGATGTTACCTCAAAAGAAAAGACTGCTGGAGAATATGAAGGAATTCAAATTTATCAGCTAATTTCATAGATGAGAACTGCTCAGTCAGGGCGCATGACCAGTGACCTCACAAAGGGATCTGGATTCAGAAGGGCTCGCATGTGGGGTTTAAAGTTCTCTGGTTGCCATCTTGAAATTCTTGATAATTTTGTTACGGGAATGGTGTTTTGCTTATGAAGTCCATTGGGATAGGGGAGCATGTGTCAGGGGTTCGGAGTCTTGGCTCACACACAGTCCCGGCATTGCCCCCATATGAGTCTGGGTAACTTACTTCCCTGTCCCCCGCTCCCCAGGGACCCCAGCTTTCCCCTTCCCACTCCTGCCTAGTGACTACTGCTGCCCTGGGTGCAAACACGGAAAGAGATGGGATTAGATTTGCACACCCCACGGTGTCTCAGTGTGGGGTATAGGAATGCCACCTGCACCCTGGGCTGGCAGTGTCCCAGTGCATTTGGTGGATGACTCAGTGGGGACTAGCCTCTTGCTTACCCCAATCCAGGTACCTAGTGTGTCTTGGAGCAGAGACTGCAATACACTGGGAGGTCCCCTGTCCACCGTGGGTTGGGACAGTGGGCCCATGGAAAGGGGAGAGTCCTGTCTCAACTTCTACCCTGGTCAGAGAAGGGCAGACATGTTAGCCCAGGAGCTAGCAACTAGCTGCTGGCGACTAGCAGCAGCTAGTCAGCTGTGTGTGCATTAAATCACAGGGTGGTGTTCCTGGGTACCTGTCAGGATCTGCCCTTGCCTCTTGTGTATGCCTAAGGGGGCATGGCATTAAATACCAAATTTAAAAAAAATCTGGACAGGTCAAAAGAGACAGAGACTGTGCAAGAAAGGAAAAAGCTTTCTATTTTTATGCCTTTAATGGCACTTTTTTGTGCTTTCTGAACAAGGGGCCCTGCATTTTAGTTCTGCACTGGCCTCCAAAACTTACGTAGCCAGTCCTGTAAGGAGTAGATTTTAAGGGTTTTCACACTTGAAAGATGATAACCATGCCCTTCTCCAAGGTGACCTGGAACCATGGCCAAGGCCAGAATGCTGGGCGGGCACTGTTCAAAGTCTCCAAATCCTGCTACTTGTATTCTGGTCAACTGATCTGTTACTTTTTCATCTCACAACTAACACTGGAGAACTACAAAGAATTCAAGGAAAAATAGTTCCAGCTTTGGCTGCACTTATGTCCAAAACCTGAGGCTTCTGCTTTAATCGTGTAGAAACTTCCAAAAGAATCACCTTGGAAACCAAGAGAATATGATCATGAAAATTAGCTAGAAGCAAATATCCTCCAGAGCAGTCAACCTGCCTGCAAAATCCTTTCATTACCTTTATAGAGAAAATTTCCCCAGTAACCATAATAAACACAAAGCAAGGGAAATAAAATGTCCACTGCAGGATTTCTAAAGGGAAGTATACATTTGGGTAGAAAATTCATTTTCCATGCATTTAGAGTAGTTCACAAGGTAAATACAAATATGTTGTCATCACATTAAAAAAAATGAACCTATAACTCCCTACACATCTGCTTTTCTAGAGGGGAAAAAGGTGTTTGCTGCAGTAAACTGATATATTAAATAAAAATGCAAGTTTCTTCTTAACATTTTCTTCCTTTAAACACTATAGGATATGAGCCCCTTCAGGTTAGAAACTGGCAATCTAAAATCATCTCACGTCTAGGAATAAACCTACCTAAGGAGAAAAAAGACCTGTATGCAGAAAATTATAAGACACTGATGAAAGAACTTAAAGATGATACAAATAGATGGAGAGAAATACCATGTTCTTGGATTGGAAGACTCAACATTGTGAAAATGACTCTACTACCCAAAGCAATCTACAGAGTCAATGCAATCGCTATCAAACTACCACTGGCATTTTTCACAGAACTAGAACAAAAAATTTCACAATTTGTATGGAAACACAAAAGACCCCGAATAGCCAAAGCAATCTTGAGAAAGAAAAACAGAGCTGGAGGAATCAGGCTCCCTGACTTCAGACTATACTACAAAGCTACAGTAATCAAGACAGTATGGTACTGGCACAAAAACATATATAGATCAATGGAACAGGATAGAAAGCACAGAGATAAACCCACACACATATGGTCACCTTATCTTTGATAAAGGAGGCAAGAATATACAGTGGAGAAAAGACAGCCTCTTCAATAAGTGGTGCTGGGAAAACTGGACAGGTACATGTAAAAGTATGAAATTAGAACACTCCCTAACACCATACACAAAAATAAACTCAAAATGGATTAAAGACCTAAATGTAAGGCCAGACACTATCAAATTCTTAGAGGAAAACATAGGCAGAACACTCTATGACATAAATCACAGCAAGATCCTTTTTGACCCACCTCCTAGAATAATGGAAATAAAAACAAAAAAAAACAAATGGGACCTAATGAAACTTAAAGCTTTGGCACAGCAAAGGAAACCATAAACAAGACCAAAAGACAACCCTCAGAATGGGAGAAAATATTTGCAAATGAAGCAACTGACAAAGGATTCATCTCCAAAATTTACAAGCAGCTCATGCAGCTCAATATCAAAAAAACAAACAACCCAATCCAAAAATGGTCAGAAGACCTAAATAGACATTTCTCCAAAGAAGATATACAGACTGCCAACAAACACATGAAAGGATGCTCAACATCATTAATCATTAGAGAAATGCAAATCAAAACTACAATGAGGTATCACCTCACACCAGTCAGAATGGCCATCGTCAAAAAATCTACAAACAATAAATGCTGGAGAGGGTGTGGAGAAGAGGGAACCCTCTTGCACTGTTGGTGGGAACATAAATTGATATAGCCACTATGGAGAACAGTATGGAGGTTCCTTAAAAAACTAAAAATAGAACTACCATACAAGCCAGCAATCCCACTGCTGGGCATATACCCTGAGAAAACCATAATTCAAAAAGAGTCATGTACCAAAATGTTCATTGCAGCTCTATTTACAATAGCCAGGACATGGAAGCAACCTAAGTGTCCATCAAGAGATGAATGGATAAAGAAGATGTGGCACATATATACAATGGAATATTACTCGGCCATAAAAAGAAATGAAATTGAGTTTTTTGTAGTGAGGTGGATGGACCTAGAGTCTGTCATACAGAGTGAAGTAAGTCAGAAAGAGAAAAACAAATACCGTATGCTAACACATATATATGGAATCTAAGAAAAAAAAAAAAAGGTCATGAAGAACCTAGGAGCAAGATGGGAATAAAGACACAGACCTACTAGAGAATGGACTTGAGGATATGCGGAGGGGGAAGGGCAAGCTGGGACAAAGTGAGAGAGTGGCATGGACATATATACACTACCAAACGTAAAATAGATAGCTAGTGGGAAGCAGCCGCATAGCACAGGAGATCAGCTCGGTGCTCTGTGACCACCTAGAGGGGTGGGATAGGGAGGGCGGGAGGGAGGGAGACACAAGAGGGAAGAGATATGGGAACATATGTATATGTATAACTGATTCACTTTGTTATAAAGCAGAAACTAACACACCATTGTAAAGCAATTATACTCCAATAAAGATATTAAAAAAAAAGATGTTAAAACCCCCCAAAAAATAAAAAATAAATAAAATCATCCCACAAAACTAAAATTCCATTTATTCTACTCTTTTTCCTAAAATTCCATTTATTCTACTCTTCTTCCTAGCAGAGATGTTAAGAACACCAGGTGCTTTCTTCCACTTTTCCAGGAAAAATACCATTTTTAAAAGAATAGAGGGGGAAACCCTAGAGAATCCTGGCAGAAACGAAGACCATAAAATAAACAAACATGTTTGAATATTTGAATTAATAGTTTTAAGACAAGAGAGAAGCAATACAAAATGTTAGCAACACAAATACCAAAAACGGAATAAAATTTGCTTAACATGGCCAAATCACATCTTAGAAGCCTGAGTAATTCTCCCAGAAAAATGAAAGTGGGAAAAGGAACCATTTCATATACAAACACACGATACTTCTCATAGACTGTTACGCTCCTTTTCTTCTTTCTTGTCCACGAAAGGGTAAGACAAGAGAGAAATATGAGTAAGAATCAGCTTTTTGGATGCTGTGATTTGCTTAATTTTTTATGGCCTTAGCTTGAGGGTTTCTGACTTATGTCTTCCTCCCCTTTTTGTTCTTAAGGAAATACCAGCTGGCAGTGGATGGCGATCTTTCCCTCTGTCTTCTCCCTGCCTCCTCTTCCCACTCCTGCTTTGGACTTTAACTCTCACCAGAGCGATCATCTCCTCTCCCGTTTTCTTTACAATGAATCTATACTTTATAACTCTCCTGACCCTCGCTCCTCATGTCTTCATATTGCAGCTCTTCTCTCCTTCCATTATTCCCTTTTGTTCACCTGCCTGTGTATCACAACTGCTAGAACATACGGACAATGTTATAAGCAAACCGGCGCTTTTTCTCACAATACATTAATTATATTCCTCAGCTCTCCCCAAAGTCCCATCCAACTGTTATACATACGTACTGCTTCATGTCACGTGAGATTAAGAGGCACAGAATTAGACCAACCACCATCTAATCTAGACTGTGCCTCACAGACAAGCTCCTCACATCACCTTGGGAGTAAACAATCAGGTCTCAAACACACCCACGTTTATTTGGCTTGTACGCTTTTTGGTCTAGTCACGATGCCTGTGTGCTTTCCAAGAGGACACTTTCACACACGAGGCTAGTCAAATGTTAGTTCTCAAACCCAAGAGAGAAGGAACTGAATGATTTCAGATTGAGAACAGTGGTCATGACAATTCATATCCCAGAAAAGGACAATCATACCTTTGTAATTGCAGTAAAAACCTTTTCCAGAATGGCATTTGGCTGGGCTATTTGTGGTCCATTGGCCTGAATGTTGAGGGCTATGGCACATGGTTTGGCTACAAATCTAAAAAAAAAAAAAAAGACACAAGTTATTCTCTCTATAGATGTTCTTAATGTCATCAGTTAAACATTACTCAACTGTCCCAAAAAAGTGTTGATAGGATTTTATGGGTAGACATTGTCAACATTCATGTGTCAGTACCTTTAAAGCAGATTTAACTTTTTTTTTCCTCCTTTAATCTCGCAGCAGTAACAGTAAAAAAGAAAATCCTTTTAAAAATATTGAAACCTCCTGATACTCAAGTTCTAATGAAACTGAACAGATAGAAAGACTATCAAATGACAAATATAAATCTGCGTGAGATACATAAACCAAAAAACCATGATTTTGAAATGACAATTTACATTCTTCTTACTAACAAGTCATGTTATATTTTTACTATGAGAAAGTGTTTACTAACTGTCTGATTATACATACAGAAAGCATGCTTTTGATCAACCCTAGTCCAAAAATTCGCCATTTTTGTCTCTAAGATCAAAGTGTGCTATGTTCAGCCCCAATTCCTTAGGACGTCTTAAAATTCTCTATGCTTATTTGTTTCTTTCTCATAAACAATCATGAAAGGTGTCAAACAGCACGATGTCCCAGCCAAGCTGAAAAGTCTGAAATGGTTATAAGCATCAGCTACACCGTTTTTATTGTAAGCAAATGGTTATGTCAAGAAGAACAGGAAGACTGAGCTGCATTTCTGGCCGTGTTTGATGTATGAACGAGGCATGGGAGGAATGCAGGTAGAGGGCATGGGGCCCCAAAAGTATGATGATGTCTCTAAAACTTTTTTAAAAAGAAAAGCATTACAGTTGTTTTAGACTAAATGGTCCAGAAATAAGGTGCGATACATGTTCCTTTCCAGTAGTGACATTTAACTTTTTCTATAAATACAAATAATATAATAACATATGAAAGTATGATCCAAATTAATTTAATGTTGGCCAAAAGCAACTGATAAATATACAAAACAGGGGCTTCCCCAGTGGCGCAGTGGTTAAGAATCCGCCTGCCAATGCAGGGGACACGGGTTCGAGCTCTGGTCCGGGAAGATCCCACATGCCGCGGAGCAACTAAGCCCGTGCGCCACATCTGCTGAAGCCCGCGCACCTAGAGCCCATGCTCCGCAACAAGAAGCCACCGCAATGAGAAGCCCGCACACCGCGATGAAGAGTAGCCCCCGCTCGCCACAACTAGAGAAAGCCCACGCGTAACAACAAAGGCCCAACGCAGCCAAAAATAAATAAATAAAAACAAATAAATTAAAAATACATATATACAAAACAGATCATGAGTAATTCTTAGATGAGGCTTCTTTAATAATAATGAATGAGTTAAAGAACAGTAGACAAGGGAGGAATTTTTTTTAAGGGAGACTAATGATGTTTACATACATGGTAACACATAATATCCCACTGGGTCCTATTTCAAGTAAAAGACAAAAAAATGTATTCCAACAGGAGAATGGAGAACTATACGTGCAAGCCTAAAACAGGAAAGATACACACAGAAACTGCAATATAAATCCTGTTTCACTGGGCTCTCTGGGACGAAGTTAGGAAGAATAAACACCCTTTCCTAGTATGTAAATCTAGAAACTGGAATTTTCCTAAACTTTTGCATTCTCAGTTCTTTGTAACATAAAATTTTCTAAAACATGTTACCTATGCCCCTACCTTCTTGAAGAGAAGTGTAGTATTTTTTTAAATAAGTTTGGGTCTTCACTGTGAACAGTAATCGTGGAGCTATGGATGTAGCTAGTGGAAAGAAATAAAGTTTGATGGGCAATAAGCAGAAGAATGTGCAGAACTTGTTCCCTTGACAAAGTTTCCTGCTTCATGGTTATCTGCCTCTTCATCATAAGGTATAATGCGGGGTGTGAAAAGACATGAGATCAGCAAAAGTTTTTTTAAAAAGGTAAAAATTAGCTTGGTATAAAAGCCAAAATCAACACTTCCAATGGTTGCCTTCTACTCTTCCCTGTTGGATTTCTCCCCAGCCCTCCCTCGTCTTCCCAATTCCCACAACTTCTGAAACACTGCATTCAAATTCCCTTTCGGAATTTGGCATCATCATCCTTGGAACAACCTCCTGTTCTAGTACATGGTCTGCTTTCTTCCTCTAAAGAGCGAAGAGTCTAAATGCAAAGGCTGATCACGTCATCTCTGAATATGCCATGACAATGCCAGGCATACGCAGGAGAGGGTCAAGAAATCTGATCAACTGGCTATCTTCTGTAAATGTGTTTTCACTGTTGCCATCATTGTTGTGAGTACTGTGGACAAGTTAACAGACTATCGCTCTGTGTCCCACAACAATGCGTGGGCAGACGCTAGGAGAGTCAAGAAATTCACTCAACAGAATCTCTTCAAAACAACTTCCTCACCTTTGCTATCATCTCCCAGTAACATACAAAAGCATTCAAAAAGGTTCTTTTTTTTTTAACATCTTTATTGGAGTATAATTGCTTTACAATGGTGTGTTAGTTTCTGCTTTACAACAAAATGAATCAGTTATATATATACATACGTTCCCATATCTCTCCCTCTTGCGTCTCCCTCCCTCCCACCCTCCCTATCCCACCCCTCCAGGCGGTCACAAAGCACTGAGCTGATGTCCCTGTGCTATGCGCTTCTTTTAGTATGTTATACAATATAAGGTTTTACACCTCACTCCTCCTCTTTTAAACTTCAAACCACTTTTTTGAAACTCTTCTCTAAATTTCCAGCACTAATAACAACAGCACCTTGAAGAAGGCATATCCCTTGGTCATCAAGCTTATGAAATTTTGATAATCAAAATTATCAAATATATATGATGCTCTGTAAACATATTTTTTAAGCAGTGTCTAAAGGACAGGTGGGAAATATCTCTGCTACTGTCTGGCTACAGAGCCTTAGTTAGCTTCAGAAATTAATCTCTCTGTGCCCGATGTCCTCATATGTAAAAAATTACAATAATTACATAGGTACATAAGTTGTGTGTATATACAAACACACGTATATGTTAAAACACCATGTTACATGGTCTCTTTGTCTAAAATCTTTGACGGGAGCCATGTGTATGGTTTCCCACCACAGCATTTACACACCGTGACTCTCTGGGTCCAGCAACACACTAAGCTTCAGCTACGTTGTGTCAAGCCATGTGCCTTCAACAAGCTCTGAAAGTACCAAGCGAAAAAGAAGAGACCAGAAACCAAGACAGGCAACTGAAAAACACAAGGGTCATCAGGTAGAGTAACCACTTACCTCAGTTTACCCTCACAGTCTGGTTGTCCCAGCATCATTATTTATGGGACCACCTTTACTGACAAAAGCATCCCTGCTTGCTATTCTGCCACAATAATTTAAGTGTTCCCCATTTGGGCAATAAATTAGCAAGCCCCATCGTCAAGCCTCAGACCTGAGTCCACACCAGCAATGCCTTCAGGTTCTGAGCCCATCCACACCTGGCCTTCTCTCAGGACCCAAACCTCCCCAGCTCCCCCATCAATCTCCACGGCCCTATAGGGTGGTGTGCCCACACTTATCACAGGAAGAGTTGCTATGTATATGTGTGTCCCTCTTCCCTGTGTGTGTGGTCTCTTTCATGGAGGCTGGAATGACCTTAATGACACTTCCCATCTCCAGGGGACCCTAACACACCAACCCATTTACTCTCCCTCAACCAGATGAGGCAGGATTATCACCACCCGCACTTTGCAGAGAGGGTTAGGGAGGCAAGTATCCTCTGCCTCCAGGGCAAGGGAAGCAGAGGACAGGATACTTCTTTCCCAGGAAGGTCAATGTTATCATCAGCTCCCCATCTTAATTTACTGGCCAAGCTAAGTCCCCAGTTCTGAGGATTTGTGGAGCGGGGTGGGGTGTGAGGAGTGACAGACAAATTTAACAGAATTTATCTCAATGTAAAGGTTGAAGATTTCTACAGTTTAAATGGTCCATGATGGGTATGTACAATAAATCAAACCACTTCAATGCTTTGAAAGAAGTTACTATGCCATAGAATATTTTTATGAAATGCCTGGCATACTGTGGGCACTCAATGAATACCTAATGAATGAATGAACAAATCAGCTAAAATACAATGGCAGGTACCCGTCCTCTTTTTTTCATAGGGGTTGTGCATTTTAACACCCTTAAATACCCACATCTACTCAGGGTCCTCATTTGGGACTCAGAGGGTAGGAGACTGACCACTCAAACTCGAGAAGCTGTTTCTATCATTTCCATTGTCCCTATAACGTCACAGCAGCCCTACCAACCTCTCACTAGGCATTCAACTTATCTAGCACAGACAGCCAAACACTTAATTTCCAAGATTTAAAAAACTTCATACTGTACAGCACAGGGAACTCTACCTAATGCACTCTGGTAACCTAAATGGGAGGGAAGTACAAAAGGGAGGGGGTATCTGTATTCGTATGGCTGACTCCTTCTGTTGTGCAGTGGAGGCTAACACGACGTTGCAAAGCAACCATACTCCAATAAAAATTAATTAAAAAAATATTTCACAAGAGAGGCAGAAAACATTAATTTCAAATCCCAAATGAGAGAAGAAAGAAGATATAATTTTTATCTTCCTAAAAGTATTATAGGATATATATACATAATATATGATATATATCTTATGTAAGATTATATGAAAATAAAAATTTTATTTGTTTATTCTCCAAAGAATTTGTGTATCACTGCTGGCATTTTTTTTTTTTTTAAAGAGAGCATATTAGACACCAAATAAAACTCATGACAAAACTACTGTAATTTTAACACCTACTGTCATGGTCCATTAGAGAAACGCTGGATTTTTTTTTTTTTTTTCTCCAGTGCTGGCTCTAACAGAAGTAAGGTCACAAAAACTGTCTTTCACAAGGGTTGTCGTAGGAGAGAGAGAAACAGAATGAGGTAGACAGAGGGTGGGGTAGAGTACCTACAAATATAATAGTTGAAAGGGAATATGTACTTTTGAGCTTTGATGATTGCCTCTACCAGGAAATGCTCACCTAATTACTTTTTTAATCAAAGGCAGCAACACCATCTTCGAAAGATCAAACATCTATGAAGTACTTACATATAGTATAACATATTTGACAGTAAATATGGATGTAAGCTTTGAAAAATACTAGTCTCAATGCAAAAGCAGAGAAAACACCTAAGACATTCCTACTTTTTAGTTCTATTTAACATCGTGTATTTTGTATTATAAACATGAATTGAATGTCTCTACACAGAGCACCAAGGTAAGCTCTAGGCTGTGATGTGCTTAAAGGTATACACAAAACATGAAGTGATTCTTGCACTCAAACACCTTTACACTATGGAAAAAGAGAGTGATCAAAAAAAAATTGTTTACAGGGTACACGTCAGTTCTAATCACTTAATACTATGTAATCATCTTCAGTGGGGAGCATGGCCAGAGACTTAGTCCTTCCTGACTCCAGCATTTCCTACACTTTTCAAAGTAGCTGGATGGCTGTGGTGGTGGACACACAGACCTACACATGTGATAAAAACTGTACAGAATTAAATCACACGCACACAATGTACAACTGGGGAAATCTGTGTAAGCTTAACAGATTGTATCAATGTCAATATCCTGCTAGTGATGTCATACTATAGTTTTACAAAAGGTTGCCATTGGGGGAAAGTAGGGAAGGGACCATGAGCTCTCAGTGTATTCTTTCTTACAACTGCATGTGAATCTACTGCTATCTCAGGAAAGATACTGATTAAAAAATACTTAAAAGAAGCATTCTGTTTTTGACATGGAGAAATGAGCTCCCAATAAATCAATTTTTCATCCTTAAAAACTCTGCAAAACACGCCAAGCCCCTAAAAACAAAACCAAACTACTTGAGGGCTCTGGAGATGGAATAAAAGCAAGTAGACTTTGGAGGGGAATAAAAAGCTGGAGCAGGAAACCAGCAGAGAACAAGCTCCCGTTTACTTATTTATATATTTAGTTTGCAGCTCAACTCTGGGATCAATCATAGCAGCAGATAAAGCTTTGACAGGAAAACACACTCTCTTGTCTAGCTGCAGGGACCAGGAAAGGAGCCTGGGGAAATCAGATAGTGGCTAGAGAACCACAAAAGAAAAAAGCCAACCTCTAATTCTGCATATAAATGAAGTTATGGCTGACCTCAAACCACATATGTACAAGGTAAACTGAGAGCAGGTAGGAGCTGAGGTTTAAAGAACTGAATGGAGATTGAAGCCATGGTCCACTGCAGGCCTGACAGGCTACAATTTGAATCTAACTGAGTAAATTGCTTGTTAACACAAGACATCTCAACACTCTTCAGAGCAATGCAAAAAAATCCAGAATCTCTACAACATAACTCTCACAATGTCCAGGATACAATCTAACATGTTGACAGAGAACAAGGAAAATATGGCCCAATTTTAGGGGTAAAGACATGCAAAGACATTCAGTGAACCTGAAGATAGGGCAATGGAAATAATGCAATCTGAGAAAGGGAAAGAAAAAAATGACAAAATAAAGAAACACACACTGTGGAACAATTTCAAAAAGGCTAACATATGGGTAATTGGAGTTCCAGGAAAAAAGGAGGCAGACTGGGGAAGAAGAAGAAAATATTAGTAATAGAAATAATAGTCTATAACTTCCCAAGTCTGATAAAAGACATAAATATACAGATTTAAGAAGCTCAAGAATCCCCAAAATAGATAAGTTCCAAAAAAAGGAAAATCTAGACAAAATCACAGTCAAACTGATGGAAACCAAAGATAAAGAGAAAATATTTAAAGTCACCAACAAAATGGCACATTATACACAGGGAACAAAAATTTGAAAAACACAGGACTTCTTATCAGACATCACAGAGGTTCAATGACAGTGAAACAACACCTTTAAAGTGCTGGTAGCAAAATCAAAACCAAAAAAATTGTCACGCCAAAATTCTATGTCCAGCAAAATTTTTCTTCAAAGAATGAAGGTGACAGGAAAACAAAGGGAATTTGTCTACCACCAGACCCCCACTTCAATAATACTACAGAGAGTTCTTTAGGCTGAAAGGAAGCAAAATCAGAGGGAAGCTTAGATCTCAGGAAAAAATGAAGAACATCAGAAATGGCAATATATTGATAAATAAAAAGTACTTGGAAGGTCTCCGAAATTAATCACAAACAATTAATAACAGATTAAATACTTAAACCCAATTATGGGAAATAACATATGTCCCACCCGAGACTGTGCTGGAAAGAAACCTAAGTATGAACAAGTGAACGTCCAAGAAAAAAGAAATGAACAGGGGGTGACTGATTCAATTCATTGCTTGACCACCAGCACCTCCACAGGCTCCAACATTCACCAGTTATGGGTGTGCCACGGCTACAGTCACAGAAAGTATTACAATCGTTAAACTTACGAGAACAGTATAGATTGGATATTGAAAGCTACGTGGGTGCATGTTTAGATACACATGGGTGCATGTGCCTGGGAGAGTAGGTGTATGTGTGGGACTGTGTATTCTACAATCCTAAGATAAAGCTGCTTCCACATTTAGTGGAAAGATGGCCAGGATGGAGACAGGAGACTGATATTTATTGATAGTTATTAAGTGTCAAGTGCTTTGCAATGTTTTATTCTTTTTTTTTTTTTTAGTCCAACAACAACTCTTCGAAGTAAATTTTAGTCCCATTTTACAGAAATATAAACTAAATCTCAAAGAAGTTAAAGGATCTCCTCAAGATCTTAACACTTAAATAGTTTAGACAAGATTTAGGCCTGGTCAATCCTAACAGAATCTATTAATAAAAACAACATTTTCTCCTTTTCCTAAAATAATAAAACTTGATTAAAAAGGCACTGTTAAAATAATGTGATATAGTCATACACCTTCACTCAGAAATCTCACTTTTAGGTATTTATCTAGGGAAATCTGTCAAACAAAGAAAAAAAAGCCATAAATGGAAAGATTTTCAAGCACCATCATTTTATAATAGGGAAATGGTAAACAGCTTAATGATTCACTAACAAATGACTCACTGAGTACCTATGATGAGTCAGCCCTGCTTTAAATGTTGGGGATGCAGCAGTGAACAAAATTCCCTTCTTTTATGGAGTTTACATTCCAGTGGGGAAGAAGAGAGATGAAAAATAAAGTGATGCATGTGATGCAAGATAGTGAAAAGTACCATAGAGAAAAAGAAAGCCTGCTAAGAAGGATGAGGTGGGGTTGCAATTTTCAACGGACTGGTCAGGGAAGGCTCCTGAGAAAGTGAGCAGATTCCTAAGAAGGTAAGGAAATCAAGTAGGAAGAGAAGTGGAGGAAGAACATTCTGGAAGGAACAGCAGCTAAGAGCAAAGGCCCTGAGAAAGGAGTATGCCTGAGATGTTGAAGACACAACCAGAGGGCCAATGAGGCTAGAGCAGAGTTAGGAAGAGCAAGAAGAGAAAGGTGGGGTCGGAGCAGCAAGGCAGCCACATCTTCGTACCTCGTGCACTACATGAAGGACTTCGGTTTTTACCATGAGTGAGGCAGGAAGCCACTGCAGGACCCTGAGAAGAAAACCTAAATGAGTGATTTATATTTAAATAGAATCACTGGCTCCTCTCTTGAGAACTGACTACAGGGGAGCGAGAATGGGAGCAGCCAGGCCAACTGGGGGGTTGCTCCAGTTATCCTGGCGAGAGATGACAGTGGCCCAAAGGGAGTGGTGGCAAAAGAGGTGGTGAGCTGCGGTCAAGTCCTCAAACTATCTTGAATGCTGGGCTCACAGCATGCACTGGATTGAATGTGGGATGAGACGGGAAGAGAGGAATAAAGGATGCCGACTGGTCTTTGCCCTGAGCCCTTGGAAGGATAGAGTTAGTCTGGGGCTAGTAAGTGTGAGGTTAAGCTTATAAGCTATTAGGCTTATATGTGGAGATGCTAAGTAGGCAGTTGGATGGAGTAGTCTGGGGTTCAGGAGAGGTTTGGGCTAGAGATACAAATTTGGTGTCATCAACCTACAGATGCCACATAAAACCATAAGACTAATGAAATCATCTGGGCAGTGAGAATAAATAAATATTTCATACCCTTCGGGCTGATAATGCGACATATAGCCGAGGATTTGGAGAACAAGAATGCCAGAGAGAAAAAGATGGCGGAAGCAGGGGTCAGAGAGGAGAGAGGCTGGAAGATACTATGCTTCTGGTTTTGAAGGTGGAGGAAAGGCTACGAGCCAAGGAATGCAGGTGGCTTCCAGATGCTGGAAAAGCCATGTTAATTTTAAAAAGTGATAAGTAAAAAAAAAAACCCTGATATCAAAACACTGTACCATTATCACGGTACCATTTGCCAAAAATTTTTAAATTTTGATAAATTCCAATACTGGCAAGAGTAAGAAGAAACAGGTACTCTGGTAAACTCTTGGTGGGTGTCTAAACTGGTGCAATCTTTGAAAGGCAATTTACCAGTATTTAGCAAATTGTTGAACTGCCTAAGCCCTTGTGAGCATTACTAGTTATATTTCTCCTAGAAATTTACCCTCCAGATATACTGGCATTTTTTAAAATAAAGTTGATTGCGGTACTGCTTAAAGTAACAAAAAAGACAGGAAACAGATATTTATTAGAAGGAGCCACATGAAATACGGCACATCCATACAGTGGAATTCCATAAGACAGAATGAGGTAGATCTGCTATGCTTCAAGACATAATAGTCAATGCAGAAGGCAACATACAGCACAACAAGTATAATATCTCATTTGTGTACTTAAAAACAACACTGTTTTCAGGAAGAGCAGTGAGAAATCGTTAACAGTGATAATTTTGGGGGGTTAGGAAGCTTAATTTGCATTTTATACTTTTCTGTATTATTTAAGTTTGGGCATATGTATGCTTTATATTTATTTTAAAGGTAAACAACCTTTACATGTGTTCACTGAATATTTAATAACATGGAAAAAAGCTCAGAAACAAGAGGTACAATAATGTTTATATGCTCACTACTTCTCTATACATATAAATTTCTAACACATGAAAGAAGTTGAAGATAGGCTATTGCCAGATAATAGGATCGTGGCTTACTTTAACATTCTTTTTTATGCTTTCTTATGGTTTTCAACATCTTAAAATGAGGATGCAAACTTTTAACACCAAAAATAAAAAATAAACAGCTTTAAAAATAGAGATGAACTGAATGGTCTCTATGCCAGGTAAGACTCAAAACCTCAGTAACACCAAAACTGAACATGGAAAGCCCTACGACAGCCGCAATTCAGCTAATTCCATGGACCTCTTGAAGCAAAGGACTCCGCTGTGACTGAGACAAGGGAGAGAACAGTATGTAGAATAAAAATAAAATGCCATTTCAGTACCTTGTCAAGTAGAGAAAAGGATGAAGTTCAATGGCACACCCGAAGATATGAAATGGCATGAAATCACTTCAAGAAAAATGTTACCAACATTAACTAAATACTCCAAGAGAGTTCTGAGATGCCTCCAGAAAATAATTGCTTCTGCCTGTGCCTGGAAATGCCATAGACCTTCTCTATTCCTTCATCTATATAATGAAAATCATAATTACACTCTGTTCATGTCGGGAAATATTTCTAAATCATTGGCATCTTGAGACTAACTGGAAAGGGACAGAGATAGGGGAAGATGGCGTGCAAAGCAGCAGGCAGGCAGAAGACAATTCTCTCCTTGGGAAAAAATATGAATTTGTTTCTAGGTAGAGTAGAAAGGAAAATTCCTTTCGAGCAAACCCATATCCGAAGTGAATCTGCTCTGAGCTTGGAATGTTGGAAAGCTCTTTAACATTTCTGAACCCTAGTTACCACATTTTAAAAATGGAGCCAATAAAACCCACTTTGCAGAATGTGCGAAGACTGACAGTATTCAACATTTGGAAAATATTCAATAAGTGCTGGCTGGTCTTAAATTCTCACTACAAGGAGCATACATTTCACACATTAGGAGGACCTCTCGTCTGTGCTGCTCAGTAAGCTGTAGTGGGAAACTTATGGGAAAAACACAAGGATGGCAAAAATTCATGAAAGACCCAGAAAAGTTAAGAGCTTACTATGTCACCTGGTCCAGCTTCCTTTTTCCAAGCCAAATTTTCTCTCTAGAGAGATCATTCAAAAACTTCCTTCAAGCATGAAACCTCCCTGTACATTTCTTTGCAATTTCCTGTGAATCTATAATTATTTCAAAATAAAAAGTAGGAAAAAAAATCTTCCCTTGGTATCCTAGTTTAGTTTTTCATCACGTTTGACTCAAAATGTTCTTCCCGCATCATTCTTTCGAGCTGAAATATAAACCCATTTCCTCTTTTCTCAGCCCTCTGGAGAAATGGTACAGTCAATAACCTCCTCAAATATTTGAAAACACTGATGAAGTCATCCTGCATTCTTCTCTCCTCAAGAATAAACAGTGCAGATCCCACAAACCCTTCCTCATCCATCTTTTTCTGTCCTCACTTTAAATTTTTATTTTTTAGCATTTTAAGGGTTCTTTTCTGAATCTAACTGTATTCTTTTCTCTAAGGGTGTAGAAGAGACCCTTAGACAATGGCTGTTTTTATTAATAAATAATCATGGGAGAGACTTTGCTGTTGTTGTTGCTATTAAAAAAAAATTCACAAGACGCTTTCCAAAAATTACAGCTAAATCAGGAACAGCTGTAGTAAAAGGGACCCGTCAGTCTAGCCTACTCCAACCTCATCAGAGGTGCAGATCAGAGGCTAGAAAGGCTGAGTGTCATCAGCTGAGAGCTGATTTTTTTTTTTAACATCTTTATTGGAGTATAATTGTTTTACAATAGTGTGTTAGTTTCTGCTGTATAATAACAAAGTGAATCAGCTGTACATATACATATATCCCCATATCTCCTCCCTCTTGCATCTCCCGCCCACCCTCCCTATCCCACCCCAAGAAGTGAGATTCTTGGAAAGCCCAAGTTGACTTGAAAAATGTCAAAACTGTCTCCGCTTGCTATACATTTCCAGGATTCTGAAAAAATAAACAAAAACTCTGGACTTCGGATATTTCACCATGAGTTCAACTATTCAAGAAACATACAATCTAGCCATTAAAGGTGAAGTTCATAAAATTCAAAGAAATCGTGTCTTTCTCTTACACAAAGGAAAATATACCCCTGCATTTTGCATAAAATAAGATGCAAAAGGCATTTAAGATATTTATTAGAAGAAAAACTATACAGCATATATTTATATATGAAAATACCTTGTAGTCAGGAAAGTCTTTAAGACATTATCACAGCATTAGGATGCTTATAAAATTACCATAATGGTCAGTGAATCGCTGGGGAATACTGTACACGTATGAGGAAGGTTTTATTTTCAATCTGCTTTCCTTTGCACACTGAAAATGATGCCATCCGGACCTCTCAGTGAGGGATACAACGGTGCCCTCATAGCATCTGCCACTGTCGGCTATGCCTCTTTAACTTACCGAGTGCGGCTGCGGCAACTCCATCTCTTACTGCTGCTTCCAGCACATAGAACAAGAGCTCTGCCAGAGTGCTTCAGAATTCCCTCTGACTACCCCTCAGCACTGTTACAGACACCTTCCTTGTCACTGTCCTCATCCTCGCTCTGTGACGGGGTCTAGGCATCCCTTATCACTCATCTTCCTCAGATGACCAGCCAAGACTTGAAGAAGCAAATCTTCAAGGTCTGCTGACAGATTGTCTTACAGGACGTTGTTACTGGTAGATTGGTCTCGAAATCGGCCCTAGAGCTAAACGTTAGGTCTGGGAGAGTTCCAAGCCTTCCTGTAACGCATTAATCCTTTAATTCCTTACATTTGCCGGGTGCCTTGCAATTCACCAAGTGCTTTCACACTTTCCTCTCAGTCAATCTTCAAAGTATCTCCAAGGGATATGCAAGCAGATTTTCTTATCACTGTTTTACAAAAGAGGAGTTCAGTGTTTCAGTGACTTGAACTAAAAATTAAGGGGTAAAGGTGCATGCAATATAGACCCCTCTTACTCTACTCAAGAGCTGCACTCTCTAATATTTCTGTCTTTAGTTGGTTACACATGCTCACGGGTCTGTGAACATTTCCTTTGGCCCAGATATCAGAATCACAAGGACTGTCCACTGGTGCCTCAAAACCACAAGATTTGATCATCAATGAACCATGCCTGGTTTTATTTTACCCCTGGTCTACCGCTGAAGACTTCTGGGTGTGTGTGAAGGTAACGAAGACAGTGCCCTTGAGCCTAAGGGTGAATTACCAGTAATACAACGACTTTCAAAACAGAATTTCAAAACAGAGTGAGCAGTTCAGGAAGGAGAGTTTCATAAAGGTTTTCATTTGAGGTCATGATCTACCAATATGCCAGAATTCCCCCCAGAAGAATTCGACAGCCTAACACCAATTTTAACACCTACTACCTATCGTGTGCCTGTTTCACCAGCAAAGAAGACTGTAAAAAACAGACTGGACGCCACCCATCACACACTGACAGGAAGGGAGAAAGCAGACTTGACATCAGCAAAATCAGTTTTGTCTAAAAAATGGTATAAGTTGAATGATAATATACGTACTGCATTGATCACAGTGCCAGGTCAGAGCAGGTCCTCTGACTGGTCATCAGCCCCCAAAAGCCCCCACCCCAATATCTCTCAAAGACTCCTATGGCCTCAGCAAACTCCTTCCCATAGAGATCAAGCCTAACGACAGCACTGCAGTGTTTACTTGATCATCACGATAGTTTACTTTCATCCAAGGCTTCATACTTTTCATAAGTATTCTTACTCTCCTAACTTCACCTGACTCCGTAATTAGCATTAATGAAGATTTATAGGTGAGGGGCTTCCCTGGTGGTGCAGTGGTTAAGAATCCGCCTGCCAATGAAGGGGACACGGGTTCAAGCCCTCGTCTGGGAAGATCCCACATGCTGCGGAGCAACTAAGCCCGGGCGCCACAACTACTGAGCCTGCACTCTAGAGCCCACGAGCCACAACTACTGAGCCCGTGCTCTAGAGCCCACGAGCCACAACTACTGAGCCTGCGTGCCACAACTATTGAAGCCCGTGTGTCTAGAGCCCATGCTCCACAACAAGAGGAGCCACCGTGATGAGAAGCCCGCGCACCGCAACGAAGAGTAGCCCCCGCTCACCACAACTAGAGAAAGCCCGCACGCAGCAACGAAGACCCAACACAGCCAAAAATAAATAAATTAAATAAATTTATTTTAAAAAAAAGATTCATAGGTGAGGAAACAGAGGCCCAGAAACAATGTCATCCCCAAACCTAGGGGCAAATCGGACTCTAGGATAGACAGCTTCTCTCAGTCGGCTGCCTTTTCCTGTTCCTTTCTCATAGTTAACATGCTGTCCCAGGATGGAATTGTGTGGGAGGAATGTGAACCTAACAAATTTGTCTGCAAATCCCTCAAGTTCTGCTAGGACTTCTGCCTGACGCCCCCATGTCAGCAGTGGGCAGTGTGTGTTCACACCACGCTTCAGCACAGCTTAGGAGTTCTCTCTGAGAGAGTGTGCGTCCACGAGGATCTAGTCAGGAAAACAGAAACTGAAAGTTTTTCTGACAGAGAGAATTTAATGCAAGGAATGAGTTAAATTGGTATAGGAGAACTGAAAGACACAAAGGCGACCCTGAGAGGTCACAGAGGAAGAAGAGCAGCCAACAGCCCTAGGGAAAGAGGGGAGAGTGGAGATGAGGGAGGGACCTCCAAAAAGCTGGACCCAGAGCCCTAAGGAGGGGGCAGTCCCCACCTGGGGATGATGCCTCTGAGGGGGATGTAACACAGCTGCTTCTAGGCAGGGGCCGACGGTGAGGGTGGGTAAGTAAGAAACCGGAATCAATTGCTGAAAATAAACCACCTCTCCTGGGTGGAGAACTGCTGCTGAGGTGACACGTGCAAGAAAGTAAGTAAAGAGGATAAGTAGGTCTGGTCTCCCTCCTCCAACCTCTCTCCTCCAGCCATGCAGGCCCCTCTAATGTCCCATATTGGCAGAAACTACAGGGAAAGAGCTAGCAAAGGAGAAATGTGGTTGTTAGAGCCTCAGTCCCAAGCCACAGTCAAAATTAGAAGGGTGGGTTTACAGCTGGGAGATGGTGGTTCAATAATCAGCACAGAGTGTTCTCACTTGTTCAAAATCTTTAGCCTGAGGATGCTCCTGCCAAACGGTCATCTACCGCCATTTGATTTTGTAGCACAGCTGATATGAGTTTGTTGGTGGCCGCTGGATAAGAAACTAAAGAGATTCTGACTGGCCAGGACACTTATTTCCTCCCTCTCCCACTCAGAGCCCTCTACTGTCATGCCACTGTACACGATGTGGGAACACCTGCATTCCAAAGAACCTGCTGTTTATATTAGGAAGCCTCATCATATAAAAAGAAACTAAGTGGCTTTAAAGATAGGCCATCCTGGGTTCAAATCCTGGTTAACCACTTACTAGCTGTGGGATATTATTAGCTTCATCATTTTACCACGCTGAGCCAGATTCCCAATGATGTGACTACACCACCTGGGCCGTAAGAATTAAATGAAACGTGGACGTAAAGTGCCTGGCACATAAAGCAGGCAGATGCTGGTTTACTTCCCTTTGCATGAGAAAAACAACATATCAAAAGGTTAAAAGAGCTATTGATAATCAGCTTTTCTCCAACGTTATAAAGTATATACTCAATGACTTCTAAAACACAACCCTGATATCTGAGTAATCACTTATTTCATGAAAGAGGGAAGACAGAAAAACCAAAGAATGATACAACTCTGAAGATCACATAAAAATGTTTTCTGATTATTAACATTCGTCTTTAATTTAGACTCTAGATGACACAGTCCTGCGTTTCATAGAGTGTTTGTAAATATTCTAAATGAAAGAAATGTTTAGAATTGTATTTGAATAAAATATTGTTTTTATTTTAAAAACATCAGCTTTTCTTTTTTGAGGTCTTCACCTTGTACTTCCAGTTGGTCTAAGAACTGCTTGTGATTCTATGAGAATATGCCCTTAATGCCAGAAATCCTAAACCTTCAAAGTGATGTAAACTCCCAAGATTAGAATCAAAGCTCACATAAGAGGTGGAGAGACAACTCTGAAGGCAGCAAAGGCAAAACACAGCTTATTCATACAGAGTAAATAGGAGAAAACAGAATAAAATATGTACTTGGTTCTTGACTGGGAAACATACCTTTCCCCACGAGAGACATTTCATTTTCTTAATGCAACCTTGTCCAAGCAATGGATATAGATCCATGTCATTTTTTTAAAGGATTAGTAATCTCTTGATTTACTGTAATCCTTCCATGGCCACAACCTTCCATGGCCACAATGAGTGGACATAATGGTATTAAACCCTCAAAACTCTTCGATGGGACCATTTATGAGAAATAACCAAATCTGCAAGTAAACATCAGAGCTCCATTGAATAAAAGAACATGAAGGTCATTTCCATTTAAAGCGCAGTGGTGGCTTCAATCAATGAGGCATTTTCCTGAGGGGCAAAAGCTTACAGAGTTAAATGAGCTCTTATTTAAAGACCTGAAGAGAAGGGTCATAAAATGTTAGTAATTATGGTGTGATAATTGTATCAAGAGGGTATTTTACCATGAAAAAAAAAACATTTTTAAGCAAAAGTCAACTTTTTCTATGTCCCCTTCGGGGATTTACAAAATAAAATTATTTCGCAGAAGCTCAAAGTTATCTCCTCTGGTCTAACTGCCCACTGGATGTTTAAATTTCCTCAAGCCTCATTATCCCTGATGGGTTCTTTAGCCCTGCTACTCAAGCACCATGGACCAGGTACATTGACATCACCTGGGAAAGGTTAAAAATGCAGAATCTCAGGCCCAGCCCCAAACCAACTGATTCAGATTCTGCTTTTTAACAAAAGTCCCCAAATGATTCCTAATTTGATAAGTATGTTTTAGCCCAGTGCCTCCCAAATTGTGGTCCCCAGATGACCAGCATCAGGATCACCCGAGAAGCTGTTAGAAATGAAAATCCCGTCCCCCACCCCACCCCAGCCCTACTAAATCAATAACTCTGAGGGTGGTGGTCTAGCAATCTGGGTTTGAACACGCCCTCCAGGTATTTCAATGCATGCTGAAGCCCGAGAACCACTCCATCAGCCTAGATTTGAACAGACTGGTCTTAAGGAATGCAGGAATTCCCTTGTGACCTAACGCAGCCCACTGCACCTATGCGAAGCGCTCTCAGGAAATCCTTCCTTAGAAATGAGCCCAAATGTCTCCCCGTAACTCTACCAATTGGGTCTCTCCTACCAAGAGGAACAAAGACGACAAAATTCAAACTTTCTTCCACACAACAATCCTACAACATTCAAAAATAGCTATGGGGCTTCCCGGGTGGCGCAGTGGTTCAGAGTCCACCTGCCGAAGCAGGGGACACGGGTTCGTGCCCCGGTCTGGGAAGATCCCACATGCCGCGGAGCGGCTAGGCCTGTGACCCATGGCCGCTGAGCCTGCGCGTGCGGAGGGAGCCTGTGCTCCGCAACGGGAGAGGCCACAACAGTGAGCGGCCCGCGTACCGCAAAAAAAAAAAAAAAAACAGCTATGAAGTTCTGAATCTTCTTTTCTACAGGTAAAATGTCTACATAGCGACAAAGGCACAGATACGCACATAGATACAGTCTGGTTATATACTATACATATAAATATGGTAAAATATGTTACTATTATATAAAAACATTACAACTAATTTTGTTGGGTATGATAAGGGCACTGTAACTATGTTAAAATAAGTCCTTTATACAGAGAAATTCATTATATATATTTGTATATTTTAGATAAATTATATATTTATTTATTTATTTATATAAAACACCATACCTAAAATCTTATACTAACTCAGAGAACAGTAAAACTATCATCTTTCTCATTCTAGAATCAAACGTAAACACTCAGGAGTTAACACTAAGTTTTTGGCTGCCCCCTCATTCACCAGGCTTATGGTCAATCCAATTCCCTGAGTGCTGTATTACTAATATTTTTTAAATCTTTTTATTCCATGGGATTTTTTCCTTCTGCAAATACCGTTCTTTGAAAGGTCACTTGGGTCTCTCAGTTCTCTCCACTGAGCCCCCAGTCTTGCTTCAGTTTGACCACACTAAGAAGCAGTGCTGGGCAATGTGCAAGGAAACATTAAAGAAGACTATTTCTTTCACAATCACCATTTCTTTTCGTTCATTTCTTTCCATCCAGAAAAACTAGCTCAATGACTGTGCTAACTGTACCAAAAATAACTTAGTATAATTTATTAAACATCAGGAAACTAACGTAAATCACCAGCATTATAAGCCTACCACAGTTCATTAAACTGCATGATATTATCACATCACATTAAGAAAGCTGGACCTGTGGCTTGAGGTCCTCTGGGACTTCCTTAGAAAATACTACCTGCAGGGCTTCCCTGGTGGTGCAGTGGTTGAGAATCTGCCTGCCGATGCAGGGGACACGGGTTCGAACCCTGGTCTGGGAGGATCCCACATGCCGCGGAGCAACTGGGCCCGTGAGCCACAACTACTGAGCCTGCGCGTCTGGAGCCTGTGCTCCGCAACGAGAGGCCACGATAGTGAGAGGCCCGCACACCGCGGTGAAGAGTGGCCCCTGCTTGCCGCAACTAGAGAAAGCCCTCGCACAGAAATGAAGACCCAACACAGCCAAAAATAAATAAATAAATTTAAAAATACTACCTGCAATATTTTGTAATAACCTATAAGGGAAAAGAATCTGAAAAAGAACATATATATGTATAACTGAATCACTTTGCTGTACACCTGAAACTAACACAACATTGTAAATCAACGATACTTCAATTTAAAAATTAAGTAAAACAAAATACTGCCTGAACCCACAGATTATAAACAACAGACCTCAGAAACACACATGAGAAAGAGTGGATATATGTATATGTATAACTGATTCACTTTGCTGTACACCTGAAACTAACACAACATTGTAAATCAACGATACTCCAATAAAAATTTTTTTAAAAAAGAAGGAAACACACATGAGTTTAAAGTTCAATTTTAAATGCAGTCCAGGGTGGCCCTTGAATGAGTGGAGCACAGAGGGGAGAGACATGAACACGTCTACCAAGGAAGGTAAGTCTGTTTGGAAAAAACACCAGCACTATACTTGGCACATAACAACGCAGCCTTTCAGAATACATTAAGTTGCACTTTCATTCATCTGCTGCTAATGCAATGCAGCAACCACCATGACATGTTTGGGTTTCAAATGCTCTCCACGATTACCAGTGATTACTCTTCTGGGATATCTGCTATATGACCCAAGGCCATTTGGCTGCCCATCTACACCTGTTGAAAACTTCAGTGCTCATTTCAAATGCTATCTTCCCCAAGTTTTTCTTGAATCTTCACCTCTCTCCCAATCCTCCTATAATGGTATTGTATTTGCACCTCTTTGACACTGTTCTCATTCTACAGATCGCTGCAGACATTTGGCCAGTTGTCTTCTCCCTACCATCAGGTAGTGAGATCCTCAATGACCAGGGCTTGCTCCCTCTCTTCTCTGAAAACCTGGCACATGCTACCATGATGCACAGCGTTGGTCTCCCATCCAACAACCACCCCTCTTTTCTTGCAAACAAAAGCTCTTTTATTTGGAAAGCCTACTTATGAATTATGACTGATCTCAGACAATCATGAAAATCAGAATCTTGTCCTCCAAATGTCCTCTGCTTTCTCTGTTTCCCTAAGAGCTACTGGAGGTGTGGAAAAGACTCAGAAAATTTTTCTCCCATATTAAAAGAACTATTTATTTTTCCACTCAGCCTCTTACTTCCTCTTCCTTCCTATTGTAAAAGGTCATGTTTGGAGCAGTGGCAGCCATAATGGGATCAAGAGGTGACAAGCTTAAAGACAAATACCAAACATTGAGAATGGCTGAGCAGAAAGGCAGAAAGAGCCCAGGTCTCTACTGGCTTTGTAAAGCTACTGCATCCCAACTAGAACCACCAATCTATATTACAGAAGATAAATAGCTTTTACATTTAGCTAATATCAGTAGGTATTGTTACTTAGCCAAAAGCATCACTAACACAGTCACCATTATTCTTGGCATATAATAAATACTTGAATATTTATTAAGATGTATTTTAATTGAGTTTGATTCATTCATTCAAGTAGTTAGAAAACACACAAAAGCTTTGGCATCTCACTACTACCATTTTCTCCCACCTGATTCAAAATTTCACCTACATTACAGGGGAAAACCACTTCCTAACTGAATGCTAACACTTTCAGCATACTAATAAAATTATTTAAAAAAAATAACAGGGAAATGTTGCCAACAAGAGATTAGATTTGCAGTAACAAGGGAGCAAAAAAAGTTCTGACACCTGCTTTAAAGGATACTTTATAAATTTCAAAATAGTCAACACTTTGCCCTAAATGAAGTAGCTGGGTTACATTAGAAACCCACAAAAACTCATGCACTTAGCTCTCTGCTGCCTGTGCCCATTACACAGATCTCAGAATCTGGGATTATAATTGCCAAAGATTTGTGGCTCCTTTTCAGTACTCAAGACCAATGCTACACAACTATGTTAGAACATATAGTTGCAAAATTTTGAGCTTGATGGCAAGAATCCAAACCAGGGAAGTCAACAAAAAAATAATTCTCACAGTAAATTCTCCAACTGTGTTCTCAAATCAATCACTGCCCAGCACAGGAAATTTACAGATAACACACTTAGCAAAACTGGCTTTTGTTGAAGGAGCTAGAAGGGCAGGAATAACTTCTACATGCCTCATTTTTTACTTTAGAAAAACTGCTTCTAAGAAATTATAAACTTCTATTTCCATTCAAAGAAAATTTTGCTCTGTGACGCCCCTTAGCGCCTGAAGGTTTCTGAAGGCTATTCCTTTTTTTTTAATTAGGGTAACCATTCTCTTTAATTATTTTATGAAATTTTTCAAACACATGCAAAACGCAGAGAATAATAAGCCACATACATCCATTATGTATATTAAATAATTATTGTGATTCTGTCCCATTGGTTTAATCTATTTTCCTCTTCTCTTGAAGTATTCTCCTCTAATCTGTTTCACCCACTGATGATGTTTGACTGAATCAAATATTTCACTAGGGGTTGCAAAATGATGATTTAAAAAATTATTATATTTCCTCATACATTAGCTTGGTGCTTTTTTGAAAAGAAAGATGTTTCCTTATCAACTAAAGGAATTTGGTTATCCTGAAATTACGATAAGTGATGAATCCATACAGGGTGGGAATAAAGATGCAGACCTACAACTCCAATTTTAATTTCGATCTTTCCATTGTTCCTGTCAGAGACGAGTGATCTCTTGACTCCCAGACCTTGGAAACCTTCCGCAGGGAAGCTCCCAAGCTGCAGACAGAATTCCTTTCAACTTCTGGCCTTAATAATGTCATTTATTAGTTTAACATGACAGCATCTCATCCTTCACCTCTAACTCAGTGAAAAGAACCCAAGACACGTTGTCTGGAAGTGCCTCGTTTCAAATGCACCCGAAAAGTCCCTTTAGTAATTTGCTGGAACTGTCCCTCAGAGTTCTATTACTATCATCATCTCGGTCCCCTCCTTCCCCCTTTCCCCCGTCCCTCTTTTCCTCCTCTCCCCCTCTTCCCCTCCCCCATTCCACGCTTGCCAGTTCTTCATAGCCACTACTACACTCCTTATCTCGCAGGATCCTGGTGACAAATCTATCAGGCTTATGGGGTGGGCATTATCTCTCTCTGTTAGAGAAAAACGTGGCCCAGTTTTGAACCAAATCAATGGGGAAAAAATAAAGGCTTCAGTTTCCCTACTGCCCCTTGCTGACTGTTAGACTGGAACATTTTGCTCCACTCTATTAGGCTGGATTAGCAGCTAGGCTGGTCCCTGATCCCAGCTTTGGAAACTATGTGGATCTCCTCTGCTGCTTCCCAATGTTATGACTGTACAGCCTTGTCATTCTTAAATTTTGTCTACCAGATCAGATTTACTTCCCTGAAGGATTAAGCTTGAACCAGTTCTGTCAAACTTGACTTAGTAATCAATAGAAAATAGAAATCCAGATATCTATAGGAAATAGTAAACAGTATTTTAATGCCTTCATAAACATTGTCAAAGAAATTGTATTCATGGAGCAGGGAGGAAAAGATTTTGGAAGTCATTCCAAAATATATCTATAATATGTAACTGAAAGCATGTCATAATTTATTTCTTCTTTTGAAAAGTTTAAGACAATATCCCTTTGAAGAGAAATCTGCCCCTCACCTCCCGATACATTTTCCTCCGTATGGCAGAGTATTGCCAAGACTCTGTGGTTTATGATGTAGGGTTACTAAGACTATTTGAAAAATGCTACCAAGGCCAGCATTCTAGTGAATATCAACCAGCACCAAAACATTAACCCATATTTATGATGTACATAAAATTACTATTTAATCAGTTCACAAGTATTTTTTGAACTTCTACTGCAGTGGTACCAACACCGCTTCACGTTACAATCCCCCAGAGCATTTTAAAACATGCTGACGACTCAGCTGGCCTGGGACCGGGGCATCAGCTTTGTCAAACGCTCCCAGGGAATTCTAATGTGCAGCCAGAATTAGGACCGGATTGTGCACAGTCCACTGGGGGATTGGGGCTGGGGGAAGGGGTATAAGGAACAGTGGCATGTGGGAGAGAAGGCAGTCTAAAAAGAGAAAACCAACGGTCAGTCTCAGAAGACACTCCCTTCTAATGACCAAAACAAACTTAGAAGGACATCCGTTCTGCAGGGAGAGAAACTGATCACTTTTCTACATGTCAGTGCTTACTGACAGCTGGAACAGAGCGGCTGAAAAGAGAAAGTAAATGGTCAAAGGCCCACGCGATGCGGCTGTAGGGACCTTAGGCAGAGGGGTGCTGGTTGAAACCTCCAGATTACAGCATACAGCTTGGAGAGCTCTGGTATAGGTCCCCAGACAGGAGCCCTGGGAGATGGTGGTTATAAAAGGGCAGGAGAGCATAGCGAGTAGGAGGGCAGGGGAGGCTAGAGGCAGGAAGAAAGAGAGACAAATCCATACATACAGGTTTCCAACAAAGTATGTACTAAGTCATTTAAGCATTCACTATAAAATGTTCAGAAATCCCAGTTGCAAGAATCATTTCTCACAAATGGGCAGAGCTGTTTTTATATTCTTGGAGGAAGTGCTTTAATGATGATCTTACCATGTAATTCGTTCAACCACAACTTCAGAAGACACTGCATCCTCGGCTATTGTTAAGAAGGGGAACCAAAGGAGTATTCCCCACCCTCCAGGAATTTATTGTATGGCAGGTCCAGACAACGCAAGAAGAGACATTTAGATTATGTGATACAGGCAGCAGCTCTGCTTTATAGCACAGAGAAGGAACAATAAAGCTGAATTTTCAGATTTGCACTTTCAACTAGATTCTCAATGCAGAGTAAATGAAAGATGACAACAGGAACAACGACTGAATTATGACACATCCTTTAATGTCCTTTAAAGTGGGCACGTGGGTTTTTTTATAGATCTTTATTGGAGTATAATTGCTTCACAATACTGTGTTAGTTTCTGTTGCACAACAAAGTGAATCAGCCATATGTATACATATATCCCCATATCCCCTCCCTCTTCAGCCTCCCTCCCATCCTCCCTATCCCACCCCTCTACGTCATCGCACCAAGCTGATAAGTCATTCACTGCAGAATTATTCATAAGAAGAATCTCTCTGCTATATTACTGTTGTATGCTAACATGCTACTTCAATGCCTTAAGGACCCGCATCTTAATTTTTTCTTTAGCCTGAAAAAATGTATGACTACATTAACTATTTGATATATCCCTGCCAAATAAAAAGTGGAAAGAACACTTCCTCTCCAAAATTTTAGAGGTTATCTTCCAACAGATAATCAAGAAGGGAGTAATCTCTTACACTCCCACAATCTCTGTGGTTTGTTAGTATGAGTTTTTGAAATTAATCCCAGTTCCAAGAAAAAAAAAAATTTTTTTTTTGGCTGCTTTTTGTTCTTCATTGCTGCGTGTGGGTTTTCTCAAGTTGCGGCGAGCGGGGGCTACTCTCCGTTGCGGTGCGTGGGTTTCTCATTGCAGCAGCTTCTCTTGTTGCAGAGCACGGGCTCTAGGCATGCGGGCTTCAGTAGTTGCGGCACGCGGGCTCAGCAGTTGTGGTTAGCGGGCTCTAGAGCGCAGGCTCAGTAGTTGTGGCGCACAGGCTTAGTCGCTCCACAGCATGTGGGATCTTCCCAGACCAGGGCTCAAACCCGTGTCCCCTGCATTGGCAGGCGGGTCCTTATCCACTGGGCCACCAGGGAAGCCCCCAAGAAAAAGTTTTACAGGATCTTTAACAGCACACACACACACACACACACACACACACACACACACACAAAAGACATCTATGTCTCTTCCTTTTCATGTAAGTTGAGGCTATTTTTGCCCCCAAAGCAAAAAAACAAGAGGTATCAAAGGCCCTGACATCCTCCCTAAAACCATAGCTAAAGCTTTACCTCCACAACCTCCACTCCCATCCACTGTATCTATAAGCACACAACTTCAGCAAGCATCCTCCTGAGCTTGACCTTTACCAGGAAAAGAAAGTGATTCAACAAAAGACCCACTTCTGGTTAATTTGGGCTATATGAGAACATCCAAACAAGGTATTACTCCCTTTTCTCCAAATCATGAGATTTCCAGACTTTGAACAACAGCCATCGAACATTAAGTTCACTAGTTAACAGTAATGAGGGGCAAAAAAAGCCCAAGTTTGTCCTTCTTCTCTTCCTCATTTTTTTTTTTGTGTGTGTGTGTGTGTTACGCAGGCCTCTCACGTTGCGGAGCACAGGCTCCGGATGCGTAGGCTCAGCAGCCATGGCTCACGGGCCCAGCCGCTCCGCAGCATGTGGGATCTTCCCGGACCGGGGCACGAACCCGTGTCCCCTGCATCGGCAGGCGGACTCTCAACCACTGCGCCACCAGGGAAGCCCATCTTCCTCATCTTTTAGTACAAAGTACTATACCTTGATAAACCTGAGATCAAGAGTGCAAAGCTAAAAGCAGCCAGAATTCATCTGACTATAAAATGGGACTTCCACAAGAATTGCTCAGAAGTGGAATGGGCTGCCATATCATGAGTGAAGCAGGATGTTTAAAGGGGAAGAGCAGGTCTGGGCTTCATAGGTGGGCAGACGTGGCTTTCAGTTCTCAGGTCCTTCCGCCTAAGGTCACATATCTAATAACAACTTAAATCTCATGTTCTTCATTTCTAAAATGGGAACAGTTAGCACAACGACTCTGGGCAAGGCATTCTTCTAAGCTCCTTACACATGTCATCCTCGTGGAATCCTCAAAACAACCCTAAAAGATAGGTACTATTCCATTCCTTTTACCAATGAGGAAACTGAGGCACAAAACGATTAAACAACTTGCCCAAGGTCAAATGGCAAACAAATAGGGAGCTGAGATTCTGTCACACGATCTTGCTCCAGAATCTGTGCCTTTAATTGCTATACCATTGCTATAAGGCTTTTAAAAGATTAAATGAAATAATATACACAGCACATGAACCGACAGTCATTCAAAAAAAAATCGTACCTACCATCGCAGTTAATTATCACTGACATAAAAATAATAACAATATTTTTATTATGTATATTATACAGTCTATATAATCATATTATTGTTCTTAAACTGAACGTGTTAGACACGTTCAAACAGAAGCTGGATGTCTCTACAGAATGATCTCTAGGATTCTTTTCCATTCTATGACATTATTCCATGGTAGGTCAGTCTGGTTCTTTGAACTTTATGATATCTTAGATCTATATTCTTCCCTGGGCCAGGTCCCACAATCCCATTACCACCTGACAAAACTCCAGCCAAAGAAAATGCAGGTGGCTTCGAATATTCTGGAAACCACATCTGCAAGAAGGAGACTAAACTATTAAAAATGGAAGACTTGGGCCATTGTTTAAATTTTCAAGATGCAGCTTAAGCTGTCAGTACAAGCATCTGCTGAATTCTTAAGTTCCAGCTCCATCTGGAGACTGCCCAACAGAAAGGATGTGAGTTCTCTATTTCTTTTCTGTTATTGTGTAAGGCAAGAGACAGACATCTCTATGAGCTGGTGTCTCTCCAAAGAAGTCACCAGGGATAGGATCTCTGAAACCCGGAGAGTAATGTCAGCAATGGTACAGTTTCTCCAACAAAACTGCCTCATTATAGATTCCCTTCTTGGCACGATTTGTGTTTTTAAAAATAGTAGCCCAATTTCACAAGCAAGTTGGAACCTACAGATCCTGACTTCTAAAATACTTCATTCCTTCTGTTGTTAGTAATGCTCAAAGTATGTCTCTTAAAATTACTTGTCAAGCTGTCCTTTAAACAGGGCCAATGACTTTCCTCCTGAGACAAAAGCATGAGAACCAGAAGCCCTGGAGAATGAGAGAATCATTATTTTACTGACATGTTTAGCAATGAACTTAAGAGTGGTTCCCACTTTACCCATCAATGCCCCTCCCACTGGTGATTAGAATGCTCTTGCTTCAAAAGATGTTAGAGCTGGACCATCTTTAAATTTAAAAGAATTTTCATATTAGAAAGTTTTCCGCACAGTGACCGCATGGTTCAATTATGAAAAATTACTTTTAAGGAGAAAATCAAAAGTTACGTTACTAATTTATATCGTAGGCTTGGACAGACATCACTAATTTAAGCAATAAAATTATGGGGTTTTGTGTTTAAAATATAAATATCAAAATATATATGACTGTCACTTCTCAATGATTAAATTGTGAAACTATGCTTTCCTGCAATGCTTAAATATAGGCAACTGAACTATTCAGTAAAAGAATTAAATTAGTGTCCATAATTTTAAAGGCTTTTCAAGGAAAAAGTCTAAAACATTTAATTTTCATTTTATTCCTATTATCCAGCTTCCAATGTCAGAAATCAATCATAAAGAAGTTTAAATTATTTTTCCATCACACATGCACGTGTGGGCAGACATGCACACATGACTGAAGTCCACTTATGGTGCGGGCGTGAGTCAGAACTGAGACTCAGGTGTGCTTGGGTCTGGTTCTGATGATGCTGCTAAGTCAGTCTTGACCCTTCGATCAACCCATTTGCCTCACTGTGACTCAATTTCTTCAACTGTAAAACTAAGGGACTGGATGATCGCACAGGTCCCTTCTAGTTCTATAACCTTTCCAGAAGGTTCTCGTTCTTCCCTTCTCATCCTTCTCATTAATGAAAGAAATAAATTTCTACCAGAAACGGATTCATTTTCACTTTCCACTAGCCATTATTTCTCTTTAACTGAAGTTAGTTCCTAAAACAAAAAAAAAAAGAGTATGACTAACCCAAGAGGCAGATTCTTCTATTCTGTAACACCTGTTTCAGTGGCTTTGACAAGCTCATTTGGCAAGCAATCAACTCTTGCCTAATAAATAAAGAAAAAAAGGTAACCAGAGGCAGGCAACAGGAAACAAAGGAAGATAAAGAAGAGAGAGAAGGAAGGAGGACTAACAGAGAAAGTATGTTGCTAAGAAAGAAAGATGACTTGTGGATAAGTTACCATAGTTACTAGGCGAGGTCATCCTCACTCATTATGCCACACAAGCTTCTCAACACCATTGAAAGGTATGTATATCTATCTCCGTTTCACAGATTGGAAAACTGCGGCTCAGAGAGGTTAAAAACCTTGGAGAAAGCCCCACAGCATGTAGCTAGCTCAGGTCGGATCTCACCCACATCATGTCTGAAGTCAGAGCCCATCCTTTCCAGGGGAAGGGAAGGGAAGTAATGCCTACAGAGTGGAACTACAGTACTTCCTGCAGGTCATACATTATATAAGACTCTTCACATCCATCATCTTTACAACAGTCATGTAGTAAGAAATTAAGTACTATTAACCTCATGTTCCAAATGAGAAAAGGTGGGCCGAGAGAGGCTAACCTGATCAAGATGATAACAACTGGGGGGTGGCAGAGCCAAGATTTAAACTCAGAGCATCCCAACTCCAAAGCGAGTTTCTCATGGAAAAGATCACAGAATTACAGCTTAGAAAGCTTCTGCCTACACAGGATAGGCATAAAAGTGTTGCCTCTGAGTCCAGCCTGCAGTGCTTTCTTCCTTCTGTTCCTCTGGAGAGGGCTGGGGCAGCAGCTACATTTCTTTACGAGCTGCCACCAGTACTCAAGGCAAAAACTATACAAAGTGACTTCTGCACAGAACGCTATCAGGATTCTGCTCTTATCAAAGTCTTCTGGGCAACAGGCCCTTTAAGTAACAATGGTCTGATCAGCTCCTCAAGGAGCCCACATTCCAAGGAAATGTTTCAACCTGACACATTTCCAAGTAACAGGCATTCTTAATTATGGAGCCAGGAAAAAATAACTAGAGCAACGTGGAAGAAATACACGGTCTCACTAGCAAGGCTGGAAACAAATTCTTACCTGTTCTAATGTAAAGAAGTTTCAGGAGGAATAGCTAAATTATAGCTTAGTAACATTACTCTTTGGGTGAGACTATTTAAACCCAGGGCTCTTTTTGCCAATGCAGCAGTAGGAAGCAAAGTCTGTCCAGAGAGCTATAAAAATTTTGCATGCTGCATACAATGAATATTTCCACCCTTAGAAACATAGTTTTCACCTTTTGCTATGAACTTGGGGGCTTTTAAAATTTCTTTCTATCAATATGAGGGCATACTCTGAAGTCTCTGGTCTTTTAATTATAGAAGTAGAAAAGCATATTAATTTTAAGTGACTCTAAAAACCCAAAATAATTTTTTCCAGACATCAGTAAGAGACACAACAATAAGAGATGCTGTTCCAGGGAAGCAATATCTATAAACTGAAAACCTACACTCAGAGGTTATAGAAAGAAGATAGACGGATGGATTCAAGTTTTTACTCAACATTTCAGAAATCGTCAGTTTAAAAGTTTATAACTGGGGAAAAACAAAGCCAGGAATGCACAGACATGTTTAAATTCCACTATTTCCCAGTGGTATCCTAGTCATTTCTTCCCAAAAGAAAGAAGAAAATTGGAAAACCACCATCTACAGAAGGAAATAGCGACAAATGATGCAGATGCTGTTTGAGAATACCATGTACTCAGCCACCTAAGAAAGGGCGGAGGTGACCTCAAGCTAGGTAAGGCGAAGAGCAGAGATGCAAGTACCTCCAGGGATATATTCTGCCCAACAGCAGCAGAAGAAACAGCCAGGACCTTGGAGACCGGTCCAGGGACAGCGAGCCAAGTGAGCTGGGCACCTCACTAGGGACTCGCTCTTGTTGACCCAGTGTTCCAGTGACTCAGATTCCTGCAGCCCCTTTCTGCTGGCCCTTTGTCAATCTGGAAATCCCCACAGCAGCAGAATTTACCTTCTCTAAGAATAACCAAACCCCAGCAATTGCCTCTAGCAGCCTCTGGTCCAGCTTTGGCCCCAAACCACATGACTCACCACAGACCTCTATCCCAAACTCTTCCCAGTGCCATCCCAGTTGGGTAAACGGGTTGCTGCCAGTTGCCCCTTGGATGGTCCTGCCATGGGATTCCCTCTTGTCCCGTCTTGAGCGTGGTGATCTGGCCAAAACACTGGAGCCCATACCACAAAGGGCAGCTAGGAAGTTCAGAAGCCATAGGTGGGGCCGACTCTCTAGTCTTCAATGATTATGGGATCTGAAATCACAGAATGCACTGTGTAGCACTGTATACTGAAACTTCCTACTGATTCTTGAAGGCACCATGAGGAATCACAAGAAAACTATATATTTTTGGGATATTTAATCATACAGTGTATACTATTTTCATTGTTGTATAGTATTCCATTGTATAAACAACCCCAAAATACTAGGCATTCTACTATTAATTGAAAAAAGTTTTAAGGCAGTCATGAGCACACGACTGTGTGTACACAAGTGTGCAAATGCGATGAACACACGCACAAATACATGTGCTTATTATTGATTAAATGCAAGTGGATTTCAAATGCTCCAGTGTAATAAAGGTCATTAATTTCTTGATCATGTACCTTCCTAGCCCATGCTGCTCCTTAATAATACTTGAGAGCATCGCAACTTTTCCTTCTTTTGCACAGTGACTGGATAGTCTAGTGTGTTTTCTGCTCTTCCTCGTATTCAGAGTGTCCAGAGCTGGAACACGGTAGGCTCACAATAGTGATGTGTTCGATGGAAGGAATGAAGGGAAAAGGGAGGGAGGGAAAACACTGATCAATACAAACCAGAGTCTTTCAAAATATCTCATGAAATAGGAAGGGCTTATACAGGACCTTAAGGAGAAAAAAAAGCATGGAAGAAAGGTGAAAAGACAGTAGTTAAAGCAGCATTTTAAAGGAATGGAAGCTGCCTTAAGTATTCTTAGCAGGGAAAGGGGTTTGGTGAGGGAGGAAGCTGGGAGACCTGGCAGCTAGAAGCAGTCTCTGGAGTCCTCACACCGCATCCCAGCTGTTCATACATTAACCTTTTCCCGAGAGCCTGGCATCTCTATCTGCTACTTTCTTGGGCTAGAATGCCTGGGACTGAATCCCTACCACTTAGCTGTGTGGGCTTAAGGGGAATGACACCCTCTCAGCTCCTCAGTTTCTTCTACTGCAAAGTGAGGATAATGTAATACTCACCTCATAGAGTCACCGTCAGCATTAAATGAGTCAATATACATAAAATTCTTAGAATGGTATTGGCACACAACGGTCAATAACTGTTGTATGCTAGTAATATTTTTATTGTTATTATTAATATTGTCATTATCTTTGAAAACTAGCTAAAAGTGTCACTTCTCTCTGAAACTTTTAACTCCTGCTGCCTCGCGACACTGCCCCCTTCCCATGTGTCCCACTTTACTGATCACAGCACTTACATCCCACTTTAATGCACTTCATTTCATACTTGACTTCAGTTGTTTAAGGGCAAGGGCTATACTTTACCTGTATTTGAATCCCCAGTGCTATCATTTAAGGAATCAACTGTATCACCAAGGCCACTCTTTTGAAGTTTATGTGTCATTTGGGAGAGAGGGAGAAGAGGATGGTTGAACTGAAGGAAAAAGGAAGTTCCTAGATAAAAGTACACATATTTGGTCCCTTTGGGCCTAGACCCAGTAAGGATTTGTGTGTATGTGTGTTAAGAAATAGGCTTCTAGGGAAGAATAGTGAGTAATTTAACAGAAAAGGCTTCTGCAGCACAAGAGGCCTAATTTACCTTATAACCTCCATCAGATATTGATGCTCCTATGAGAAGCAGATGTCATCTCACCTAAACACCTTGAGCTCCTCAGGAGGTAGTGAATTTCCCATGGTAGTGGGTGGATTAAAGAGGCCACAAATTCTCTGATTCTCCTCCTTTCAAGAGATGGGGGTTTATCTTCCCTCTACTTGGATCTGGGAGGCTCTGAGACTGCTTTGGTCAATGGGATACATCAGAAGCAATGTTGTGCCAGTTTCTGGGCCCAAGACTTAATAGACTGTCTATTAAGTACCCTGGGGGAAGCCAACTACCAGGTGAGAAACCTAGCTATCATGAGACTCCCATGCTGTGAGAATGCCCTAGCTAGCCATTTGAAGGCCACACAGAGAGCTGCCCCAGTTTTCCCAGCCCAGGGATCAGATGCGTAATGAGAAGGAGCCTTTGGGTATCTCCAGCCTTGGCCTCATTCAGACGCCAAGTACGTGCAGGCCCCCAACCAAAAACCACCCAGCGGAGCCTGTCAAGCTCAGGACCATGAGAAATAATGATCAACTGTTGTTTTAAACCACTACATTTGGAAGTGGTTCATTATACAGCAATAAATAACCAGAACACTCATCACTGGAAGTGTTCAACCAAAATTTATCTGGTCACAGGCATTATGGTGAGATTTAAACACAAGATTAAGGCAGGGACTACCCCACCTGTGGGTTCCAGTACAGAGGTGTCCAACACTACTCTCGACATTCCTCAATTTTACGTATCAGTGCCCAGCAGTAAGTGGCAGGTCTGGGTCTAGGGATCAGACTCCCTGACTCCCATGGAAGTTTTAAATAGGGTGTTCCATCTCTAGCTTAATTTAGCTATTGAGCCCTACTTTCACCAATGAGAACATTCTGAAGCATAATACATTGATAGAGTACCACTATACGCATGTCTTTATATACCCCACATGCTGAATATAAAATACATTCTTCCAAAAGTTAAAATTTAAAATTTTTTATTGGAATTTTTTTACAACGTTGTGTTTCTGCTGTATAACAAAGTGAATCAGCTATACGTACACATATATCCCCATATTCCCTCCCTCTTGTGTCTCCCTCCCACTCTCCCTATCCCACCCCTCTAGGTGGTCACAGAGCACCAAGTTGATCTCCCTGTGCTATGCGGCTGCTTCCCACAACATTGTAAAGCAATTATACTCCAATAAAGATGTTAAAAAAAAAAAAGGAAGGAAGGAAGAAAATTATTATTTGCAGAAAATGACTGCCCAAATAAAAATAATCCAAAGTGAAAAAAAATTGTTTTAATTGGAATTTTTAAAATAAGCTTCCTTTCCAATGTTACAAAACTCATTTTGAGAATGCCCACCCAAAGCTTATGTTCAGAACCAGTGAGTTATAATATAAGCAGAGAGCAATAATTATTTATTTACATAAAAGAACATCTGAAAGGGAGAAAATTCAGAAATATAAACATATGTACACTATATATTGCTGAAGGACAGGCATGTGGCTCAAGTAAAAATTTTTCTGACTTAAATTAATCATGCAATGTGGTATCCTAGATTAGACCCTGGATTACATAAAGAACACTGGTAGAAACAATGGTGAATTCCAAATATAGTCTGAAAATTAGTTAATAGTATTGTAGCAATGTTAATTTCTTACTTTTGACAAATGCACCATGAATATATAAAATGTTAACACTGGAGACGGTACATGAAGGGCACACTATTATTTAAAATTTTCGGTATATATAAAATTCTCCAAAATAAATACTTTTAAAACGTACAAAAAAAATCTTATTCTGTATGGGTCATACAAGACTAAACAGTAGATGTTTTCATATCCCACCAGTAATCATTTAACTTCATTCTTCTCTTTTTTTTCCTGTAATCTATGTCAGTCAAGATTTAGAATACCCTTCCTCAATGCAATTATTTCATTCAGCCTTATTTGTCGCCTTCTGAAACTCTTTCCAAAGTTTTCTTTGTCTTGACAACATACAACTTTTCAGACAATTTAGAACCAACAACATAGACCAGACTAGTTCCAATTTCCATAAAACTTTCTACATTATTTCTTCTCATTTCAATCTAGAGGATCAAAATGATATTTTTATACCACTGGCAGGAAGCCAATATAATGTTATATTTTATTATCCCTAGAACAAATTACAAATATTAATAAACAATGAACGGTAGTAATTTACCACCTCATGTTTTAAAAGCACAACTTTAAGACTTTCTATTCCAAATGGTGGGTTGATCTCTTTCACGTCTTCTGACATCCATGATTAAAATGATAGGAAAGGAATGAAAATGGCACATACAGAACCAACAACAAAAAATAACTGGATTAGGGGAGGAGGATCTATAAGTGGAAGTTTTCAACAAAAAATTTCTAGAAGACAGATTTAAGACAGCTACTCAGAAGCAAGCAAAGGAAACCACAGCCTGGAGCACTCCAAGGAAGATGGCTGTGGGGTAGACGGGAGTTAATCAGCCTCACAGATGCTCACTCTGAGGATTTAGCCAAGGCAGGTGCAGCAGAGAGGGGCATAGATGTGGGGCAGTGCTTGAAGCCCTGTATATAGAACAACCTTCCAACCTTCTAAGTAGACTGCCCAGAACATGATCAAAACTTGGTATCTCCCTCCAGAAAAAAAACTGAAGTACTGTACCCTCTAAGATCCTGTCAATAGATCCTGCCCATTCCTTAAGGGTGGGCTAAGCTTAGTGACTTCTCTCCAAAGAGTACACTATGGAAATGAGGACTAACTTTACAGCAGGGATACCTGGCGGACACTACTTCAGCCAGGCGATAAAGGTTAACAACAACAGTGGTGTGAACTCTTGTATGACAGGATGAGCGTGTACTTTCCCTCTGTGGTCTTCCTCCCCAGAACCCATAACCGTAGTCTAATGATGAGTAAAACATCAGAACCTTAATTGAGGCACATTCTACAAAATACCTGACAAATGCACTACTCATAACTGTCAAGGCCATCAGAACCAAGAAAAATCTGAGAAACTGTCACAGCCAAGAGGAGCTTAAGGAGACATAAAAGCTAAATGTAATATGACGTTGTGAAAGAGTCATGTACCACAATGTTCACTGCAGCACTATTTACAATAGCCAGGTCATGGAAGCAACCTAAGTGTCCATCAACAGATGAATGGATAAAGAAGATGTGGCACATATATACAATGGAATATTAGCCATAAAAAGAAACGAAATTGAGTGATCTGCAGTGAGGTGGATGGACCTAGAGTCTGTCATACAGAGTGAAGTAAGTCAGAAAGAGAAAAACAGATACCGTATGCTAACACATTTGTATGGAATCTAAAAAAAAGAAAAAAAATGGTTCTGATGAACCTAGGGGCAGGACAGGAATAAAGACACAGATGTAGAGAATGGACCTGAGGATATGGGGAGGGGGAAGCAGAGGCTGGGAAGAAGTGAGAGAATAGGATTGACATATATACACTACCAAATGTAAAATAGATAGCTAGTGGGAAGTAGCTGCATCGCACGGGGAGATCAGCTCGGGCTTTGTGACCACTTAGAGGAATGGGATAGTGAGGGTGGGAGGGAGGCACAAGAGGGATGGGATATGGGGATATATGTATACATATAGCTGATTCACTTCGTTATATAGCAGAAACTAACACAACATTGTAAAGCAAATAACATCTACTAAAGACGTTAAAAAATAAAATAAATGTAATATGACATTTTGAATGGTATCCAGGGAAAGAAAAATGACATTAGATAAAAAACTAAGGAGTTCTGAAAAAAGCATGGACTTTAGTTACTAAAATGTATCAATATCAGTTCATTAATTATAACAAATATACCACAGTAATGTTAACAGTAGGGGAAACAGTCAGTGGGATACATGGGAACTCTCTGCACTATCTTTGCAATTTTTCTGTATTCTAAGAGAAAATTTACTTTTGAAAGAGTCAACAGACCTCATTCTTGTACACACAGCTGCCAACTAACTTTTTACCGTGCCAAACCCAAATATGTGGGACAACCAAGGAGAACTAAACATCTGAAGAAAAACTGCAAAATAAAAGTGAGAGGAAAATATAAACCCACAATAACAAAATGACCTCCCAGAAGAAGCAGAAGAAATTAAGAGAACTGTAAAAAACATTTTAAGTAGTATTCTCATAGGAATTCAAGAATATACTGCACTCATGATATACAAGCAAGGTTCTTTGAAAAAGGAACAATCAGAAATTGTGAAAGTACTTTGAAATTTAAAATATGATTATAACTGCTGAAATTTTACAAGAAACCAATAGGTTTGAAAAAAAAGTCATAGAAATATTACAGAATGTAGACCAAAAGGAGGAAGTGATTTTAAAAATATGAAAGAGAAAGAATTGGGTGTGGGGGAGGGGTGATGAGACTGACACTGTCCTGTATCTCTTTTTTGTTTTAATTTTGGTAAAATAACACATAACAAAAATTTTACCATTTTAACCATTTTTAAGTATACAGACCTGTGGCATTAAGTCTACTCACATCGTTAAGCGACCATCGCCACCATCCACCTCCAGAATTCTTTTCATCTTGCAAAACTGAAACTCTGTACCCACTCAATGATAATTCTCCATTCTCCCCTCCTCCCTGGTAACCACCATTCTACTATCTCTATGAATCTGACTACCTAGGTACCTCAGATAAATGGAATCATACAGTATTTGTCCTTTTGTGACTGGCTTATTTCACTTAGCAAAATGTCCTTAAGTTCCATCCATGCTGTAGCATATGTTAGAATTTCCTTCCTTTTTAAGGCTGAATAATATTCCATTGTTACGATATAGATAGATGGATGGATGGATAGATAGCTGGATGGATGGATAGACAGATATACCATGTTAAGCATGTCATATCATATATGATATATATATATATCATATATCATATATGTTTATTCATCCATCAAGGAATACATGGGTTGTTCCCACCTTTTGGTTAACGTGGACCCTATATCTCAATTGCGATATTGGTTACATTACCGAATACATTGGTCAAACCTTATGGAACTGTACAGTAAAAGAAGTGACTTATACTGCAGGTAACTTAAACTCCAAAAAAAAAAACTTTAAATATGAAAGAAAAAACAAGAAAAACTGAGAATTAATTGAAAAGCTCCAACAAACTAGAAAGAGTTTTACTTCCAGAATAAAGAACAAAGACTATCAAGGGAGACATTTTCAAAGAAACAATGGCATAAGGTGCCCAGAGGTAAAGTTTCTAAGTCCTCAGACTGACAAGGCCCACAAATACTCAGCACAATGGAAAACAAAACCACTCTTGTCCAACACTGTGAAACTTCATAATAGCAATAAGACATAGAAAGAAAACAGAATCAGAATGGATGAAGACATCTCATGAGCCACAACAGAAACAAAAAGACAACAGAGCAATGCCTTCAAAATTTCAAAGAAAAAGATTTTCGGCCCCAAGTCTTCCAATTAGCCAAACTATCAGTTTAATCGGATGATAAGTAAAGCAAATAAACAGAAGAAACACAAGGACCCAGGACATTTACTTTTTAAACATCCTTTTGTAGGAAGTTACTTACTGATGTGCTCCAGCAAAATGCAGAAGTAAACCATGCAAGAGGAAGCTCCAGATCAAGGAAAGAGTGGATCCAACCAGAAGAGAAACGAAGACTCAACAATTAAGACCTAAAAAAATATCTAAAGAAGACAGCTGTGTAGCAGACCTATAAAATCAATTAGTCTAACTGAAACAGGAGGATGGAGGGAGGCAGGAAAAATAAAGATTTGAGAAATTTAGCACATCAATCTGTGGAGAAAAAGAACAGCAAAGTGATTAAGAGCATGGCCTCTATATCCCAGTGGCCTACGTTCAAATCCCAGATCCACCACTTTGCACTTGTATAACCTTGAACAATTTACATAGCTTATCTCTATTATTGTCTCCTCATCTGTGATAATTCCCATATCATAGGTTGTCGTGAGGATTAAATCAGTCAAAGCATATAAAGCATAGAAATTACTTGGCACTTTAAGTCCTTAATAAAGGTTGGCCATGCTGATGGTAGAAAAAGCATGCAATATAGTGCATTTAAAAATCACAAACTACAGGAACAAGGAAAGAACCTAAACAAGAAAGGAAATGTAATCATAGTTCTTGGTTTTACAGAAAAATACTTACATATTGATGATAATATAAACACTGATTATTGATTTAACTACAAATAAAACCACATAGGTAGGATGGGGGAAGATAAAAACCACATAGGTAGGACGGGGGAAGGGAGTATTGAAAAATCATTTAAAAAGGTAAATCCTCAGCTATCAGAGCAGAATGTCAATATATCAGGTATCAACTGATTATTTAAGAAGTACCTCTATAAGCTTATTATTTAGTGATTTGGAGGTCACTGGCAGAAGAAACAGCTGAAAGAATTTCAAGTGGTTGCTTCTATAACAACCAAAAGCATTGTGGGGATTTGATGAGGTTTTTTTTGAGCGGGGGGAGACAATTTGGGAAACTTTAATATGGACTGGGTTATCTGATGATATTACAGCATTATAATTTTGTATGTGATCTGATAGTGATTATGGAGAAAAATGTTTTTTATTGTTAGGAGATACATGTTAAAGTATTTAGAGGTGAAATACCACAATATTTGCAAGTTATTTTCAAGATAAAGATTCAAGAAAAACATATACAGCATATATATGTGCATGCACACACGTTTTTTATATACATACATACAGAGAAGGAGAGAGAGAGAGATAGCAAATGTAACAAAACATTAATTAGATATTAACTGCTAAATATATGTGAAGGGAATAGGTGTTTCTTATACTATTCTTTCAATTTTTCTATATGTTTAAAAATTTAATAAAAACTGGAAAATATTGCTTTTTATTATATGTAAGCTCTTCTGTACTATAATTTTTTAGCCACACACATGATTTACTTTGGAAAAACAGAATAATTTAAAGAAAAAAGATCTTACTATTATTCCCCCAAAACTCTCAAGCTAGCTAAGAAACATACTATTTATCATTCATTTCTATTTTTTTTAATTCACATAATAGCTTAAGTTTCAATTTTTGCATTTTCTTCATGCTGTTTTATCAGCAAGTCCTCTAACTAGCCTATGTTTTCTGTTAATTAAAATAGATGGCACCAGGGCTTCCCTGGTGGCACAGTGGTTGAGAGTCCGCCTGCCAACGCAGGGGATGTGGGTTCAAGCCCTGGTCCGGGAAGATCCCACATGCCACGGAGTAGTTGGGCCTGCGCTCTGGAGCCCGCGCGCTACAACTGCTGAGGTCCACGGGCCTAGAGCCCGTGCTACTCAACCCCCCCACTCGCTGCAACTGGAGAGGGCCCGCACACAGCAAGGAAGACCCAATGCAGCCAAAAATAAATATATAAAATAAATAAATATTTATAAAAATATATGGCACTAAAACTGCTGTCTAAACCATTTAAGAATTCATAAGAAGGACTAAAAAGAATGCTTGTTTGAATACACAGTAATTGGACCCCAGGCTTTGTCTTCAGTAAGTCCACTGTGCAGCAATTCTATACATTTTGATAGAAAAAAAATTCTCTATCGGCATTTGATAAACATCAAATTAAGAGGAAATGTTAACCTAAATTACTTGAATCTGCTGAGGGGTAAGTGTGCTGATGAAACAAATGTGTTTAACTTTTCTACCCACCAGTATGCAAAAAATATATACATCATGTTTCAAACTTTTTTCTTACAGAAATAATTGCTATTTCTACCAATAATCATAAAATATCAAGTGCTGAACCTACATTATTAAATATGACATCTTTTTCTTAATTTTTCATGCAATTACATTTTGGAGGCATGTTGCTATTGTTACCCTCTTTTTATACGTGAGGAAATAAACAGCTAAACAGTATGGAAACTTCAACAACACAAATCTACCCACAGCTCTCCTCTGAAGAAAAGCCTTTGGTCTGGCCTCAAAACAATCTCTACATTAAACTCTACCGGTACAGCCAAGTACTCTTTTTTTTTTTTTTTTTTTTTTTTTTTGCGGTACACGGGCCTCTCACTGTTGTGGCCTCTTCCCATTGCGGAGCACAGGCTCCGGACGCGCAGGCTCAGCGGCCATGGCTCACGGGCCCAGCCGCTCCACGGCATGTGGGATCCTCCCGGACCGGGGCACGAACCCGTGTCCCCTGCATCGGCAGGCGGACTCTCAACCACTGCGCCACCAGGGAAGCCCCAAGTACTCTTATGGAGATTCATCATCTGTTACCAGTCTCCTCTACTATTTAGAATATAATTAGACCACAAAAGCCAGACATTAGATATTACTTAATCCAACATTCTCATTCACAGGTGAAGACCCTGAGGCCCAAAGCTACTTAACGATAGAGGCAGGACCACAACACAGGTCTGATCATCCCTGTTCCCTCTAAATGTTACCTGGTTCACAGATTCCTTTATTTTCCAAATGGAGACTGGAATCAATGTGTAAAAACAGAAGTGGAAAATAATGCTGGAAATACACGAATGTGTTCAAAAATGAAACTCACTGTCTCAATGGGATGGAATTAAAGGTGATTTTTCGCTCAGGAGATTTTACAATAAAAAGAGAGAAAATGGTTCCTGCTCTCCACAGTTTTGTTGTTGCTATATAAAAAGTAATTTAAGAAATTGCTTCCGTGGTGAAACTGTTCAAAACTGTTTGAATTTGTGTTCAATAAAAGAAACCATTTGGCCAAACCCCACAGGATTATTTATAAGCCAACTGAGGGTATAGAATCAGTCTTTAAAGAAGAACAGCTCTACCAAGACTGAGTTGGTCTGAACTCTTTTGTAGCCAATATGTCTGCACAGCAATGATGGCAATAAAGAAAGCGGGATTACCATTTAAATTACCATCTAAAGAGTAAACTCCAAAATCAACCCAAGATAGATAAGAGACATAGATAAGTCACCTAAGGAACCAAAATGGTTCCTAAAAACAGTTGACAGTGACTTGATTTGAGACACTAAGGTATCTAAAGAAAGGGTACATAGATGGTGCTTAAGGCAGGATAGAAGGGGGAAGTGAGAAGTGGGAAGGGGAAGTGGGGCTGGGAGGAAGCGTTAGAAGTGTCCACACAAGCCTTGTCCAGGGAGAACGTGGATTTGACTTGAGAGAAGTGCTGGCCTGAGAAAGTAAGAAACCCTATTATCTTTTTATATATCTTCTGTCAATTTTAATTTAGCATAATCCAACTGTTTCAATCTAGGAGGCTTTGCTATTGTTCCCAGATTTTGCTGATTCCCCCTCAGATATCATACTATGTGCCCTAAAGTTATAAATTTATTCTAACACTGATGTCACAACCCTATTGTAAATCAGTGTTTTCCAAACCATGGCCATCAGTTAATGAGAAAAGTTTCATCAGCACTGTGCTTTCCCCAACACAAAGCATTTCCTTTTCTACCACACACTTGCAACACAATATAGGTCAATCATAGAAGATGGATGAGAGCAAATAAGAAAACCAAGAACTAAGTACCTTCAGGCTCAGTAATACAACTTTACAGAGGCAACTGTCTAAGAAGAGATGGCATGACCTCTATGTCAGCCCATGTGTTACATATGTGTTAAGTTTACCTAGTACCTGTTCTCTGCAGTGCTTAGGGCACAATAACTAGAACATCAAATGGTTATGAATCTGAAAGAACTCTCCTAAGGAAGGAAGGCAGGACGGATGGAAGGAATGAAGGAAAGAAGAATGGGGGATGAGGAAGAGAAAGGTCTTTCTTAGAGCAAAATGCCAGATAATAAATGTAGACAGGAGATGGAAACAGGAAGCACCACCATGTGGCAAAAGTCATTGAGGTGGGCTGAGTTAGGCAGGAATTGCCAGTGGATGTTGGTGGGTATAGATTTGATGAGGAACAAGATGCCAAATTTGGAGACACTGTCCCACAAAATACTAATCAGTTACAAAGAGGAAAACAGTAAATTTAATATGAATAAACCAACATGACCAGGTGGTTATAGTTAACATCTTGTGACTCCGACTCCACCGTTGTGCCCTGGGAGGAACACAGCATCATTTTGTGGGCTTCCACCCCAGAATGCAGTAACTGAACCTAGTCAGGAGGATGTATCAGAAAGATCCTACCTCCCACGTGATTAAAGGCGTGTACTCTTAAACACTATCAAGAATAGAAAAGATAAAGACTGAGAAATTTTTCCAGATTGAAGGAATCTAAAGAGACATGAGAATTAAACACAATACCTACTCCTGGACAAGATCTTGGACCAGACAGGGAAAAGAGCCACTTCTGAGTTTACACTGCTAACACTGTGAACTGAATGGCAGTGTTGCACCAAAGCTTGCTTCTTCATTTGGAGTGTTGTTTACTGATTATGTAGAAGAACATCCCTATCTGGAGGAAATACACCCTGAAGTACGTAGAGGACATGGGACATCACGTCAGCAGCCTGCTCTCCTAAGGTTAAGAAAAAGACTGATGATCTCTCTCTCTCACACACACACACACACACACACACACACACACACACTCAGAGTGCACACACAATGGAGCAAATACAGTAAAACATTAACAGAGGAGAAATCTGGGGGTAGATTCCATTTGGCAACTTTTCTATAAATTTGAAATCATTTCAAAATTAATCATTTAAAAATTAAGCCATTGGAGAAAATATATATTATTATAACCTAGGTCATATATTTAATTGAAGAGAAGGATGTCAATAATGAAAATGAGTCTAATTTTTCAGCCACTAAAACTTTCCAATAGGGAACGTTAGCATTCTAATCGGCTCAACTCGACTTTAAAAGAAACAATGCTTTATTCCTTGTGAAAGTGACTACTTTGTTGGCCTACGAATCAGATCTTTTTTGAGGAGTCTGAACTAAGACAAAAGAGTCAGCCGGTTAATAGCATCAGAAGCAGCAAAAGTGGGAGCAGATGACCCTGGAGACCTATAAAGTCTATTTCACGGATCCAGCAAGTCTGCCTCATTGACTGGATTCAGAGCCTTTCAAAGGCAGCAACTGGACCTTGTGCTCCTGCTGCATCCCTCCGTGCCTGGAACAGATGCTCCCTGCCTCTTATACTGTGATGTGTACCACTCAGTCGTGAGGTACTCTGTAAATAATGTGAGGTACTCCATAAATAACAGCTAGTTGCCAAAGGGACCTCTTCCTTATAGAGAGGCCTTACTACACATTCAAAGAGATATACAAAAACATTCATTCATCAACAAGTAAAAGGATAAATGAAACACTACAGTCAGAGAACAGAGTTCTTCTTACCTTATAGCAGTGAAATAACTTAGATCCATAACAAAGGATGCCTCTGAAAAGCAGGTTATACAATAATGACTGTATCACGTATGTAAATTTTCTATGGACTCAAGACTGGAATTTACATGATCAGCTCTCCCAGTCTCCAGCTTGCCAACTGCAGATCTTGGCACTTCACAGCCTCCACAATCATGTGAGCCAATTCCTTATAATAAATCCTCATAATAAATATAAATATGTAAAGAGAGTGGAATAAAACCTATTGGTTCTATTTCTTTGGAGATAACTATAACAACAGGTAAATGTTTTAAATTTAGTTATTTATTTACATATTTATTTATTTATTTTTGGCCGCACTGAGTCTTTCTTGCTGCGCGCTGGCTTTCTCTAGTTAGGGCGAGCAGGGGCTACTCTTCATTGCAATGCGCGGGCTTCTCATTGCGGTGGCTTCTCTTGATGCAGAGCACGGGCTCTAGGCGCGAGGGCTTTAGCAGTTGTGGCACGTGGGCTCAGTAGTTGGGGCTCACGGGCTCTAGAGCGCAGGCTCAGTAGTTGTGGTGCACAGGCTTAGTTGCTCCGCGGGCATGTGGGATCTTCCCGGACCAGGGCTCAAACCCATGTCCCCTGCATTGGCAGGCGGATTCTTAACCACTGTGTCACCAGGGAAGCCCTAGGTAAATGTTTTAAATGCTAATAAAATAATAGTTTTTAGTTCATGAGCATATAATCTATATATGCAAAACTATAAGAAACAGACTAGAAGGAGAGGCACTAAATTATGATGTTGATTGACGGGAGGATGGGAGATGGGAATGAGATAAAGGACAAAGTGAAATTTATCTGGGTGTTCTATTTCCTTTATGAAAAAAGATCACCAACCTCAAGTGGCAAAATGGGGATTTTTTTATTCTTGGTGGTGGCTGTAAGATGCTTGTTATATAATTACATTGACACAGAAGGGGTTACTCACGATAACAACCCACTGAATCATTTCCAGGCCATATAATGTAACATAAAATATTGGCATATACCTAGGGTCTAAAATTAGTCCTGACTGTATGGTTGGAAAGCTAGCAGAAAACTCAAACTGAGTAGAATCCAGTTCCTGCAGTGTTTGATGTGAGACTTTTAAATGAATGTACTTGTCTTAAATGCTTTAAAACTTTGCAAATTGTTGTTAATTTCTTTAAGTAACTCATAAAATTAAAATGAAGAATTCTTAATCCACAGCTTTTCTCTGAAACTCTAATAATTGGATAAGTCCTTAATAGACATGCTTCAGTTTCCATGATAGTGAGCTAATTTAAAAAAAAAAGTTACAGCAAATATAAAGATAGTCCTGTAGATTTCAGCTTTAAAAATGCTAATTTATGTACTCTAGTGAATCAGGCATATTGGCACCTACTTCATTTTATCACCTATATAAACTATCAAAATATACTCACCAAAAAGTATAGAATCAACCTATCTGAAAGCACTTATTGTACAACGCTATGTGGCCACCCCAGCTTACCCTTTTTTGGAGGAGGGTTTAACTATATAAATGATCATTGCTCATTACTATCCTATTACTACAGGAGACCTAGAGCTCTCTAATAAATGACCCTTGACCTAGTCTCTTATTACCTAATCGGAGAGATGAAAACATAAAACAAAAATAATTTCGTGCTAAATGACAACAGTGACTACAAGGGCAACCAGTAAGTGAGTGAGGAAAAGCTCACAGTGGAAACGTGGATGAGATAGAGCTGGCGGAGAAAAGAGTGAGGGATTTCCACACAGAAGGAAGCACATGAGCTGTACAGAGGCAGCAAGGAATAGAACTGGTGGGAGACAAGAGTTAAGTCCAAGTGTACACGTGAGCAAGTTTATGGGATGCCATGGTATTACAGTTGGACAGGTGGAATTACAGAAATTTGGACTGAATGCTAAGCATTTGGGAAGTCTTACTGATTTTTAAGATGGGGTTTGACCTGATGATAGTACAATTTAGGAAAGATTAATATGATATAATCTTCTGCGGGCTCTCCACATCACTGCAGGTAAAATCAAAGTCCTTACAGTGGCCTACAAGGCCGTATATGATTTGGACAACTGTTCACTCTCTGACCTCATTTTCTGCTTCTGCCATCTTCCCCCACTTTCAGTTACCATGGCCTCCTTACCCAGCCTAACACGTGGCAGCCACGCTCCGCCTTTGGGGCCCTTGCACGTGGACTCACCTCGAACCAAAATGTTCTCCCCCAGACATCACTCCCTCACCTCCTTGGTCTTCCTTCAACTTACCACCTTGGGCATGTAAAATGGTGCAGCCATTGTGGAGGATAATATAGCAGTTGCTCAAGAAATTAAAACTAAAATTACCGTATGATCCAGCAATCCCACTTCTAGGAACATGCCACAAAGAACTGAAAACACAGTCTGGAACAGATATTTGTACACACATGTTCAGAGCAGCATTATTCACAGGAGCCAAAAGGTGGAACCAACCCAAATGTCCATCAGCAGATGAATGAATAAACAAAATGTGGGATACACACAGTGGAGTATTAATTAGCCTTAAAAAATACTGAAATTCTGGCACATGCTATAGCATGAATGAATCTTGAAGACATTACGCTTAGTGAAGTAAAGCAGACGTCAAAGGACAAGTATTGTATGATTGCACTTATACGAGGTTCCTAAAATAGTCAATTCAATATAGAAGAGAGTAGAAGGATGGCTTCCAGGTGCTGGGGGGAGGGGTAAATGGAGAGTTATTTAATAGGAGTTTTAGCTTGAAATGGCAGAAAAGTGCTGAAGATGCATAGTGGTGATAGTTGCACAACTATGTGAATATACCTAACTCCACTGAATTGTCCACTCAAAAATGGTTAAAATGGTAAAATTTTATGTTAAACATACTTTATATCAATAAAAAATGTTTTTAAGTCACCTTCTCTGTAAACACTTCCCGACCACCTCATTTCTTTTTTTTTTTTGTGGTACGAGGGCCTCTCACTGTTGTGGCCTCTCCCGTTGCGGAGCACAGGCTCTGGACGCACAGGCTCAGCGGCCATGGCTCACGGGCCCAGCCACTCCGCGGCATGTGGGATCTTCCCGGACCGGGGTACGAACCCGTGTCCCCTTCATCGGCAGGCGGACTCTCAACCACAGCGCCACCAGGGAAGCCCCTGACCACCTCATTTCGAACCGCAAACCTCTTCCCCATCTGGCACTCTTATCCCCACCGTTCTCTCCTGCCTTTTTTTCTCTCCTCTCAGCACCGACACCACCAAGCATACAAAGTTTCTGTGTTTATTGGGTTCACAGTCTGCTCCTCACTCCACAATGTAAGCTCCTGAGGGCAGGACTACTGCTTATTTTATACTGCCGGTGCCTACAACAGTGCCTGGCATTCAATCAGCAGTCAGTAAAGATTTGTTGAATGAATTATCACTGTTACACCGAAAGGACTAGAGTGGAGGGAGGCTGGAAGCAGAATTAGCCACACAGGCTGTGGCTGGGCTCCAAGAAGAAGACAGTAAGGCTGGGGCTGTCAGGTGTCTGTTTTCAGAGAAGAAAGTACAAACCTGAAAGACGCTCCCCAAAAAAGGATCTAAAAGATTTGGAAACAGATTGGAAAAGAAAAGGAGCAGAAAAATGTGTTAGGATGGGCTCTATTTTGAGACAAGGAGAATGGAAACACCAACAAGAGAACTGGGGACGGGAGCTGGTTTTAATAAGATATAGAGCAACACAGAGCTGCCATGTCAGAGCCGGAGCTGGGGAGCTGCGACCCCTGCCCAAGGATGGATTAAACTAAAGGTGCAGTGAATACACCAAGAGACCACTTATAAAAAAGAAGAGGAAAGGCTGGAGGACGTGGCTTTGGTGGACACACACAGGAAAAAAAAAGAAGAAAGATGGCATTCGGATGACATAAAAAGCTCCAGAATCATGGAAGCCAGAAGGGGAGTTCTGAGAAGTGGAGGGGCATTAGAAAGGGAAAGAGGCCACTCCGTTCGACAAGCAGGTTATTGGCAACCTTAGAAAATGGTTTCAAACACTGGCAAATCTTTTAGCCATGTGACTATTTTCAGAATTGTGATGTTTATAAAACTGAACTCTGTAAATAAAATTTTAATGTTTTAATTTTGAGGTTTCCTCCGCCAGGGAAGGAATGGAGATGTGTAGACTCCACTAGAAGATCAGCCCACTGGGAAGTGCTCAGGTGCAGGCTGGGATGGGAAGTGTGCCGGTGGCAGAGGTGAGGCACCAGGAGCCTTCCATTATCAGGTGCAGTTTTCCATCGTTATTCTTAAGGACCTCCCTAACTGATCGTCCCCACTTACCCAAGCATCCTTAGATCCTGATGACTTCAAAGCCACAAGGATCCCCAAGGCCCTACACGGGCTGCCCTGACGCCACATACACATCCTGATCGCCAGGTGACTCACCCATCCCCACCCTTTTCATGGATCAGGTCATTCAGGTACTGCCTGGGGTCACTGTACGTGATTTTGGCTCCCCTCAGCCTTCAGGTCTCTGCTCAAAGATCACCTTATCAGAGAGTTATTCCCTGACCACCTACATAAAAGTTCACCTGCAGGACCCCCATCCCTCTGTACTTATGTCTTTCTTCCTTTATTTTCTTTCTTTCCTTCTTTCCTTCATTCTTTTTTTCTTTACGTCCTTCCTTAGTTATTTATTTTTATGGTACTTATCCATACCTGACATGTTTTACTTGTTCACAGTGTACTGCCTTAGGGCACATAAAAGGTATTTGTTAATTGCTCAATCCAAGTTAATGGCTTCTACTATGACTAGATAAAACTGTCTAACACAACTCAGTCGCCATCTTCATACTTAGAATATCCTCTCTATCTACCATACTTTTCTCTAAAAATGTATTCTAACTGCCTCAATTCAGAGTAAGCCTTCTGAGGCTACCCATGCACCTTTCAGACTGCGATTCACAGTGGTTTACTTACACTTTAGACACGATTATGAAACATCCAGGTCCGATTTCTTTAACTACACTGGGTTAGAGATGGCTGATTGGGGGCTTCCCTGGTGGCGCAGTGGTTGAGCGTCCGCCTGCCGATGCAGGGGACGCGAGTTCGTGCCCCGGTCCGGGAGGATCCCACATGCCGCGGAGCGACTGGGCCCGTGAGCCATGGCCACTGAGCCTGCGCATCCAGAGCCTGTGCTCTGCGATGGGAGAGGCCACAACAGTGAGAGGCCCGCGTACCGCAAAAAAAAAAAAAAAAAGAAATGGCTGATTGGATAGAAGACCTTTAGAAGCAGGTGTTTTTAACGGCATGAATTAATCTCTCTCAGCCTGAGAGGCGATAAGAAAACCACAAGTAGCAGGAATAAGATCAAAACACACACGTGCACACAAACTTGTACGTCTGAAGATTCTTAGTGTAGGAAAAGCCTAGTATAAAAACCTCACTATTTAAAGCATGTTAATCAACGTTGATAATGATGGTTGCAAACTGTCAGAAAATGGTTAGGTTGGGTCCAAACTCCACTTAGTAACCATGAAGCTGAAAATAAAGTTTTCTTTTAAGAAATTAAATGGAAACCTCAAACTAATCTAGAAAATTCCTACATGCAATATATGTTTTCTGATCATGCTGGATTCCTCTAAAATTTAGGGCTGTTACTAGAAACAAATAATGTAAGAAATATAACTAAGTACTATACAAATAACAATATCTTATATGCAGTACTTTCCAGTTCACAAAAAAAAAATTTCTTTTAATTTCATGAGACAGGTAAATCTGAAAGCGGAAAAGCAGATTGCATTTTTGAACTCTAACCAGCCTTTCCGACCCCTGTTGAGTTAATAAGCACTTGAACATTAAAAACCCAGGTGATGAGAAAACCATAATTCAAAGAGACATGTACCACAATGTTCATGGCAGCACTATTTACAATAGCCAGGACATGGAAGCAACCTAAGTGTCCATCAACAGATGAATGGATAAAGAAGATGTGGCACATATATACAATGGAATATTACTCAGCCATAAAAAGAAACGAAACAGTTATTTGTAGTGAGGTGGATGGACCTAGAGTCTGTCATACAGAGTGAAGTAAGTCAGAAAAAGAAAAACAAATACCATATGCTAACACATATATATGGAATCTTAAAAACAATGGTTCTGAAGAACCTAGGGGCAGGACAGGAATAAAGACGCAGACGTAGAGAATGGACTTGAGGACACGGGGAGGGGGAAGGGTAAGATGGGACGAAGTGAGAGAGTAGCATGGACTTATATACACTACCAAACATAAAATAGATAGCTAGTGGGAAGCAGCCACATAGCAGAGGAAGATCAGCTCCGTGCTTTGTGACCACGTAGAGGGGTGGGATAGGGACGGTGGGATGGAGACGCAAGAGGGAGGGGATATGGGGATATATGTATATGCATAGCTGATTCACTTTGTTATACAGCAGAAACTAACACACCATTGTAAAGCAATTATACTCCAATAAAGATGTTAAAATAAATAAATTTTAAAAATAAAGTCATACAAGCTGGAAAAAAAACAACAGGTGATTTGTTATTGTTCTGTCTTGAAATTAAACACTATACATTCCACAGCTTCAGGAGAGAGGGGTAGAGTAAAAGGAGTCAATTTTTACTGCTCTACAGTAAAATACTATTATTGGCTTTGACTAAATATAATTCAGAAATCTGAGAGTCAGACTACAGCAAGTATAAGGCTATGTTTCTTGCATAATTTGTTCCAGATGAGGACATTTTATTCATGAGAGTTCAGTCATCCCATGTGCCACTGTGTGTGCCACAGCAGTGACTGAATCCAAGGCAAGGATGACAATATTCCGGGGGAACACAGCATCTGCAAACACATCTTCCACCCAGCTCATAGGAGATGGCTGATACAGACCCACGCATTCTTTCATTTAACAGATATTGAGCAACCGTTGTTATATATCTTGTTTAACACACATGCATATGCATTTATGACATGTCAGACACATGTCCTAATTTAAGTATTAATTTACTTGATCCTCATAATAACGCAAAGAGAGAAACACCATTTTTATCATCATTTCACAGATGAGAAAATCCAGGCAGAGAGGTTAAGCAACTAGTCCAGGGTCAGAGCTAACAAATGTGGGCGCTAAGGCAGAGTCCAGAGCTAGGCTCTTAACCACTGAGCTCAACAAAAGGCACAAAGCTAAGCAGTGGGAATCTACTGGGAAACAAGATCAGTGGGTCTCTGCCCTCTTGGGGGCTTACCTTCTAGCCAGGAGGGATTGGGGAAGCGCAAACAATACATAACAATTTAATTACAGTGATCGGAGTGCCACAATGGAGAAGTGACAGGATATCTCAACATAGAAGGGTAAAGGATGATGGAAAACATTCACGGAGCTCTCATTGATTCCTCACAAAACCCTGAAAAATAACCGATAATATTCTTACTGTAGAGATGAGGCAGTTCCAGCTGGGAGAGGAGAGGTGAAGGCCAGAGGCAGGATTTGCCCCTAGTTTAAGCAGTCCCAACACCGGTCTGGTTGTTAGGAACAAACTACATACTTGACTTTCTTCTAGATCCTTTCCACAAATTGTGTCCTTTTTGCATTAGAGTTGATCCTCGGCATCTGCAAGGGATTGGGTCCAGGACCCCGCAGATACCAAAATCTGCAGATGCTCAAGTCCTTTATATAAAATAGCAGAGTGTTTGTATATAACCTGTGCACATCCTCCCGTATACTTTAAGACATCTCTAGATAACTTATAATACCTAATGTTAATGCTACACAAATAGTTGTAAATACAAAGTAAATGCACGTAAATAGTTGTTGGGCACACAGCAAATTCATTTGCTTTTTGGAACTTTCTGGAATTTTTTTTCCAGCTATTCTCAATCTGCGGTTATTTGAATCCATAGATACAGACAGCCAACTCTATAATAATTTAATCTCTTCTGCATGTGGCACTATGAGAGGTTTAAGCATTTATCCTGTGTGTCTTGTCAAATCCAGGAGAGTTAGCACTCTGACAATAGTCATTTAATACCAAGCACTCTGCTCACATAACACTGTAATGCATGTTGGTTAGCGGCACTCACCTGAAATTAATTCCTCTCATTGTTAACCTGAGGCTGCTCTATCCTGATAGCTGAGGCGTTACAGAGTTAAGCAGATACGAGTCAGAATAATAAACAACTATCTAATGACTTCACTCCATGGGCCAGGCTAGGTGTTTTCACAGGTTATCTTATTCAAATGGTGAGAAGAGATCAGATGTTTCAGATAAGATGGATGTGAGAGGCTGCTGGGGCTGACTTAAAAACAAGCTATTCCACTAGCTATCTACCTAACGTTTGGTAGTGTATATATGTCCATGCCTCTCTCTCACTTTGTCACAGCTTACCCTTCCCCCTCCCCATATCCTCAAGTCCATTTTCTAGTAGGTCTGTGTGGGAAGCAGCCGCATAGCACAGGGAGATCAGCTCGGTGCTTTGTGACCACCTGGAGGGGTGGGATAGGGAGGGTGGGAGGGAGGGAGATGCAAGAGGGAAGAGATATGGGAACATATGTATATGTATAACTGATTCACTTTGTTAAAAAGCAGAAACTAACACACCATTGTAAAGCAATTATACTTCAATAAAGATGTAAAAAAAAGCTATTCTGTCATTTTAAAAGTACTATAAGGAAATTAAATACAATCAAGAGAACAGAAAATCTGCAGTCATTAAAAATTATGTTTGCGAGGAGTTTTCAACAAATGAAGAAAGTCATGTTCTAATAATATTTACATAGTCAGAAAAAGAACAAAAATGGATAAGGTATAAGACCCTTTATAGACTAATACATATATATATATATATATATTTTTTTTTTTTTTTTTTTTTTTTTTTTTTTTTTTGCGGTACTTGGGCCTGTCACTGTTGTGGCCTCTCCCGTTGCGAAGTACGGGCTCCGGAAGCGCAGGCTCAGCGGCCATGGCTCACGGGCCCAGCCGCTCCACGGCATGTGGGATCTTCCCGGACTGGGGCACGAACCCGCGTCCCCTGCATCGGCAGGCGAACTCTCAACCACTGCGCCACCAGGGAAGCCCTAATACATATATTTTTATACATAAAACATTTCTGGAAATACACAAAGGAACAGTATTACTAACGGCTCCCACAGGGAGATGGATAGAGGAAATTTTAACAATTACTTTATACCTTTCAATTGTTCCCTCTACATAATTTTTTAAAATTAAAACAAAATTAGATTTAGGAAGAATTTTTAAATAATGTGTAAAAATGGTGACAATGCTTAGGCTACAAAGTTACCTGAAGTGGAAGGACAAAAGTTTTTTAATAGGCAACTATATCCCCCCTCCCAATACAAGGAACTAGAAATTTCCTGAAACTGAAACCCTGAGGGGTCAGTTTTCACTTTTTTACTTTATAGGCTTTATTACTGTTTGAAATATTTACACTAAGTTTTTATCACTTTCACGATAAAAAAATCCAAGTATTACATAAGAAATAGAATATAGGAAATGTACTCATATAAGTGATAAAATTATAGTAGTTGCTTTTGCCACATTCTCAAGTCAAATATAAAGAAGCCAAGATTGTCACTATAAAATTAATAATTCAAAGGAAACACTAAAAGATCACCTTGCTGAAATACAACCAAATGTGGGCTCAAAGTCCTATTTCAAGGAAGACAGAATCACACCTTAATTTTAAATACTTTTGACCTAATCTTTTTTTCTCCTAATCTCCTTTGCTATGGTGTTAACCCTGCCTTCTTTCAAACATTCATCTGAGAAGAGAGGATGATAGTGACAATTAGCTGGAGTCAGGTCACAGACTCCAACCTCAGGGTGACTGGCAACTACCAGCAGACCAGAAGCCTCTTCCCTCACCTCTTAGGCACTGTTGGTTTCAATAGCTCCCGATTCCTTTTGGACTTTAGTTTTCTCTAAAACGTTACCTGCCTCCACAAAGTATTAACGCAACCTGCAACTTACAAAACAGTGAAAGGAAGGAAATTAATTACTGCTTTAAGTTACCCTGATGCTGAAGTGTCATTTTTTAGCAAAATATGGATCCTCTTTGCAAGCTCTTCTGGAAAACGTATAGGCATCATGTTTACTATCATCATGCATTGTCCCCTTTGAGGTACAAGATCCTTTGTGAGCAGGGAGTTCCAGTTCCTCTCTGCTGGGGTAAGCACACTACATTCTCTCTCTCTCACTTTTTACAACCAAAAGCTCAGGGCACAACACAAAAAGCAACTACTAAGGACTCTGAAAAGTGAACAAAAAGGGTGAATTGTGGAGGAGAGTCAAAACTTAAGAGAAGTGACCTAAAGGGGTGAATTTCCCAGGTTGTTTTATTTCCTTTTACTCTGGACCTCTGTCACACCCTGACACCATCACAGAGTTCCACAGAGAGCAACCGAGCAGTCAGCACAGCAGCATGAACAGCTAAATCTTCAAATGAAACCCTGTCTTTTGGGCTGGAGGGACCTGGAAAAGGACCCTTGAAGGCCAGAGTATGAGTGGAATCATAGGGAGAAAGATGATGGAGAAGGGAATCTCCCAAGTCTATACATAAGGCGGCACAATTCCCAGCCTCACCTGGAGCTGTGCATTCATGGGACAGACCCAAAGCACCACAACAAAGGCTTTGAAAACTGAACTGAGATTAGAACTACCACCCATAGAAAGTGACATGGAAATTCAGTCTGAATCTAGCCAGGTTCACTGCCTGTAAAAACAAATTTAGAAAAGACATTGTTCAGAGGAATACAATAGGACCCAGAATCTACGTAGCATAATATACACAATGTCCAGGATACAATCCAATACCAATTCATATACAAAGAACTGGAAAAATATGACCAGTTCTCAAGAGAAAATACAATCAGATTCCAACCCTAAGATGACCCAGAGGATAAATACTATAATATCCTCCATGAGGATATGAAATGAATGGAAAGACAGAAGTTCTCAGCAGAGAAATAGAAACTATCAATAGAAAAATAGCCAAGTGAAAATTATAGAAATAAAAAAATATATCTGAAATTAAAAATTCACTGGATGGCTCAACAGAAGAACAGGGACCACAGAGGAAAGAGTGAGTGAGCCTGAAGAGTGAGTGAAATGATCTAATCTGAAGAACAAAGAGAACAAAATTCAGAAAAATAAGCAGAGCCTCAGGGACCTGTAGGAGAAGATTAAAACTTCTAGTATTTTTGTCACTGGAATTCTAGAAAAAGAGGAGAAAAAGACAGGTGGAAAAGTTATTTGAAGAAATAATAGCCAAAAACTTCCCAATTATTAAAATACATAAATTTATAAAGGCAAAAAGCTCATAAACTCTAAATAGAATAAGCTCAAAGATAACCACCCTTAGACACATCAAAATCAACTGCTTAAAAGCAAAGATAAAGGAAAAATCTTCATAGCAGCTAGAGAGCAATTACACATTATATATAGGGAAACAATTATTCGAATGACTGAAGATTTTTCATCAGAAACGAGAAAGGCCAGAAGACAGTGAAAAAACATCTTTAAAGTGCAGAAAGAAAAAAATAGCCGACCTAGAATTCTATATCCCTTGATAAGATCCCTAAGGAAAGAAAGCTAAATAATGACGTTTTTAGACAAAGGAAAACTAAGAGAATTCATTTTTGGCAGAGCTACTCTAAAAGAAATGTTAAAGGAAGTGGTTCAGGCTGAAGGGAAATGACACCAGAAACTTGGATATTCACAAAGAGCAACAACAGAAATGGTAAATATCTAGGTAAATATAAAAGGCTATTTTCCCCAGTTCTTTAAAATGTATATAATTGCCGAAAGCAAAAATTATACCATCGCTTAGTAGGGTTTTTCAATGTACAGATGTAATTTATGTCATAAAGGTAAGTGGGGGAGAATAAAGGAACCTATACGGTCATAAGGTTTCTACATTTTACTTGATGTAGAACGATATTAACTCTAAGCAGACTGTGAAAGTTTAGATAGGTACATTGGAACTCTCAAACATGCACCGAAAATTTTTTTTCAGAGAAATAGTGCCAAAAATCCAATAGAGAAATGAAAATGGAATACTACAAAGACAGATTCAAATCATCCAAGAGAAGACAGGAAAGGAGATAAAGAGGAACAAGTAGCAGAGGGACATTGAGAAAACAAATAATAAAATGGGAAATGTAAATCCAATCATATCAATAATTATATTAAACGTAAGTGATCTAAAAATACCCATGTAAAGATAGAGATTGTCAGAATTTTTCAAAATAACAAGAACCAACTATAAGCTGCCTACAAGAAACCCATTTTAAATACAATGACTTAGAGAGATTAAAAGCAATAAATGAAAAAAGCATATCATGTGTGTAATAATCAAAGGAAAACCAGAATGGCTATATTAATTTCAGCCAATCTTGTATTGTTGCTTCTCTTAATCTTTAATCCCTCTATATTAATACATTTACTTACAGAGGCTTTTCCCTCATTATTCATAAAACCATTTCCAGGGTCTTAACCTGTGTTTGGCAATGTTTTACAAAATATATCAGCAAATCCCTGCCCTTTATGAACTTACCATTAATTCAACATTAATTCAACAGTTTATTAATATATATTTATTTATATTGATATATATCAAAAAGATCTAAAGTACATATTTGGGAAAGGTGTTAAGTTCCCTATATACACAGAAGATTTCACAGGCTTTAAGAATGGCATGGAATTCTCACTAAACTTACAGTTTAGGTGGTTTAAAAAATAATGCTGGGGAAGACAGAATTCATACCAGAAGCTTGAGAAAAAAATATATGTATTTTCAGAAGCAACTTAATGTAGGTTTTGATTCAGCATGCCTAAAGCAAACATAGGCTATATAGTACACAGATAGATAAACCTCTTAAAATTTTATTAGACTTATAAAGATTAGCAACAGTATTAGTTGGATCATGCCTATCACTGCATCTTTTTTTTTTTTTTTTTTTTTGCTGTACGCGGGCCTCTCACTGTTGTGGCCTCTCCCGTTGCGGAGCACAGGCTCCGGACGCGCAGGCTCAGCGGCCATGGCTCACGGGCGCAGCCGCTCCGTGGCATGTGGGATCTTCCCGGACCGGGGCACGAACCCGTGTCCCCTGCCTCGGCAGGCGGACTCTCAACCACTGCGCCACCAGGGAAGCCCTGCATCTTATATTACAATGATAAAATAATGTTTGGGGGCTTACACCTGATAGATGTCCTTCCAGTCAATATTTTGTGTCTAGCATTCTCACTAGGAAATTACAGCTTACAGGCACCCCACCTCCTCTCCACCAGTTGTTTTTTTTTAAAGTGACAGAGAGAAGAGGGAGACAGAGAGGGAGGGAGGGAAAAAGAAGGAGGGGGGGTGATTATGCAAGGGTGTGGACACTTCTGCAATAGAAATTCACCAATTGTCTAAAACATACGGATCAGGGTCTTCAATGCAAAGTTTTCAGTTATAATTAAAACTAGGGGAACAGACTGATCGTTTTAGGAGAAAGTATAAAATGAAGATAGGGAAAAGTGAAGAACTGAACCCTGTAGTACATGCGGACCATCACTGCACTCCCCCACCTCATGTGTTTTCACATGTATTTTGTGATTTGATAAAAAAAATTCTGCTCTTTCTAAGAGGAATATTATTTCTATTTTACAAATGAGGCAACAGACAGACAAAAAGTACTTAAAGAGTATAGGCATCCATTACTTTTATGATACAGTTCATTCCTGGAAACCACACTGAAAAAATCATTAAGTGGACTGTGTGGAATTTATTAAAATTATTTACTAGAATAGGTTTGAATTTAGCAATGAAAGCCAGTGACAAGTGGATAAAGACATGGAGAGGTGAAATACTGGTCCCTTATTTTGCTATATCACAAGGAATGTCTGGAGGAATAAAATACTAACTACACAGACAAGCAGGGACCGTCAGCAGTCACAGGTATAAATACTGACCTACACTCTAAGGAAAATCAACAGGAGGAGAGATCCAAAGCAACTGCTACAAATTTGCAGTTAAAAAGCAAAGAGTAGAGAGCCCAGAAATAGACCCATACAAATACAGTCAACTGATCTTGGACAAAAGAGCAAAGACAATACATTGGAGAAAAGATAGCTTTTTAAGAAATGGTTCTCGAACAACTAGATATATACACGCAAGGAAAAAAAATGAATCTAGACATAGACCTTATACCTTTAACAAAAAGTTAACTCAAAATGGATCACAGATCTCAATTTAAAATGCAGAAACTATAAAAATTCTAGAAGATAACACAGGAGAAAACCTAGGTGACCTTTAGTTCAGTGGTGACTTTCTAGATACAAGATCAAAAGCACAATCCATAAAAGAAAAAATTGATGATAGACTTCATTAAAATTAAAAACCTCTGCTCTGCAAAAGATACCGTTAAGAGAATGAAATGACAAGCCATAAACAGAGAGAAATCTCTGCAAAACACATGTCTGATAAAGGGCTAGTATCCAAGATATACAACCACCTCTTAAAACTCAACAATAAGAAAACAACCAAATTACAGAATGGACAAAAGATTTAAACAGACACCTCATGAAAAAAGATATACAGGGGGCAAGTAAGCATATGAAAACATGTTCAACATCATTTGTCATCAAGGAAATGAAAATTAAAACAATGAGGTAACATTACACACCTATTAGAAAGGTTAAAATCCAAACGCTCACACTGGTGCTGCAAGTGCTGGTGAGGATGTGGAAGAGAAACTCTCAGTGGTTGCCGGTGGGAATACAAAATGGCACAGCCACTTGGGAAGACAGTTCAGCAGTTTCTCATAAAACCAAACATAATCTTATAACCAGGCCACTGTGCTCCTTGTTTATTTACCCAGAGGAGTTGAAAACTTACATCTACACCAACACCTACACACAAATGTTTACAGCAGCTCTGCACACAATGGTCAAAACTTGGAAGTGACCAAGAAAGTCCTTTGGTTGATGAATGAATACACAAACTATGGTACATCCAGACAATGGAACAGTTTTCAAAGATAAAAAGAAATGAACTGTCAAGCCACAAAAAAGCCAGGAAGAGGATGTGTTAACTAACCTTATGGCAGTGATCATTTCACACTGTGAAATGTTATATGTCAATTATATCTCAAAAAAGCTGGAAGAAATAAATTAAATAAATAAAATCAGTACATCATCCAAGACTGCATACTGTGCAAGAGAAAAAAAATGTTATGGACATGAAGGACAGTGTGGAGTCAATTTATGGCTGAAATCCAGACAGTTGGCTGGATACAGATGAGGGTTTGGGGTGGTTTTTTTTAAAATAACTGTACCGTGTGTAGGAGAGTATCCTTATTCTTGGGAGGTGACTGGGTTAGAAAAAATATAAATAATATGGATGAATGTGAAGAAAGAGCAAGAAAGCAAGCAAATGGAACAAAGTGTAGGTGCACCTGGGTGTTACTGCATACAGGTGTTCATTGAGCTGTTCTCACAACTTACCTTGAAATTATTTCCAAATAAAAACTTTTTTTACGTATATCCCCAAGAAAGGCATGGAGGAACCTTAACTGCATATTGCTAAGTGAAAGAAGGCTACGTACTGTTTGAGTCCAGCTACATGACATTCTGAATAAGGCAAAACTATGAAGACAGAAGAAAGACCAGTGGTTCCAGGGAGGGGGGAGGGGATGAATAGGTGGAGCACAGGGGATTTTTACAGCAGTGAAACTATTCTGTATGACACTGTAATGATGGATACATGTCATACATTTGTCAAAATGCACAGAATGTACGGAACAGTGAACCCTACTGTAGACTACGGACATTGGTTAAAAACAATGTATCAGTGTTGACTCATCAACTAAAACAAAGGGACCACACCACTATAAGATGTTAATAAGGAAAACTGCAGTGGAGGTGGGCGGTGGGAAGGGGAGATGGGACAACATATGAGGGAATATATGGGAACTGTTTCTATACTCTCCATTCATTCTTCTGTAAAGTGTAAAACTGTTCAAAAAATAAAATCTATTAATTTTTTTTAAAGCAAGGCAGTGTGTCACTTTTTGTGTTCTTGTTTGATGCTTATGGATCAAGATTTTTAAATGGCACCAAAAGATATTTTCATTTCCTTCAATTTCATATGCTAGAACTGTATTGAGGCAAACAGCTGAAATAGAAAACCACCTAATGAAAGCCTGCCTATAATTTTCTATGTCTGCTTTTTTCATTAACTTCCAAAATGCCTAGTTGTTCATTTGTTTACTTTCATAAAGAAAATGCATTCTATTCCATTGTGAGCGATCATGAAGCGTTATTTCAGTCCGTAAGGATGTATCTGTGAAAAATAGCCCTCTCTTCACATCCCCTTAAACCTGGAGCCAGGACAGCTTCAAATGACTCCCCTCAGGGCTAGAGATACTAACAGTGCAACTTAAATGTTAAATACCTCAAAAGAAAGAAATTTTGGGTAAAAAGATACTAAAGACCGTGTTCTTAACTGAAGGAGACACACACACACTCACTTACTTTGAAAAATAGCTAAGTATAAACTCTCCCCACAAACACCATCAACAAGCAGTTAAGCATTTCAGCTGTTCAGGAGGAATGCTCAGTTTGGAAAGATTCATGATGATGTGTCTGCAAAGGAAGCTATCACCTTACTGGTGCGGTTAAAATGGAGAGATGTTTTCTGCTCTGCTTCTTAAGATGTGTAAAAAGCCTGGTACTAAAAAGACAGTACTTCTGTTGTGTTAAATGACACGTAGAATTTTCTCCTGGTTGCGCTTTTAATAAGCAGGGCCTAACTTTTAGCTTTGAATATGGTGGTACAATATTTTGAACACGTAGATATTCCTGACCTGTAGTTCTCAAAGTGTGGTCGCTGGACCAGCAGCATTGACATTACCAGGGAACTTACACAGAAACGCAATTCTAATCCAGATCTACTGAATCAGAAATTCCAGGGGTGACACCCAGCCATCTGTCCTCACAAGCCCTCCAGGTGACTACGATGCCCAGTGAAGTTGGAAAGCCATGGTTCTAGACTTCCTAAACATGGAAACTGTCTTACCTTCCTTTCTCTACGTTGACTGGAACCAATTATTCAGTTAAGCCTGGCTCAGGCTCTCACATTCATAACACTAGTACAGCTGGTGAAGAATCTCATCTTTTGGGCTTCCCTGCTGGCGCAGTGGTTAAGAATCCACCTGCCAATGCAGGGGACACGGGTTCAAGCCCTGGTCCGGGAAGATCCCACATGCCGCGGAGCAACTAAGCCCGTGTGCCACAACTACTGAGCCTGCGCTCTAGGGCCCGTGAGCCACAACTACTGAGCCTGCGAGCCACAAGTACTGAAGCCCACGCACCTACAGCCCGTGCTCCACAACAAGAGAAGTCACCGCAATGAGAAGCCCGTGCACCCCAACGAAGAGTAGTCCCCGCTCGCCACAACTAGAGAAAGCTCGCATGCAGCAACGAAGACCCAGTGCAGCCAAAAATAATTAAAAAAAAAAAAGAATCTCATCTTTTGACCCCTACCTTTCCACCATGCTAGAACATTCACATACTCCCCTAAGGCAGGAGGAAAACTCACATCCAGTGCCAACTCTTAACCAACATATGAAGAACTCTGTTTTCTCAGTAAAAAAAGAAAAGTCTCTCTCTCCAAAGGGTTTGGCCTTTCTTGATAACCACAATACTTCCATCTTATACTGGATAATGATTTTCAGTTTACAAAGCACCTCCAGATACACTATGTAATTCAGCTGTCACAATAACCCTGTGATGCAGATTCTCCACTCCCCCTAACATTTCACAGAGAAGGAAGCTGAAGCTCAGAGAACTCTGAGTAACCAGTCACCAGTCCAAGACCAGCCAAGCAGGAAGTGTACACAGCCTCCGCGGCTCACGCCAAGCACGATGCTGTACGCAGTCTTCATCAAAGAAACAACAGCTATGTGATCTTGGATGAAGTATTAAAGCTCCATAAGCCTCATCCCCACATCCATAACAGAGAAGTAAAAGTAGTACCCACTTCACAGAGTTTATGTGAGGATTAAAGGAGATACTCCATGGAAGGTTCTAGAACAGTGCCTGGCAATAGCATGTCTGCAATAACGTGAGCCGTAATTACTGATCCTGACAACACCACCACTCCAGCTGTTACAACACTGCAGTCACTACTGCTCCAGTAAGTGGGCATTTTTTAACCTATTACTGTTTTCCTTTACTCCTGCCTTCAGAGTTCTTATACTGTCCAGACCATCACATGTTGAGTGCTCATGCAGTAGACGTGATCCCGTCCTCTACTGGGCTACAGTGGAGTTTACAATAGATTAAACCATCAAAAACCTTCATAACAGACAGATATTTTGTTAGCAGCTATTCCAACCACCTGACACTTTTATTTTTATTTCAATTTAAAGATTAGCTTTTACAAAGATAAACCAGATGATTATGTCAAATGTACACAGCCTTCACCCCGGAGAGCTGCTTGAGATTCAAGGAAAACAAAAACCTTAACTAAGTCTGGCAAATTGAAAAGCTGGCTCTGGTTCCTTGCCACTAAATTGATCAAAGATAGTCTGAGTCTCCAGTGGTATAAATGAAAAACAGAAACTCTTCTCTGAGCAAATCCTTCCAGATATATGCCTGATTGCAACCCTTTGAAGTTGACACAGCTGAAATCAGATTTTTTGCATGAATTATGCACTACGGCAGAACAGAAGGAAGACCACTCAGACTATGACTCATCGTACAAGAAAAAGCTAAAGACACAACTTGTTCTATGCATCTGGGAAGCCAATATTCCTGAACTAGGTGAGAGGCTCATGGCGGGGGTAACTTCAGCTATGGAGGTGCAGCAGCAAAGCCCACGGAGCTAATGACTTCAACAACTGCACAGACTAACTCATGTGTCTCTTTGTGGCTTCTGTCCCACTGACTTCAAAGTCCATTCATCTAATCTACCATAACTAATTAGTTAACTCCTGTGAGCAAATGAGAAATTAACATTCATTTTAATTCATTTCAATTACGTCAACATAAACCCAACAAAATATTCTCCAAGTCTAACTGTAAAACTTCACTTAATTTTTTCCCTAAATCACGATTCGAGTTTAAATGCCATAATTTATTTTAGCATTTATATGCTTCATCTACGAATTCTACAAACAAAGATTGTTCGTACTTACTGAATTTCTGAGGCCTCCATAACAAAATGTTTGAGTACCTTTGAAAAACGTTTTTAATGATTCTTCTAAACTTATCAAAAATTCAACTAAAGCTTAAATTGTTGTTTTCTAAAAGTAAATAACTTCTAAACTGAAACTACTTCTAAATCAAATGTATTCATGCTGGTACTATTTCAAATTCATCAAGACCCAAGATAATAGATGTTCATAGTTACATACAAATGGCTTATTAGCTCAATAAGTAAACCCATATTTGAGGAAAACAACTGCTCCGTCAGCTTGCCCATGATTCCAATATTATTCCTACTTAACTTATACAACAGATTAAGCATTTATTTCTCAACACTGAAGTCAAAAGCAAAGTCAGTTTGTCAGATTATGAAGCAAAGCTACTGGAGTTAGAGAGTTGCATATTTTAAATGCCAGCTTTGGACCTAGAGCTAATGATGGGTCAGGAATTACTTTATTCACTCCATTCAATATTTATACCTAGAAACCCCAATCAGCTACAGTTGACCCCACCTGATCAGGAAATTTAAAAAAACTTCTGAGCAAAGGCAAAATAGGTGGTCACTTGAAAAGCTGGCCCACTGTTGATGGCTTGTAACTGTCCCTCTTTCAAACCACAAACTCCGCAGGACAGGATCCCCACTGCACCACCTCTCGGAATGGGGCTCGGGTTGGCGCTCAGCTTTTGTTGAAGTGATGTTTCATTCTTACATGCTTTTTGCTACGTTATCACTGAACCGGGCCTTCTAACCACTTGCTTTTGCCCATGATATGTGTGTGGTCCTTATTCTTGCCTGTCTTGTTGATGTGGAATCCACACCCTACCCAAGACTTCTATACAGGCACTCATGTCCCCAACCAACTGTGGCTTATCTGAGGGCTCCCACTTTCCCTTTTATTCTTAGATGTATATCTACTCTGTTAAGAATGACCTTCCCCAGTGCTAGCTTCTCACCCTAAATCTACTGGCCCACACCCGAATATCACACAGTTGAAGGTGTGGTTATGAGTCAGAGGAGGGTATCTGGCTCTGAAATAACTCAGAGAGAGAGAGAGAGAGAGAGAGAGAGAGACAGAGACAGAGAGAGAAAGAGCAAAGGCTCAAAAGTGTTTCTGTTTCTCCAAGTTCATGGGTCCTTTATCTCACATTTGGCTGAGATCCCAGACATCAGTTCTCAGGCACATGGGTGGCTTTGGATATGTACCTAAGCAAATACAATCTTCAAGAATAAATTAAAAAAATTTTTTTAAAAGAATAAATAAAAAACACAGAACTGGGAGTTAACATACCTGTTTTCTGATCCTAATGTCACTAAGATCACACCACTGTATGATCTTGGGTGAGTCACTGTCTCTCTAGGTCTGTTTTCTCGTTTGTAAAATTAAAGGACGGTAATCTCAAAGTTTTCTTCTAGCTATGAAATTCTGTTAATATATTCTGCAAAAGCAACTGTCCAGTAAATTCCCAGCCACGTTGAAAGGCTTAAGATATTATCTACTGTTATTTACTCACGTCACTTCTCCCCTCCATGAGTGTGGACAATTGAAACTTGATCATGTACTCTAAAGCAACGACATCGGGAAAAATTCCCATATCAACTTTTATTCTACCAGCACATCCGAGTGAGCAATTCAATGCTCCTGTTGATAAAAGCACTCCGAAAGACCATCCATATCAACTTCTCTCACAAATCTAAAGAAGCAGAACCCACTGGCTGAGTACCTACTATGGCCCAGGGATTTAGTTAAGCACTTTCCTGCATTTAACTCCAATCCTTGCATCTGAAAAGTTAATAGGATCTCCATTTCACAAGATCAGAGAGATTCCTTAACGTATCCAGAATCACAGCTCCGATAAGTTGGTGGTGTGCTTTGGGCTGGCCCACTGGAAGGAGCTGAACGAACCTTTAATATCTCAGTCTTGGATAGAGGTAATCACAACACACTGTCTGTTATACCATATTCACACAGTAAAGCGTTCTATCGCATTTAACAGTGTTTACACTGTACCCTTCTCAAAAGATGGGCAGAAACAGGTTTTCCTAGGAATGGCTTCAAATTTGTCATATATGAAAAAAGTCTGTAAGAAAAAAAATCATACATATGTACATAAGACAAAGCATCTCTACTTCATATATTTTAAAAACCTAGTTAGAAATAAAAACATGTTTTTGACCCTATCACTTTAAATAAGTAAACATAAAAATGGAATGAATAAAAATAAAGATGAAAATAAATGGGAAATATAAAAATCATTTATTTTGACTCAGTTTTTAAACTGTCTTCTAAAAACGGAGAAGTATTAGTACTGCCAGATAGTAAAAAATAATATAAAGTTACGATAATTAAAGTAGCCAAGGGACTTGCCTAGTGGTCCAATGGTAAAGAATCCACCTTCCAATGCAGGGGACACGCGTTCGATCCCTGGTCGGGGAACTAAGATCCCTCATGCTGCAGGACAACTAAGCCCACGCACCATAACTACTGAGCTCATGCACCTCAACAAGAGAGCCCGCATGCCACAAACTACAGAGCCTGCGTGCCCTGGAGCCCACACACCACAACTAGAGAGAAAACCCGCACACCACAACAAAAGTTCCCACGTGCCACAAGGAAGATCCCGTATGCTGCAACTAAGACCTGATGCAGTCAAAAAATAATAATAATTATAATAATAAAAGTAGTCAAAATGCAATGGAAATTTAGTATATGATAGGGATAGCATTTCAAGTAAGAGAGGAAAATAGGGATTATTTAATAAATCATGTTAGGACAACTGGCTAGCCAATTGGGAGTGGGGAGGACTAAATCTGGAGTCCTCTTTCTGACACCAAAATTAATTCAAGACGAATCAAAGATTTAAACATAAAAAAAAAAGTAACATACTAGAAGAGAGAATTTTCATTAAACATAGTAAATAAAGTAAATGTTTTATCTCTAAGCCTTCTTGAAACCCCCCCAAAAATTACTATAAAGAATAAACAAGGGAAGCTTCCAAAAGGACAAAAGACCATAATAACAGATAAAAGATATCACCAAGAGTGAGTGGCGGGGCTTCCCTAGTGGCGCAGTGGTTCAGAGTCCGCCTGCCGATGCAGGGGACGCGGGTTCGTGCCCCGGTCCGGGAAGATCCCACATGCCGCAGAGCGGCTGGGCCCATGAGCCATGGCCGCTGGGCCTGCGCGTCCGGAGCCTGTGCTCCGCAACAGGAGAGGCCACAGCAGTGAGGCCCGTGTATAGCAAAAAAAAAAAAAAAAAAAAAAAGAGTGAGTGGCAATATACAAATCAATTTTCACTGCAAAGTAAAGGAGCTGTTACAGTGGAGGATTACTGGACTGAATGTCAATATTATGCCATAGTATGAGTGTGTTTGGTAATTGCAATCATTGTTGCTTTTGTTGTGGTCATCCACTTACAATGCTTCGTGTCAGTTTATTTATCTCTTGTAAAAATAAAATAGTGTGTGTGTGAAAAAAAATTTTTAAACTGTCACTGAAAGCTACAAAACATGGCTCAAATGAAGGGAGAGATATATGTTCTAGCTAAAATTTTTGACTAATATTCTAGTAGTGTTATGGAAACCCTTGACAATTTAATTCTATATCTCACATGGTAGAATACTTGTTGTAAATTAACTAATTAAATTTTAGGGGGCATTTACTATGTTGAATGTGAAATTGTACTCTCAAACTACAGTGACTAAAACGTGATAGTATCTAGCATGGAAATAGACTACTTTAGATCTGGATATAGATTGTGTATATATGAATGTCTGATATTACAAAGCTTATATTACAAAGCTGTAGAAATATACAATTATTCAATAGCTTTAAAACTGGTATTATATGGGGCTTCCCTGGTGGTGCAGTGGTTGAGAGTCCACCTGCTGATGCAGGGGACACGGGTTCGTGCCCCGGTACGGGAAGATCCCACATGCCGTGGAGCGGCTGGGCCCGTGAGCCATGGCCGCTGGGCCTGCGCGTCCGGAGCCTGTGCTCTATGACGGGAGAGGCCACAGAAGTGAGAGGCCCGCATATCGCAAACAAACAAACAAAAAACAAACAAAAAAACTGGTATTATATGGAAAATACAATAAAATATTCATATATTAAAAAAAAAGTGAGTGGCGACTGATCCAGCCAAGTGGAGAGAGCTGAAGTCCACGTGCTTGCCAATGATGGAAGTCAAAGAAAGACACCCCACTCTTATGTGACAAGAACCACCTGGCGATCCCAAGAGCATGTAGATCCTGATTCAGTAAGCCTGGCATGAGGCCTGAAGTGCTGCATTGCTAACAAGCTCCGTGGCAATGTGGATGGAGGGAGCTGCTCTGGGGTCCACGCTTTGAGTAGTGAGGCTTTAGCGCAGAGGATGCCAGAAACATTTGAGACCCACTGGCATCAGAAACCTCTGGAGGTTGGCGGAGCAGAAGAACTGGTCCTAAGTCTGTAGAAGGAAGAGGGAGACCTCCAGATTTGGTCCTCAAAGCCAGATGACTGCTCTCTCTAGCCCCAGCAGAGGAGGGATGATTTACTCCTGGACAGAGTGAGTTACAGAGGACCTGGTCACTGGGACCAGGGGACCAGCGCAGTGACCAAATCAGGGGACTAAGTGAAAATATGTAAACTATATAGGACCTGCAGCTCCATTTCATTGCACAGCTCTCAGGATGCAGGCAGCAGGCTCATAAGTCCTCAGGCAGGGAAGAAGAGGGTTGTTCTCTAGGGAAACTGACTAACTTAACAGGAAGTACAGTGGACCCTTGAACAACACAGGTTTCAACTGCAGGGGTCCACTTACAGGCAGATTTTCTTACAATAGTAAACACTACAGTACACAATCCACTAGGGGTTGAATCCTCGGATACAGAGGAACCATGGTTACACAGGGCCCACTGTAAGTTGTACGTGGATTTTCAACTGCACAGAGGGTCGGCGCCCCTAAGCCCCGTGTTGTTCAAGGGTCAGCTGTACTCTGAAGGGAAAACAGTGATTACTCAAACCACATAAAAATTAAAATCTTCAGTCCTGAAAAAAAATCATAATTAAAGTCAAAAGACAAAAAACATAAGATGTTTATAATACACATGAAAAATAGCTGATTTGTTTTTGCGTAGAGAGCTTTTATAAATCCACAAACACTCCTCACAGTGACAAAAACATCACGTAATTCACAGAAATTTTTTAAGTGGCTTCAAAACATATGAAAATGGGCTGAATTTCACTTAAAAATAAGGTAAATTAAAATGATACCATTTTTCACATAGCCAATTGGCAAACATTTGAAAGTTCTGTTACATGTCACATTACAAACCTTCCTTAGTGGGACTATAAACAGGTATAATCCCCTAGGAGAATAGTTTGATGATACCTATCAAAATTCAAAATGACCCAGCTTGCGGCTTCCCTGGTGGCGCAGTGGTTGAGAGTCCACCTGCCGATGCAGGGGACGCGGGTTCGTGCCCTGGTCCGGGAAGATCCCACATGCCGCGGAGCGGCTGGGCCCGTGAGCCATGGCCGCTGAGCCTGCGCGTCCGGAGCCTGTGCTCCGCAACGGGAGAGGCCACAATAGTGAGAGGCCCGCGTACCGCAAAAAAAGAAAAAAAAAAAAAATGACCCAGCCACTTCACACTATTAGGAGTTTATCTTAAACATTCACAAGTAAAGAAAGATATATGCACAAAAATAGCCATTGTGGCATTGCTTTTAATAGCATCTGACTAAAACTGAACTAAAGATACAGTGATAGGGGATTGGTTACGGAAATTATGAGAAATATATTGTTGTGTATTACATATGTAAAATATATATTTTATGTGTTAAAATTCTACACAACCATTTAAGTGACAAACTACAAAAGAGCAAGATATAACATTTATAGAGAGACATATATGTTTGGATAGGCACAGAAAAAGTTCCAGGAAACAACTGCAAATGCTCGTCTCTGAGAAGGGAGTTTTAATTTGCATTAAATACAGCATTTTACCATTTGACAGTTTTTCCACAATAAGCCTGTATTGATTTTTTCTTAATCAGTTTCCTTCCCAAGAATTACACAAGCAAGTTGAAGATAATAGGATGATAAGATAAAGAGGATTCTAGAGAGGAGCACAGTTAATGTGACGCCTGGAAGCTGAGACTCCTTTTTCTGTCTGAGAATTGGTTTGGGGGCGATGTTAACTTCTTTTGCTACTCTTTCTTTCTGTACCTGAGAAATGGGAATAATAATAATAAAACACAAGTTTATTTTAGTGTATAATTTTAGGCCTGCAACAGCAACAGCAACTATTTATTTAACAAACTTATATCTCAGGTATTTCAAACCCTGTCCAACTCATTGCCTTAGGCTTACTTAGCCAACAGAAATGGTGAGTCTGGACTTGCATTCTGAGAAGGTAACTGTACTCCAAATCTGCTTTGGAGCCTTGAACTCACCATGCTACAAGAACAAACATGACCCACAGAAGTGTAAACACTACCACAACAGGGGCAGGAGTCAGCAGTCTTGAGAAATGTTTGACTGATGGAAATGAGTCTAACAACTTGATTTATGAGCCAATGTACTTCACATTGATTTTCAAATGCCATGAATTATTATTAATGAATAACTACAGAGCTACTCCTTGTAAACTTATGGCTTTCTAGCTCAAAATCTTGGACACAACTCCCATGAAATAGCAAGCAAGATATTACATATAATCGTCCATGTATTTTTCATTAAAGTATCACCTCAAGCCTTATTTTTATACCACCATTAAATTTAGTCACTGAATCTAAATTTATGGTTTTCCTTTACCTTATGATTTAACCAAATCCAGAATCCATATAGCTTTGAACCTATACATTTCAAAAGTTTTTTAAAAATAATAAATTCCACAGTGTAAAATTCTTTTTCAAAGAGCTACTTTTAAAAAGCCATCCTAGAATGTCTTTATTCTTGCACAACAGATGCGTGTTCAAGTATTTAAGAATGATGTGTCATAATATCTGAAATTTACTTTGCATGGTACAGAAGAAAAAAATAGAGAGAGACAAAAAAATGTTAATCATTGAATTCCAGTGATGAGAAAGTTTAGCATTCATGTCATTTTTTTAGCTTTCCTGTGTATTTGAACATTTTCATAAAAGTCAACAAATTTTAATATATGCTATTCTACAGGTATAAGAACATAACTTTTCCCTAAACAGAAAAGCATGAGGAGATAATACGATGCCTGGGAGGTAGGATGGGGTGGGCAGACAGCTGTACTGAATAACCTAGTTCTAGATTTTAAAATTTCTCTTGAGTTCTAGATTCTCAGTTACTTGTTGAATCTTGGTTACTTGTTACTTGGTGACTCGTTGCATAAAAATCTTTCTACCCTCAGAATAGCTTAATCATAAGGTGACTACTCAAATAACAGATTATTAGAAAACCTCATACAAGGAGGGATTTCCCATATTCATGATTTCTTATACAAGGTGATTAACATTTACTATATCTATAAATGACTTTTATTTGTTATGGAAGAATATAACAAAATACTATTGCCTTGGGCTTACTTAACAGGAATAGTGAGTGTTTTGTTGTATTCTTTTATATAACAAATGCTGAAAAGGGTATAAACATATGAGATATATAAGTTTGTTAAATAAACGATTGCAGTAGATGTCAAAAAGTTCAGTATTATAAACTCGAATGAATTTCTTTTTGTGTTTTATGGATTATTCCTATTTCTCAGGTAAAGAAAGAGCAGCAAAATGTCTTTTCACGGCAGATATTATTAAATTTCCTTCCTACCCAGAGCCCCAATCTGTTTTTCTTTGTTAAACAGCATGTTAAAACAGCTGTTTTCTTTATAGAGTAGGATAGTGTGTCAACATCACATCAAATTTGCAGCAGGTTAAGTCAGGGTGGGGCGGTTTCTCATACAGTTGGAAGAGGGGGGTAAATTGGTGTGATTTTTCGTGCAAGACTTCGGCAGCATTTATTAAAATTTTAACTTTGTACATCCTCTGACCCAGCAATTCTACTTCTATAAGTTAGATTACAGTAATACACCTGAGTACAAAGAAGTCTGTATAGGAATGATGTTATAGCATTGTTTCTAACAGCATTCGTAAACAAATAATCCCAAACAATGCGATATTATTATCATATTAGAAAGAATAAAGCGGGTTCTACATTCACCAACACTGGAAAATCTTCAAGGCATAATGAAGTAAAAAGAAAAATAAGTTTCAGAATAGCACTTAGAGTACATCATTCATGTTTTAAACAAAATTTATATTTCCGTGTGTGTGTGCGTGTGTGTGTATGAGTGTGTAGGTAAATGCGTTGAAAAAGTGCTGGGAGAACATATATATCAACTGTTCATTCTGATCACATCTAAGGAAAAAAGTTGGATTGAGAAAACAGAGTGAAAATGGAAAGTTGTTGCTTTTTTTCTGCATTGAGAGTTTCCCAATGAGATTACAGACATATAACACCAGGTAATATTTTTAATGATTTTAAACATGGAAGAGGTTTTATAATTTTAAATGCTCAAAATGTTTCAAATACTGTTTGTTTTGTAGATTAATCATTTTAGATACCAAAACATTTAAAAATCCACAAATGAATATCAATACATTAGAAATTAACAAATAGTTACTGCTGAGACAATACTACACCAAGAGTTCACAGTATATTGTGTTATTACAGTTCCAAGAAAACTAGGGGGAAAATTCAGAAGCTCCATTTAAAACTAGTGTGAAAACCCCATTATCTCTAGAATGCATAATTTGGAAGAATATTGTTCTACCATACTCCCCATAGCTCTCAGAAAAGCTCTGAAAACTTTGTCCCTCAACTGCAGTGTCATGGTCATTTGAACATTTAAGATTATGAAATGGTAGTCATAGAGCACTGAAGATTTTATCAATGAAATATATTATTTTTATTTTTATTTTTTTTTTTTTTGCGGTACGCGGGCCTCTCACTGTTGTGACCTCGCCCGTTGCAGAGCAACAGGCTCCGGACGCGCAGGCTCAGCGGCCACGGCTCACCGGCCCAGCCGCTCCGCGGCATGTGGAATCTTCCCAAACCGGGACACGAACCCACGTCCCCTGCATCGGCAGGCGGACTCTCAACCACTGCGCCACCAGGGAAGCCCGAAATATATTATTTTTAAAGAAAACCATTCTATTATTCTGTGAGTCCAAAAACAATAGATTTTAACCAAGCTGATTTTAAGATATCCTCTTTATAGAAATAAGCAGAAAGTGATCCAATATTTTCTGTGTTTTTAGACTAAAACATATGGATATGAACTAGTTGAATCTATGTACCAAAATCACAAAATAATAAGAACCAGAAAGCAAATGAAAAAGAATTACCCGCAGGAACATAGGAAGGCTTCAAACAAAAATTTTAAAGAAATTGCAGGCTACATGATTGCTTGTCAGAAAAGAGAAACCAGGATTCAGAACGTGATTATAAAATTTTTAAAAAGTTGTAAAAAGAGAGAGCAGTAGAACAGAGGGAAAATATTTTTTAAAAGATTAAAGCAACGTTAAGAGCAAGAGGATAAACAGAATAAACACTGAGTGAAAGGGATACCTGGCTGGTAGGTGTGACAGAAATTAATAAAACCACATGCAATAAAGTATATTAAAATATTGTACAGAAAAGGGTATGAAAGGTAGACCAAAGAAATCTGACATATGTATAATTGGTATTCCTGAAGAAGAGAATAAATGGAATAGAAGATATATCCAAATATGGAACAGAAAAAAACTTGTACTATTTAGGAATATTTAGATTAAAATATACATGTTTTTAAGGTAAGTATAATTTTCAAAACACAACAAGTCTTAAAGATATTATTTTCAAAACAAACACAGTATTTCTATATCACAAACACTTAGTGTTCAAAATACATGGCTTATTCAAATTCAAAGTCTGAGTCCCTTGTCTCAAACTACAAATCCTCTCAGACCTTCTACAGTCAACGAACAGGATATAGAAGCTTTCCAAACATACACACATATCCCCTGTTTAACATCATTAATGTTTTCTTTTTAAAGTAAAGACATTGTATTTTGTCCCTTCATTAATCCTTATAAAACATTCTCACTGGGCTTCCCTGGTGACGCAGTGGTTGAGAGTCCGCCTGCCAATACAGGGGACGTGGGTTCGTGCCCAGGTCTGGGAAGATCCCACATGCCGCGGAGCTGCTGGGCCCGTGATCCATGGCCGCTGAGCCTGCGCGTCCGGAGCCTGTGCTCCGCAACGGGAGAGGCCACAGCAGTGAGAGGCCCGCGTACCACCAAAAAAAAAAAAAAAAAAAAAAAATTCTCACTAATTAAATAAGATGGGAAAGAAAATGAATGTTTTTGACGACAGTTCTTTCTCTCACTCACTTTCCCTACATCCTCTTCCTATTCCTTTCTAAACAATTTCTTTAACATATTAAATTTTATAGCCAAATACTAACCCATTTGGTATATAAATACACACACACCTTTACCCAAGCATGTGTACAAACCTTAACCCAAAGAGAAGAAATATGGTTCCATGCATGAGGGCAAGTACCAGAGCAGAGCTTATGTTTTTCTCTATAAGGAACCAATGACCTTAAGTGGAAGAATGGGTATTGCTGCATAGATTAGGAATTAAAGTTGCCTTTCATCTTCACACTGCAAATAATTTTTCCTTAATTTATAAAATGGGTAAAAACTAATAAGGAGGAAGCTTCTACAGTGCTAGTAACATTCTATTTCTAGGTCCACATTCTGATTAGTGAACGCATGGATGTGTTTACTTTGTTGTGATAATTCAATAAGCTGTACGTTTTACGTGTACTTTTGCGCATGTTTCTGTATGTATACTATACACACAGAATAAAAAGTTTACGTTAGAAAAATAAAGCACTTTTCAAACAACACCATATAAATATTTGTTAAGCAACTGATGATTGTACACTTGAATGATGGGTTTACAGCAAATACCCATTAGGGAATTAGCTGAACTGGGGTTCCACCAAGGTGGAATTTTAAGCCAAAGTCAGGGTTCTATGCTCCCTTTTGTTGTACACATATGGCAGAGAGAGAGAGTCACTCCCTCCCTCCCTCTCTCGCTCTAGCTCTCTCTCTCTAGCTCTCTCTCTCTCTACCTCTCACTCTCACTCTTAGTCTCTCCACAAATCTAAACACTCCTCAGGACCAAAAAGACTGTTTAGTTTCACCTGCAAAGACAAGTATAATCTGTGTCAACTTCCAAAATGTATCCTCATACACTATTTACTTTTAGCAGTTCCCATTCAGAGCAGCCTCCTGACTCTTTAAAGTTGGCTTTTAAAAAATAGGGCAGTAAGAAGTTTCTAGCAGCTAAGTGCATCTAATTCAGAAAAGCTTTAGACAATTTGAAAGGACTGAAATTCCTTAGATTTGACCCCTGAGTAAAGAATTAGATATTGGCTGGGAAAATGGAATGGAGAGAAAGGCTAACCACGTTTGGTTCTCCTTTTAATGCAACATTTTTAACTCATCTTCAATTCTGCAAAAGGGGGAAAACTGCTTGCCAAACAATAAACTCTTGCTTTATAATTGTGGGACGTAATAACCAATTCTATTTCTTTTTTTTTCAATCAGAAAAAAGAATCTGAAACTATGAACTTATTCTTGAAAACAGAAAGAACATTTATTCCATATTGTTTATTACTTATTTTTTAAACACACCAAAAAACTGAAGTTATCGGAAAAGATACTTGATACGATTTCAATTTTCTTAAATTTACCAAAGCTTGATTTGTGACCCAAGATATGATCTATCCTGGAGAATGTTCCAAGAAAACCATAATTCAAAAAGAGTCATGTACCAAAATGTTCATTGCAGCTCTATTTACAATAGCCAGGACATGGAAGCAACCTAAGTGCCCATCATCGGATGAATGGATAAAGAAGATGTGGCACGTATATACAATGGAATATTACTCAGCCATAAAAAGAAACGAAACTGAGGTATTTGTAATGAGGTGGTTGGACCTAGAGTCTGTCATACAGAGTGAAGTAAGTCAGAAAGAGAAAAGTAAATACCGTATGCTAACACATATATATGGAATCTAAGAAAAAAAAAGTAATGAAGAACCTAGGGGTAAGACGGGAATAAAGACACAGACCTACTAGAGAATGGACTTGAGGATATGGGGAGGGGGAAGGGTAAGCTGGGACAAAGTGAGAGAGTGGCATGGACATATATACACTACCAAACGTAAAATAGATAGCTAGTAGGAAGCAGCCGCATAGCACAGGGAGATCTGCTTGGTGCTTTGTGACCACCAGCAAAAGAAAGCTGTATACTTTATAAAACTCAACAAAACCATGAATAAAAAATACACACACAGAAAACCACTTGATCGCCTGAACACTCCTTAGAAATAACTGCCGAGTTTATGACGGCCACCTGTATATCTATTTTTGTTCTCTTCTCCAGTCCCTTTGCAATTCTGCAAGCAGCCATTTAAGTGTGGGTGCTTAACCCGCGCTGGGCTGAAAGTGGGAGGAAAATAAAACTGGGTGCGTGGTCTCAGTAACACAGGACAAGCGTGCTGGGGAGCCATCACCACACGAAGAACTGGTCCTGGGTATCTGCAGAATGAGTTCTGCTCTCAGGAGCTCCAACCCACATTTAATGGGGAGCCCTCCAATCACATGTTTTTTTAGAAAGCCATGAAATGTACATTGACAGTGGGGCAGGCAGCACATCTCAATCACCCGGGATGCTTCTCCCCACAGCCAGCCTCATTTACCTGTAGGAAGAGGAAGAGTAGCCATTTTTATTGTAGAAATACTCCTGGCTGGTGACCAGACCAACTTGGGCGTTACAGAGCAAACTATTAGGTGGGGTGACCAACTGTTCCAGTTTTTCCCGGGCTGAGGCGTTTCCTGGGATAGTTCCAGATATACTGGGATCAGGTGGTCACCCTACAATGGCACTGTGAGCATCCCATAGCAGCCGTGCTCTCCCAGGACCTGGACCTGGGTGGGTGGCACAGAGCAAGTTACTTCAATTATCTCTATAGGCTTTGTTGTCCTGATACAGAAAATGGGAAGTAGAGATTCCTAGCTCTGCCAGTATTTCTCAAAGTGTGGTTTTCAGAACATCTGTGCCCTGAAATAGCATCTGGCAGAGGTGTTCCAAGAGGTGGTGGGATAGGGGTGGTAGGAACGGTGTGCTCTGGTTGGGGGGGTATTTTTTCACTCTATCAATTCTATGTTTAGAATTTGCTTCACATGGTGCTAATGAGAAGCAGACCAACTTTTAGTCAATTTTATTGTTTTCTTTTAAATCTATTGGTAGGTAATACAGCCCCTTACTGCCTGCACCCAGGGCAGACCTCTCCCACCACTACCACCCCTCCCCTCCTACTTCGGTACAACACTGGTGTGTAACACATGATAGACTCAAATATTTTTTAATGAACGCGTTTTCAATTTCCTTTCTAAGCAGAAAATCTGTGACTCTGTACTATCACTGAATTAAAATAGAGGCAGTTTTTGGTAATTTGTCACTCCACAGCACTGTAGTTTCATCTTTGCCTTCCTTCCTCATTTAAAAGACAACCCACAAAAATGTCGTATTTGATCATCCTAAAATGCCCTCTATCAGCGCCTAAAGAAACTAACAGGCTTGTTAATCTATTTACACAGCAAACTTAATGATATGCTTAAGCTGCGCAGAGCTGCAAAAGTGCCTTTAGTAGAAATCAGGTACAACCCTCTTCTGAACGAATTCGGTCAGGCTAGGTTAGCCGTATTCATACCAAAGGAAGTTCAAATTTGGGGGTGTAGATTTGTTTCTCTTAAGGAAAAAAAATACACATATTTATTATTTTCAGCTAATTCTGAATGTCTGCATCTTCACAAGGATGATCCCAAGGACACTAGACTGAATTTCTTTCTTCTTAAGGATAAAATTAAGACAATCCACGAGGGTTAAAATTCTGAAAGAAATCAATAAACGTCAGTCTCAAGGCTTTCCTTTCTCTGGGAGGCTCTTATGAGAAAAAGAAAATGTCTGAGCTGTCTAAATAGTAACATACAATCTCAGCAAAGTGCATTACATGACTATGAGATACAGAAGGCCCAGCTCTTCACTAACCTGCTGGGATTGTTTTCTGCTGACTACAGTTGGAAGAATCAGAATGTTCCTTGGAGGGGAAAAAAAAGCGAGCGAGAGAGAGAGACAGAAGAGGAGAAATAGGGAAAATAAAACTCAAATGGCTATGCCAGCAACCCCAGCTACTGAAAGCAGGAATGGAGCCTGACATACACATCCATGACATAAAGGTAATGCTAGAAAAGGGTTTCAGAAATCTCATGGTAAAGTCTCATTTCGAAACCTTCAATAAACTTGAACAGCAAGTAACTACCACCTCCATGAACTAGGCATTGCCCTAAAGGCAACGCATGCTTTATCTCATTTAATCTTCACAACAACCCTAAGAGTTTCAAATGGAAACTGAGCATGAAGAGATTAAGTAATTTGCTCCTAGATCTGTGTCTAGTAGGTGGCATGGCCAGAATCCAGTCTAGGTCTTAAATCAATATAAATGGTGAATTTGATGTTTGCCATTACCAGTGGTTGAAGACCCAATCAATTTTCCCTGGAGACCACGTGCAATAAAAAAACGACCATCAGGGCCAGATGGGGCAATGGGAGATAGACTGGGATATTTGCATAAGGCGTCCCTCCACTGAAAGGTAGTTTCCAGAGAAAACTCCATCTAGTGGAAGACCATCTTCCCCGGCTCTCTCTAAAGGCTGAGCCCCCTGAGAAAGCTTCAGGCTCTAAGTGGTACACAGCTGCCCATCACTTGTCTAAAATCCTACCATTAGAAATCCTACCATAGTTTTCTGCCACCAAATACAAGGAAGTCTCTGACCTACAATACACTATTAACTGTTGAGAAGAAAAGGCTAAGAAGCATTCTCCTCCCTAAATAGGCATAGCGCTGAAGAGATTGGGGCTTCAATGCCTCTTTAAAACTCTAAATATTTACTCTTCAACAGAACAAGTAAATCCTCCAGCTCCAGGATCAAATACATAAACAGATTCTACTGCCTCTATAAGCCATACCCTCTCCCGACCCACCCCTGCCCCAGAAAACACATACCCGACACATGAAATCACATTACAGAATATTATTTCTCCGTCATACTAAATACTGTAGTGTACCATGTTATCAATTATTTTTTACACAATGTATATTTTTAGGAAGCAGTTGAGTCTCTTTCAACTACATTTTTGCAGATAGTCTTCTAATATCACAAAGCAGCCCCATTCCCCATTTTATAAGTGAGAATACCAAATTTCAGAGTATTCTGTTCACTACTGAATAGCTGAGAAAAGGCAGTGTTTGGATTTAAACCCAAGTTTCCAGTCTTTCTGATACCTCTTCCATTTTCCTTTTAATTCTAGTTAGGAATATACTTTTTTTTTTTTTCTGAAACCAAACACAAATACTTTTTTTTTATGGGGTATCATTTTACATCAGTTCCATTAAAACCTAAAACCAATTTGCTGTACTCAAGTTAGGTGGCATAACAGTATTTTAAGGAATACACATTTCTAATTAAGTCCTATAAAAGTACACAACAGTAACATAATTTAAATGCACTGTCACCCTCCAGTGTATCCAAGCACTCAAAGATATCCACACTCCCACTGACACACAATGCCCTTATATTCTCTTAATCTCCAGCATGCCTAAGTGACTGATTCTCAATTTTCCTTCACTCAAGCTATTGTGTCCAAAACTGCCACTCTGCTTAGAGCACCAAGTCACTTTATTCTGCTTTGAAATAGTGATCTACAGAGCCACTTAGACTAGCTGGCAGCTTTTACTCTGATACTTGCCAAACTGTGTTCCTGGACAAGATTTTTGATGGTTTTCTTTGCCTCCCTCCCCCACTCTTAACTCTGTGCTGTTCCTCTGCTCTCTAAACTAAACCTCCCTGTGTTTTTAAAGGATCTGTAACAATGAGAAGCAGAAGGAACGAAGGTGGAGAGGGAGAGAGAGAGAAAAGAAGAAAGAGAGGAGAAGTAAAGGAGGGAGGGAGGGAGGGAGGGAAAAAAGAAGGAAAGGAAAGGAAAGGAGAGGAAAGGAGAGGAAAGGAAAGAGGGAGGAAGGAAAAAAGAATCACAATTACAGCTTCAGGACAGCAACAATAGCTTTGTAACCTGAAAACCTCACAGATAAGATGTGGCATTTATATAGGCACTGGCAAGTCACAAAATGTTACTCCTAGATCACTGTGTGAAAAAGGCCACCTAGCAAAGGAATGTATCTTCCCTGCAATGAAAAACCATTTGGGTGTAAAATAGCTAGTGGGAAGCAGCCGCGTAGCACGGGGAGGTCAGCTCAGTGCTTTGTGACCACCTAGAGGGGTGGGATAGGGAGGATGGGAGGGAGGGAGACACAAGAGGGAGGAGATATAGGGATATATGTATATGTATAGCTGATTCACTTTGTTACACAGCAGAAACTAACACACCATTGTAAAGCAGTTATACTCCAATAAAGATGTTAAAAAAAATTAAAATTAACACATGTACACCTTAAAAAAAAAAAACAACCATCTGGATGTCTCCTGCTCCACCCCTGCCAAAAACAACCGCCACGAGCCAACTGTGAGGAAATAAAAGCAAAAGTAGGAATAGGAAGCAGGAGTGGTCCGAAAGAAATTCACTTTGAAGACCAGTAGTGAGGAAAAGAAAGTCCTCCTTAAAAAAAAACAATAACAAAAACCTGCCCAAAATATTCTCATAAATGAATCATAGAAAGCTGTGTTTTGTACAATGCAACTTTGAAAACTACTTTTCAATAATATACTTGCCACTGCTTACAATCGATTGCCTTATAGCATACAGCATTTAAGGAAAAACGATGTTCAAATTTTCAGGTGTTTAAATCATTTGCTTACAAAAATGGTTGTGCAACTAAATCAAAAAATAGAGAGGAAGGTCAGATCTACTCTTCTTCCATGGCAAAAGCTTCCATTGGAAGAATCTCTGGCCTAGGTCACTCGCCTTACTAGAATTTGATCCTATCTTCCTGGTTTGCTTCAAATGGATCGTGAACTCACTAGGATCCCTTTACTTTAGTCCGAGGGATCCTCTGAAACTACACAGTGTGCTTTTCCAAAGACACTTTGCTCTCCTCTTCTGGACATGCCAATTATTAAACTGTTATATCGATAAATAGATTGTAGGAGGTTGTTTGGTTGAAGTACCTTTCAAAAAAGGCCCAGGGTACACGAGTGCTCTCTGGCCTTCAACCTTCCTTCCATCACCCTTCATGGAAGTGATACTTATTAATAACTAGAAAACTGTCAAGTTTAGAAAATGAAATCAGGTATTTCTAGTAAATGACTTTTTCTTTAGTCAGTGAATTTTCTTTTTTTCTATTATTATTATTTTTAATTGTGGTAAAATACACATAAAATTTACCATCTTAAACATTTTTAGTGTACAGTTCAGTGGCATTAAGTACATTCACATTGTGCGACCATTACCACCACTGATCTCCAGAACTCTTTCATCTTGGAAAACTGATGAAAGTACATGAGAATACTCATCAAACAATAAGTCCCCATTTCCCTCTCCCTCCAGCCCCTGGCAACCACCATTCTACTTTCTGTCTTTATGCATTTGACTATTCAAGTTACCTCACATAAGTGCAACCTTACAGTGTTTGTCTTTTTGTGACTGGCTTACTTCACTTAGTATAATGTCTTTAAGCTTCATCCATGTTGTAACATGTGTCAGAGTTTCCTTCCTTTTTGAGGCTAAATCATATCCTATTGCATGTATATACCACATTTTGTTTATCCATTCACCTGTCGGTCACTTAGGTGGCTTCTACCTTTTAGCTATTGTGAATAATATTGCTATGATCATGGGTATACAAATATCTCTTTGAGACCCGCACTTCAATTCTTTTGGGCATATACCAGAAGTGCAACTGCTGGATCATATAGTAATTCTACTTTTAATTTTTTGAGGAAACTCCATATTGTTCTCCACAGTGGCTGTACCTTTTACATTCCCACCAACAAGGCAAAGGGTTCCAATTTCTCCACATCATGACCAACACTTGTTATTTTCTTTTCTTTTCTTTTCCTTTTTTTTTTTTATAGTAGCCATCCTAACGCTTGTGGGGTGATTTGCATTTCCCTAATGTTTAGTCTACTAAGTCGCTTTTATCCAAATGTTCAGAGAAACAATATAAAGGTGTTTAGGCTCTATCTCTGAGTTTTCCTTCATAAAAACCCATTCATTCTTCTTTTTTTTAGCTTTGTTTTTAATTTTTTATTTATTTTTTGGTCTGCAATGGGTCTTTGTTGCTGTGCGCAGGCTTTCTCTAGTTGTGGCGAGCAGGGGTTACTCTTCGTTGCGGTGTGCAGGCTTCTCATTGTAGTGGCTTCTCTTGTTGCGGAGCATGGGCTCTAGGCACACAGGCTTCAGTAGCTGCAGCATGCGGGCTCAATAGTTGCGGCACACGGGCTCAGTAGTTGCAGCGTGCAGGCTCTAGGGCGCACAGGCTTCAGTAGCTGTGGTGCGTGGGCTCAGTAGTTGTGGCTTGCAGGCTCTAGAGTGCAAGCTCAGTAGTTGTGGCGCTCAGGCTTAGTTGCTCCGCGGCACGTGGGATCTTCCCGGACCAGGGATCGAACCCATGTCCCCTGCATTGGCAGGCGGATTCTTAACCACTGCGCCCCCAGGGAAGTCCCAAAACCCATTCATTCTTAATCCCTGAAACTTATTCCAAGCCCTTTCTCTCTGCCTCATCTTCCATAATAAAGTCAGGATATTATCTACTTCATCCTCTTGCATGTATCCTTTCCAGTATGTATTAATAGAATCTGAGAAGCTTCCTTCCTGATGATGAGGACTTAGGTTGTGGAGGAGAGGCAGGAGGCAGAAAGAAGTGAGTATAAACACATGACTAGAGAAACAGACAATACGAAACCATCCCGATTTTAAAAAAAAAAAAATCAGGGCTTCCCTGGTGGCACAGTGGTTGAGAGTCTGCCTGCCAATGCAGGGGACACGGGTTCGTGCCCCGGTCCGGGAAGATCCCACATGCCGCGGAGCGGCTGCGCCCGTGAACCATGGCCTCTGAGCCTGCACGTCCAGAGCCTGGGCTCCACAACAGAAGAGGCCACAACAGTGAGAGGCCCGCGTACCGCAAAAAAAAAAAAAATCAAAGGCCACCATTTCCTACCCAAAAAGTTGAGAAGCTCATCCCAGTAGGAAAATACACATGAATTCACAGAAAGTGAAATACAAGTGATTAATAATAAATATTTGAAATAAGTTCATCATGAGTAACATAAAACACACATTACAAGAGTAACATTTTTTTCAACTTTCAAAGAAAAAGATTTCCTCAAATAATAATAATCTGCATGCTAATAAGGAAATACAAATGAATATAATCTTTCCCAAAACGAATTTGGTGATTTGTATCTATCAAGAACATTAAAATATTTATCTTTGGGCTTAGAAATGCCACCTCTGGGGAACATTCCTTAGGAAGTCATCAGTAATTGGAAGATTTATATACACAAACTGGAAACAGCCTAAGTATCCAACAATAATAGGGGGACTAGTGAAATGAATTATGGCATAGCCAAAGCATAGAATAATGTGCAGCCACTGAAAACACTTTTGAACAAGTTTAATTACATGGAAAATGTTCAGATTATATCATTACATAGCAAAAGGCGGCATATAAAACCATACATATATACAGTATGAGCTCATGATACTTGCTTTAAAATAGGAGATCAAAGAAATTATTAGGAGATCAAGAAACCTGGTTCTAGATGCCTACCTTGTTATTTTAAGCTGTATAAAGTTAGGTGCCTTTCCTAAATTTTCTATCCTTAGTATCATCTGTAAAATATTGGGAAGATTACTATCTACCACACAGGGCTTATAAGAGGATTATACGATGTAAACCATGTAAAGTAATAAACTCATACTAGGAAATAAATATTAGTTGTTATTTTTTTAATTAAAACTAAAAACTGTAGTCACATGCAGTAGTCCAACATAAAACAAAACAAATGGTGAGCTCCAAGTTACAACTTCAGACCACATGCCCTGGGTACGCCATCATCCATCCACAGCAGTACCCCAAAAAAGGCATTTTGAGAATTACCATTTTGTGTTCAATCAGGCCATAGCACAGGCATTTGGAGAAGTCAATAGAAACTATGACGGCAGGAAAAAGATGACAAAAGAGCTTATGAAACCATTTTTTTAAAAGAGGGGATGTGGGAAAGAAGGGACCAAAGAGTAACTTTAGGCATAAAGATTTTCACGGCATCACTAATACAGAAGGATCCTTGTAATACGAGTGGCAATCTTGCTAACCTCTTATTTTTACAAATAAAAAGAAAGAAAAAAATGCCCCCCTAACACCATTAAGTGGCCCACTAGTTACTAGCAAACAAAATTTAGCAACTTTGGTCTCCTGACTCAAAAGTGCTTAAGAAATAAATCGATCAAATGAAGATGGGAGGGGAAAAAAACAATATAATTTTGAGGGTCATGGCTTTGTAAGAAATAGATGACCAGTAGCTTTAGAAAATCTGGTTTGCTTGGTGATGGAGGAAGGAATGTTAAGTGCGTGTAATAAACATTTAAAATCTTCTATGTACAACATGGACCGAGATTCTAGTGCTCACCAACGAAGTGCTATCAGGTGAGTAAAACAGGTAAAGAAAGCCTGAGGCAGGTGCAGTGATGTCCTATAAAGCCATGGGACTGGTCTGATGATGGAAGAAATTCATCTGAAACTCCATTATCTTGCCAAGGCCACCTGCCCTTCCCCATCACAGAAGACAAAACACTTCTGAAATACCTTTGGGACTGGAATTGAGGAAAAAAAATCTAACCCTGTCCATGGAGAATTCAAATACTTTCAACAGAAAAGTCATTAAGTGAACTCAGGTTGTTAATTTCATCAGTCCTTGACGACATTAAATCATTTGTGATAATTTAAAGTTATCTCACCTGCCTTCCCCACTATTCTGCTGCCCGTTAAGAGTAATGTCATGTCTTTTATCCACAAATCAACCTATTACAAATAGCTACACTATTGCACCCTGTAAATACAAACCTTTTATTTTGCAAGATAAGAAGGCTGTACCAAAGTTCTGCAGAGAATACCACCCCTTTGATTTTAGGTTGTTTTCCAATGAAACATCCATTGTAATCCAATTTTTCTACCCCAGTCAGAAACTGTAGGTGTCAACCTGTTTGTGTCTGACCCAAACTCTTGCCTCTTACACCAGTCTGGCAAAGCAGGTATCTGTAAGTTTTAATCTGAATCACATAATCATGTAACAAGCAAAAAAGGTACATTTATGGAGTTAAACATCCAGGATGGATTGCATGAAAAAAGCATGTTTGTATGCAGGTTGTTCTCAAGTACTCCACCTTGGGCCATTCTGGCTGCTATAACAAAATATCGTAGGCTGGGCGGCTTATAAATAACAGAAATTTCTCTCTCATAGTTCTGGAGACTGGGAAGTCCAAGATCAGGGCACCAGCAGATTTGGTGTATGGGGAAGGCAATCTTCCTGCTTCACAGACAGCCATCCTTTTACTGTGTCCTCATGATGGAAGGGGTGAGGGAGGTCTCTGGGGTCTTTTTTAAAAAGGCACTAATCCCATATATGAGACACCACCCTCATGACCTATTCACTTCCCAAAGTCCCCACTTCCTACTACCATCACCTTGGCATTTGCAACTTACGAATAAGGATCGCCACTTATGGATTTTGAGGGCACATGAACATTTCAGTCCATTGCACACTCCAGTCTTCTAAAATATATCTGACAATATCAGCCTCCATTACAAGCTACATTATAGGAACATCCTTCAGTTATGAAACACCTGACACCCCACTTTTTCCTGGCAGTCATTCACTCACACCTCCCCTCTCTCCTCTAACCATCAGAAATACATTCTCACTCGTCTTCTCTCTGTCCTCTCCTCTCGTCTCCTCAATGACCTCACCCAAGGCTGCTGCTAAGGCAAAGATATTAAGTAAACGCATGATAAAAATTGACCCACTGGCCAGACATCCCCTCTGATACAACTGAGACACTGTTGTTCTCTGAGGATTTGGTGGCAGGAGGTCATTATTTGGCTGAATGAGCCAGGTAAGACTGGTGTCAGCCTCTGAAGAATGACAGCTCTCCCATAGCTTGGCACTTGAAGAAGCAACCTGACAGGAATGAGCTGCTCATTTCTTACCCAGACATCACAAGAGATGCAGATCTACTCTGGGATCCATCTAAAAAAGGTCTGAGGAAAGAGAGCAATTGCTTTCTCTGGAGAATCTTCTTTGTTGGTTATTCTGAAAGAGTGTCGCTATTTGGATCACAAATGATAATAGCCCAAATGATTCTTTTAACTCAAATCGTAATTGAAAAATACAAGAAACAAAACGATTAGCTAGGATATTTGTATGAAAAAAATCTCTTTATTCTTAGGTGACTAATTTCTACCTGCAAAAAAATAACATTTAGCCTGCTTCAAAGTTTCATGAGATAACAATTAGTAAGCTTCAAATATATAGCATCCCTACAGGAATGAGATAACTGGGAAAGTGCAAGCAACCTTGGATTACAAAGACCATCTGCTTCACTGCATAAATGAGAAAATAAGGCGGAGAGAAATTAGGTGGCTGCCCCAGTGTGAGGTAAGATTGACTAGAATGCGAATGTTCCGATTTTCCATCAGTACTTCCTGCATCTCTCTCCTAAACCCACAAGGGAGAAAATGCATTAATGTTATCTTTTGTAACAATAACTCAAAAAATTTTTATTCCCAAGTAGAAATTCTGCAGAACTTTAATCCCACATTTATGAATACCATAGCAACACACATTTTTTTAATGAATTTAGAAGAAGCATTTAGTATAACTCCAGAGAATGGCTCACTGTGCCTAAACAAGCATTAAATCAAGACAATTCGTCAAAGACATGATAATGCTACATTATTCAATAATATTCTGCTCCTTGTCAACAAGCCAACAACATAACAGTACACACTACAATTTTCATTCTAGGAGAAACCATCCCATTATTTTTAAAAAAAACAGATATTTTACTCAGTCAATCAGGTAATATCTATGGTGATCTTTCTGGTCCCTACCCAGAGCTAATTGTAGTTTAAAGACTAATGTAAAAACCACCAGACTTCAGGCTGTTCACAGAATCAGCAAAAAGTCATTGAATTTAGGCTGCTCCATTTTTAACCAATCATGCTGGACATTCATATTGCTGTCCATATGGTACTATAACATGGCACTGCTCTGGCCACCAGTGCCTTCACTGCCAACACCCAAACAGTGGGGGTGAAAACGGAAAAAGCCCAAATGGGCAAAGCCCGATTCAATTAATTCTTCAGTGCTTCTCTTTACAGAGAGAAATACGTAAGACTGAGGAGAATGAATTCAAATTCACAATTTTTGCCTCAACAGGGCATTAAAGACCCCCATTTAATAGAAATCAAGGTCTTGGATAATCAGCTATTTCATAGATATGTTCTCAGCTCTGAAATAAATGACAGTAGGAGATAAAAGGAATAGAATCCTGGGGGAAAGAAATCCTGGGGGATTTCCCATTACAAATCATTTCATTTTTCAAAGAGATTTACAACCAGCTTTTTAAAATCATGTTATACGTTACAGAATACTGCAAAAGAAAAACATTTACCCACAACATGTTAGAAGGGTACCGAAAGTGAGTCATACCACTGCCAACAATATCGCTTGGTTCAGTTATATTGATTCAGGTCCCTGATGGGTGCTGAAATGAAGGCCACAGGTTGGATACCAGAATGTGTCATTTAGGTTTGAGAAGAGGAGAAACACGCAGAACTTGTAATTCTGGATACAACTATACCCTTGGATTTTCTGAGAAGTGAGAGAATCCCGAATGGTTAAAGACAGAGCTGTCACTACTACAGAAAGAAACAGACACCCTTCCAAAAGACAGTAGCATCCTGTGGTATATGGGCCATACTGGATTATTATGCTGAACATTAATCATAAACTTTCACTTTCCATACAAGCTATTAAATCACTTCAATTTGGATCAATGGCCTGAAAGAAATCCACCAACTCTCTACGTATCAATATGAGGACATTTGCTGTGACTGATGGTTGAAGGCAGCTGACCCCTTTGTGTAAATTCTAAGTCATGGGATTGTGCAAAGGAAGAAAAAAATGTTCAGGAAGAGGAAAAATGAACTTCCAGTTTGCAACCATGAAATTAGCTTTTTTTTTTTTTTTTAAAGCAGAGAAAGTCAAAGTACAAAGCTATCTCCATTCTCTAACATGCATTTTTTCCAACCAAATGAACAGCCTGGAATCAGCTTTCTGCCCACAGGTCAATCGCTGACGTGGTTTTGTTTTCCAAAACATAGGACTACACATCTCTTTCAAAATGCATTAGCCAGCTAAAAGTGAGCCCAGCCAGAAATGATCAGCCAGAATTGATCAGATGTCATTCGGCAACTGTGTGGAACCCCTACTATGAGTCTCCACAGAGCACCCGGCGTTCCCAAGAGGCTCTTTTGGGACAGATTGCAAGGTCAGATATGAGTTCCCATTTTCTGTAAGTAAACATCTGCTCTACAAAGCAACTCTAACCCTGCAAACACAACACACCCACTTTCTCACAGTTAAGTCTCAGTGCTGGAGAGGATCAATGACGTATCTGTGCTAGATTCCAATCATTTCAAAACAGGTCTTTAAATCTGTTCCTCTGTGCACGTCAATCTCTGCATGTGAACAGCTGACTTAGTTCTCAAGCAACAATACTGCCCATTGAAAAATACACCTTCCTTAAACAAAAGATACCTTTTGTTCCCATGAAGCATTGTCTGTTGCCATTTCCAGCAACAAATGACACAAAAGACAAATTCTGCCATCCTCAAGAGTGGTTTTGGACAAACAGAAACACCAAAAAACAGAGCAAAAGCTCAAGAAACAAGACCAAGGTGAGTTGGGGGTAGAGGAGAGGTGGAGTGGAAGTGAGAAGTGGAATCTATACTCTGTGATCTAAGAAGTTCAGCCCCTACTGATGAATGGGGGACGGGGGAGGGGAAAGGAATGGGAGGTTGAGGTTTTCAGTTGAGAAAAAGAAGTGTGTTGCTGTCCCGGTTTTGTTTCAATAGCACCCGGAGAGTGCGTGGCAGGCACAATCTAGTTTGGTGACTAAGACTGATTCAGTGAGTAACACAAGTTTGTTTATGACACAAAGGAGCTACCCAACCAAAACCGGCAATTACACAAACAATAATATGTTAATTCTTTTAAATTGTTTGTGTTTGGGTACCAAATTAAAGTTTGTTTATTAAATTTCATAGGAAACATCTATCAATTTAATATCACCATTTTGCAGGCTGCGCACCCGTCCTGGAAAGAAATCGCTAATGGCCCGGAGTCCTGGAAACCTACAAACTACTGTCACCTATTTCCCAGCACTGTGGTCCTGATACTCAGTGTCACTGATGGAAACCAAACAGCGGCCATAAGCCAAGGAGTCCCTGGTGAATTTCTCCAAAGCACAGTCCGGACAAGCCGTGCGCCCGGGTGAAAGCATTTGGAAGTGTGAGCGGTTCCTCTGCCCTCCGGGCCGCGCGTCCGGAACGTTCCTGGCTGTCAGGTGGGTGGCGACAAGGCTCGGCAGGGAAGCGCTGCCTGGCAGCACAGCGTGCCCGCGGGGCGGAGAGGGACCAGCCCGGCAGAGTGTGGCGCGTCCCAAGGCCGGCAGTCGCTCACCTTTGTTCGCCCGCCCTCTCCGCGAGGAGGAGAGCGCGGGCCAGGCAGGAGTGCGGGGGGCTACCCCAGTGCTCCGCAGGCCCTCCCCAGCGCCCCGGAGGAAATCCGGAGGCAAGCCAGAGCCGCTCCGGCTCCCACAACCGCAGCCAGGCTGAGGGGTCAGCAACCCCTTCCCGAACACAAAGGTTGGGAGGCGTAAGCGCGAGCGCTGGGGGCGCGGGTGCGTGCGCCACAGAGCACGCGAGTGTGCGTGTGCGCGCGAGGGTGTGCGTGTGTGTGTGTGTGTGTGTGTGTGTAGGGGGAGGGGAGGAGCGCTCGCGAGGGTGTGCGCGCGAGGGTGTGCGTCTGTGTGTGTGTGTTTGTGTGTGTGTGTGTGTGTGTGTGTGTAGGGGGAGGGGAGGAGCGCTCCAGCCCGTCTTACCTCTCGAAGATGAGCCGTACCATTAACATGCAGAAGGCCAAGGGGAAGGCGAGATAGAGGTCCTCAGCCTGCGGGAAGGTGGCTTCCTCCGTGTTCTTCAGGTCCGCCCAGGTGACATTGTGAGGGAGCCAAAACCTCTCGTTCCAGAACCAGGCTAAGATTCCTGCCATCTTGCTTTGTCCAGTCCCGTCCTGGGCTCCCGCGGCCCGCCGAGATCTCCGCCACGCAGGGCGCCCGGGGATGCGCGCGCGGCTGGCTAGAGCCTGTGCCGCCGCCGCCGCCGCCGCCTCCTCCGCGGCCGCTGCTCTCGAAGGCTCGCGGCGAGCCCCGGTTCTCTCCTCCCTCTGGCCGCGTTGGGAAAAGGAGCCGCCTCGCCCGTCACATGGCAGCCACGGCCGCTGGCCCTGATTGGCTCGTCCTCGCGTCAAGCAGCCAGGCACACGCGGCCGGCTAGCCCACGCCCCGAGGGCAGGGTGCAGCCGCTGCGCTCAGGGCGCCAGGGCACCGCTCTGGGGAGTGCCGCCCGGCCCCGCGCTCACAGTGCTCTCGAGCGGCGCTTAGGGCAGCGACCTGGGTTCGGCCGCCCGAATCCGTTCCGGCCCCGGGGCTTGCTCGCACATGCTCAGAACGCCGGCTTCTGCCGCGCTGGAGTTTCAGGCGTTTCGGTCGGCTTCCCGTGCGCGTACAGGCGCTGGGGAGGCAGGTAGGGGTCGGGGCGATATTCAGATCCACCCTTGCGCCGAGACAGAACAGCAGAAGGAGAAGTAGGGGGCGCAAAGAGCAAAGGAGGAAGAAATAGCAGGTAAAGAGTCATCCACTCCAGCGCTTGGAGAAGGAGGGGGAAAATCGGGTTCTGGGGCAGGATGGTTTGGCAAGAGGCGTCTGCCTTCACGCCGCGCCCGTCTTTCCCCATCTCTGACCTTCCAGCCTGGTTTTACTCCGCTCGTCACCACAATCCGCGACCCCAGGGAAAAAGGCCCTCTTTTAATTTATGAGGTGGTAAGAGAAATTAGGCACTTAACTGCTGTTTGATAACGATGAGATGATGTTGATGATGATAACAACCGCAGCCTTCTGTAAAACTGCCCCACTAAATGAACCTCTCAGAAGATGGCTCCCGACCACATTTTGGCTTGCCCCATGGGTAGTGAACCTGCACTCTGCTACTTGATGGGCTCGTTGTTAACGCCTTTTGCATCGGAAACCTTTAAGGTGTTAAGTCTTTGAGGCCTAACCCAGGCACCTTGACTCCCACGATACGTTTCCTCACTGATAGGGAAACCATGTGTGGATCAATTAGGTGGTACATGCAGAACCTGGTTCCAGGGAATACTTTGTTGATTTTTCTCACAAACGTTCATTTCCTGCCTGGTTCTGCTAGTAAGTTCTACTGGACCCTTCCAAGAGGAAAATAAACAGGCTCTTAATACTTCTTTACCCTCCCTCCCCCTCCAGCTACCACCCTCTTTTCACTCCTTGCCTTTAAAGCGCAACTCTAAAGAACTGCCTATATCTGTTGCTTCCACTCTCTCCCCTGCATTCGCTTTCGAACTTCCGTTTGAGCATTTGCCCCTCTCTGCTGCACTGAATTGTTCAAGGTCACCAATGATCTCCATGCTGCTAAACCCAAAGGTCAGTTCTCAACACCTCTTATCAGTAGCATTTGGCCAAGTTTGTCAGTAGCTGCCTTTTGAAACACTTTCTTATCTTGATTTCCAGAATCCACATTCTTTCTGGTTTTCCTCCTACCTCATGACTGCTTTTGCTGAATCTCCTTTCTGGTTACTCCTCGCTCCTTAAAGTTGGTGTGGCCTAGGAGTCAGTCTTTTGTCCTCTTCACTTTTCCATCTGTGTTCATTCACTTGGTGATCTTCTCCAGTCCCATAGCTTTCAATGCCATCTGTGTGGCGTTCAGTGTCATAGTGATTGCTCCCAAATTTGTATCTCTAGCCATGAACTTCTCCTTGAACTTCAGCCTCCTAAGTCCACTATCAGGTCAACTACTCCACTTGGATGTCTAAAAGCCATTTCCTGTCCAAACTACTAATCTTCCCCCTAATTTTTTCCCCCTCCTGTCTTCTTGACTCAGGCCCAAACCCTGGAGTCACCTTTTTTCCTTTTCTCTCTCATATCTCCTTTATAATCCATCACGTATCCTGTCACTTCCATCTTTAAACCGGAATGACACCATCTCTCACCACTTCTTCTGCAACCATCTTGGTCCAAACCACCACCATTTCTCTTCCGAGTTACCCTAGTAGCCTCCTAACTCCCAACTTCAACACTTGTCCCTCTACAGTCTATTCTCAGCCCATGTGATCCAGTTGAAATGTAGTAAAATCGCTTCTGTGCTTAAAACCATACTGCTTCCCCATTCCTCCTCAGTTGGAAGCCAAAGTCATTTCAGTGACCAAAGATGTGGCTCCATGTTACCTCTCTGACCTCATCTGTTCTCCTCTCTCCTTTCCCTGTCCCTTACTCAGTGTGCTTTCATCACACTGGCCTCCCTGCCCTTCCTGCAAAACACCCAGCATGCCTTCGGGCCTTTGTACTTGCTTTGCTCTGTCTCTGAACTTTTCCCTCAAGTATCCATGTCCACTCTTTCTATAATGCCACTCACTCGGTAAAGCCTTCCCTCGACACCCTAGTTAATCTATAATTGTCACTCCCCACCCCTACTCTTCCTAATCAACTTTCTTGCTTTGTTTCCCTCCAAAGCGTTTGTCACCATCTAACACAATTTATTTTTTACTTTTTTTTCAGTTGGTCTCCCCACACGCACTAAAATGTAAGCTTCTGAAAGTGAAAGATTTGTGTCTATAGCTGTTTTATCCCTAGCACTTAAAATAGTGCCAGCACATAGTAGGTACTCAATAATTGAATTAATGAATCAACACTATTCTAACCTCACAAAAATCTCTAGGAGAGGAAAAAATCTGAATAAATAATAGTGTTAAATGTTTATAAATTCATGTGAAGAATAGTGTGGGCATAAAGAAGGGCTTCATCAGTTCTAAGGTGGGGTAGGGGTGGTGTCCTTGAAGTGGGTTCATCAGGGAGTAGTTCATCACCATCCTCATTTGAGACCATGCACCCAACTGCTCATTGTTACTGGTGACTTTCCAGGAAAATGCCTTGACACCAAATGCATTCTTGTAGGCCACAGAGAGGAGTTCTATTAAGGTCTCTTGCCACCTTTGTGGCAAAAGGTCATGTCGTGGTGGACCCTGGCCTTCTGGACCAGGCAAACCCCCTCCATGGCTGCCACTGGTCCCTCATGTCACTCTCATGTATGACCTGACAGGACCTTGCCTTCTCTGCTTTCCCGAAAGACCCACTGTGTGCCCACACATACACACACACACACACACACACACACACACACACACACACACACACACACACACACACACACATATATGAGGAAGTGTTGGTGACTTAGTGCCCTGGGACCTGAACTTTGATCCTGGGCAATGGAAGCCAGTGGTACATTTTCATTCTTTTCCCTCCTCTGCCCTGGGACACACACAGTAGCTTCAAACAGCCTCTCTGAAAATGTCCTGTGATACACAGCGCTCAGCTTATTTCAAAACTGTGGCCAGCTCAGGAATTGCCTTGTATTTCCTCTCTTTCTCTGTCTCACTCTCCATTTCTTTCATTCCTGCTTCCCTGAAATTACACCTCCCTGGAAATGCTCTTTTTTTCTAGAGAAGCCAAACTAAGATCATGTTGCTCTCCTATTCATCAACTCTGAGAAGGTGGTGAGATTTCAGGAACATTTTGAAAGATAGCTTTTGTTGGACCCTGGAAAGAGAACTCACGGCTTATCTGTGAATCTTGCACAAATCACTTAGTTTCTAAGAGCATGTTAACACCCTCCTGCGTAAGCTGCAAGTACCTGTCTTGCCTATGTCACCTGGCTATCCTGAGGCTCACATGAGATAATATATGGGAAAGGGCTCGTAAACTCTTAATAACCTCTGTACACATGCACAGTGCATGTTTTGTCTTGCTTTTTTTTTTTTTTTTTTTGCGGTACGCGGGCCTCTCACTGTTGTGGCCTCTCCCGTTGCGGAGCACAGGCTCCAGACGCGCAGGCCCAGCGGCCATGGCTCACGGGCCCAGCCGCTCCGCGGCATGTGGGATCTTCCCGGACTGGGGCACAAACCCGTGTCCCCTGCATTGGCAGGTGGACTCTCAACCACTGCGCCACCAGGGAAGCCCTGTTTTGCTTTTTTATGAAAAACAATGGATGAGCAAGTGAAGCACATCTGTTGGCCAGATTTACAATCTTCAGTTACTTCCTTGTTTTCACACCTAAGGGACTATATTCATTTAGAAGGCCATATTTTTAAAGCAATACTATCTTAAAATGGAATTTATGCAGAAAACAACAGGCAAGATAGTGAAGGATATGGAAATCTTGAGGAGACATTTAGTATACATGTTAAGTGCACTAACTTTGGAGTTTTACAAAATGTAGGTTTAAGTGCTAGCTTTGCCAATAATAGCCTATTCTTCCTTAGAAAAAGTTCTTAATTACTTAACCTTTTAAAATCTCAGTTTCTTCACATGTACAAAAGGAATAATACTATTTACCACATGGGGTTAAGGTAGGATTTAAGTGAGATCATGTAAAGTGTTTAACAATTATGTGGAGGTGGTTACCATTATTATTATGTACTGTCGCAATGTGGTGAAAATTCCATTGTTTCAGGGGAAGAAGGATCAGACTCTGCTGGGATAATTTACCTTCACGGCAGGCTGAGCCTTTCACATCTGAGGATGAGCAGGCCTTTACTTCTGAGATTAGTGGAATTAGCTTTCACTCAGCAGGGGAAGTGAGGATGACGTCAGGAAGGGAGAGACAGGGGAGTAGAGGGAGATTTCAGAAGCCTGTGCACCCTGCGTGAGATTCTTCCTGATGTTTTTGCTGCTAAGCTGCCATAACGTATTAGACACAAACTGCTGAAAACCAGTGATGTTTGGGAGAAACTTGTAAAGACACCAAGTTTTGATATAAGCGGCTTGTACGAACATGAAAGCCGGAGGATGTAAGCCGAAAAGAATTTGAAAAATTGTGGAGATGTATTTTAAATCTCAAGAGGTCAAGAAACTGGAATTTGAGTCAGGTGTTAAGCAGCCGGTGTAGTCCACAAGGATAGCTGTATCCAGTCACCCTGTGGACCATGGCAGAAACTAGGGGAAAGAAGATTGTTGGGAGGCCTGATATGTATGTTCCAAGATTGGAAGGGCTGTCAGGTGGGGGCGGTTTGACTTGATCTGTGCGGATGTAGAGGGCAGAACTTGGGACAATTGGCTTAAATATCTGCAAGGCTAATTTTATCTCGGTAGAAGAAATATGCAAAGCTAGCCAAAAATGAATCAACAGTCTCATCAAGCAGGGAACTTCCTATCATGGGAAGTGTTCAGGCAGGAGTCTACCTGTTAGATATGTTGGGAAAGCATTCCTGTCTGAAACTGACTTGGAAATGGATGCCTTCTAAGCTCCCTTTAGTACTTTGGAGCTAACAGAAAACACTATTTGGAGAAGAATCTGCCTTGCCCTATGAATTTTTGCAGTTGGAAGAAGACATGAGGCAATGCCCTAATACTTTAGGACCTCTTCCATACTAAATTTCTACTCTCTTAGAGGGGAGAGGGAAGAGGGAAGAAGGAGTGAAGGAAGAGGAAAGAAAGAAACAGAAGGTAATTACCGTGGGACAGAAATACATTCAAAAGTTAGAAAGAGAAATTTAAAAGTCCAAAATAATAGATCACTTCTTGCTAAAATGTTCTGATAAAGCCTAAAAGGGCTTTGTCAGAGTATGTTGCTAGCTGCCTACAGGATCCCAGTTGAAAACAAAATCAAAGGACTTAGGCCACATGGTTATATTGGCAGAGTCTGTTAGTTACCAGCTTCCATCCCTAGCACTTTGAACATTTTTCTGTGCTGTTTTTAGTAGTGGGAAATTAGACATCAGAAATTACTCTGTTATATGCTATTTGAGAACTGATACTACCTCAGATGACTGTGTTCTTCCTTTCCTTCATTAGTTGTTAGAGTTTAAGTTCATCCTCGTGTGGATCTAAGGAGGGTAGAATTTCAAAGATAACCTTTCCTTGCAATCATTTAGTTTTGCCTTCAGAACTGCATCTAAGGCAAATGTTCACGTCCATGTCTAAAATAATCATTACCAGGAAATCTCAGTATATATTAAATTAAACTCTACATGCTCATATTTGGAAAGTACACATAGTTTTAAAAGTTTTTCCCTTTGAATTAAAAAATATGTAAATCTGCATAATAACCAAACAGATCATCCCTCTTTCATTGTTAAATTAAGTGCAGAGTAGATACCTAGATAGGAGAATCATATCGTAAATATTCCAAGGAATTAATTGATCTCATTTAATTGAATTTGAGACCAATAAATTGTAATACCTTCTGCTGCCCTAATTACATGTGACATTGTAAGCAATCAGCTCCCTGTGATGGATGTGTCTAGGCTGCTGTGTTTCTATTTGTCTCACATTTTTATGATCCCTAAATTCACTTAAACTTTAAAATGCAATTAAAATACAGCATAATCGTGCTTCCCTGGTGGCGCAGTGGTTGAGAATCTGCCTGCTAATGCAGGGGACACGGGTTCGAGCCCTGGTCTGGGAGGATCCCACGTGCCGCGGAGCAACTAGGCCCGTGAGCCACAACTACTGAGCCTGCGCGTCTGGAGCCTATGCTCCGCAACAAGAGGCCGCGATAGTGAGAGGCCCGCACACCGCGATGAAGAGTGGCCCCCGCTTGCCACAACTAGAGAAAGCCCTCGCACAGAAACGAAGACCCAACACAGCAAAAATAAATTAATTAATTAATAAACTCCTACCCCCAACATCTTCTTTAAATATATATATATATATATATATATATATATATACAGCATAATCAAGATTGAGAAAAAACAAGCTTTCAGAAGTCTACACAGATATGAGTTATGAGAAGATTGAGGTACTCTGATTTCACCAGCCATATATTTTTCAGAAGGCCTCCCCAGTGGTTGCCACAGAATTATTAACAAAATCCAGCGGCCCTGGAGCTTCCTAATGCTTGTGAATGATTTGGCTTAAAGGTTTTTGCAGTCCTCATTTGCATTGTAAAATGGACTTCAGCTCTAAGTTTAAGGAGAAGTTTTAGAAGCTTTGACATGGCAAGATGCCATGAGAATATTTTCCCTGTGGGGAAACGAAACTCAAATGTGCTAATTAAGGGTACTTAATATCCCTCAAAATTAATTCTTTGTTACCTGCAGTGGTTTAATTATTCCCTTATGGAAAGCTCAGAAATGCCCTGAATCTTTAAATAGCAGTGGACTGCTTGATTCTGAGTCAACATCCACTTTGAAGATATTTCTTCTACTCGTTGGCTACAGCAGTGGCCAAAGAGAGGAAGATTTTTCGATGACACAATAAAACAGTAAGACAAATTTTCCCTGGTGGTTTGCGAAATCAGCTTCGTTAATATCATCATCCCTCACATGAGAGAACCTTCCAGAAAAAAAATTTATAGCGATAAAAATGAAAAGAGGGAAAGAGCTACAGTTAAACATCAGGCAATTCTAAGCTCTGACCACCAGAAGCAGTCAGCCAGCCCTGACACTTTCCCCACTAGCAGCCTGCCCTTTCCAGAAAAGCAAAAATCAGATGTCCTCAGAAGATTTTGGTTGAACTGAGAGAGAACTAACCATATACAAGGCTGTTTATCTTGAGAAATAAACTTGAGTGTTATCCAGGTAACTGTTGTTTCTCCTGGAATTCTTCTTGAATCAGGTATCCCCATGTAGCTATGGGACACACTAAAAAGCTCTAAATGTAGGTACATGTCTTGAGTTCAAATGTCACTTCCTCTGGTAGCCAACTCTGACCACCCAATCTAAAGCTGCTGCCCAGTCACTCTGTCACATCCCCCACTTACAGTCTTCCCATCACTCACAGCCATCTGATATCTTCTTGTGGGTTTACTTATCTACCAGTTTGTTCCTGTCATCCCACCTGAAACGTGCATTCTGGGAGAGCAGGGCCCTGGCCATCCTTGTCACTGCTGTACCCCAAGCTTTGAGCAGCCCTTGGGTCATGATGGCTGTTCAGTAAATCATTGTTAAAGGAGGGGAGTGTAGATTTTTTTTTTTTTTAATGTCAAACCCCTCTAACAATCAAAAAAGATTTATTCTGGAGCCTGAGCTAGGAAAGGAGCTGGATATCCTGTGGCAGCAACCTGGAATCCGTGAATTTAATCAGGATAATGTGCGAGGACCCAAGTCCCCTGCACACATCCAAACCTCTGCACTGAAGCTGTCCGCTCAAGCGAGTTTGACCAGAATCAGTCGATCAATTGATCACTTGGCAGGACTTGCAGGGTTACTCATTCTCTTGGGCTGGAATGTTATCAGCTTAACCCTCATCTATCTCCTCCCTCTGGAGCGGTCAGTGAATCTCTGGAACTCTCGGTCTAACCCCATTTTGACCTACATTTGATAAGGTCAAGTGTGAGGCATTTCTTAAACTTAGGAAAACTAGGCCAAATGCCCTGCACAGACCCTGGGCCTACCTGTGTCCTAATGTACACCTGTACTTCTGCTACTTCTCTCCTCTTAATTTTGTTTGGGCCACAGAACCAAGGAGTTCATTCCACTGGGCTGGTGAACAGTTTACATAGGAGTGCATGTATGTATTACCTCCTCAATTAATCTTAACTTACCCAAACATATAGATATGGTTTTCTGTGCCTTCACTACCCCCTTAATTTAGTCTCTAACCAATAACTCTTTTGAGGGGTTAACTAACCTTCAAGCTGCAGGCCAGAGCTACACAGAACCTGCGGGGAAACATAGTAGCTTGTGTGGAATTAGACCATTTGTAAATTGTAGTCAGTTTGAAAAAAGAAAATTTCATTGAGTCAAAAAGCCTGCTTTATCTCCTTGCAAGATTTGATATTCGAGCAGGAGGTACAGATACAGTCATTTGCTCAGGCCTTCCAAGGTTACCCACGGTAAAGAGACAATACGGTCAGGGCAGACATCGATTTTCTGGATTTCAGACCATCCTCAGAAATACTAGTTAACACAACTCTTCATAGATCCCAATGAAGAAGACCTCTTCTCAGTATCAAAAAGGAATAACAAATCATTTGGAAAAACTTCATGTCTTAAGCTTCAAGTAATGGGAATTTGTTTCAATTCTTGCAGGCTAAAAATATGAACAAACACCACTGAAAAGGCCTAGAAAAAAAGGCCCTAATGGTGAAGTAACACTTTTCCCATCTTGCTGTCTTTTCCCAGGTCACCTTCAGACAAGGGGCGGATTTCCTCCCACATGCATTCTTCCCCCTTGCAAAGCTTTGCCCTCTCCAGGAATGACCCATGGTCAACATTTGGCCTCTGCTTGAGAATTTAAGGACAAATCTCAGCCTTCCTTTTCCTGCACCATTAGAAAATGTCTAAGTAACATGAGAGCCATCCAAAAGACAAAGCCACAAATATCCAACTCAAGGAAACAAAATAAAACCTGAAGATTTTGGCAAGGTGTCCATGGATTTCTGCCCAATGCATCTGGCCTTCCCTTTGGTCTGCCCCAACCAGCTGGGCAGTAAAAGAGGTGGATCCGGAAGACTCATCCATTAGAGGGAATACAGGGCCTGCCTGGTATCTGAAACACCTACGCAATCTGCCACTACTCTGTGCAAGGGCCTCTGCCTGGCTCTCCTTGTCTACAGGACAAATCCAGACTCCTTCATAGGTAAGCAGGGCCCACAAGTTGACTTTCCATCTCTCTTTCCTAATCCAACAGTTCACTTTCCATCTCTTTTTCCTAATCCAAATCGTTGAACTTTGTACCCATCCCGACAACTCAACCTTCCTCTCTCACATGTGTACTTAAACAAGTTTTTTTCTTCTTCATATTATTTCCTCCTGTTTAGAATGCCTTTCCCTTTCTTCTCTACCCATCAAAATTGTATTTGTAAGCTAACTTCTGTCTCAAAAACCACCTTCTGAAATTTAGATCACATCAGAATTAGAACGAATCCCTCCCTACCTGGGGTTAACGTTGGGCATTCCACCAGGCAGGTTGTCTTTTCTCTTGAACCACTGGCTCCTTTAGGGCGGAACTAGTTCTTATTTCATCGCTATTGCCCCAGGGCCTAGCAGGGATTTTTGCACATAGCAGGTATTTAAGAAAGTTTGGTCTAATTGTATTTCTTAGGAGAACAGCCTCTACCAGCTAATTTAGGGTGGGAGACAGTTGATATGAATTGTTAAGAGTTCAGGAGTAAGAATGAAGTTCACCTATAAATCCCAGCTTCACTTCTTACAAGCTGTATGGCCTTGGAACTAACTAAGTCTTTAAGCTTGAGTTTCCTCATCTGAAAAAAATGGGGTATATTTACATCTGTAATACATAAAAGTATTTACCTCATCTAGCTATTGGAAGAACTAGATAAACACGTTTAGCACGAGGCCTAGCACTTGGTAAGAATTCAATACGTGTTACTTCTCCCCTCCTGCCTCTCCCCTCCCCCGTTCTCCTCCTTTGCTTCATTACTCCTCCTCTTGCTATCTTAATACCATAAGGGGAAGGCCAGCTGTGGACTATGAACCTGGTTACCTCTCCCACAGCTGGGCTCCGTCTCTAGGCTATGTCTTAGGAAGACTTTTCCTTCTTGCAAAGAATACTGTAACTGTCACCGAAATGTGGCCTTGTTATCTTGGAGTGGAGAGAATTTGTCTTTGGGTTAACCCCTCTTTTGTTTGAGAAAACTACCTCACTAGCTCTTTGAGACATACAAATGAAAAGTAAATGTTTACCCATTGTTTGGCTAGAAACCGTGAGGTCACCAATAATTGGAAGACCCATGTTTAGCACTCAGAGTTGATATTTGGTGTGTAAGTTCTTGTATTATTGAAGTGAGCTTCTTCCTGTAGACTTTGTTGCAATTTGTGTGTGTGTGTGTGTGTGTGTGTGTAAAGGAAAAAAATATTTCTAAGCCTTGCTGGAGTGAGTTTGGAGAGCCAGGCTGAATTCTTGCTTGTCCTAGCTAGCACTGGGCTTGGGAGCCAGGTGATGTGAGTTGTTTTGCTTTATTTTATCAGCATCAATGGCAGGAAAGGGAGACTGATGTTGGGGTGAAGTTGAAGGGCGGCCTTTCATAGAACCTTGTCACCCTCTGGGAAGGGCAGTGCCGTTCCTCTGCCCAGGTGACAAGACAGAGTTGGAACAGAGTCATTTCTCCCACCTCTTTGCAAAACCAGCTCCCCTCTGCCTCCCCCAGCAGCTACTGGAGCAAGAAGGCCCACCTCTGTTGTCACTGTTGCTCTCAGAAGTCCAACCACTGGCAGAGAAAACTAAGAACGCGGTAGCTGTTATGTAGTGGCCTGAAGCACAGATGGGTTGGTGGGCATCTTTAGGAACTATAGAAATAGTGGGGAAGAAAGGGAAACATTTCTGGGAAGAGTGAGGTCAGGGACGTGACTTATTGAGCTCTTGTAACTTGGATGTTAAAATTATTGTGACCTCATATTACCATCCCCAGTTCCAGTTTTATAAAATCTGCGGCATGCTATTTGAATAAATAAATATTTGGTTTTAAAATGGATTATTATTTTTAATTTTTTTTTTTTTAATTTAAAGCCAGAAAGAATTTGGGGTGGGAGATAGCATGGCATGGTGGGGTTTTTGTTTGTTTGTTTGTTTTTGATAGGTAATAAGTGGATTTATTTAGAGAGAAACACACCCCACAGACAGAATGTGGGCCATCTCAGAAGGTGAGAAAGGCCCATAGTGGTTTTTTTTAAGAGAATGGATTCTGGAAATCAGCATATTTCTATCTTGGCTTTTCTTTTTACTAGTGTAATCACAAGCAATTTATTCACCCTCTTTAAGCCTGTTTTTTATCTGTAAAATATAGATGTGTGGCAGATTGTATCTTCCAAAAACAGCTGCACCGGTATATATTTCATCTCACATGCTGTTCTCATGAAGTGACTTTGACCTTCTTTCATTAAGAGATGGGACCAGTAATCCCTTCCCTTGAATCTGGGCTGAACTTTGAAACTGCCTCAACCAAAAGAATGTGGCAGAAGTGATGTGACTTCCAGCTAAGTTATAACAGGCAATAGGCTTCCATGCCTGGCTCTCTGTCTCTCTCCCAGCCTCTAGACCCCAATCGCCATGTTGTGAGGAAGCCCAGGCCACATGGAGAGGTCATGTGTGGGTGTCCCTGTTGACATCCCCACCAGACCCTCAGCTGACAGCCAGCATTAACTTCTCGACATGGGAGTGGTCGATTCTTCAGATGATTCCATAGCCCAGTCTTCAAATCCTCCAGCTGAGATCCCAGACCTCATGGAGCAGAGATAAATCAAATTTATCATGTTCTTTCTGAATTCTTGACCCACAGAAACCATAAGAGATGATAAAAGATTATTGTTGTTGTAAGCCCCTAAATTTTGTGGTGATTTGTTATGCAACAATAGGTAACTAAAATGAGAGATAATGGTATGTAATCCATGGTGGTGTTATGAGAATTTAAAGAAATAGCACAAAGCTTAGCACAGCAGTGAGGGCTCAAAAATGTCAGATGCTTTTATTATAACAAAAAAAGGCAGTTCCTAAGCAAAAATTTGAGGGAAATGAGGGCTCTCAAGAGACCTTTTCTGGGTGTCTTAACAGATAACCAGGGGAAAGAGAAGTTGAAATTGTTGAGGAACCCACGCTAGAAGCAGAGATCTGTGGAGCTGGTGCGTGAATAAAATCACGTGAAGATTTGGTTTTCCCTCTCTGGAAGAAGTCCTCTTAAAATTCCTGGAGCCAGAACCTCAGGATGGGAGAGAGAATATATGTGTCGGGGCCACTGTCATATCTGCACCCTCACAGTGGTTGGCCCACCACACTGTGGTGAGCACCAGTATTTAAGAGAAGCTAGCTTCTGTATGTAATTACAATGACCTCTCTAGTCAGTTACTCTCCAAGTAACCTGTACCTGTACATGCAGGTCTAATATTAGTTTCTTGGCATATTTCAGAAAGGTATCAGACTGTCATAAAGCCCTTCTGTAAGGACTGCTTCAGTGGGAACTAGGAGATATGTCAAGCTTGTCCTGTATCACTAAGGTAACAAGAACTCCATCATCCTCAAAATTTGCTCTAGTTTCAAGAGCCATCCATCATTTTGATGAAGATAGATGTGCACCACTGAATATTCTCCTAGTGTTTCCAATGACCAAGGATATCAACAGGAAAAGGAAAGACAATGGCCAGTTTATACTTCTAATCTTTTTCCCCCATACACACAAAAAAAGGTTATAAAGTATTATAAAGTCAGTAACAGAATAAGGACACCGGAAAATATATCTTTTTCCCCCTCTGTTCCTGAAGGTGTGTTGTGTAAAATTTGGGATTATTTCAGATTTATAAACAATTATTTTAAGCAATGATTTGAAAAGAGAGGCAAGACTTTAATGGTGGTGTCTCTGGCATAGTAGCTGAGGAAATGGTTTTTAGGTTAAATGTCATTTTAACATCCTTTAAATCATCCTTTAACCCTACTGATGTGGCAATGCTAGTAAATTTAGACACCATCTACTGAGTGCTTTTCCTTGTTCTAAGCACTATACTAATTTCTTTGTATGCATTACTTCATTATAATCCCCATCACGATCAATCTTATGAGATAGGCATCACAAACCCCAATTTTTTCTTGTGGAAATTGAGAGTTACAGAAGTCAAACAGCTTCTAAGAGGAGCTGAGATGGGATCCAAAGACCATGCCTTGCCCATTACTAACTTTAGCTGAGGTTGCTTCTCCACTCTGCATGTGCAAAGGCTGCTTCAAGACTCAGCTCAAGTGTCACCTCTTCTTGCATGGTTTTCTGTTCACACACACACACACACACACTCACAGGACATCTCTCCCACTCACTTCTCTCTAAACTTCTATAGCATCGCTGGCCAAATGAAATAATGTGAGCCACGTGTGTAATTTTAAATTTTCTAGTAACCACGTAAAAGCGTGAAAAGAAACAGGTGAAATTAATTATATACTTTAACCCAACGTATCCAAAATACTATCGTGTCCCATGTAGTCAATATAAATATTATTAATGAGATGCTTTGCATTTGTTGCACTGAATCTTCGAAATCTGGTGTGTATTTTATACCTACAGTACATCTCAGTTCGAACTAGCCACATTTCAAATGCCCAATAATCAATAAGTAGTGGCTGTTCTATTGGACTGTGCAGTTCTATAGCATTTAGCCCATGTCATTTCCTTTTTATTCAGTGTAAAGTAAGTCTCTTGAGGTCAAGAAATGAGACAAACTCATCTTTGTATTTCCCAAATATCACATAATAAATGTTTGAGTCAACATGTGAGTCAAGAACACAAGTACTGGCACCTTACTGGATTCCTAGAAGGGAAGTATCTGCCCCACATCAAGGCATGGGTAGTTCTCACAAAGTCATCTTCCCAGCACGTAGTCTTAGGAGCTGCAAGATGCCCAGAGAGCTGCAAAACAGCCTTGAGGTTGAAGTTGTGAAACTGACAAGGAAGAAAAAGAGAGAATGCTATGGGGGTTATGAAAACAAAAGACAGACAAAGCCCCAGATCACTTTCTGGTGATCGTTCAAAAAAAGAAAATGAGACAAACACATGGTGATGAGAGGTTACCAAGTGACTCAACCGTCTGAAAATAATAGAGCAGTAATTGATACTTAGTGTGAAAGGATTCTTTAAATCTCTCCGGTGTGGCTTACACACTTGAAACACATCTTGAGCATATAAAAGTGGTATATTTGGAAAAAATAACCTTTTTTTGGCCACTCAGGTTATATCTGACTCAAAATCCAACAGGTAGTATCCATTAAAAAAATCAGTTGTCAATTAGTGTCTTAAGTATTGACCAGTTTTTTCTTTTTCCAGTGAGTAGCTCTTACTATATGGGAATATAGCTTCACAGTGTATTTACTGTATTGTTTGTGAATTTGTACTCAATTATTTTCCTAGTTGGCTGTGAGAGTTAGTGACACATCCTAAAATACTTTTCATTTGTGTAGGACTTTAGAGTTCACTTTTGTATATATTACCTCCCCTTGATGAAACTCTTTGGGACATTTTGTGTCACTCCCCAGGAACCTTCTGTCGAGGATTTCTGGAGTCATACAATCAAAGTCTCAGGCTGTTGATTTTGGAAATCATGTCAATTCATAGTTTACAAGTGATTAAAATGCAGTCTTCTTTAAAATCAGAGCTTGCCTTTTAAGTACATACGGGTCTTTCAGGACATACAGGTGGATTGAATGCAGAAAATCCTCAGACGCTCCCTCTGCCTGTGAAGTAATAAGGTTTGGAAAAGGCATTTTACTGATGTCCTTTGGTTTCCGGCAAAAACATGTAGTACTAAGACCATCACCAGCTGAGAGGCCACTCATAAAATATGATGAGGCCCGGGCTTCCCTGGTGGCGCAGTGGTTGAGCGTCCGCCTGCCGATGAGGGGACATGGGTTCGTGCCCCGGTCCGGGAAGATCCCACACGCCGTGGAGCGGCTGGGCCCGTGAGCCATGGCCACTGAGCCTGCGCGTCCGGAGCCTGTGCTCCGCAACGGGAGAGGCCACAACAGTGAGAGGCCCGCGTACCGCAAAAAAAAAAAAAAATGAGGCCCAGAAGTTTGGGGATTTTTAATGTCAAGAAACATTCTCCCTGGAATATCAGCCTCACAGTTATTATCATTTCAAGAGGAGGCCCGCAACAGGTAAGGAAACCTCTGGACACTGTTGGCTGAAGCAGGGCTTCATCTGAAATCTGCACTCAGAGCTGACTGCACTCAGAGCTTCATCTGACTGCACTCAGAGCTGACATTGTCCTGAGGTGTCTCTCTGTGGTCTCACTATGAGGTGATTATTGCCAGGTAGCTCAGTCTGCTCAAAGTTTCACTAATGGAGTTCGATGGTTGGTAACAGAAAAGTAAGATATAATGCAACTTCTTTTCTTCTTTTTCAAATCTCGTGCTAATTTATATTCAAATTCTTTTAAGCATCCAGGGTGGAAGGGAAAGTTTTTTCCCTCACAGGGTGGTTAAGAGTAGGGCGTGGGCAGGGTTTCCATATGCCCTTTACACCCAATTAATTTTCTACAGAATTGAGCTCTCAGGAGGCTGCTAGTGTTAAAGCCTATCCCACCCCCTTTTATCAGCCGTTGAAATGGGCCATTAAATCTTCAATCGTTATCAACCCAAGATGTTATGGTTGTAGCTTAGCAAGAATAAAGCCATTTTCTAAAGGTGCTTGTGTATATAACAGGAAGAAAAATATGTTATCTAAAAAAATTGGATAGCGTTCTACATTCTACACTAATGGATCTTTCCTAACAGTGGAAGGGGGTGGGGGAGAGTAGGCTAGAAGATTGTGGGAAAATAAGAGAGGGCTTTAGGGCCATGGTTTGCCACCCTTTTTGATCAAACATCTCATTTTTATAATAAGTAATTAAGACTGCCACCTTGACTATCCTGAAATGAAATTCAAATAATCTTTTCTAAAAATCCAATGTACGTCCCTAACTGTAGTATAAAGGAGCAATAAAAAGGAAGCAATTTATGAAATACATAAAAATATGTATTCAATACGCAAATGTTTGGCTAAGAGGACACTAGAAAGTCCATAATGGAATCAGATGCCTGCGCTGATCCTAGAATCCAACAAACACATTGGTGACAACTGCACTCTGAACCGTTGTGTGTTGCATTGAGCAATGTTGCCATCCTGATGTGATGTCCTGAAATAGTGAACAACTCTTGGGGAAGTTCCAAACCAAATGCAATCATCCCTCAAAAAGTCAAAAATATGTTGTTTTTATATATAACTCAGAGTCAGGTTCTGGGTTCAGATAACAGGATTTATTTTTACCTACATGAGTGTCCAGGGGAACTTTGAAAGTGGCAGGAGATGCCAGACAATTCTTCATTATGTGAGACTATCTCACAGGTTGAGATAGGTTCAAGGTTAAGACCTTGAACGCCATTTTAAGGTCTTAACGCCATTTCCTGTTTTATGCTATGCTGAAGTCTCCTATTCTTAGGCCCAGACCTCTCGCAAAGCTGGTGAATCAGGCTTGGAGAGCATCAGCCGTGAACAATGCCCCAAATCATGCCATGAAGCTAGTTTGGTGAAGACACTGCCACTGCCACCACAGGGCACAGACAAGTCAGTGTGTGCAGCTGCCACCACTGACCTGGGAAGAGAACACAGCTGTCTCCCAGGTATCACCCTGTACTGCTTGAGGACCACATGGTGACTGCTTCTTCACGCCGCTGGCTTTCGCCTTTGAAGTGTGGTGAGTGAATCTGATTGGCTCAGCCTCTGTCACATGTCCTTGTCTTAACTGAAAGGGAGGTTCGGAAAGTATACAAACATCTTGACCTTCTCGAGTGGGAGGCAGGCTCTGCTTCCTCCAAAACAAGAAAAGGGTTCAGAGGCTGGACAGCCTACCAGAATGACCAATGCCCACTCTAGCTGGCCAAATGAGTTCTGCAGAAGTCCCATGGGGTTTTAGAGTAGAGAGTGGTCTCTGAGGAGTTATGGGCAAGGAAGGATTTATACAGGAGGTGAGGTTTGATCAAGACTTGAAGGATGAGGAAATTAATATGGTTGTGTGTAGGGATGGGAGAAGGAATTCTCGAGAGATGGAATGACATGAACAAGTATGCAGAACTGGGAAAACAAGTGCAGGTAAAGGAGTCCAATTTCACTGGAGCTGAGTTCCACGGGGAGTCATTAGTGAAAGGAGAGAAGGGACAGGAATGGCATGCAGAAGTTTGGTGAGTTTGTTTAACAGCGTTTTGACGTAATCAAAGTTGTGTTTGATGAGAGCATTTGCATATTTTCTGTATTGACTTTTATTGATTTATCAAAAAATAATGTCCTTGTCAATTTGAATCTCATTCTTAGTCTTTAGGGGAACAGACCTGTTTTTATGAATTGCTAGGAGCCTGAAGGTTTTTTGGTTATTTGTTTGTTGTTTGTTATTTTTGTCACTGTTGTTGCTGTTTTTTTCTGATAAAGAGGCTAACTCCTTTATACTTTTAATTTGTATTACATTGTATCCACTGAGGAATTTCACAAGTATCTTTTAGCTGATTCTAAGAGTGACCCCCACCTGCAACTTTTAATCAAACTAGGTGTCATAATCCATTTTTTCCAACACTCGTTGCACACCTAACATGTACCAGGATCACTATTTAATGCTTTCATCTCCATGTTTAATGTTATTTTCAAATTACTCTTTTATTTATGAAGAAATAGGATCTGAGAGAATAGATAATTTGGCCAATGACACACAATTTAGAAGTGGTGGGATAAGGGTTTTGACTCATGTCTGTCTATCTAATTCCCACATGATCTAGTGGCTTCTCTCAACAGAGTGTAATCTGAAATTATTGGCTGTGCTATCTAGAAGTTCTGTGATATTTTGGTTCTAGCCATTCTGAAGCCAAGAGTCTCTGAGACTCAGTTTTAAAGAACTCAAAGGAAGCAGATCTTTTATTATTATTATTACTTTTTTATTAACGTATAGTTGATTTACAATGTCATGTTAATTTTCTGGTATACAGCGAAGTGATTCAGATATATATATATGTGTGTGTGTATATATATATATATATATATATATATTCTTTCTTTTCCCTTATAGGTTATTACAAAATATTGAGTATAGTTCCCTGTGCTATATAGTAGGTCCTTTTTCTTTATCTATTTTATATATAGTAGTATGTACCTGTTAATCCCAAACTCCTAATTTATTCCTCTCCCCCTTCCCATTTGGTAACCATAAATTTGTTTTCTATGTCTATAAATCTGTTTCTGTTTGGTAAATAAGTTCATTTGTATCATTTTTTTAGAGTCCACATATAAGTGGTATCATATGATGTTTGTCTGACTTACTCCACTTAGTATGATAATTTCTAGGTCCATCCATGTTGCTGCAAATGGCAATATTTCATTCTTTTTTATGGCTGAGTAATATTCCATTGTACATATATACCACATCTTCTTTATCCATCCGTCCATGGACACTTAGGTTGCTTCCATGTCTTGGCTGTTGTATAGTGCTGCAATGAACATTGGGGTGCATGTATCTTTTCAAATTAGAGTTTTCATTTTTTCTGGATATATGCCTAGGAATGGGATTGCTGGATCGTATGGTAACTCTATTTTCAGCTTTGTTTTGTTTTGTTTTGTTTTGTTTGTTTGTTCTGTTTTTTGTGGTACGCGGGCCTCTCACTGTTGTGGCCTCTCCCGTCGCGGAGCACAGGCTCCGGACGCGCAGGCTCAGCGGCCATGGCTCACGGGCCCAGCCGCTCCGCAGCATGTGGGATCTTCCCGGACTGGGGCACGAACCCGTGTCCCCTGCATCGGCAGGCAGACTCTCAACCACTGCGCCACCAGGGAAGCCCTATTTTCAGCTTTTTTAAGGAGACTCCATTCTGTTCTCCAATCTTGTTGGACATCTCACTCAGGATCACCTGGCTTAAATCAACAAATCTTTCATCTTGCCAAGGACGCCCTTTGCAGTAGTGGAAGTTAACTATGCTACTATAGTCTTTATGACGTTTTTGTTTGGCTGTTGGACAACTCTGCCTTGAGGTGATATAATCTGCCTTCCTTGGTACTTCCTTGACAGTACCTGGTACATCCTTGTGTGATAAAGTTACCCCTGAGAGGATGTGCTACACTCTTGTCTCATTCTCTGAACCAGAGGCTCCAAGTCCTAGAGAGTGGTAATACACACCAACATCCAAGATCTAGGGATCATCATGGAGAAGAATGGACAACAGAGTCCAATGGTGATGTAACAACCCATTTGTGTCCCCAGTACATCCTCCACCCCCAGCAAAGCTTGAGCAGAAATTTCAAGGTATGGCCATCCAGTACGCTGTAACATTTGGTTTCCAATTTCTATTTTCTTTCTTTGTTCACGCTTTGAGAGAGAGACCAACAGGCATTAAAATGTCAGAAAAAAAGCAGGCAATGGGAGGAAAATGGAAAAAATAAGTAGTCTTTGGTTTCAAGCTTGGCTGGACCTCTCCCCTGCTCTGCTGCCCTTAAGGAACAGACCTTGTAGCAGGTGTCAGAGGCATTCACCACCCGCCTCAAGTCCTCACTCTCTAGATCCCTCAATCTGAAGGTCATTTTGTCTCATATTTCACTAAGAAATAGAGGCCAACGGTTTGAAAATCTTTCCTTTCCCCTCACCCTGCAAACCTCTCTCTATTTAGAAAAGTGTACCTCCGACTTTTCAAAGTTAAGCTCTCCTCCCATGCTCCTAACACCAGTCCCACCTACCTTCTTCCGTAACTCGCTCCATCAACTACCTTTATTTTTGTCTCCTATGTCTCTCAGGTTACAAATATGTTCAAGGGCACCATATCTTAAAGGCAAACCAACACATGAAAAGGCTTTTCTACCCCTAACCCACACACTGCCAGTTCACTTTTTTTCCCTTTGCACAGATTTGTTGAAAGGGTAAGGCTTCATGTACTGTCTGTACTTTCTCACCTCCCATTCACTCCCTGATGCAATATGGTGTCTTTGCTGAAACTGCTTCCCCCAGACCAATGTATTGGACATCTGGGTTTTTGTTGTTGTTGTTTGCTTGTTTGTTTGTTCTGACCGGCATTCCTGACCAGAGTTCCCCTGGTGGTCACAGTCAGAGGGGACATACACAGAAGCCAATGTAGACCTCTTGAGTTTCCTTCTTTGGAATCGGACACCTGAGCAGAGACACACTGAAGAAGATGTGAGTGCTGAGCATCAGTTGGCATCACAGTGAAAAAAGTCCACCTGTTTTTTTGCTGCTCAGCACCTCAGGGCTCCTATATTTCCTGCCCTTCCTGAGACCTGGTATCTCAGCTCTTCATGAGACTGTGAGCTATACTGTATGCTGATAGCTCCCCTTTTCCTTTTTAAGTTACTGAAGGGGAAATGGGGAGTAAAGGCTAATAAGCATAGAGTTTCTTTCTTCCCTGAGATATCTTTCTCACCCATGTCCTAAGATGATGGGAATACAAGGGGTAAATCCCTGACATCAAAACTCCCTAAAAGTCCGATATTATAGAGCAAGTCATTAGCATGAATCCACCAGACACCACTTCCCCTGAGTTGTCTTACACAGGATTTTCCCTGCTAAAAGGGGCATTCAGAGGTGGAGTGATGATAGTTGAAAAAAACAAAAGAAGTGCAACAGGGATGCTTATTAATTAGTTAGAAGAATAAAGAATCAAGTTGGCTTATCCTCAGTTCCAGGAGGCCTGGAGAGGAGCACACATAAAATCAGGTGGGCACAGATTCATGTTCTGGAAGATCCAGCTTTAAATCCCAGCTCCATTGCTTAATCTGGTTTTAGACTCCTTAACTTCTCAAAGCCTCAGTTTCTTTACCTGGAAAATGCAGGTAATAAACGTATCTACTGTGTAACGTTCTTATGAAGATGAAATGAGCTGTAAGAAATTTTAAATGGTTAGCAGAGCGTCTGTTAACCAGTGAGTGATCAATAAATGTAACTTGCTATGACTATGATTTTTTTTCTAAATTCATGTATAATCTCGCTGGCTTGCCATGAATTAGGCCACAGTGGATGGTCATAAAGAAATATATTTTAACTGCTTTTTAAAATTATTTTAAAATCATCCTTAAGTTGCCCATAAGGAAAAAAGAATTGGCTTGGATCCTTCAAGAAGAAAAGATAGATCTGAGCATTCAGTGATGATAGGTGAGCTTCCTAAGGAACGTAGCAACTTGGTTACTAGGGAATTTTTTTTTAACTGAGGAAGAAATGATTATGTGTTAACATATTTTAGATGTGTGTCATGTTTAGGAATCCTTACTGTTCAAGGAAGTCAAGTAAGGAGGGAGGCAGTTTCTCATTGCACAAAATGAGACAAAAAGAAAGTACAATGGACCCTTGAATAATGAAAGGGTTAGGTATATCAATTCTCCCTGCAGTGGAAAATCCCTGGATAATTTAGTCAGCCTTCCTTATACGCGGTTCCTCCGTATCTGCGATTCCATATCCTTGGATTTAACCAACCTCAGATGGTGTAGTACTGCAGTATTTACTGTTGGAAAAAATCCGAGGGTTTTTTTCCCTCGGGAAAAGTGGCCCCACGCAGTTCAAATCCATGTTGTTCACTGGTCCACTGTATTGAACTGAGAGAGAAACTGAAGGTTACAATGGCAATTGACACTTCATCTAAAACTGCAAAGTAGACAGGTGAGTGCTGTGTGGCTCAGTGCTAAACCCAGAATATAACTTCAACAGTTTCCTAAAAGCAATAAGGAGTATGATAATTGAGTAGAGATTTATAACACTGGGACTTTAGTTCAATGATTTACAGGACCTGTACCTAATGCTGTTCTCTGTTCATGTCCTTACAGCACAGCATTAAACAGGTTGCTTGAAAATTAAATGAGAGGACTAGGCCTTAGTACCTGTGTGACCTTGGTTATATAAAGCATGGCCAACTGTAAAGTTTAGCAACTAAAAACACCTGCCAAACTGACTTCGAAGAACTATTGGAAACATCAAAAGGAATAATTAATGTGAACACACTTTGCAAATGAAAAGGCAGGATACAAATGACTATCCTTGTGATTATGCGAAATCAAGTGGTTAGTAAATGGTTAAGCACTTTACATTTTATTTTAAAGGTACATTTTTATAGTGAAAACAGAATTGACTTCACCATAAATTCATTTTTTAAAATTAATTAATTTTTTGCTGCCTCGGGTCTTCATTGCTGCGCACGGGCTTTTCTCTAGTTGTAGTGAGCGGAGGTGCGCGGTCTTCTCATTGTGGTGACTTCTCTTGTTGCGGAACACGGGCTCTAGGTGCGCGGGCTTCAATAGTTGTGGCACGCAGGCTAAGTAGTTGTGGCTCACAGGCTCTAGAGCACAGGCTCAGTAGTTGTGGTGCACGGGCTTAGTTGCTCCGTGGCATGTGGGAATCTTCAGGGACCAGGGCTCAAACCCGTGTTCCCTGCATTGGCAGGTGGGTTCTTAACCACTGCACCACCAGGGAAGTCCCTGTAAATTCTTTTTAAATTAACAAAATATTTAAACTATGGGCTCCAGTGTTAGACACCACCTGGTGGCAGTTAAGAGTAATGCAAGTACATTGCTGAGCTGCAGCACAAATGTCACAGAAAAATGTTAGGTGGAATGGGTACCGAGAAGTTCAAAGAAGGGCTTAGACTAAAATGAGATGAAATGAGACTTGGCATGCTCAGGATTGAAGCTAGAAAATGGCTCTAGGGTTCGTGTGCTACAACCTGCAGCAGTGAAGCCACTGCTTGCCTCAGCTGTAACTAAATTAGGGGAAGAAAGTCAAGCCTCTTCTTTATCCTCGTCTTCCCACTGACCAGCACAATAGTGCTCAAAAAGTTTATTAAATGAAAAAAAGAAAAAGGAAATAATAAGGGAAGGGAAAGAGAAAGGGAGATAGAGAGGGAGGGAAAATCTTAAAGGAAACTCTGTAAACGAGCCCATTCTGTGTGTTTTTATTTTGTTAGCTTTTTTTTCCCTTCTTGTTGCCATCTGGTTTCTTTTGAAAAATTCCAACTCTGTGTCAACTGAACTAAGTTAAAAGATGCTAAGTTGGGATGGATGAAAAGCAATAGTATATCTTTTTGGAAATTTTATTTTATTGAAGTATAGTTGATTTACAATGTTGTGTTAATTTCTACTGTACAACAAAGTGATTCATTTATACATATATATATATATATATATACATTCTTTTCCATTATAGTTTATCACAGGATATTGAATATAGTTCCCTGTGTTATACAGTAGGATCTTGTTGTTTATCCATCCTATATATAATAGTTTGCATCTGCTAATGCCAAACTCACAATCCATCCCTCCCATACCTCCTCTCCCACTTGGCAACCACAAGTCTAGGAACAGTATATATATATATTTTTTGGCTGCGTTGGGTCTTCATTGCTGCATGCAGGCTTTCTCTAGTTGCAGTGAGTGGGGGCTACTCTTCATTGTGGTGCACGGGCTTCTCACTGAGGTGGCTTCTCTTGTTGTGGAGCACAGGCTCTAGGTGCTCAGGCTTCAGTAGTTGCAGCACGCGGGCCCAGGAGTTGCGGGGTGTGGGCTCTAGGGCATGCGGGCTTCAGTAGTTGTGGCGCACGGGCTTACTTGCTCCGCGGCATGTGGGATCTTCCCAGACCAGGACTCAAACCCGTGTCTCCTGAATTGGCAGGCAGATTCTTAACCACAGTGCCACCGGGGAAGTCCCAGTATATCTTTATAGGCTCTTTGTGATGGAACAAATCTGCCCTGACCTGGAATGCTAGGAAGAGTCCATGAAGTAGGGCAAATACGACCAAACATTGAGATAGTTTGTGGGAGTCAGCTAAGGTCACAGCTCAGCAGTTCCTTCTTGCCTAGATGATCTTCACAACACCAGCCCCCAAATGCAAGAGTAACTGCCCCAGTCTCGGTTGGTTGCTACCTGCCTTTTGGTGCTGGTATTCCCTAGCAGAAACAGGGAAATGTCTCCCTTTAAAGCCATAGTCTTTATGCTCTGGCCTTCCTCCATTTTCTCTTCTCTAGGTCTCTGCCCTGCTCCCAGTAACAGAGCGTACTCAGAACGTAACTTGTCCATGATTACTTTTCCCTGCAATGTGAGAAAATTTGCAAACAAACTACTGACTACATCATACCAGCCTCACAGACAATCAAGAACTTGGGCTTCAATTACAGACTGAGCTGATAGAAATCTTCCAACCAGCTAGTTAACCCCAATCTTCCACGTAAAACTCATTTAATTTACATAATACTGTGAAGTAGGTACTATTATGACCCTCACTTTGTAGCCTATGAAAATAGGGACTCTTCCTTGATGAAGACTCTGAAGATATGTATTACTCCAAGGGTGATGTAATACAGAAACTAGAAAAAAAAATCATGAAACATTTATTAAAGTCCTAATAGGATGGTCAAAGTCATTGCTATTATGACGAGGGAGCAGAAATTCATAAAGGAAAGAAAAAGATGCAAAATAGGATGGCTGACTTTTTTTTTTTGGATAATGAATGCTAGGTTTTGAAAATGATATATATTGTCAAATTGTATCTCAAAGCACAGTAATAATCTATAGTCCTACACAAAAGTCCTGAGAATGGTTATTTTATTTTGTTAGACATTGTGCATTTAAGAGTCTTTGCTACTTTAATACATAAGAAAATAATATTTAAGTAATTTTATATGTCTTTGAATATCTTCTTTTTTTAGATTTTTATTGGAGTATAGTTGATTTACAATATTGTGTTAGTTTCAGGTGTGAAGCAAAGTGAATCAGTTTTTTATATATATATATGTGTGTGTGTGTGTGTGTGTGTGTGTGTATATATATATATATATATATATATATGTATATATATCTCCATTCTTTTTCACATTCGTTTCCCATATAGGTTGTTATAGAATACTGAGTAGAGTTCCCTGTGCTATATATAGGTCCTTATTAGTTATCTATTTTATATATAGTAGTGTATATATGTTAATCCCAATCTCCTAATATATCACTTCCCCCCACGTTTCCCCTTTGGTAATGATGAGTTTGATTTCAAGATCTGTGAGTCTGTTTCTGTTTTGTAAATGAGTTCATTTGTATCATATTTTTTAGATTCCACGTATAAGTGATATATGATATTTGACTTTCTCTGACTTCACTTAATATGATAATCTCTAGGTCCATCCATGTTGCTGCAAATGGCATTATTTTGTTCTTTTTTATGACTGAGTAATATTCCACTGTATATATGTACCACATCTTCTTTATCCATTCTTCTGTTGATAGACATTTGGGTTGCTTCCATGTCTTAGCTATTATAAATAGTGCTGCAATGAACATTGGGGTGCATGTATCTTTTCCAATTATGATTTTCTCCAGATATTTGCCCAGGAGTGGGATTTCTAGATCATATGATAGTTTTATTTTTAGTTTTTAAGGAACCTTCATACTGTTCTCCATATTAGTTGTACCAGTTTACATTCCCACCAACAGTGTAGGAGGGTTTCCTTTTCTCCATATTCTCTCCAGCATTTATTGTTTGTAGATTTTTTGATGATGGCCGTTCTGACCCGTGTGAGGTGATACCTCATTGTAGTTTTGATTTGCATTTCTCTAATTAGTGATGTTGAGCATCTTTTTGGCCGTCTGTATGTCTTCTTTGGAGAAATGTCTGTTTAGATCTTCCTCCCATTTGTTGATTGGGTTGTTTGTTTTTTTGATATTGAGCTACGTGAGCTGTTTGTGTATTTTGGAAATTAATCCCTTGTCAGTTGCTTCATTTGCAAATATTTTCTCCCATTCTCTGGGTTGTCTTTTTGTTTTGTTTATTGTTTGCTGTACAAAAGCTTTTAAGTATAATTAGGTCCTATTTGTTTATTTATTTTCATTACTCTAGGAGGTGGATCATAAAGGATACTGATATGATTTATGTCAGAGAGTGTTCTGCCTATGTTTTCCTCTAAGAGTTTTACAGTATCTGGCCTTATGAACATTTTCTTATATGTGGCTTCTTCTGTGTATTATCTATTGTGTCTTTTTATATTTACTAAGTTTTAATATTTAAATTATTTTATGATAAACATATTAACCTTTAAAAAGAAAACAAACATAATAAAATGAATGCAGGTTGTTATTAATTACATTGTGCATTAGAAGCAGTAAGTATTATAGCACTTGCAACCATGAAATAGAAGAGAATCTTGAAAAGCCCAGTAGGAGTTCATACAAAAAGATAAAGAGGGCTTCCCTGGTGGCGCAGTGGTTGAGAGTCCGCCTGCCGATGCAGGGGACACGGGTTCTTGCCCCAGTCCGGGAAGATCCCATATGCCGCGGAGCGGCTGGGCCCGTGAGCCATGGCCACTGAGCCTGCGCATCCGGAGCCTGTGCTCCGCAACGGGAGAGGCCACAACAGTGAGAAGCCCACATACCGCAAAAAAAAAAGATAAAGAGATGAGAGATGTTGATCCCAAACAGGATAGAGAATGAAAATCAATCCTAAGAAGTATAGGTATTCCTATGGCTGGATTTGGCAATGGTGATAGGATGGGAGGAGCAGATGAGAAGACTTGATATAGAAGAAATAACTAAAGATGTATTTTAAGAAATCTGAGTTGAAATAAAAGGCTGGAATAATATTCATCTAATTACTTTGTGCAGTTTCTTCCACCTGGAGCACTCTATGAATTTAAATTCCAGCAATATATTTATATTCTATCACATCCTCTGCCTTTCTGTCCACACTCACTTTGGAGGGAGAATGGAGAAGAAGAGTTTCTACAGAATTTTTGTAATTTAGTGATTTCAAAATAACGTATGATCTCAATGCCTTCATAGAAAAAAAAGGTGTGACTTGATAAGAGGTCAAGTGAATTTATGAATTTTTTTACACAAAGCTCTTTGAGGAATTTTTCCTATTAAAAGAAGCCATCATTTTAGAAAAAATTTTTTTAACCTTTTACTATCCTTGGAATATACTTGCTTTAATTTTTTGTTTATGAGGGTGTTTTAAATTATGAAAATGAATAAATTAATGGACAGAAATAGCCCCAAATCCTCTCATGTTGATTAATATGAATGGGGTTGGGGGCAGAAGAAAGCAACTCAGAATGACACAGAGGGAGAAACTTTAGACTTTCAGGGGATTTTTCTGTTAAAATCTGACTAGGAACTGACTCTTCAAAGACTTTACAGCAACTTTCCCTGAAAACATAACCTTCCTTTTTAGGTTGCCTGTTTTTTAGAGGACTTTTTAGCCAAAGGTCAAGGGAGAACTTCTTCTTAATGAGGGTCCAAATTAATTAAAATAGTTTGCTTTTATGTTTTGTTTTGATCAAAGTTGCTTACTCTCTTTTTAACATTATATTAAATTATAATCAGATAGAATTCGCATTGCTTCCCCTTTTACACGTGAAATTCCTCTCTCCTGAGTCCCTAGAGGCTCTTCTTCCTAGTCTCTCTCTCCCACTTTTCCTCCTGTCCCATCTCCCTAAGTTAGGAGAGACTGATAAAAAAGGTTCACCAATTTGAAATGTTGGTGGCATAACTTGGTCCCTCTTTTCTTCTTTGATGTTACTGGCCTCCTGACACACTGATGGCATTCAGGTATGACTTTCCTTTCTCATTTGGGGGCACTGGAAGAAGAATGTTGTCTACTTTCTAACAACGAAGTAGCAAGCATGCAACAATTTCTCTTGACCTCGCAAAAGACCAAGACTGAAGAACATCTTATGCTTTCATTCTCTTTCTCTTTTTTATAACTTATATAAATTATCTCTTGGGAATGGAGTGCCCTAGGCCTTTCTCTTCCATTCTCTCTTAATAATAGTGTACCATTCTGAGTTTCCAGATGAAGAAAATATTATCAAATGACAAATGGCTGTGAAGGCCCTTTGGCCAGATTGTCTAACGGTCCACTCATACACAGTCCCTGTAGGCTCTGACCTTTTAGAGTTTCCATTGTACTTTTAATAACACTTTTTTTTTTCTTACTGGAGCACCTTTGATAGGCCTGATGATGTATTATATTTTCTCTTTGGATGAGTTCCTAAGAGATGTGTCCATTATGGGAATTACATGTTTCCTCCACCTGTACTTTAGGCCCATCGCATTCAGGACCACCTCTGACTTGAGCTGGAGGGATAAAGGGAAACCTTGCTGAGTTTCAAACTCCACCCTCAGCTGCTGGTGCCCTCTGCCTAGATCTTCATTGTATAGTTCACAGACTTGGGCTTGGGATTTTGTTTCTGCTTGTCCAGAACTCCCAATTCCTTCACCCGTCCTTCTTTCTAGGTCCTCCTCTGATAATCTAAGTACCCCATCCTTGCCACTGCCTTCCCCAGACTTGAAGTCGGAAGAGTAGTTGGATGGAGGTGTGCGTTTTCAGGGGTGGAAGAGTCATGAGGGAAGCCACCACTGTCTTTGAGCACATTTCCCCAAAGTGGCACATTTTCAACAATTTCTCCAAGTAAATACGAACATGACTATTGTTAAGACTGAGAAATAAAGCCTTTAGAGAAGTGAATATAAGAATAAAACATGGTGATCAGACCATGAGTTACATAGAGAAGGTGGTTTAAAGTTCAGCCTGCCCATCCATTTTGCACCCTACCATCATTCCACAAACAACCAGGCTCTATGCAGTGGCAGTTAGACCAGGCACAAGTCTCTGCTCTAAGCATCTTCCCTGCCTAGACTTACGGCATCTTCCTGCCTCTCCCTGATTTATGTCATCCTTTCTGAACTCAAACTTTCCATCCAGTTGACTTGTAGTATGTGCCATTTCTCCACTGGTCTTGCCAAAGTCCTGCTGTTGTTCCCCTTGACTTACAAGTTCACAGCCTGATCCCTTATTCACAAAGGGGCTCAATTGTAGATTTTTAGCCTTATGTTCTATTGAGGTATTACATACAGAGATACTAACGGGGTTAAGAGACAAAGACATTTGTTGTAGAACTTTACATTTTTATCCCTTCATTGGAACAGACTTCCACAGTGCAGTATGAATTGATATTTTTTCATGATTTGTAGTTGTGATGAATAGCATAGTTGGATTTATGATAATTTGTGTTAAAAGCACTATTGTTAATTATAAACTTATTATATGTTTATGTACAATTATTCTAAGTCTATCTTGTATTTCATCATTTTTTTAATATGCTGGAGCCTCAGAAAAATAGAAGTGACCCAAACCTCTCTTGCCCTCTGAGAGGCTCTACAATCCTATTAATATAATGACATGTGATGGATACTTGGTTGAATAGTCTACTACTGTTGTTCAGAGTTTGAAGTTATTGTGCACTGATGGAGCTCAAGAAGACTTTCTAGAGCGATGGACTCCATTCTTTCCTTCTTCTTTCCTGATGTATTATATTTTCTCTTTGGATGAGTTCCTAAGAGATGTGTCCATTATGGGACACATATGTTATGGCTTCCTAGAGCTTTTCACCTTATTGGCATCTTACTTGGGAAGTGTGTAAATGTTCCTTAACGATGATGTCTTACCTAAGCCTCAAGGGACTTATGTGTCCTGCTTCATTTGTTATTTGTTATGCCTGTGCTCTGCCAGATGGAGTTGTTTGCCAGGGTGTAGGAGAAGTCTCTGGGGATAACCTTTCTCCCACCTCTCTCTTTCCCTTCTAGCGCCCCCTCCTACCCCCACCATGGGAATCAGGTCCTTCTAAAAGAATTCAGGGAATTCTCGCAATGAACTTGGCTTTTGGACTTTCTCTTCTATTTTCCTTTCCATACCTAACCAGCAAGGTGACCCGATTCATTTCCTCAGAGACCTTTAGAAAAGAAAATTCGAAAGACACTTTGGGCATTTGATCTGCATGTTTGCATTATGTAAGAAGGAATTTATAAGTACATCTTTAAAATTGTGCTTAATTTTGAGAGAGTCAAAGGAGAAAAAATTACAAAGAGTAACATACCAGATATCTTATTCAGTCATTCTGAATTAAACATTGTCAATATTTTGTCTCATTGACTCTCAGTTTTTTGTTTATTGGTTAGTTAAGGAATAATACACTACAGATCTAGGTCAGCCTCCCTTAAACTATATCCCCATCATATTCCCTCCCATTCCCCACACCCCTCTCTTCTGGTGTGTTTGTAGTGCTGTCTATTGTCTTCCAGTCTGTCTTCAAATAGGTTTACATATAGTGTTACATATCTCTACATATAGAAATATACACATATAATATGCCTATGCTTTTAAATGCTATGTGTATGTAAAAGATAAGTATAAAAATACATGTAAGGGCTTCCCTGGTGGCGCAGTGGTTGAGAGTCTGCCTGCTGATGCAGATGACACGGGTTCGTGCCCCAGTCTGGGAAGATCCCATATGCCGCGGAGCGGCTGAGCCCTTGAGCCATGGCCGCTGAGGCTGTGCCTCCGGAGCCTGTGCTCCGCAACGGGAGAGGCCACAACAGTGAGAGGCCCGTGTACCGCAAAAATAAATAAATAAATAAATACATGTAAGATTATTTTCTTTTGTATATGTATATGGTTAATACACACAAATAGCATCATACTATATGTATCAACCTCCATCTTGCTTTTCTTTTTCAGCATCACTTTTGATATCTATATCTATATAGATTTAGAGATCTTTTAGCTGTCGTTGAATAGTGGATTGCATGGATATAATACATTTCATTCATCCATTCCCTCATTGATGAGCATTAAGGTTTTTCCACTTATTTACTAATATTAACAGTGCTTCCGTGAACATCCTTGATGTTTCCCCTTTGTGTACATACATGTGTTTTTCGAGAGTGTATACTGAGACATAGAATTAGTGAATTACAGGTTATGTGTATTTTCAATTTTATTAGATGCTGTCATATAATACCACTTTATATTCCCAACAGCAAAGTATATTTTTCTCCAAATCCTGATCAGTAATGATATTTTCAGACTGAAATTTTGCTACTTTGATGGTTTAAAGTAGTATCTCAGTGTTGTTTTAATTATGTTCTCCTAACATTACTGAGGAGGAGTATGATTTCATGAACGTATTAGACATGTAGATTGCTTCATTTGTGAATTGCCTATTTATATCCTTTGTCTTTTTCTATTGCATTGTCTTTTTTTCTATCAATTTGTAAGAGTTCTATATATAATACAAATATTAGTCCTTTTCTAATTGTTATTACTGAAAAGACATTTCCCAGTCAGTTGCTTCTCTTTTAACTTTGCTCAGTGTTTTTAACTATATAGACCTTTTAACGTAGTCAATTTTTTTCCTTTGGGTTGCTCCTTTTGCCTTTTTTTTTTTTTTTTTTTTCGGTTTGCGGGCCGCTCACTGTTGTGGCCTCTCCCTTTGCTCTGGACGCGCAGGCTCAGAGGCCATGGCTCACGGGCCCAGCCGCTCCGTGGCATGTGGGATCTTCCGGACCGGGCCACGAACCCACGTCCCCTGCATCGGCAGGCAGACTCTCAACCACTGCGCCACCAGGGAAGCCCCCTTTTGCCTTTTTTAAAGACATGTGTGACCACTATATTTCCTATTCAAAAATTGCCTTAGCTATTCATGTACTTTGACTTACATGAATTTTGGATTCAGGTTATCAAATTTGCTGAAGAAATCATTTTGTAATTTTATTGGAACTTATTAAATATGTAGCTTAACTTGAGGAGATATTTTTATTAAAATGTGCCCTTTCATCCTTGAAAATATTCTTTATTTATTCAGATTTTCTTATTATGCCCTTCACAAAATTTTCAGAATTTCTCTATAAAAATCTAACATTGAAAAAATTAATTTCTTGACATTTTATAATATTTGCCACTCTTGAGAATGACTTGGTATAAAAAAATTGGTAAAAGAAATACTTTTGAGTAGTTATGCCGACTTTTTATCTTACTGGAAAATTCTGCTGAATTATCTTATTCATAGTTTTTCTGTTCCTTGATGTTGATAAGATTATCATATCATTTGCAAATAATGACAAATTTTTCTCTTCCTTTCAGAAGTGGACAACGTGGTTAACTTTTTAAATTTCCAAACCACAACAGATTGACTGATGTGCAGTCTCTCTGACACATTCTCTAATTCTTACACTGCTTATTCTTTTCTTATTCTATTGACTAGGACTTATAGAACAATGTGCAATAGTTGTGGTCTCCAGACTTTAACAGAAATATTTTAAAAGTTTTATCATTAAATATATTTGCTGAAGGATCTTTAAAAATATCCTTCTCTCGTTAGGTTAAGGAATTTCCTTATTTTACTAATGTACTAAGCATTTTTTTTTTCATAGAATGCCTTTTCTATAGCCATTGAAATCACCATTAAAACATGTATTAATGTGATAACATTAACAGTACCTAGATTTTTTTGCTACTGATCATGACTTTATTTCTGGAATATGTACTACTTTATCATTATTAACAAATTTTGCATTCAATTTACTTATAATTTATTTAGAAAATTGGCATCTATTTTATGCGTGTGTGTATATGTATGTATGTAATTAAAAGTGGTGCCTAACTCTGTTCATTTAAACACTTCGATTTAATTTTGCCACTTTGGTTTATTAAGTACCTGAGAAGTAAACTATCATTTCTTCATGGGGAACTTCTCTGAACTCCAGCCTAAATTAGAGCCCTTTGTTAGCCCTCTCACTCTACCCTGTATTATAATTACATAGTTATCTATGAAGTCGATTATTGACCGAGTCACCCACTAGGCTTTAAGTTCCTTAAGGTCAGGGGATTTTATCTGTTTAACTCACTGCTGTAATCCTGGGGCCTAACTTGCAATTAGTACATAGTAGACACTTTAAAAATTATTTGTGGAATGAATACATGATTAAATAAATAGTAGTTTGAAAGCTGATGATGTTCCAGGATCTTTCTCTGTTTAAAACTTGCCAGATGTTGATATAACAACTCAATGTTCGTTACTAGGCTGCTTTTTCCAATATCTTCCCCTACTTGGACTGATATGCCGAAGTATTTCTTTGAAGTCCCTGAGACTGGATAAATCCCAGTGAACCCCCTTTCTCCTCACTTAGTACACTGCACATCATGACAAATCAGGGTAGTTTTCTAAACTTAGCAATTAAATATTACTGAAACAAACACACCGCCTAGTAAGTATTTTTTTCCATTTTCATCTATGAGAAATTGTACATTCACATGCTTCAACGCATCCTACAAACCAAAGCACAATTAAGCAATGATTGTTACTCAAGAGTTGGTAAACACTGACTTTTCAAGGCCAAAGATAAATGTGCCAAAAGCCAGCTCTGGATGGGGCCTCCAGATCCTTGGAGATTAGTCAAATAGAGAGAGGCAGTCAGCCTTTCACACCACAGCTCCTTGGAAGGTACCAGGAATTCTGTGGACAGTATCTTGTTTCTCTGATTCCCTTTCTCACCAAAGGTTCCTAATTTTCAACACAATTGTTGACATTTAGGCTAGTTCCAGAGTGTTTAACAGTTGACTAAAGGTAATCTCATTCTTTGCCCTTAATTACACCTTTGAGGAGGTTCTGGGGAATTGTCAAAACATTTTTTTTCTGATTTCTTAGTAGTAAACATGTCATCATTAAGAAAAGGAATAGCCACCTTTTGCCAGTAGTGACATTTTAAAATTAATTAATTTTACTTTACTATATTAATATCCCAAAATAATTGGAGGCAGTTGCACATTTCCACCAATTATTAGGCTACCCATAGTGGTTAAAATTATTTAATGTGGGCTTCCCTGGTGGCGCAGTGGTTGAGAGTCCGCCTACCGATGCAGGGGACGCAGGTTCATGCCCTGATCTGGGAAGATCCCACATGCTGCTGAGCGGCTGGGCCCGTGAGCCATGGCTGCTGAGCCTGCGCGTCCGGAGCCTGTGCTCTGCGATGGGAGAGGCCACAACAGTGAGAGGCCTGTGTACCGCAAAAAAAAAAAAAAAAAAAAAAAATTATTTAATGCATTGCTAAAATCGCATGGTATTCAAAGTTTGTCAATTTTACAATTCCAGTTTACAATTAAATCCTGGATAAGTTTTAGTTCAAAGGGTGCTTTTTTTAAATGAGCAAATTCATTTTTTTCATGGACAAAAGTAGAATTTGTTCATTTAAAAGATGCATCCTTTGAATGACAACTTATTCAAGACATCATGAGTTGAAAACTGTACTAGGTGCTGGGCACAAAGTATGTTCCCCACCATCATGGAACTTATAGGCGTGTAAGGGAATGGGTAGTTTTGTACTGTATCAGCCTAGCTTCCCCTTTTGTGTATAGTTCTTGTTTAATGTTGGCCACAAGAAACATCATGAAGTTTCATCACCGTGAAATTCGGAAGGGGAAGGGAAGGGGAAGTAGGTGTAAGGCACCAGGCACTGCTGCCCTCATACACGTTGTCACTGCTCTGCTGGCTCACCTTGTTGGCCTCGAGCAGCAGCCAGCCGGCAGCTTCTGCTACTCCTGCCCCAGACTCCCTCCACTTTTCTGAGTCCTGGGCCAGATATTTGTGTATTTCCATGGAGAAGGGTACCAGCTTCTTCCACACGTTTACCACATCATGAAGGTAGGAGGTTGCTATAGACTGAAGGGTTGTGTCCCTTCAAAATTCATATGTTGAAATCTAATCTCCAACTTGATGGTTTTTGGAGAGGAAGCCTTTGAGAGATGATGAGTATAAAAGAGATCCCAGAGAGTTTCCCCATTCTTCCACCGGGTGAGGTTACAGAGAGAAGGTGGGAATCTACGAAACAGGAAGTGGGCTCTCACCAGACACTGAATCTGTTGGCATCTTGATCTTGGACTTCCCAAAGTCCAGAACTATGAGAAATAAACTTCTATTGTTTATAAGCCACCCAGTCTATGGCATGTTGCTATAGCAGCCTGAATACACTAAGACAGAGGTGGTGTGAGATGAACATGGGTTCTGGTTGTCTTCATGGGTTATTGTTTATCCTTACTCTCCCCGCTTCATGCCTAGCATTTCTTCTTAACTGCTAATCCTGCTGACCTATGGAGACTTCAGGCCCACCACCAGAGGCAAGACAACAGCCTTCCATAGACTTCACCAGCATCCACAATTGCATAAGGACTAATCACTATAATACTTCTTGCTTTTGATATTACTCAGGGTGGTTCTGTTTCTCTGATCAAATCTGAGTGATACAGGGAGACAGACATTGCTCAAAGAATCGTGCAATATACTCTACAGTTACCACTTGGTAGGGATTTCAAGGAGGAGTATGAGCTACAGTGAGATCATACAAATACAGTGCCTTAATTTAGATTGGGGAAGCAAGTGTCAGGGAAAGCCCCTTTGAAGAAGTAATATGTTACCTGAGATCTGGAGTTTGAGTAGACACTAGCCAGGTCAAGAGTTAGACAAGAGGAATAGCAGTGGGCAAGAGCTCTGAGGACTGCCCCACTGGAGGAACTGAAAGAAGATGAGAGTGGCCAGGACAGAGGGAAGGAGGCACTGAGTGGTGGAAGGGCCAGGTCATCAGGGCCCTGTGCCCAGTTCAAGGTCTTGAGGCTTTACTCAACGGGGATATAACAGGAGCAGTTTTCTGTTTTTAAAAGACTTCTCTGGATGCTATGTAAACAAAGTGATTATCTATATATTTGCAGATGATCATCTGTTTGTTGACAATTAAGCATTTTCTATAATGGAATTCAAAATTCAGCACTTGGCTGTCTCTTGAAATAAAAATTACGTGTCAAGAACTCAAGATTGTGGAAAAATAAAGACTTGGCCCCATAGCACTCAAAGCCTGACTATCACATATATGGAAGGCAGCTTAATTGTTATTCTTGATGAATCACATTGTAATATGATAGATGCCTTATGCCTTCACATTTTTGGCAGTAGTGAGCAAGGAAAGCTCTACACTGTCAAGATCGTAACTGCAAAAAATGAATTAGAAAGAGAAGATTATTTGAACCTCAGTTTAAAAACATGCTGACTAGGGCTTCCCTGGTGACACAGTGGTTAAGAATCCACCTGCCAATGCAGGGGACATGGGTTCGATCCCTGGTCTGGGAAGATCCCACATGCCTCAGAGCAACTAAGCCCATGCGCCACGACTACTGAGCCAGAGCTCTAGAACCCACAAGCCACAACTACTGAGCCCATGTACCACAACTACTGAAGCCCACATGCCTAGAGCCCATGCTACACAACAAGAGAAGCCACCGCAATGAGAAGCCTGTGCACTGCAATGAAGCGTAGCCCCCGCTCACCACAACTACAGAAAGTGCACTCGCAGCAACAAAGACCCAAAACAGCCAAAAATAAATTGATTAATTAATTAATTAATTAAAAAAAAACATGCTGACCTTATTCTGACACAGAAGTCTTCGTAAATATCATGAAATCTGTCTCTTTCCGTTAGATCTTGAGTTAACCACATGGCGATAATTTTGCCTGTACAAAACATCTTGTTCTAGCAATGGAGATGCCTTCCACCACCTCTGTTGCACTCCAGATTTTTGTTATCCATTTTTATTTCTTCTAAGGAAGGAGGGTTGGGGCTATAATTCATCAAATTTCAAAACTGTATTTCCAGGACTCTTTGCTAACTTAAATGGCCAAACTCTGAGGCATATAAAGAAAAAAAATAACAGAGGTGATGATGATGATGATGATGATGATGATGATGATGATGGAATATGGAGAAGTAAGGGAAGACTGGCTTAAGAAGAAGTTCTTTAGGAGCTGCAGATGGCGGTGGCGGCGGCTGCCTTTGGGGTTGAGGAGTGGGTTCACAGTAAAGGTGCTAAGAAAGAGAACGTAAGACAGTAAAATAATTAAATATTTTTACTGAGCCGTGTGGCTGACAGGGTCTTGGTGCTCTGGCCGTGTGCCAGGCCAGTGCCTCTGAGGTGGGAGAGCCGAGGTCAGCACATTGGTCCATGAGAGACACCCCAGCTGCACGTAATATCAATCAGCAAGAGTTCTCCCAGAGATCTCCATCTCAACGCTAAGCCCCAGCTCCATTCAACAACCAGCAAGCTACAGTGCTGCACACCCTATGCCAAACAACTAGCAAGACAGGAGCACAGCCCCACCCATTAGCAGAGAGGCTGCCTAAAATCATATAAGGTCACAGACACCCCAAAACACAGCACCAGACATGGTCCTGCCCACCAGAAAGACAAGATCCAGCCTTATCTACCAGAACACAGACACCAGTCCCCTCCAACAGGAAGCCTACACAACCCACTAAACCAAACTTACCCATTGGGGGCAGAAACCAAAAACAATGGAAACTATGAACCTGCAGCCTGCAGAAAGGAGACCCCCAAATACAGTAAGTTAAGCAAAATAAGAAGACAGAGAAATACACAGCAGATGAAGGAGCAAGATAAAAACCCACCAGACCAAACAAATAATGAGGAAATAGGCAGTCTACCTGAAAAAGAATTCAGAGTAATGATAGTAAAGATGATCCAAAAACTTGGAAATAGAATGGAAAAAATACAAGAAACTTTAACAAGGACCTAGGAGAACTAAAGAGCAAACAAACAATGATGAACAACACAATAAATGAAATTTAAAATTCTCTAGAAGGAATCAATAGAGGAATAACTGAAGCAGAAGAACGGACAAGTGACCTGGAAGATAAAATAGTGGAAATAACTACTGCAGAGCAGAATAAAGAAAAAATGAAAAGAATTGAGGACAGTCTCAGAGACCTCTGAGACAACATTAAACGCACCAACAAATGAATTATAGGGGTACCCAAAGAAGAAGAGAGAAAGAAGGGCTGAGAAAATATTTGAAGAGATTAGAGTTGAAAACTTCCCTAATATGGGAAAGGAAATAGTCAAGTCCAGGAAGCACAGAGAGTCCCATAAAAGATAAATCCAAGGAAAAACATGCCAAGACACATATAAACCAAACTATCAAAAATTAAAGAAAAAATATTAAAAACAGCAAGGGAAAAACAACAAATAACATACAAGGGAAACCCCATACGGTTAACAGCTGACCTTTAGCAAAAACTCTGCAAGCCAGAAGGGAGTGGCAGGACATATTTAAAGTGATGAAAGAGAAAAAGCTAAAACCAAGATTACTCTGCCCAGCAAGGATCACATTCAGCTTCGACAGAGAAATTAAAACCTTTACAGACAAGCAAAAGCTAAGAGAATTCAGCACCACCAAACCAGCTTTACAACAAATCCTAAAGGAACTTCTCTAGGCAGGCGACACAAGAGAAGGAAAAGACCTACAATAACAAACCCAAAACAATTAAGAAAATGGTAATAAGAACATACATATCGATAATTACCTTAAATGCAAATGGATTAAATGCTCCCACCAAAAGACATAGACTGGCTGAATGGATACAAAAACAAGGAACATATATATGCTGTCTATAAGAGACCCACTTCAGACCTAGGCACACATACAGACTGAAAGTGAGGGATGGAAAAAATACTCCATACAAATGGAAATCAAATGAAAGCTGGAGTAGCAATTCTCATATCAGAAAAAATATACTTTAAAATAAAGACTATTAGAAGAGACAAAGAAGGACACTACATAATGATCAAGGGATCAATCCAAGAAGAAGATATAATAACTGTAAATATTTATGCACCCAACATAGGAGCACCTCAATACATAAGGCAAATTCTAACAGCCATAAAAGGGGAAATCAACAGTAATACAATCATAGTAGGGGACTTTAATACCCCACTTTCACCAATGGACAGATCATCCAAAATGAAAATAAATAAGGAAACACAAGCTTTAAATGATACATTAAACAAGATGGACTTAATTGATATTTATAGGACATTCCATCCAAAAACAACAGAATACACTTTCTTCTCAAGTGCTCATGGAACATTCTCCAGGATAGATCATATCTTGGGTCACAAATCAACATTGGTAAATTTAGGAAGATTGAAATCCTATCACGTATCTTTGCCGACCACATGCTATGAGACTAGGTATCAATTACAGGAAAAAATCTGTAAAAAATGCAAACACATGGAGGCTAAACAATACACTACTTAATAACCAAGAGATCACTGAAGAAATCAAAGAAGATATAAAAAATAGCTAGGAACAAATGACAATGAAAACAAGACGACCCAAAACCTATGGGATACAGCAAAAGCAGTTCCAAGAGGGAAGTTTATAGCAATACAATCCTACCTCAAGAAACAAGAAACAGGGGTTCCCTGGTGGCGCAGTGGTTGGGAGTCAGCCTGCCGATGCAGGTGACACGGGTTCGTGCCCCGGTCCGGGAAGATCCCACATGCCGTGGAGCGGCTGGGCCCATTGGCCATGGCTGCTGAGCCTGCGCCTCCAGAGCCTGTGCTCCGCAATGGAAGAAACCACAGCAGTGAGAGGTCTGCCTACCGCAAAAAAAAGAAAAAAAGAAAAAACATCTCAAATAAACAACCTAACCTTACACCTAAAGCAATTAAAGAAAGAAGAACAAAAAATACCCCGAAGTTAGCAGAAGGAAAGAAATCATAAAGATCAGATCAGAAAAAAATGAAAAAGAAATGAAGGAAATGATAGCAAAGATCGATAAAACTAAAAGCTTATTCTTTGAGAAGGTAAACCAAATTGATAAACCCTAGACAGACTCATCAAGGAAAAAAGGGAGAAGACTCAAATCAACAGAATTAGAAATGAAAAAGGAGAAGTAACAACTGACACTGAAGAAATACAAAGGATCATGAGCAATTACTATGAGAAACTGTATGCCAATAAAATGAACAACCTGGAAGAAATATACAAATTTTTAGAAAAGCGCAACCTTCTGAGACTGAACCAGGAAAAAATAGAAAATATATAAACAGACTATCACAAGCACTGAAATTGAGACTGTGATTAAAAATCTTCCAACAAACAAAAGCCCAGGAGCAGATGGCTTCACAGGCGAATTCTATTAAACATTTAGAGAAGAGCTAACACCCATACTTCTCAAACTCTTCCAAATTATAGCAGAGGGAGGAACACTCCCAAACTCATTCTACGAGGCCACCATCACCCTGATACCAAAACCAGACAAAGATGTCACTAAAAAAGAAAACTACAGGCCAATATCACTGATGAACATAGATGCAAAAATCCTTAACAAAATACTAGCAAACAGTATCCAACAGCACATTAAAAGGATCATACACCATGATCAAGTAGGATTTATCCCAGGGATGCAAGAATTCTTCAATATATGCAAATCAATCAATGTGACACCATATTAACAAATTGAAGGAGAAAAACCATATGATCATCTTAATAGATGAGGAAAAAGCTTTTGACAAAATTCAACACCCATTTATGATAAAAAAAAAAAAAATCCCTCCAGAAGTTAGGAATAGAGGGAACTTACCTCAACATAATAAAGGCCATATATGGCAAACCAACAGCCAACATTGTTCTCAGTGGTGAAAAACTGAAACGATTTCCTCTAAGATCAGGAAAAAGGCAAGGTTGCCCACTCTCACCACTATTATTCAATACAGTTTTGGAGGTTTTAGCCACAGCAATCAGAGAAGAAAAAGAAATAAAAGGAATCCAAATCAGAAAAGAAGTAAAGCTGTCACTGTTTGCAGATGACATGATACTATACATAAAGAATCCTAAAGATGCTACCAGAAAACTACCAGAGCAAATCAATGACTGTGGTAAAGTAACAGGATACAAAATTAATGCAAAGAAGTCTCTTGCATTCCTATACACTAATGATCAAAAATCTGAAAGAGAAATTAAGGAAACACTCCTATTTACCATGCAACAAAAAGAAAAAAATACCTAGGAGTAAACCTACCTAAAGAGACAAAAGACCTGTATGCAGAAAAGTATAAGACACTGATGAAAGAAATTAAAGATGATACAAACAGGAGAGATATACCATGTTCTTGGATTGGAAGAATCAACATTCTGAAAATGACTATACTACCCAAAGCAATCTACACATTCAATGCAATCCCTATCAGATTACCAATGGCATTTTTCATGAACTAGAACAAAAAGTTTCACAATTTGTATGGAAACACAAAAGACCCCGAATAGCCAAAGCAGTCTTGAGAAAGAAAAATTGAGCTGGAGGAATCTGGCACCCGGACTTCAGACTTTGCGACAAAGCCACAGTAATCAAGACAGTATGGTACTGGCACAAAAACAGAAATATACATCAATGTTACAGGATAGAAAGCCCAGAGATACACCCTTGCACCTGTGGTCACCTAATCTATGACAAAGGAGGCAAGAATATACAATGGAGAAAAGACAGTATCTTCAAGAAATGGTGCTGGGAAAACCGGAGAGCTACATGTTAAAGAATGAAATTGATGGCTTCCCTGGTGGCACAATGGTTAAGAATCTGCCTGCCAATGGAGGGGACACGGGTTTGAGTTTGGGAAGATCCCACATGCCGTGGAAAAACTACGCTCGTGTGCCACAACTACTGAGCCTGGCTCTAGAGCCTGCAAGCCACAACTACTGAGCCCACACGCCACAACTACTGAAGCCTGTGCACCTAGAGCCCGTGCTCCACAACAAGAGAAGCCACGACAATGTGAAGGCTGCGCACCACAATGAAGAGTAGCTCCCACTCACCGCAGCTAGAGAAAGCCTGTGCACAGCACCGAAGACCCATCACAGCCATAAATGAATGAATGAATGAATGAATTTATTTTTTAAAAAAAGAATGAAATTGGAACACTCCTAACACCATACACAAAGATAAACTCAAAGTGGATTAAAGACCACAATATAAGGCCAGACACTATAAAACTCTTGGAGGAAAACATAAGCAAAACACTCTATGACATAAATCACAGCAAGATCCTTTTTGACCCACCTCCTAGAGAAATGGAAGTAAAAACAAAAATAAACAAATGGGACCTAATGAAATTTAAAAGCTTTTGCACAGCAAAGGAAACCATAAACAACATGAAAAGACAACCCTTACAATGGAGAAAATATTTGCAAATGAAGCAACTGACAAAGGATTAATCTCCAAAATTTACAAGCAGCTCATGCAGCTCAATATCAAAAAAACAACCCAATCCAAAAATGGGCAGAAGACCTAAATAGCCATTTCTCCAAAGAAGATATACAGATTACTAACAAACGTGTGAAAGAATGCTCAACATCACTAATCATGAGGGAAATGCAAATCAAAACTACAATGAGATATCACCTCATACCAGTCAGAATGGCCATCATAAAAAAATCTATAAACAATAAATGCTGGAGAGGGTGTGGAGAAAAGGGAACCCTCTTGCACTGTTGGTGGGAATGTAAATTGATACAGCCACTATGAACAGTCTGGAGGTTACTTAAAAAACTAAATCAGAACTACCATACAACCCAGCAATCCCACTACTGGGCATATACTCTGAGAAAACCTTAATTCAATAAGAGTCATGTAGCATAATGCTTATTACAGCTCTATTTACAATATCCAGGACATGGAAGCAACCTAAGTGTCCATAGACAGATGAGTGGATAAAGAAGATGTGGCACATATATATAATGGAATATTACTCAGCCATAAAAAGAAACGAAACTGAGTTATTTGTAGTGAGGTGGATGGACCTAGAGACTGTCATACAGAGTGAAGTAAGTCAGAAAGGTAAAAATAAATACTGTATGCTCACACATATATATATCGAATCTAAAAAAAAACACGGTTCTGAAGAACCTAGGAGCAGAACAGGAATAAAGATACAGACGTAGAAAATGGACTTGAGGACATGGGGAGGGGGAAGGGTAAGCTGGGAGAAAGTGAAAGAGGGGCATGGACTTATATATACTACCAAATGTAAAAGAGACAGCTAGTAGGAAGCAGCCGCATAGCACAGGGAGATAAGCTTTGTGCTTTGTGACCTCCTAGAGGGATGGGATAGGGAGGGTGGGAGGAAGATGCAAGAGCGAGGAGATATGGGGATATATGTATATGTATATATATTTTTTCACTACTATATTTCTGTATGTATCTTTAATTTTGAATTTTTGAATTTTATTTTATTTATATTTTTATACAGCAGGTTCTTATTAGTCATCCATTTTATACACATCAGTGTATGCATGTCAATCCCAAACTCTCAATTCATCATATCACCACCCCCACACCCCGCCGCTTTCCCCCCTTGCTATACATACGTTTGTCCTCTACATCTGTGTCTCAATTTCTGCCCTGCAAACCAGTTCATCTGTACCATTTTTCTAGGTTCCACATGTATGCATTAATACATGATATTTGTTTTTCTCTTTCTGACTTCCTTCACTCTGTATGATACTCTCTAGATCCATGCATGTCTCTACAAATGACCAATTTCATTCCTTTTTATGGCTAATATTCCATGGTATATAGGTACCACATGTTCTTTAGCCATTCGTCTGTCAGTGGGCATTTAGGTTGCTTCCATGACCTGGCTATTGTAAATAGTGCTGCAGTGAACATTGGGATGCATGTGTCTTTTTGAATTATGGTTTTCCCTGGGTATATGCCCAGTAGTGGGATTGCTGGGTCGTATGGTAGTTCTATTTTTAGTTTTTTAAGGAACCTCCATACAGTTCTCCATAGTGGCTGTATCAATTTACATTCCCAGCAACAGTGCAAGAGAGTTCCCTTTTCTCCATGCCCTCTCTAGCATTTGTTGTTTGTAGATTTTCTGATGATGCCCATTCTAACTGGTGTGAGGTGATACCTCATTGTAGTTTTGATTTGCGTTTCTCTAATAATTAGTGATGTTGAGCAGCTTTTCATGTGCTTCGTGGCCATCTGTATATCTTCTTTGGAGAAATGTCTATTTAGGTTTTCTGCCCATTTTTTGATTAGGTTGTTTTTTTTTTGTTTGTTCTGTTTGTTTGTTTGTTTTGCGGTACGCGGGCGTCTCACTGCTGTGGCCTCTCCCGTTGTGGGGCACAGGCTCCGGACGCGCAGGCTCAGCGGCCATGGCTCACGGGCCCAGCCGCTCCACGGCATGTGGGATCCTCCCGGACCGGGGCACGAACCCGTGTCCCCTGCATCGGCAGGCAGACTCTCAACCACTGCGCCACCAGGGAAGCCCCAGGTTGTTTGTTTTTTTTAATATTGAGCTGCATGAGCTGTTTATATATTTTGGAGATTAATCCTTTGTCCGTTGATTCATTTGCAAATATTTTCTCCCATTCTGTGGGTTGTCTTTTTTATGGTTTCCATTGCTGTGCCAAAGCTTTGATATTTCATTAGGTCCCATTTGTTTATTTTTGTTTTATTTCCATTACTCTAAGAGGTGGATCAAAAAAGATCTTGCTGCAATGTATGTCAAAGAGTGTTCTTCCTATGTTTTCCTCTAAGAGTTTTATAGTGTCCAGTCTTACATTTAGGTCTTTAATCCATTTTGAGTTTATTTTTGTGTGTGGTGTTAGGGAGCTTTCTAATTTCATTCTTTTACATGTAGCTGTCCAGATTTCCCAGCACCACTTATTGAGGAGACTGTCTTTTCTCCATCATATATCCTTGCCTCCTTTTCATAGACTAGTTGACCATAGGTTCGTGGGTTTATCTCTGGGCTTTCTATCTTGTTCCATTGATCTATATTTCTGTTTTTGTGCCAGTACCATATTGTCTTGATTACTGTAGCTTTGTACTATAATCTGAAGTCAGGGAGTCAGATTCCTCCATCTCCGCTAGTTTCCCTCAGGACTGCTTTGGCTATTCAGGGTCTTCAGTGTCTTCATATAAATTTTATGATTTTTTTGTTCCAGTTCTGTGAAACATGCCATTGGTAATATTTTTTTAACATCTTTATTGGGGTATAATTGCTTTACAATGGTGTGTTAGTTTCTGCTTTATAACAAAGTGAATCAGTTATACATATACATATGTTCCCATATCTCTTCCCTCTTGCGTCTCCCTCCCTCCCACCTCCCTAGCCATTGGTAATTTGATAGGGATTGCATTGAATCTGTAGATTGCTTTGGGTAGTAGAGGCATTTTCACAATATTGATTCTTCCAATCCAAGAACATGGTATATCTCTCTATCTGTTTGTATCATCTTTAATTTCTTTCATCAGTATCTTACAGTTTTCTGCATAAGAGGTCTTTTGTCTCCCTATGTAGGTTTATTCCTAGGTATTTTATTCTTTTTGTTGCAATGGTAAATGGGAATGTTTCCGTAATTTCTCTTTCAGATATTTCATCATTAGTGTATAGGAATGCAAGAGATTTCTGTGCATTAATTTTGTATCCTGCTACTTTACCAAATTCATTGATTAGCTCTAGTAGTTTTCTGGTGGCATCTTTAGGATCCTGTATGTAGTATCATGTCATCGAAGAACAGTGACAGTTTTACTTTTTCTTTTCCAATTTCTATTCCTTTTTTTAAAAAATTTTTTTTGCGTTACGCAGGCCTCTCACTGTTGTGGCCTCCCCCGTTGTGGAGCACAGGCTCCGGACATGCAGGCTCTGCGGCCATGGCTCACGGGCCCAGCCGCTCCACGGCATATGGGATCTTCCCAGACCAGGACACGAACCCGCATCCCCTGCATCGGCAGGCAGATTCTCATCCACTGCACCACCAGGGAAGCCCTCTATTCCTTTCATTTCTTTTTCTTCTCTGATTACTGTGGCTAAGACTTCCAAAACTATGTTGAATAACAGTGGTGAGAGAAGACATCCTTATCTTGTTCTTGATCTTAGAGGAAATACTTTCAGTTTTTCACCATTGAGAATGATGTTTTGTGTGGGTTTGTCATATATGGACTTTATTATGTTAAGGTATGCCAACTTTCTGGAGAGTTTTTATCATAAATGGGTGTTGAATTTTGTCAAAAGCTTTCTCTGCATCTGTTGAGATGATCGTATGGATTTTCTTCTTCAATTTGTTAATATGGTGTATCACATTGATTGATTTGCATATATTGAAGAATCCTTGCATCCCTGGGATAAATCCCATCTGATTATAGTGTATGATCCTTTTAATGTGTTGTTGGATTCTGTTTGCTAGTATTCTTTTGAAGATTTTTGCATCTATATTCATCAGTGATATTGGTCTGTAATTTTCTTTTTTTGTAGTATCATTGTCTGATTTTGGTATCAGGGTGATGGTGGTCTCATAGAATGAGTTTGGGAGTGTTCCTTCCTCTGCAATTTTTTGGAAGAGTTTGAGAAGTATGGGTGTTAGCTCTTCTCTAAATGTTTAATAGAATTCACCTGTGAAGCCATCTGGTCCTGGGCTTTGGTTGTTGGAAGATTTTTACTCACAGTTTTAATTTTATTGCTTGTGATTGGTCTGTTCATATTTTCTATTTCTTCCTGGTTCAGTCTTGGAAGTTTATACCTTTCTAACAATTTGTCCATTTCTTCCAGGTTGTCTATTTTATTGGCATAGAGTTGCTTGTAGTAGTCTCTTAGGATGCTTTGTGTTTCTGCGGTGTCTGTTGTAACTTCTCCTTTTTCATTTCTATGTTTATTGATTAATGTCCTCTCCCTCTTTTTCTTGATGAGTCTGGCTAATGGTTTATCAATTTTGTTTATCTTCTCAAAGAACCAGCTTTTAGCTTTATTGATCTTTGCTATTGTTTTCTTTGTTTCTATGTCATTTATTTCTGCTCTGATCTTTATGATTTCTTTCCTTCTGCTAACCTTGGGTTTTGTTTGTTCTTCTTTCTCTAGTACCTTTAGGTGTAAGCTTAGATTGTTTGAGATTTTTCTTATTTCTTGAGGTAGGCTTGTATTGCTATAGACTTCCCTCTTAGAACTGCTTTTGCCACATCCCATAGGTTTTTGATCATCGTGTTTTCATTGTCATTTGTCTCTAGGTAGTTTTTGATTTCCTCTTTGATTTCTTCAGTGATCTCTTGGTTATTTAGTAACATATTGTTTAGCCTCCATGTGTTTGTGTTTCTTACATTTCTTTCCCTGTAATTGATTTCTAATCTCATAGCATTGTGGTCAGAAAATATGCTTGACACGATTTCAATTTTCTTAACTCCACTGAGGCTTGATTTGTTATCCAAGATGTGATCTATCCTGGAGAATGTTCCGTGCGCACTTGAGAAGAAAGTGTAATCTGTGGTTTTTGGTTGGAATTTCCTGTAAATATCAATTAAATCTATCTGGTCTGTTGTGTCATTTAAAGTTTGTGTTTCCTTATAAATTTTCTGTTTGGATGATCTGTCCAGTGGTGTAAGTGAGGTGTTAAAGTCCCCCACCATTATTGTGTTACTGTTGATTTCCTCTTTTACAGCTGTTAGCAGTTGCCTTACGTATTGAGGTGCTCCTATGTTGGGTGCATATATATTTATACTTGTTATATATTTTTCTTGGATTGATCCCTTGATCATTATGCAGTGTCCTTCCTTGTCTCTTGTAACATTTTTTATTTTAAAGTCTATTTTATCAGATATGAGTATTGCTACTCTAGCTTTCTTTTGATTTCCATTTGTGTGGAATATCTTTTTCGATCCCCTCACTTTCAGTCTGAATGTGTCCCTAGTTCTGAAGTGGGTCTCTTATAGACAGCATATATATGGGTCTTGTTTTTGTATCCATTAAGCAAGCCTGTGTCTTTTGTTTGGAGCCTTTAATCCATTTACGTTTAAGGTAATTATCGATATGTATGTTCCTTTTACCATTTTCTTAATCATTTTGGGTTTTGTTTTTGTAGGTCCTTTTCTTCTCTTGTGTTTCCCACTTAGAGAAGTTCCTTTAGGATTTGTTGTAAAGCTGGTTTGGTGGTGCTGAATTCTCTTAGCTTTTGCTTGTCTCTAAGGGTTTTGATTTCTCCATTGAATCTGAATGAGATCCTTGCCAGGTAGAGTAATCTTGGTTGTAGGTTCTTCCCTTTCATCACTTTAAGTATATCATGCCACTCCCCTTTGGCTTGTAGAGTTTCTTCTGTGAAATCAGCTGTTAACCCTATGGGACTTCCCTTGTATATTATTTGTCATTTTTCCCTTGCTGCTTTCAATAATTTTTCTTTGTCTTTAATTTTTGCCAATTTGAGTACTGTGTATCTCGGCATTTTTCTCCTTGGGTTTATCCTGTATGGGACTCTCTGCATTTCCTGCACTTGGATAGCTATGTCCTTTCCCATGTTAGGGAAGTTTTTGAAGGAAATCTCTTCAAATATTTTCTCTGGTCCTTTCTCTCTTGTCCTTCTGCGACCCCTGTAATGTGAACGTTGTTGCATTTAATGTTGTCCCAGAGATCTCTTAGGCTGTCTTCATTTCTTTTCATTCTTTCTCCTTTATTCTGTTCTGTAGCGGTGAATTCCACCATTCTGTCTTCCAGGTCACTTATCCGTTCTTCTGCCTCAGTTGTTCTGCTATTGATTCCTTCTAGTGTAGTTTTCATTTCAGTTATTGTATTGTTCATCTCTGTTTGTTTGTTCTTTAATTCTTCTAGATCTTTTTTAAACATTTTTTGCATCTTCTCGATCTTTGCCTCTATTATTTTTCCAAGGTCCTGGATCATCTTCACTATCATTATTCTGAATTCTTTTTCTGGAAGGTTGCCTATCTCCACTTCATTTAGTTGTTTTTCTGGGGTTTTATCTTGTTGCTTCATCTGGTACATAACCCTCTGCCTTTTTATCCTGTCTATCTTTCTGTGAATGTGGTTTTTGTTCCACAGGTGGCAGGATTGTAGTTCTTCTTGCTTCTGCTGTCTGCCCTCTGGTGGATGAATCTATCTAAGAGGCTTGTGCAAGTTTCCTAATGGAAGGGACTGGTGGTGGGTAGAGCTTGCTGTTGCTTTGGTGGGCAGAGCTCAGTAAAACTTTAATCCGCTTGACTGCTAATGGGTGGGGCTGGGTTCCCTCCCTGTTGGTTGTTTGGCCTGAGGCGACCCAACACTGGAGCCTACCCAGCCTCTTTGGTGGGGCTAATGGTGGACTCTGGGAGGGCTCATGCCAAGGATTACTTCCCAGAACTTCTGCTGCCAGTGTCCTTGTTCTCACTGTGAGACAGAGCCACCCCCCACCTCTGTAGGAGACCCTCCAACACTAGCAGGTTGGTCTGCGTCAGTCTCCCCTGGGGTCACTGCTCCTTCCCCTGGGTCCCACTGTGCACACTACTTTATGTGTGCCCTTTAAGAGTGGAGTCTCTGTTTCCCCCAGTCCTGTCGGAATCCTGCAATCAAATCCTACTAGCCTTCAAAGTCTGATTCTCTAGGAATTCCTCCTCCCGTTGCCGGACCCTCAGGTTTAGAAGCCTGATGTGGGGCTCAGAACCTTCACTCCAGTGGATGGACTTCTGTGGTATAAGTTCTCCAGTTTGTGAGTCACCCACCCAGCAGTTATGGGATTTGATTTTATTGTGATTGTGCCCCTCCTACCATCTCATTGTGTCCTCTCCTTTGTCTTTGGATGTGAGATATCTTTTTTGTTGAGTTCCAGTGTCTTCCTTTCGATGATTGTTCAGCAGTTAATTGTGATTCTGCTGTTCTCGCAAGAGGGAGTGAGAGCACGTCCTTCTACTCCGCCATCTTGAACCAATCTCCTGTATATGTATATCTGATTCACTTTGTTATAAAGCAGAAACTAACACACCATTGTAAAGCAATTATACTTCAATAAAGATGTTAAAAAAAAAAAGGGAAGACGCTCTTTCAATGGAAAGGCTTAAAGAAAATACAATTATGGGATGGGTTGTTTTTCCCAGAGACAGAAAACTCTAATAATGAAGACTGATAAATACTAAAAAGTAAAGAGATAAGAAACAGGAGGTTATTATAATGGGTCTGATGAATAAAAGGGCTGTGGCAGTGGGAACAAATTGTAGCAGAGATGCGCAAATCTTTTAAGAAGTAAAGGCAAAAAGACCTGGAGTTTGCGGGAATTTTAACGGGAGAGGAGACATGGTGACTCAGTAATTATATCAAGTTTGAAACTGAGAGTTCTGGAGAATGGTAGAGATTTTTTTTATTTCAAAAAATTTTTGAGATTGAGTAGTGCTAATGAAGAATATGGTAACTCTGGGCCTTCTCTTTAGGTTAAGCAGAAGAACTGAGATTCCTTTTAAACTATCACAGAATTTCCATTGTCTTCAGATATTCAAATGCAATCAAAACTACTTCATTCTAGAGACTCTTGAGACCTCAGATATTTGAGAATGGAAAGCTTTATTTTTTCAGAATAACACAACATATGGACATGGTCTCTCAAGCCAGAATTGGTATGGCCTTTAATGGCCTTAGGTCTTCCCCTTTTTTAAGTTTGTAGCCTTGGTGAATTAATGCAGAGGGAAAGTATTTCAGAATGGAATTGCCATGATAATGACATGATTGGTATTTTGATTCTTTGTATTCGCCTGAACTACCTGTAGTTACATCTATGACAAATAGTATTATAAGAATATCACCATGCACTTGGATATTCTCCTACTCAGATTACAGGCTGCCCTTGGTATTCACTGGAACTAGGTTTTCCCCAAAGGCACGTGTTCTGGGGAAAAAAGAGTGTGTGAGCTGTTTGTATATTTTGGAGATTAATCCTTTGTCAGTTGCTTTGTTTGCAAATATTTTCTCTCATTCTGAGGGTTGTCTTTTTGTTTTGTTTATGGTTACCTTTGCTGTGCAAAAGCTTTTAAGTTTCATTAGGTCCCATTTGTTTATTTTTGCTTTTATTTCCATTATTCTAGGAGGTGGGTCAAAAAAGATCTTGCTGTGATTTATGTCATAGAGTGTTCTGTCTATGTTTTCCTCTAAGAGTTTCATAGTGTCTGGCCTTACATTTAGGTCTTTAATCCATTTTGAGTTTATTTTTGTGTATGGTGTTAGGGAGCAATTCTAATTTTTTTCTTTTACACGTAGCTGTCCAGTTTTTCCAGCACAACTTACTGAAGAGACTGCCTTTTCTCCATTGTATATTCTTGCCTCCTTTGTCATAGATTAGGTGACCACAGGTGCAAGGGTTTATCTCTGGGCTTTCTATCCTGTTCCATTGATCTATATTTCTGTTTTTGTGCCAGTACCATACTGTCTTGATTACTGTAGCTTTGTAGTATAGTATGAAGTCAGGGAGCCTGAATGTCCATCAACAGAGGAATGGATAAAGAAGGTGTGATACATATATACAATGGAATATTACTAAGCCATGAAGAGGAATGAAATACTGTCATTTGCAGAGACATGGGTAGACCTAGAGATGGTCATACAGAGTGAAATAAGTCAGAAAGAGAAAAACAAATATCGTATATTATTGCTTATGTGTGGAATCTAGAAAAATGGTACAGATGAACTTATTTGCAAAGCAGAAATAGACACAGCTGTAGAGAACAAACTTGTGGATACCAAGGGGGGAAGTGTTGGTAGGATGAATTGGGAGATTGGGATTGACATATATACACTACTATGTATAAAGTAGATAACTAATGAGAACCTATTGTATAGCACAAGGAACTCTACTCAGTGCTCTGTGGTGACCTAAATGGGAAGGGAACCTAAAAAAGAGGGGGTATATGTATATGTATAGCCAATTCACTTTGCTGTGCAACGGAAACTAACACAGCATTGTAAAGCAACTATACTCCAATAAAAATAAAAATAAAACAATGTGCGAGGAGGAGATGGTATTTGGTGCCAGCCTCCACCTACCTCCACCCATCCCCTCCTCTACCTAGTACGCCAGTCCCAGTTTGAGTGATCTTTTCTCTTGCACCTCATGGAATTCTAACTCACCTTTTCCCTGTCTGGGCCTTTCTCTGATCCTAGACTCTGTAAGTAGGAGAATAGATTCCATTATTTACGTGGTTGGCAAGAGAAAAAATAGCAATTCTTATCTATGACGAAAAGCTCCTCAGATGGGGGAGTTGTGAACATTCCATTAGTTCACTCAGAGAAGTAAAAAAGGTTGGGAATCTGGGAGTAAGAATTATGTTTTTAAACTGTAAAGTGTATTCTGCTGTAGTTTCTTTGGATTCAGTTACTGAGGGCTGGTGGCTCCAACTCTAGGGCCCTAAGAGGGAGCTGGTAGAGTTTGTTGTGCAGCACATGCCCTGATTCTAGAAAGCTTCTGGAAAGAGACTTCATTGGCACTTCCCAGTGCTAGGCGTTTGGAGTCCGTTCCTTTTTTCTTTTTTTTCAACATAAAAACGGTATCAGTTTCAGCCTTCATTCTCTTTTAAGGCTACCATGGATATTCAAAATCTTCAAACTTTTTCCTCCCAGCTTTCTCCGTTCCACTGACGTGCACAAATCACTAAGTTGCTTTAAAACCTTTTTATCTTTGGAAAGACTAGAGCTCCAGAAAATCTGGGCAATTCTTAATCAAGACTAACCCAAGAGGTATTGTTTAATGGGTACAAAGTTTCAGTTTGGGATGATGAAAAATCTCTGGAAATGTATAGTGGTGATGGTTGCACAACAATGTGAATATACTTAATGCCACTGAATTGAATGCTTAAAAATGGTTAAAATGATAAATTTTACATTATGGGTATTTTACCACAATTTAAAAAAGTCAGGTTGGTGGTTACCTCAAGAAGGAGCTACGGATGGGAGTATTTTGGAAGGACCTGGCATTTTCTGTTTTTCCTCTAGTGTTTACATGTCTGTTTAGTAATTATTATATTTACCTTTGCTTTGTATTCCAGCATAAAATTATGTTATATTTCTTAGTAAAAAGAAATATAAAATTGTCTGAGTTGAAGCAATATCTTCTCTTAGTTCTCTGTCTGAGGCATGTCTGGCTCCTTTTCATCCTCTGTAGCCATCAGGATAGCACCGTGGTTGGGCACAGCTTCCGAGGTCAGAGAGCTTGGGGTTTGCATCCTGGTTCTGGTTCTTGCAGCTGTGCGACACTGAAGGAGTTCTTAAGGTTCTAGGATTCACCTCCTCATCCGTAAAATCGTGATAACAATAGTAACTTCATCATCAGGCCGATGTGAGGATTTTTGAGTAAATGATGTATGTTAAGTGTTAGCTATGGTTGCTGGGACACAGTAAACTGTCTAAAAATGGTTGGCAATTGTTATTGCCCCGTTGTAATTGCATCTCATCCCTTTCCATCCCCCTACCTCTACCTAATCCAAATTCCTTTAAAATGGATGTCTTTTCTCTATATTTCTTATGCTTTGGATTCTAGGGTTAGAAAGTTGGGGTTCTCTTGGCAGTGAAAGAGGGTACCTATCTACCTGGCTTGTCTTAATTCTCTTGCCATAGAGAAGCAACCACCATCTTTGTTTAGTAATCAGTTCAGGAGCTCAATAAATGCAATGAATAGTCTCTGTAAAATGGTAGCCAACCAGAGGAATGAATGGGGCATGGTCACTTACAGAATGAATAGCTTATCGCTCAATTCCTGATGCAAACTAAACATGAGTTGCAAACTTGAAGGCAAATTAAGTCCCCAAAAGCAATGGACTAGGAAAAGAGAATGGAGTAGTATTTTACTTTGATGATAGCATTATTTGACAAAATTGATTACTCCATTAACGGCACCTTTTTATGTTTCAGGCTTTGTTTTGGATACAAAGCATACATCAATAAAAATGATCAGATAAAAATCCCTTGTGGACTTACATCCTGGTAAGGAAAAAAATAGATAGATAGATAGATAGATAGATAGATAGATAGATAGATAGATAGATAGATAGATAGATAAATAAACTTTACAGCACTAGAAGGTGATAACTACTTCAGAGAAAAATATAGAGTAGGATAAAAAGGATCAGAATGAGAAAAGAGAATGGAATGTTGTTTGCATTTTTGAATATTTTGGTCAGCAGACATTTGAACAAAATCGTGAAGGATCTGAGAGAGTGAACCACAGGGACATTTGGAGGAGAAAAATTACAAGCCGAGGGAACACGCTGTACAAATGCCTCCAAAGCAGAAGTATGTCTGGCTTGGGCAAGGAACAATAAGGAAGCCAGTGTAGAGGCCAGAAATAATAATAATGATAGGAATAAAGTAGCTAATTTCTGCTGAGCCCTCAACTCTGAGCAGTCTTCTAAGCATTATTATATATAATCTTCAAAACCTTCTCACAATGTAGGCAGAGTTATTCCTTCCATTTTATAGATAAATAAGCCAAGATCGTTAAGACGTTGAATAATTTGCACAAGATTACACAGCTAGCAACCACTGGAGCCGGATGTCTCCAATTCCAAAGCTCACGTTCTTAGCCACAACACTTTTTGCATTACATCTTTGTCCGGAGGTCAAGACTGGATTAGCTCTACTCTGTTCCCCACTTGTCAAAACTGTGCAGTTCTTTGTTCTGACCTCTTTACTGATTCACTTGTCCTTTAGATGCATTTTATTTTACTTTATAAATCTATTTATTTTATTTATTTTTATTTTGGGCTGTGTTGGTTTTCATTGCCGCGCATGGGCTTTTCTCTAGTTGCGGTGAGCGGGGGCTACTCTTAGTTGCCGTGCGTGGGCTTCTCATTGCGGTGGCTTCTCTTGTTGCGGAGCACGGGCTGTAGGCACACAGGCTCAGTAGTTGTGACGCACAGGCTTAGTTGCTCCGCGGCATGTGGGATCTTTCCGGACTAGGGCTCGAACCCATGTCCCCTTCACTGGCAGGAGGATTCTTAACCCCTGTGCCACCAGGGAAGCCCTAGATGCATTTTAATTCAAATACAGAGTATAACATGTTAGCAGGGGTTTTCCATGGCCCCTTTACCATCTTGTGACATTTCCAAATTCTTTCCTCTTCTTTCCCATTCTGATCCTCCATAATTTTACCAGCTCTTCCTTTGCATACAAACCAGCCTCAAGCAGAAATCTATACACCAGAGGGTACCCACATCCTCTTTGGGCTTCTTCCTCCAAAGATGTCTGGTGGAGCCTCTTCGGATTAAGTTTTACTTCGTGAATATAGGATTGTGAGCACTCATACGCAGAGACATTGCTTTTGCAAGTTATTTTAGTAAATCCTTTTTCCTTCCTCCTTTTATTTTTTATTTAAATTTACTTATTTATTGTAATTTTGGCTGCGTTGGGTCTTCGTTACCATGTGGAGGCTTCTCATTGCAGTGGCTTGTGGAGCACAGGCTCCAGGCACGTGGGCTTCAGTAGTTGTGGCATGTGGGCTTCAGTAGTTGTGGCTCATGGGCTCTAGAGTGCAGGCTCAGTAATTGTGGCGCATGGGCTTAGTTGCTCCGCAGCATGTGGGATCTTCCCAGACCAGGGCTCGAACTCATGTCCCCTGCATTGGCAGGCAGATTCTTAACCACTGCACCACCAGGGAAGTCCCTATTTATTTATTTTTATATACAGTTTTAAAGATTCACCTCAGTCTTTGATAGTATTACTTTAAAAATTTCTAAATTCTCAACCCTATCTACCACCTTCTTTTTTTTTTTTTTTTTTTTTTTTTCGGTACGCGGGCCTCTCACCGCTGTGGCCTCCCCCATTGCGGAGCACAGGCTCCGGACGTGCAGGCCCAGCGGCCATGGCTCACGAGCCCAGCCGCTCCGCGGCATGTGGGATCTTCCCGGAACGGGGCACGAACCCGTGTCCCCTGCATCGGCAGGCGGACTCTCAACCACTGCGCCACCAGGGAAGCCCTATCTACCACCTTCTTAATCAAATGCAAAGTAGATTAAAAATAAAGCCAGGAAATTGTACTGAAGTTTTAAAAGTCTGTTCACTTCTCTGTCCATTGATGAATGTTTCTCATCAGAATTCCTATGAGCATTATCCCTGTCCAAATTAAATCATCTCCTTCTCTCTTCAAAGAAAACACAAGAGGATTGAACTACTTTTCCTTCTTCAATATGTATAAAATATTTTCTCCTGGTAAAAGTGTTTGTCAAATTTCAAACCAGAATCAGAAGGACAGAATGTTCATTCCTCTATTAGGTTATAAAATCCTTGAGCTAGAAAGACAATGATCTTGACAAGGAAGAAATTCATCTTTTTGCATTAGTAACTGAACTGAAATGGAAAAAAAGAGAGTGGAAAATTTGGATATTTTCCCCATGAAGAACATGTAAAATTACAATTGCTTGGCTATTGGTATACTTGGAATGGGTATTGAAATAGATATGGGTGAAGGAAACCATGAGTTTTGTGAATAATGCTTTTTAAAGGAAGTTCTAGTTTTTAAAAAATGGAAAGACAAGTATGTTGACCAAATTTTTGAGACTGATGGCATTAACTTGAATGGCAGAAAGCCAATCTATGGTAATTGCTTTCTTCAGAAGCTAAAGGTACATTTACTTTTTAAATCATATGGAAAAATCAGGCATAGGGAGTAGCCAAGCACAAGTTATCATATTCCAAGTGGAAGCCAAATGGTTCTTAGACTGTGACATATACAATAGTACCCATGGAAATGGCCTGACTCAGCTCTTCCCTCGAAAACCTCTCCAGGTTTCTTTGCCTTCCTAGAATGACTGAAACTGATATGTCCCTAAATAGACATGACTTTACACACTTTCTTCTTTCTTCTTTCATGGAAATTTTCAAATAGATACAAAATGAGAGAGATCATTTTAATGAATCCTCAGCTCTTATCACACAGCTTCAACCACTATCAACACATGGTCAATCTTATTTCATCTATACATCATCCTCTTAACACCCTTTCATACAATTTTGAAGCGTGTCTAAGAGAGCATATCATTTCATTTGTAAATATACAATTTCTTCTCAAGTTTAAAGAGTTGTAGTCTGAAACAGGCAGTAAATCAATGTTAAAGAAAATGGTGAAGTCACTCCCATCTTAAATGTGCTTCCTGATTCCACTGGCTCACCATAGCTTCTCATTTTAGCCCAAGAAAGATAAGAGCACAGTTTTAACCAAGACTAGTAGTCAATCTATTGGAAAAACAAAGTCAAGAAGGTGAAGATTCACTGTCATATATAATAGATGCACATAATTATTTTTGTCTGCCTAGCATCTGAATACCATTTTCTGTCTTTGGAGACTTCTACACGTTGAAGCATCATAGAAGAAAAATCTGTTTCCCACTGTAGGAGCTGAAAATGCAGAAGCTCGCTTTTCCAGCTCTATTGTATCTAGAGCCATGGCCATAATGGAGGCTTAGCCATGAGACACACCTGCCCCAGATTGCAAAAAGGAGTTGGTGACCCAAAGAAGAACGGACACAGCGAGGCTGCTGTGGATGCAGCGGCTGTGGCAGCCATGTCCATTTTGTGGGTAGGGAGGGAAGAGGAGGAATACAGTGGGAGACAGTGACAGTGGTGCCAGTATCTGAGTTCAGCTTCAGCGTATACAGCCTATTGATGTATGCTCAGCCATGAAATCAATGTGGGACCAGGTTGTAAATATGATTATGGCTGGGGTGCTAGCTGAATAGTTTCCAAGCTGGCTTTTCAGCTCTGCTGGCCATTCTTTGAGCTACCAATATTTTTTTGACTAAATTATTCTCTGTATAATCAATGTTTCTGTTTTTGCTATCAAGAAACCCGACTGATGCACCTGGAGTTTATGCCAAACTTTAAATAAGCACCTCAAAGGGACCCTAAAATATAAGATGGATTAAGGAAGAAATAGAGAGGAGACCAAAAATTATTCAAAGATCACCAACAAAAAGCTGGTAGAAACATATCGCAGTAGCAGTTTGAATAATTGTAGAGCAGTTCTGTTGGTGTGGTAGTTGAAGTTTTTTTCACTGCATTCCATTTGAACTTCTTGGTTCAAGGCATTGTTGATATATAACAGCGTTCATCAAACATCGCCTATAAGAGTAAAACATGTAGGAAGAAAAGTCACCTTAAATATCCACCAGTTGGATTGGCCACATTAAGACAAACTCTGCTACACTTGTCTCTTCCACTGCCCATCCCACCCCCTCTTCTGCCAAAAGTTAATGGTTTTGGAAAAATGTCAGCGACACAATTTTAAGTTAAAAAAAAAAAAAGCATGAAAACCCAACATCAAGCTAGATAGAAGAACAGTCCCAAGTATAGCCCCATTTCTGAAAGGTTCGTGTTTGTGAATATATACAGTATGTAAATATAAACACAGCAGAACTTCATGATGACCCTCAGTGGGAGACAGGAATAAAGAGATAATTTTTATTTGTTTTTTTCCCATAAGCTTTATGTATTAGTTTCCTATTGCTGCTGTAACAAATTACCGCAAATTTAGTGGCTTAAAACAACACAAATTTATGATCCTACAATTCTGGAGGTCAGAAGTCTGAAACAAGGGACTTCACTGGTGGCACAGTGGTTAAGAACCCTCCTGCCAATGCAGGGGACATGGGTTCGAGCCCTGGTCTGGGAAGATCCCACATGCTGCAGAGCAACCAAGCCTGTGAGCCACAACTACTGAGCCCACATGCCACAACTACCGAAGCCTGTGTGCCTAGAACCCATGCTCCACAGAGAAGAGCCGCCGCAGTGAGAAGCCCATGCACCGCAACAAATAGTAGCCCCTGCTCACCGCAACTAGAGAAAGCCCACAGGCATCAACGAAGACCCAACACAGCCAAAAATAGATAAATAAATAAATATATTTTTTTAAAAAAGAAGTCTTAAATGAGCCTTATTGGGCTTAAGAGGTCAGCAGGGCTGTTTTCCTTCTGGAGGCTGCAGGAGAGAATCTGTTTTCTTAACCTTTTCCATCTTCTAGATGCTACCCACAATCCTTGGAGTGTGACCTCTTCCTTCATCTTCCAAGTACATCACTCCAACCTCTGGTCCCCTCATCACATCTCCTTTTCTGACTTTATCCTCTTGCTCCCTCTTTCACAGGCCCTTGTGATTACATCAAGCTCACTTGGATAATCCAAGAAAATCTTCCCGTCTCATGACCCTTAACTTAATTATATCTGCAGAGTCCCTTTTGCCATGAAAGTTAACATATTCATAGGTTCCAGAGATTAGGACTTTAGGAGGCCATTATTCTATCTATCACACATTCTAAAAACAATCTAATGTTATTGAGAATTTATTTTTTCCCTTGAAGCCTTGTTCTCAATAGTTTAATAGTTTTATAGCGTAATTGTAAAATTCCTACAAAGCCTCAACTAGAGTGCAGTATTTAAGCCAAATAGATTAAATGATTAGTTTTCATTTTTGTCACTTTCTTTTTTTTTTTACAAAAATAATATGTTTTTTTCAAACCCAAGATAATGCTAGAAATTAAAGAATTTATAGTTCCCCGTATTTCCTTTCTTTTCATTCTCTGTGGCTTTTTTTATATCACAGTTACATTTTTTCATTTGACAAAATGTCTTGAAAGTATTGTTCAGTATAGGTATGGTTGACATTGAATCCATTTTCTCACTTCTTAAAGACAGATATTGTGCTAAGTGTCATTGAATATATACCAACAAATGCCATTAACAATAATATAAATAACAAAGATAGTAACTTTTTTTACCATTTTTTTGTCAAATGTTTTTCAGATTTTTTTTTCATGTGGACCATTTTTAAAGTCTTTATTGAATTTGTTACAATATGGCTTCTGTTTTATGTTTTGGGTTTTTGACCACAAGGCATGTGAGATCTTAGCTCCCTGACCAGGGATTGAACCCACACCCCCTGCATTGGAAGGCAAAGCCTTAACCACTGGACTGCCAGGGAAGTCCATTTTGAACCATTTTGTATCCTTCCTTTCATTTATTTTTTTAATTAATTTTTATTGGAGTATATTTGCTTTACAATGTTGTGTTAGTTTCTACTGTTTTAAGTAATAATTCATCAATGCATAAAGAAGATGTGGTATATATACACAGTGCAATACTACTCAGCTATAAAAAAGAATGAAATAATGCCATTTGCAGCAACGTGGATGGACCTAGAGATTATCATATTAAGTGAAGTTATATTAAGTGAAGTTAAGTCAGAAAGAGAAAGACAAATACCATATGATATCACTTATATGTGGAATCCAAAATATGACACAAATGAACTTATTTACAAAACAGAAACAGCTCACAGATGTAGAAAAACTTAACGATTACCAAAGGGGAAAAGGGGTGGGGGAGGGATAAATTAGGAGTTTGGGATTAGCAGATACGAAGTACTATATATAAAATAGGTAAACAACAAGGTCCTACTGTATAGCAGAGGGAACTATATTCAATATCCTGTAATAAACCATAATGGAAAAGAATATGAAAAAGAATATATGTGTGTGTGTGTATAACTGATTCACTTTGCTGTACACCAGAAACTAACACAACATTGTAAATCAACTATACTTCAATAAATAAACCATCAAATGCTAATATTTACATTAAAGATATACGGCTTTTGATGCCTTTAAAATTTGGCCCAAATGGTAGATAATAATAGAATAATTTCTAGTTCAAGTGTGCTTTATGCTTGAAAACAGAAATTCATGATTAATATATTTTTGTTTAACTACCTATAACTATTAATGGTTGGGAAAGAAATATTTCTTCCAATGTAAAAGGATTCTCAGTTTCTGTTGCTGTTATATAAAATAATATCAAATCGCCATCTCCTGATTTACAGAATATCTGATGGAAAAATACTCACTAATAACAATCTGTACAGTTAGGGATGCTCTCTCCAAGGATAAATGTGATTAACGGGCTTGCTAAATAACTCAGCTAGAAAAAAAAAAATAGACAACATAGCTTTCATTTGTCAACCCGCCTTAAAAGCAAATGACAGGAGCAATTTCTCTTTTTCTTTTACTAGCCCAATATGAATTCATGATCATTAGAGGGTTGAGTGTGCAATGCCTTGCAGGTGTTCTTTTGTAACACAGGAATATTCATTAAGTCTTTGTACAATATCCAGTCACTAATTACTATTTAGCTCCACGAGTTCATGTCTCCGAGTCTTTATGTGTTGCTGTTTTTCCCTGCTCAGCCAGCCTCCTTTGCTTGGCAGTGTTTTGCATCTGCCTTCCCCCTGTGTGTTCGTAACTATTTCTCTGGTGTAGGTCATTCTCCAGCCTTCACAGAACCTCAGTAGCATAGTGGGTATATTTTGACTCCACTGAATTTCTGTTACAGAATTCTCTCTCCACCTCCTCTCACCGCCCACAATTTTCATGTTGTTCCCAATGATATCTTGCCAACCTTCTACTTTCCTGGGAAATTGTATGAAGACTTCTTTTTTTTCTGAACTATAGAATCTTGGCAGAAATGATCATAATGTTAATAGGTGGGTCTGTTATCATAGGGAAAATGTAAGGAATGGTTTAATTCATAGGAAAGAATGTAATCGTGCAGAAGTTTTCTAATTAGAATATTTTTCTCCTAATGGTAAAGTAGTTAGAAGTCAGGTTTATAGAGAGTTGAAATTCCCCTAAGATTATTGCTTCATACTTGAGGCCCTCCCTGCACACTCTGGGCAACTGACCAACTGGAATGATTTCAGGGGTCTGGGAAGCTCCTTGGTCGCACATATTTCTCTGACCAAGGTTCAGAAGAACCACTCCTTAAGGGCTTTCTGGTAAAGATGTTTTAGGATTAGTAGCTAATCTTTGGGGCTAGTTAAACCTATCATCATTCACATTACCTAAACAGAGAGCAGACACTAAAGGTATGGGAACTCATGAAGTGTAATTTTTAAATGGAAAGGACCAATTAAGAGAAGTGATAGAGAAAAATGCCTGGAGGGCAGCACACTGTAAACAGTTCGTGGTTTGAAGTTCATCAAAGAAAAGAAGCAACAGGAAAGCTTTAGGGAATGTTGCATAGTTTTCTATATAGATGTATTTATTCATCATTATTTTACATGGTTCTTATTAAGTGTCTATTGCCTATGGTCCAGTTAAACCATTTGGTGTCAGCTATGCAAAGCAATAGTTTTTCACGTTTTTATTTTACTGGCCAAACTCTTTTCCAATTAAAAATTTACATATTCTCAGTGTGTAAACCAAATGAAGGGAGAGCTATCCTGATTGAAGAGGGTTGGAATATTTGAGGATTTCTCTTTCCCACAGCACCTGGCCTCTCCTTCCTCTCCCCCAACAATCTGTGAGGCAGCTCTCTGATTAAAGTCTGTTTGAGTAATCAACATCCTTTGAAATGAGGGGCATTTATTCAATAGATTCATGATTGAAACCACCACTTCAAGAAGAAAAATCACTCTTCATTGAAGTTGGCAAACTGAAGAAATTGCTGATACCCCACTTCATTAATCCATTCACTCATTTTCTTTTCCAAAGAATATTGATAACCTAGTATGTGCCACTGACATGCTCTGGAGATAGAAGAGTGACCAATGTAGACATGGGCTGTGCCTCACGGAATTTACACCCTAATTAAGAGTCAGCCATTTGAAGCAACATGGATGGACCTAGAGATTATCGTACTAAGTGAAGTCAGTCAGGCAGAGAAAGACAAATACAATATATTATCACTTATATGTGGAATCTAAAAAAAATGATACAAATGAACATATTTACAAAACAGAAACAGATTCACAGACATAGAAAACAAATTTATGATTGCCAAAGAGGAAGAGGAGGAGGAATAAATTAGGAGTATAAAATGAACAGGTACACACTACCACATATAAAATAAACAACAAGGATTTACTGTAGAACACAGGGAACTATATTTAATACCTTGTAATAACTTATAATGGAAAAGAATCAAAAAAAGATTATAAACATATACATATATATGTATAACCAAATCACTTTGCTGTACCTCTGAAACTGACATAATACTGTAAATCAACTATACTTTAATTTAAAAAAGAGTCAGCTATGTGCCATCACATGCACTCTTTGAACAAATGATTTGCCCAAGATGTTTGCCCTCTGTCCAACCATATTTTGCTCAAAGCATACTTTTCCTTAGATAATATTCTTAGACGTGTCTTATGACAACTTGCTCACACTGTATAAAGTTCAAAAGCTTACCTAGGTGGGGCTAATATGGCAATTGAGAACACTATTTGCAATATGTTGAAAGATTGCCAAAGCATTACCCAATCCCAAAAGACATTATTGTTCTATAGTCAAAATATGCAGGATTAGAAGGAGTCTTTTCCATTCATCCATCCTACTGTTTCTCAGTTCCCTCTATCTATGAAGTTCTTTGGGACATTTAAAATTCATTCTCTGGGGACTTCCCTGGTGGCGCAGTGGTTAAGAATCTGCCTGCCAGTGCAGGGGACACGAGTTCGAGCCCTGGTCCTGGAAGATCCCACATGCCGCGGGGTAACTAAGCCCATGCACCACAACTACTGAGCCTGCGCTCTAGAGCCCTCGAGCCACAACTACTGAGCCCATGCACTGCAACTACTGAAGCCCGCAGGCTTAGAGCCCGTGTTCTACAACAAGAGAAGCCACCGCAATGAGAAGCCTGAGCACCACATGAAGAGTAGCCCCCGCTCGCCACAACTAGAGAAAGCCCATGTGCAGCAACGAAGACCCAATACAGCCAAAAAAAAAAAAAATTCACTCTCTGAACAAACTCAAAAAATCTCAACAGCTCATTTCTTTTAAGGCTTTTTCTTTTCTATCACCAGCAAATCATAGAAGAGCAGACAAGTTGCACAGCCTGTGATCTCAGGAAGCTGCGCCCGCAGAGGCAGACTGACTGGCTTCATAGGAGCCGCTGTGTGTGATCCCCAGGGTCTGCCCTTCCAGATGCCCTACATGTATAACTGAGCCACTTTGCTGTACCCCTGAAACTAACACCACATTGTAAATCAACTCGACTCCTATATAAATTTAAAAAAAGAAAACCTTTCTAGAGTCAATATTTTATATCATGCCATCCCTCCTCTTGGTATGCCCTCCAAACTACTGCATGTTACGTTTTCTTTTAAAAACGTTCTTTACTTTTATTCTGAAAACCCTTGAAATAGCTCGAATCAGTCCAAAGTGAGGTAGAACAGTACCCGAAAATCAATGGCATAATGATAACTAACATAAATAGCACTAGTTTACTACTAGTTATTCATAATTAATTTGATCCATACAATAACACTGTGACAGATGGAGAAACTGAGCTTCAGCAATGCAGAATAACTAAAAGGCACACAGTTAGAAAGCATCTGAGCTTAAACTCAAAAGCTGGTCTTCTGATACTCAGAACTGAGTCAAATCGGTACCCACTGCCCACCCGCATTTCTGGACCTGGGATCATCCCAGGCCTCAGGCCTCCACATGGGCTCACGTTTAGATTCTTGAGAAAACTCGTCAGAAAGACATTTTCATCTTGATTTCCTGCAAGAAGGGGGAGGCGTTGTGAGGAATTCGAAGCCGTCTATGAGAAAGAGGAAGGACAGGGTGGTGAGGTGACTGCAAGCACTGACTGGAATTGTGAGGTAGCGCCACTCAGCGCCCCGGGCCAGGCCTGCCCTGCTTCCCTCCGCCTTCTTCCTGCCCCTCAAGCACTCAAAGCTCTTTCCCACCTGGGGGTCTTCACACTGCTGCCCACTCAGCCTGACGTGCTTCCCCAGACCTTCTACTGGCTGGTGCGTTTCCACGATTCCCATCATGTTCAGGTGGCCTCTCCTCAGGGAGGCCTCTTCTGACACCCCTCTATGACCCACCCCGTTGCCCCTGTCCTGTCACCTCATTTTGTTTTCCTCACACTGCTTACACTCTGAACTTGACTTATTGACTTTTTAAGATTGTGGCAAAACCCAGATAACGTGAAGTGTACCGTCTTAAACATCTTTAAGTTCAGTGGCATGAAGTATACTCACGAAGTTGTGCTGTGATCATGACCACCCAGCTGCAGAACTCTCTTGCAAAACTGAAGCTCTATACCCATCGTATAACTCCCCATTCCCCTTCCCCAGCCCCTGGCGAGCATAATTCTGTGTTCTGTCTCTAGAAATGTGACTATTCTAGGCACCTCATGTAAGTGGAATCATACAGTGTTTATCTTTTTGTGAGCAGATTATTGCACTTAGCATGATGTCCTCCAGTTTCACCCATGTTGTAGAATGTGCCAGAATCTACTTCCCTTTTAAGGCTGAATAATATTCCATCGTATGTATAGATCACTTTTTTTTTTTTTTACCCATTCATCCATTCATTGACACTAAAGTTGCTTCTACATTTTGGCTATTGTGAATAATGCTGCTGTGAACATAGGTGTATAAATGTCTTCAAGTCCTTTCTTTCAGACTTTTTGGGTATGATACCCAGAAGTAGAATTGCTGGATCATATGGTAATTCTATTTTTACTTATTCAACACAGGCTGGCATACAGTAGGTACTTGATTATTTTTTGATTGGACCAAGGATGGCCGTTGGGCCATAGAGCACATACTTTTTCATTTAATTTTCATTTAATTAAATTTTCATTTAATTTCATTTAATTTTCAAAGTATATAATACATGTAAATGGTTAAAAAAAAAACTCTATGTAATAGGGTTTCATTGACAAGTAAGTCTCTCTCTTCTTGCCCCCAACTAACTAATTTCTCTTGTTAGAGGCAATATTTTTACTAATTTTTACTAATTTTTACTATTTTTACTAATTTCTTGTATGTCTGTCTAGAAATATTCTGTGAATGTACAAACATATATAAGATATACTCTCTTTCTTCATTTAATGGTATACTGACTTATGAACAAAGTGAAGAATTACCAGGCAGGGTCAGACTAATGGACTGATTCTGGGAAGAGTTAAGACCTCAGGATAAGAGCCCAGAAAAGACAGTCCTCAACTTCTTCCATGTGTCAGTTAAGTCCCTACTTGCACCTGGCAACACCTTTTCTCTGCCCCTTGTACACCAATTAATTCTGGGTGTCCTCCCTGCCTGCCAAGGAGAAAGGCCACGTGGCAGGGCAGAAAGATGCAGCATGAGTTTGATTGAGGGGTTTGAGGTCACAGCATGATGTGGAAGTGGGAAGTACCCAATAACCATCACAGTTATGAGGATGGAAGTGGTGGGTATGAGTCTGAACTAGAGATAAAGTCTTGGGTGTCAACTATAGAGAAAGGGGTGCTCAATTTTGTGGGCAGCAATGAGACTTCAGAGAGAGTGTGTCAAGAGGGAAGAGCAGGGCTTCCCTGGTGGCTCAGTGGTTGAGTCCGCCTGCCGATGCAGGGTACACGGGTTCGTGCCCCAGTCCGGGAAGATCCCACATGCCGCGGAGCGGCTGGGCCCATGAGCCATGGCCGCTGAGTCTGCGCGTCCGGAGCCTGTGTTCTGCAGCGGGAGGGGCCACAGCAGTGAGAGGCCCGCGTACCGCAAAAAAAAAAAAAAAAGAGGGAAGAGCAGTAAGCCAAGGACTGGGCTCTGCTGATGCCCCTGGACAGCAGGCAAGGAGAGGGAAATTGTTGAAAACAAGTTATCATCAGACAGCATCATCAATAACAGAGGAAATTTAGACAGGGGCATGACGGTGACGTTTCTTCCATTAATAACTTGGAAGTTCACTCTGAATCGTGTAAGCTTTCCTTTTTAGTATTTCCAGTAATTTTTTGCTCTGAGACCAAATGCTTTCCTGGAACACTGTTCTGTAAAAATATGTAACTCTAAAAGACACCATTTGCCGATGAGGAACAAGGAAGAAACAGTGTGTTCTGGCCACAAGCAGTATTCTGAACATGTTCCTCTGGCCAGATACTTGCCATATTTCCACTATTCCTTCCAGTCCTTCTTTTCTTCTTCAACCTATTTTAAAATACCATGTTTCCTTTCTGACTTACCTACTCATTTCTAAACATAAAACAATAGTTGTTCTTTTCTCTGCATTGCCGTGCCATTTTTCTCTCTGTGGGTGGGAACAATTAGCTCTTTCTGAATCTTCAATTAGATTCTTGATGATTTACCTATAAAAGTTACTTATAGATGTCTCTTAGGAACACTGTCCACAGTGGCTTGTTTATATCTTAATCTTTTTTTCTTTTCTTTTTTTTTTTTTTTTTGGCCACGACGCCTAGCTTGTGGGATCTTAGTTCCCCCACTAGGGATTGAACCCAGGCCCTTGGCAGTGAGAGCCCGGAGTCCTAACCATTGGGCCACCAGGGAATTCCCTATATCTTAGGATAAAAGCTTTGAATCTTCAAACTTCTCTTTTCCCTCTTCTCTCCTGTTTCTTTCAGGCCCAAATATATAAGACAGCCTTCTGAATAGTGAGTACATTTCTCATGGGACAACTTGAAAGAATGCATTTTTTAAAAAAGGTCTTTTTGTCCTGAAGGAATAATGGGAATCCTGGTTCTTTGGCTGTTTTTTTGTTTTGTTTATTGAAGTATAGTTGATTTACAATATTGTGTTAGTTTCAGGTGTACAGCAAAGTGATTCAGTTATATGTGTGTATATATATATATAATATATATAATACATATATATAATATATATATTCTTTTTCGGATTATTTTCCCTTATAGGTTACTGAGTGTAGTTCTCTGTGCTATATAGTAGGTTCTTGTTGGCTACCTATTTTATATATAGTAATGTTCTTTGGCTGTTTTATGATGAAATTTCACCTTTGGCTTTCTATTTAGGGCTCACTGTGTATCAATGCTATATTGTTCTTTGAGGGAGAGCAAGAAGGTACTTGTGAATCCTAGTAAGCCCACATATTAGGGCTGCAAACACAAGTTCAAGAATCTATAAACTCATAAACATAAGTCCATGACATGTGGAGAAAAGAAAAATAACAAAGAAGGAGCCCAGTTATTCTCAAGAAAATACAGCTAAGGGGAAGAGTCTTAAAAATTATTTAAGCCTTCATATGTGTCTATACCTACTTATTTCTATTCAACTCGCCTTTATTGACTACATATCATGTGTCAGGCACTCGTTAATGCGGTAACGTAAAGATAAATAATTTTATAGAGCATAGGTAGTAGGTAAAATGAATATGACCTTTTCACAGAGAAAAGTAAATATGACACCATTGGTGTTACAAAATCCCAATGGAATAGACTGTCAACTAGGAATGGGGCTTTGGAAGGGAAATCTAGTTCAGGAAAGTATCTAATGGAAGAGATCTGTTGAGAAGGTATAAAACCCTGAATGAAATTCAGAAGGACACATTGGCTCTATTTATTAGGAGAGAGTTAGAAGGTACCATACTTCTTCTGCATGCATCATCCTGCCCAAAGAGGAACATCTAATAAATCCTTGACTTAGCTTGCTGACAGTTTCTCCTGTTAGGGTAGGAAAAACAATGAGGAAACAGCTGTGTTGGCTGTACTTCTAGCCAACCTGGAAGACTGGTCAGGGGTATGGAAATGGCAGGAGTCATGAGGGAAAGTGGTTCCAGTACATGATGATAACAAAGGGGGAGAAGTTGTGAGTGGCTAAGCACTTCCCTGAACTGTAAGAAAGAGACCTGTAGAAGGTTCAAAGGAAATGTACATGTGATCCATCATCTGAGACTAAGAAGGAATATGACTAAAAGAGAGAAGGAGGTTCTACCAAGTTAAACACTGAGAAGGTAATTAGAAATTATCTCGAGTAGAAAGAGAATGGGGAGATGGCCATAGAGACCAATGCAGGTACATAGATACTCTGAGGACTTCTGATTTTGAAAGGCTGTGTGGAAAAGATGCAAGCTGGGACACAAAGTGAAGGGCACCTAAAAAAGTGATGCAATCTTTTCAGACTAGCAAGAATCAGCCTATATATGCTGATGGAGCAAGACACTGTTTTGACACATTAACTATGATGTTTTCCCTGGAGACTTCTTGCTACCTTGTGACTCTCCCTCATCAGCAAGCTAGACACAAGGCCCCTGTTATCTCGAGTGAGAATTGTAACAGCAGCAACCCGAAGAAAATGTAGTTCAGTTCTGGGACCTGCTTTGTTGTACAGCTTTGTCAGAATAAGAGATACCCCCAAACCCCATACTGACTCACTCAGCCCCATGGCTATGCCAAGTTTGATTCTTTTTAAAATCAGTGAGAAAATTTCAGAAATCAATTTTGTCTTTTTTTTTTTTACTTGAAGAAATGAATAATTTTTTACTACCTTCTTTTTTCTCTAAGATAATTTTAACAATAATAAATGTTACTCAGACAACTTAAAGACATTTCTACTACAGGTGAATTTTTTCACTGGATTATACACGAAGTCCAGGAGACCACTCCCTACCCATTGCCAACAACAACCCTTACCAGGCTCAAACACACAAGAACTCCAGGGCATGGTCAAGTGACTACCACAAGGAAAGGAGGTATTTGACTCCTTTTATTAAGAGCCCTAGGGCAGAAATGGTGAGCTATAAAGCCATCACCACCTATTGTCACCTCATCTTAGGCAGTTTCAGTGGGTAGGTTTCTCACTATGCTTTATCAAACTCAATTCAGGTGACCTCTAGACAAAGGAATTACTCATAGAAATTTGGTGGTCATTACATGGTCTCTTCCATTTTTGCAACATAGATTTTTATCTCCTAGAAAAGGGTCTTACATATCTTACTATGACCTACTTTAGAATCATAGTCAACATCATAAATTGCTAATCCTAGTTGTTTCTCAGAGGAAACAAAATCCTAGTCATATTAATTGCATACAGTTCTTCTAGACTGTTGTTCAAAGAAGTAAATATAGTTGGCTAAGACATTGGTCCCTCCTGATCTCTTTATGCACAAGACAGAGCTTCTGCACAATAATGATGCAAGGATTGGATTTGTAATAACTTGAATACTCATTGGAAAGAATAATGACTTGTGGACGGATGGCAATGTGAAAAGAAGCTTCAAAGACTATCTCAAAGGAAGCTGTCCTATTAACAATTGTTTAAAGATGACTAGGATGAAGACATGAAAAACATAAAGAATTATAATATATAAGCAAAATAAAGGTGGTGGGAATAATATACCAGATAGCAGAGTCAAAATATGAAACTGTCACAATCAGTTGATAAAGTGGGGTGAAATAAATGATACCTGAGAAAAGAAATATAAATTCCCACATTAGACCTGAAAAAAAGTCAGGTTTTTCAAATCCAGATCATGGGGAAAATATCTTAGGAGCAGGTCTTGTGAAAAATGTCAAGTGTTTACACTGAAAAGAATGTCAACATGGACCAGATTAAAGAAGCCAATAAATTTTATTTGGGACCATGGGTGGTCAGTGCATTTTAAAGTTGCATTAATAGAGTAACGATGTCCACATCTAGGGTAGTACTTGTCTCAATTGTACTTTGCCCCCAACACAACACATCCAGATGTTATATTTATTTCTTGGTACATCATGGAAAGTATTTTGGAGTAAGGTAAATGGAATTGCAAGGAACTAAGTCAATTTTTATATACCCAGAACCCCTTTTTACAAAAAAGAAATAAGCCCCCCTTTATTCCATGTGGTCCTGGTGAGATTATCCATCATTGTACCCTCCCTAGTCTTTGGTCCAAAGAGATTAGTTCAGGGACTGATGAGATTTGTGTATTTGAGGTTCAAGAATTTTTCATCTTTGTTATGATAGGCTGTAAGATGTAGGCTTGGGGCAGCCAGGTACCAATTATCTGGCCATAGGAGCCTGTTGCCTACAGAGGAGAGTGAGATCAGCATGTGAAGCAGAGATAGTGGTATGTTACAGCCAGCTCAAACTGACTCACGAGAGCCAACTCTTAAATTTTCATGAAATTTTATGAACCAGTAGTTAAAGGCAGCCATTTTTTGTTACTTTTTATTTTATTTTCTTTTTATTTTTTTATAAATGTATTTAATTTATTTATTTTTGGCTGCGTTGGGTCTCCGTTGCTGCGCACAGGCTTTCTCTACTGTGGTGAGCGGGGGCTACTCTTCGTTGCGCTATGCAGGCTTCTCATTGCGGTAGCTTCTCTTGCTGCAGAGCACGGGCTCTAGGCACACGGTCTTCAGTAGTTGTGGCTCACGGGCTTAGAGCGCAGCCTCAGTAGTTGTGGTGCACGTGCTTTGTTGCTCCGCGATGTGTGGGATCTTCCCAGACCAGGGCTGGAACCCATGTCCCCTGCATTGGCAGGCGGATTCTTAACCACTGCGCCACCAGGGAAGTCCTAGTTTTAAGTTTTTATTTAAAAAAATTTTTTATTAAAATATAGTTGATTTACAACATTGTGTTAGTTTCTGTTGTATAGCAAAGTGATTCAGTTTTATAGATATAGATATATAAATAATATATAATTCTTTTTCATATTCTTTATATATATTCTTTTTCATATTCTTTTCCATTATAGGTTATAATAGAATATTGAATATAGTTCCCTGTGCTATACAGTAGGACCTTCTTGTTTATCTATTTTATATATAGTACTTTGTATCTGCTAATCCCAAACTCCTGATTTATCCCTCCCCCATCCCTTTTCTCCTTTGGTAACCATAAATTTGTTTTCTATGTCTGTGAGTCTGTTTCTGTTTTGTAAATAAGTTCATTTGTGTCATATTTTGGATTCCTCATGTAAGTGATATCATATGGTATTTGACTTACTTCACTTAGTATGAAAACCTCTAGGTCCATCCATATTGCTGCAAATGACATTATTTCATTCTTTTTTATGGCTGAGTAATATTCCATTGTGTATATATACCACATGTTCTTTATCCATTCATCTGTTGATGCGCATTTAGGTTGCTTCTGTGCTGGCTATCGTAAATAGTGCTGCTGTGAACATTGGGGTGCATGTATCTTTTTGAATTATGGTTTTCTCAAGATATATGCCCAGGAGTGAGATTACTGGATCATATGACAACTCTATTTTTAGTTTTTTGAGGAACTGCCATACTGTTTTCCATAATGGCTGTACCAATTTACATTCCCACCAACAGTGTAGGAGGGTTCCCTTTTAAAGACAGTCATTACTAAAAAATAAATTATATAAATATACACTTAAGTAAACTATAATTAAAAACAAAGGTAATACCTATTCAAAACTCATTTCTTCCTAATTATTTTACTACATTTTATTATTATCTGTGCTCTTGGGACTATTTACAGCTATTGTTCTCTAAATAGTGGAAGTACTAGATAATGGTGCATTACTGCACATCTCTTCCCAGTTCTGTGTTCAGTGATATTTACATTGGTAGATTGAAATTAGCCAATGTGGGAGTATTTATACTATAGAAATTGATAAACACTACAAATCAAGGCTGGATTTTTTGTTTTATTGATTTTGGGGATCAGAGGTCAGCCAACTTTTTCTGTAAAGGACCAAATAATAAACATTTCAGGTTTTGCGGGCCGTATCATCTGTCAAAACTACTCACCTGTACCACTGCAGTACAAAAGCACATATAGACAATACATAAACAAATGAATGTGGCTGCATTCCAAAAAAGCTTTATTTAGAAAAACAAGCTACAAGCCAGATTAGGACCACAGGCATAGTTTGCTAATCCTGTCTCTAAAGTTGTAGAGCAAATGTTAATTATACAGATTAAACATAAATGTGTGTCATGTCTAAGGAAGGTATATCACATAGCATAAAGAAATGAGGAAATACTATACAGGTATTCAAAAATTATAGTCTGATTCAGCAAAATCAGGCTTTGCAAAAGGAGTTCCCACATACATATTTATTGTTTCACTTTCATCTTATCTGTATCAGCTTAGGCTGCCATAACAAAATACCATAGACTGGATGGCTTAAACAACAAAAATGTATTTCTCACAGTTCTGGAGGCTGGAAGTCCAAGATCATCAACATGCCAGCAAAGTAGGTTTCATTCTGAGGCCTCTTTTCTTGGTTTGTAAGTAGCCTCCATCTCACTGTATGCTCACATGACCTCTTCTGTGTGTGCATGCAGAAAGAGAGAGAGAAAAGGATATCTTATTCTTTTTTTTAAATTCTATCGAAGTATAGTTGATTTACAATGTTGTGTTTAACCTCTGCTCTACAGCAAAGTGACTCAGTTATTCATATATATATTCTTTTTCATATTATTTTCCATTATGGTTTATCACAGGATACGGAACATAGTTCCCTGTGCTGTACAGTAGGACCTTGTTGTTTATCCATCCTATATATAATAGTTTGCATCTGCTAATCCCAAACTCCCAACATCCCTCTCCCAATCCCCTCCCCTTGGCAAGTCTATTCTCTATATTTGTGAGTCTGTTTTTGTTTTGTAGATACATTCATTTGTGTCGTTTTTTTAGATTCCACATATAAGTGATATCATAAGGTATTTGTCTTTGTCTGAACCACTCGCATAGTATGATAATCTCGAGGTCCATCCATGTTGCTGCAAATGGCATTATTTCATTATTTTTAATCGCTGAGTAATATTCCATTGTATATATGTGTCACATCTTCTTTATCCATTCCTCTGTCAAAAGACATTTAGGTTTTTTCCATGTATTGGCTATTGTAAATAGTGCCGCTATGAACATAGGGGTGCATGTATCCTTTTGAATTATAGCTTTGTCTGGTTATATGTCCAGGAGCGGGATTTCTAGATCATATGGCAACTCTATTTTTAGTTTTTTGAGGAACCTCCATACTGTTTTCCATAGTGATTGTATCAATTTATGTTCCCACCAATAGTATAAGAGGGATCCCTTTTCTCCACACCCTCTCCAGCATTTATTATTTGTAGACTTTTTAATGATGGCGATTCTGACTGGTGTGAAGTGGTACCTAACTGTTGTTTCGATTTGCATTTCTCTAATAGTTAGCGATGATAAGCATCTTTTCATGTGCCTGTTGGCTATCTGTATGGCTTCTTTGGAGAAATGTCTATTTAGGTCTTCTGCCCATTTCTTATTCTTTTAAGGCACCAGTCCTATTAGATTAGGATTGATTATGACCTCATTTAACTTTCATTACCTCCTTGTAGGCCCTATCTCCAAGTACAGTCACATTGGGAGTTAGGGCTTTGTCTTAGTTGACTCAGGCTGCTATAACAAAATACCATAGACTGGTAGCTTAAACACTATTTATTTTCTCATACTTCTGGAGGCTAGAAGTCTGAGATCAGAATGCCAGCATGATCAGGTTCCAATGAGAGCCTGCTAGCAGATAGCCACCTTCTCATTGTGTCCTTACATTTGGTGGAGGGGTGGGTGTGGCTATGGGAGGAGCTCTAGTCTGTTTCTTTTCTTATAAGAACACTAATTCCATCATGAGGACCCCACCTTCCTGACCTCATCCAAGTTTAATTACCTCCCAAAGGCCTCACCTCCTAATACCATCACATTAGAGGTTCACACTTCAACATATGCATTTTGGGGAGACACATTCAGTCCATAACTGACTTCAAACATGAGTTTAGGGTGGGGAGACACAATTCAGTCCATAACATTGTCGTTCTTATTAATAAAAATAGTAGCTAACATTCAAAACTACACTCATCCTTCAGTAACCACGACATTTGGCTACAAGTACAAGAGTTTGACAAAAATCAACAAAAGCATTCTATGAGAATAAATTAGCTGTATCAACTTTATATAAAGAGGATGATATATTTTGTTATTAGTAGTAAATTGTGCTAAACATCCTTTAGAGTAGTGAAATTTACAATAAGCTTATGTATGTATATGCATACATACATTCTTTTTCTTCAGAGACCTAGTTGTTGAACATTTCCAGCCCACCACTAGGCAGAGACAAGTAGAAGTGAATGATGAAAAAGAGCTTGAGGGACAGTGTTAAGCCCCCAGATCCAGCAGTATTTATAATGCCAGATCCACCCTTGTTTTCTCCAGTTACATGAACCAGTAAATTCCTCTCATTGTGATTGCCTAAAGCTAATTTTTTTTTTTGCGGTATGCGGGCCTCTCACTGTTGTGGCCTCTCCCGTTGCGGAGCACAGGCTCCGGACACGCAGGCTCAGCAGCCATGGCTCATGGGCCCAGCCGCTCCGCGTCATGTGGGATCTTCCTGGACCAGGGCACGAACCCGCATCCCCTGCAACGGCAGGCGGACTCTCAACCACTGTGCCACCAGGGAAGCCCCTAAAGCTAATTTTAATTGGATTTTTGTCACCTGCTTTCAAGAATCCTGACTAATGCTATGTGTCATAGGCAAATTCGGGGAACAAAATAATAATTATTGTTATTATTTTTTAAAGCCCTGAGAAAGAAGTTTCTGCAGGTTTGAAGACACAGCCTTCACTTTCAGGATCATATCAGACTTGAAGCAGAAGGGATAAATGAGCTGTGTCCTGAAACTCTGGATTTTGCATTGCTGGCTTTACTGCTTCTCCAACTCTGCTCTCATGTCCCACTTTAATAACAGGATCCATATCTGAGCCCCAGTTCCCAGTTTTCACCCAGTTCTGAAAATAGGGCTCTTCTGGTTCTAGCGCCTGATCCACTTGTCCAGTCCCAGTCCCTTTAGGCCTGCTCTGTCTTTTCCCTCCCACATGCTCCAGGGCTTAGCTGTAGGAAGGCAGTATCCCCTGTGCCACTGTCCTGTGTGTAGCTTTGTTAGACCTGCCCCTCCCTGATTTCCCATCGCAGTGCTCTTGTGGAGATGTGTTCTGCTGGCCCTCTCTGATGCGATTTGCTGTTCTCAACAGTACCTCCAATCTGTAACATGACCCACATGTCACAATGTCCTGCCTGCCACGCTAGCCCCTTCCCTGAGTCTGCCGCTCATTGGAGCCCACCTGGCTGGCCCTTCTCAGCCAGGGCCCTCCTTACAGAGTGGGCTCTTCCCAGGCCTCCGCTGCAACCAGTCAAGCCAGGCCCTGATAAGTCTCTTCTCAGAACTGCAGCTCCTGATGTCAGCTTGTGGGGAACCATATACTGCAATTTGGAAACCATGTGCACAACTACTTTTCAACACAGGCTTGGCGTTCCCCTTGAATACTGAGGAGAATAGCTCTACCTGTGAAAATGAAGTGCTAAATATTGTTTAAATTTATCACTAAAAACCAAATTAATTCTAGGTAGTGGGTTGACATGTACTTAGGTGGTTCTACAAAATAAGGCTGAAGACCGTTTCCACCTGCCTACTTGTAACTTCCTTTACCCATCCCCCCCCCCCACCTGTTCTTTTGAGATGTCCAAGCCACTAAAATCAAGGGAGGAGAGAGAAGCATTAATCTAAAACCTCAAACAGCAATAAAAAGCTTAGTTCCACAGTCCTCGAGACAAGAATCACATGTATCTTTTATCTTTGTTAGTGTGTTCCTTTGCACGGTGGGTGCAGACACAGCCCAGCATCTTAATAATGGGTCCCATTAAATTGCATTTTCCTCTTTGCTTGAAAAAAATTAATGTCATCATACACATTGTGTTCAAGCAATTATAATGTGTCAACATCATAAAGTCTGGACTGATGAGTTCGAAAGATTGAAAATAGGGTAATTTACTTTGTTCCACTTGAGAGAAAGTAAGAGATGAAGCAAAATGGACTAATTAACAACCTTACCCTGTCTGGAATTTTTTTCAGATGCTACAGAAAAAAAAAAATGGCCTTAAAGAACAGATATTGCAGAAAAGACAGGACCCATTCAAGATCCATGCATATAATAATGCAATTATTACAATAGAGGGTTTCTCTCACATCATATAAAGGCTTCCATTGGGGATTTTCCACAGTAATGGGACTTGTCTTAGTTGTTCCCTGGAGCAGCTGTGCTCAAACATTTTTGTACTACAACTCACTTGATGGATGACATGTAAATATTTGACACTCCCACAGGCATGCCCAGGTTTTAATGAATCAAAAACAATTTTTGTGTGCAGAAATAAAGCGCTACAATTATTTGTAATGGTCAGGGCTATTAAATGTAGATCAGTAATGGATAGGCAAGACTGCCAGTTACACTTAATTCCTGATACATTAGTGGTAATTCCACATCTTTTTCTCCCACTCAAGACAGCATTATGGATTTTAGATGATTGAGAGTTATGTTATTTGGGGGAGTAATCTTGAATCCACTCAAATGAATATTTTAAATTTCAAATATTTGCCAACTTGAGAACTTTAGTTCTCATCAGTTATACATTACTGTGACACATATGATGGAGACTTACAGCCTTGGAATTTAGGTCATCAAATAATAAGAGGGAAAGTGGAAGGGAAAGGAAGAAAAACCATTTTTATAGGAAATGAAAAGGGGTGGGAAAGAGAATAGGGATGAAATGGAAAAGAAGAATTTGGCAGGCGGTGTGGAGTGTTAGAATACCAGCTTCTTTGACTTCCCCCAGTTTAGCAGATGTGTTTGGAAGTAAAGAAAGCAAATTGACTCCGGCCTTTATTCAGTGGAGCCTTAAGACCGGGTAGATGGGGAGAAGAAGGCCCAAGTTGGGACCGGCATGTCCCAGAACTTTTCATGAGTATACCTTGAAAAGTCAGGAGACAAAATACACTTTTGACATCCAGTCTAATTAGTTGAATGCTTTCCCAAGATGCACTGAGAAAAAAGATAAGGATCCACCATTTTAGTACCAAATACCTTTAGTCATGTTAAACTTCTACATTTAAAAAGATTCCGGTTTCAAAGCAGGACTTCTAATTTGAAAGACTTTCATATCCCAGCTTTTAACCATAACATGATGTTGAGAAATTGGGTAGGAATTTTGACATCAGAACAGGAGTATGTGTCAGAATACCAGCAGGAAACAGCTGGCACGCTCAAAGGGGGTGGAAGTTTAATAAGGGGACTATTGACAGAGGTGAGATCAGGGTCAAGGGAAAAGATAGGGGATGGTGAAGCGCCTAGGATTAGCAGCACTGTGAAGCCATTAGCATTGCTAAGTCTGAAGGGACCAGGGGAGGTGAAGTGAGCCAGAACCTGAGTGGAGCTGTACGGCTGTGGGAGGATGATTGCCCGACAGGAATGTGGCTGAGGGGAGGGGAAGGAGACCTCAGCTGAAGCACAGCCAGGCAAGGAAGGTCCCTGGGGGTGGCAGAAGGAGTCCCGAAGTAATACCTTGTTGGCATTTCCCATTGGCTAATCCCAGTCCGAAGCCAGAGGGAAAGGGAATAGGAGTGCTAAAGTCAGTGGAGCTCAGCCTCCTTGGGCACAGAGCAGGAAGGAGAAGACAGAGGATGGATCTAAGTGGCAAATGGAGAATAACCTGCTCAAAGAGGTTCTTTCTATACAGCCTTCTGCCACCCTTCTGCCCACCTCTTCATCACTCTGTGATGTGACTGACAATGTGAGTGGACAGGAAGAATTGGTAAACTGATTCTTCCTGGATTTTGCAATACTATTTAGATTTGGGGCAAATTCCTTTATGGAAGGAAAAAATCACAGTCAAAACAAGGACAATAGCAGGTTAAAGAGGCAACCTGGGCAGTCTGATCAAGGTTTGGTGCCTTATGGACATATATACACGACCAAATGTGAAATAGATAGCTAGTGGGAAGCAGCCGCATAGCACAGGGAGAGCAGCTTGGTGCTTTGTGACCACCTAGAGGGGTGGGATGAGGGGGTAGGAGGGAGACACAAGAGGGAGGAGATATGGGAACATATGTATATGTATAACTGATTCACTTTGTTATAAAGCAGAAACTAACACACCATTGTAAAGCAATTATACTCCAATAAAGATGTTAAAAAAAAAAAAAAAGGATTCGGTGCCTTGTTTCTAAAACAGAAATACAACTTGGAACATAGTGTTTAATAGAATTTGGTCCCTGCAGACAAAGGCCATTGGAGTCAACAAATTGTTCTTAACTCTTTCAACTTCATTGCATCGAGGCCCCATAATCTACAGGAACCCAGGAGAAGACATGTCCTTACAACTTGACCGTTTATTCTTCTGCTCCAAAATGGCTTGAAGATTTTCTTTCTTTTAGTGAAATTCAAAATGTCAAAGAATAACTCAGCTTGAAATTAACAAGCTCCAAAAGGTTTTAATTCAGTATGAAAATAAAATTATTTTATTCTGATATCTAGGAAATCAATATAGAAACCTCACTTTGATGCCTGGGTGCAGGAGTTTTACTTCTTCAAGACTTGTGGTTCTGCTTGTGTCTTTCATGATGCCTCAGGGGCCAGGTAAAAGGAGCCTGTACTGTTATCCTGACTAGCAAGTCCTAACTCAAATTTTGTTAAGTTTATCTCATCTCTAACACATGTTTATTATTGTTATATATCTAGAAAATAGTTGATTAAACAAATATAAATGGGTTTTGTTACTATAGAATTTCTCATCTCCTTCATATTTTAATGGAATGATGTATTGACACAAGAGGAGGCTAATGTGTTCCTGAACTTCCTTGGCCGTGGAACCCTTGTGTCACACATCATCTTGTAGACTAAAATTTCGTGGAATGAATTTTGAAACACTGTCCTAACAACAGGTCTCCAAGTCCCTATTTCTCTAGTAACAATCTATTAATCCTGGCAAGATAAGTGGTGAGACTTTAGGCTTTCAGGAATATCTTTGGGCTGATGGAAGCTTACTGTAAGTGAAGAGTTGGGAGAACTAAGTTTTGTTTTGTTTTGTCTGTTGGTTGGTTGGTTGGTTTTACCACTTACTAGCTGAGTGACGTTGAGCAAATCAGCATGATGTTGTTGAGTCTGAATTTCCTCATCGCTGGGAGTAATTATTCTTACCTTACAAGGTCATTGAGAAGTTTTCAAAAATAGCTTGGCAGTTTCATAAAATGTTAAATATACACCTACTATATGATGCAGCCATTCCACTCCTAGGTATTTATTCAAAAGAAAGGAAGTCAGATGTAATAGAGGAATGTTCATAGCAGCTTTATTTGTAATTGCCCAAACTGGAAACAACTCGAAGTCTCCACTGACAGGCAAATGGATAAATCGTGGTATATTCAGAAAATGGAACACTACTCAGCAATGAAAAGGAGTGAGCCATTCATACACGCAACATGGATAAAGCTCAAAAAATAATATCCAGTGAAAGAAGTCAGACAAAATCATCTATACCATATGATTCCTTTTATATAAAATTCTAGAGAAGGAAAACAAATCAACTGTGACAGAGAAAGGATCAGTGACTTCCTCGGAACTGAGGGCAAGGGAGTGACAAGGGTTAGCAGGAGGGAGGATTTACAGAGTCAAGAGTAAAATTTTGAGAATGATAGCTATGTTTACTTTATTTTTGCTGCATATAGAATTCTAGGATGATGTTTTTTTCTTTCACTACTTTAATGATGTTACTCACCATCTTCTTGTTTACCTTGTTTCCAGTGAGAAAATTGCCATCATCCTTATATTTTTTCTCAGTACCTAACATACCTTTATTCCTCCCCTCTGGCTGCTTTAAAATTTCCCCCTTTGTTGCTGATTTTGAGCACAGGAATGTGTTTTGATGTGGTTTTTTTGGTATGCTTAGGGTTCATTGAGCTTTTTGCAACTATAGTTTATCGTTTTCATCAAACTTGGGAAATTTTTGGCTATGATTTCTTCAAACATTTCTTCTTTCCCACCCCTCTCTTTTCTCTTCTTCAAGGACTTCAATTACACAAGTGTTAATTAGACCACTGGGAACTGGCCCACAGCTCACTAAGGATCATTTTTGTAACATTCCCTCTTCTCTTTGTGTTTTATTTTGGATAGTTTCTATTGCTATCTCTTCAAGTTCAGTAATCTTTTCTTTTGCAATGTCTCCTCTATATTTAATCTCATCCAGTGTTGTTTGTTTGTTTGTTTTTACCTCAGACATTGTAGTTTTCATGTGCAGAAGTCTAATTTGGGTCTTTTCAAAATTACCTTCTATGTCTCTACTTAATTTTTTGAACATTTGGAATACAGTTATAATATAATATATAATATATAATTTTTATATAATATATTTTATATAATTATATATAAATATATAATATATAATTTTTATATAATATATAATTTTTATATAATTGTATATAAATATATAATAAATATAAATAAAATAATAAATATAAATAAATAAATATAAATAAAATAATAAATATAAATATATAATTTTTATATAATATACAATATATAATAATATATAATATAATAATAATATATAATAATATATAATATAATAAATAATAAATATTATTAATATATATAATAAAATAATATATATATAATAAAATAATATATAATAATAATATATAATTTTTTGAACATTTGGAATTATATATATATAATAAATATATATACATAATAAAATAATATATATATAATAATAATTTTTTGAACATTTGGAATACAGTTATAAAAACTGCTTTAATGTGCTTGTCTGCTAATTCTAACTTCTGTGTCAGTTTTGAGCCCGCTTTGATTGATTTTTCTCCTCATTATGGGTCATATGTTCCTGCTTCTTTGCGTGCCTGCTTGGTGGGATGCCAGACATTGTGAGTTTTGCCTTGTTGGGTGCTGGATGTTTTTATCTTCCCATAAATATGCTTGAGCTTTGTTCTGGGACACAGTTAAATTATTTGGAAACAGTTTGATCTTTTCAGATCTTGCTTTTTATGACTTGTAGGCAGGACAAGAGCTGTGTTCAGTCTAAAGCTAATTATTTTCTACTACGGAGATAATACCAAGTATTTTTACTCCTTTACTCAAGGAATCTACCAAGATTCACTTGGCCTCAGTCTCCCTGACCTGTGGCCTGGAAACTCTCTCAAGGTAATCTCAAACTGTGGCAACTGTAGGATTCACCTCATTTATTTGCCATCTCTTAGAGAACACTATCCTTTGTTATCTGATGTTTGGTGTCATAATCCATCAGTCTTTCACTTAACTGTTTCATCAATCATTGATGTTCAAGTCCTAGAGCCATTATCGTATTAAGGGTTATAAACTGATGATATTTAATTCTCTCACTATTTCTGCATCTGTTAGATGGAATTATTTTAAAAGATCCTTTCTGCCTTATCCAGTTTGTTACCTAATAGTATAGTTTATAAAGAAAAGGAAGAATAAGTGCTGTCTTCCTATGTTTTTCAGTTTTCAGAATAATTAGCCGTTTCACTAGCATTCTCTAAAGGTAATCAGTGAGTTTCTTTTAAAAATTCTATTTAAGAGCTTCCAGATTGGTGAACACATGGGGATTTGGGCAGAATAGCAGGCTTAGAGAAGGCATGGACACTGCACTCTATCCTCTGACTTTGCCCTATGCATCTCTTCTATCCTGTGTTATATTATCCTTTTGTAATAGGTGGTAATCTAATCTGAAAGACTCTAGCTGTGGAGGGAAGAAACATAGGTGCAGAGGACAAAGGCTAAAGAGGAACAGAGAAGTACCGGTCCGCCTGCCTTCATGCTTCCTGGCCCATAAAGAACAGGGTCTGATTAAGGAGGAAGTTGGAGGAGACCCTCAGCTTCCACCCCAGCTCACTTCCTGTCTGCCCCAATTATTTATCTCTCTTTCTTTCTTTCTTTCTTTTTTTTTTTTTTTTGCCTGCATTGGGTCTTCGTTGCTGCACACAGGCTTTCTCTAGTTGCAGCAAGCGGGGGCTACTCTTCATTGCGGTGTGTGGTCTTCTCATTGCAGTGGCTTCTCTTTTTGCGGAGCACAGGCTCTAGGCACGCGGGCTTCAGTAGTTGTGGCATGCAGGCTCAGTAGTTGTGGCTCGCGGGCTCTAGAGCACAGGCTCAGTGGTTGTGGTGCACAGGCTTAGTTGCTCCACTGTATGTGGGATCTTCCCGGCCCAGGGATCAAACCCGTGTCCCCTGCACTGGCAGGCAGATTCTTAACCACTGCGCCACCAGGGAAGTCCTCTCCCTTTATTATTTTCACTACAAAAAATGTATTTAAGTTATTATTATGAGCTCATGAAATTTAATATATTTGATGAGTTTTAATGTACTTAAAATTTTTTAAATATTCACACTGTTCTATCTATGACCAAGAAGTCCCTTCAGATAGGTTTCTATGTCCTTTTGACATTACTTCAGTAGTCTTAGATAGCTTCATTGCTTTCTGAAAAAACACAATATCCCAGGTTCATCTTGCATATTTCCTGACCCAGACATGGAACGAACTATTTGTCTAGATAGCACTCAATCTTTTGTAGTAGGGAATGGTATTTACAGACCATAACCTGGGTGCTAAGACTGCTTCTTTCTCCTGGATTGTCACTATTTCTAAGCTATTCAGCGGAGAGCTTAGGAATAAGTATTTACAGAAAGAGAAAAACACATCATGAATTCATACTGATATTTAGATATAAGATTATAGAGTTTTACTTAACTTTTTGGGTTTTATATTTGTAGTCTTTCCTTTCATGCTAAAAAAATTTTTGGTTCCTAATAAGAAAGTTATTAGTTATTTGCTTTATCATATATGTACATATACATACCACATAAACATATATATAAAATAAATATATAAATACGTGTGTTTAAATAGTCTTAATACTAGTAGTAATAATTATATTGTTACTTTGAAACTATCACATACATATATAATATGTATGTGATACACGCAGAGGCGGGGCCAAATCCAAAGCTGAACCCCGCGAGCTGTGCGAACAAAGAAGAGAAAGGGAAATCTCTCCCAGCAGCCTCAGGAGCTGCAGATTAAATCTCCACAATCAACTTGATGTACCCTGCATCTATGGAATACCTGAATAGACAACGAATCATTCCAAAATTGAGGCAATGGACTTTGAGAGAAACTATAGACTTTGGGATTGCTTTCTGCATCTAATTTGTTTCTGGTCTTATGTTTATCTTAGTTTAGTATTTAGAATTTATTATCATTGGTAGATTTGTTTATTGATTTGGTTGCTCTCTTCCTTTTTTTTAATATATAGATATATATTTTTTTCCTTTTTCTCTTTTTGTGAGTGTGTAGGTATATGCTTCTTTATGTGATTTTGTCTGTATAGCTTTGCTTTTACCATTTGTCCTAGGGTTCTGTCTGTCTATTTTTTTTTTCTTTTTAGTATAGTTTTTAGTGCTTGTTATCATTAGTGGATTTGTTTTTGTGTTTGTTTTTTGTTTGTTTTGTTGTTGGTTTTTTTTTTTTTTTGCGGTATGCGGGCCTCTCACTGTTGTGGCCTCTCCTGTTGCGGAGCACAGGCTCTGGACGCGCAGGCTCAGCGGCCATGGCTCACGGGCCCAGCCGCTCCACGGCATGTGGGATCTTCCCAGACTGGGGCACGAACCTTTGTCCTGTGCATAGGCAGGTGGACTCTCAACCACTGTGCCACCAGGGAAGCCCAGTGGATTTGCTTTTTGGTTTGGCTGCTCTCTTCTTTCTTTCTTTCTTTTATTACTTTTTAATTTTTAATAATTTTTTTACTTTTTATTTTAATAATTTTCTTTCTTCCTTCCTTCCTTTCTTCCTTCCTTTCTTCCTTCCTTCCTTCCTTCCTTCCTTCCTTCCTTCCTTCCTTCCTCTCTCCCTCCCTCCCTCCCTCCCTCCCTCCCTCTCTCTCTCTCTCTCTTTCTCTCTTTCTCTGTTTCTTTCTTTCTTTTCTCCCTTTTCTTCTGAGCCATGTGGCTGACAGGGTTCTTCGTGCTCCAGCCGGCTGTCAGGCCTCTGCCTCTGAGGTGGGAGAGCTGAGTTCAGGACGCTGGCCCACCAGAAACCTCCCGGCTCCACATAATATCAAATGGCATAAAGCTCTCCCAGAGATCTCCATCTCAACGCTAAGACCCAGCTCCACTCAACGACCAGCAAGCTACAGTGCTGGACACCCTGCATCAAACAACTAGCAAGACAGGAACACAACCCCACCCATTAGCACAGAGGCTGCCTAAAACCATATAAGGTCACAGACACCCCAAAACACACTACCGGATGTGGTCCTGCCCACAAGAAAGACAAGACCCAGCCTCATCCACCAGAACACAGGCACTAGTCCCCTCCACCAGGAAACCTACACAACCCACTGAACCAACCTTAGCCACTAGGGGACAGACACCAAAAACAATGGGAATTACGAACCTGCAGCCTGCAAAAAGGAGACCTCAAACATAGTAAGATAAGCAAAATGAGAAGACAGAAAAACACACAGCAGATGAAGGAGCAAGGTAAAAACCCACCAGACGAAATAAATGAAGAGGAAATAGGTGGTCTACCTGAAAAAGAATTCAGAGTAATGATAGTAAAGATGATCCAAAATCTTGGAAATAGAATGGAGAAAATACAAGAAACGTTTAACAAGGACCTAGAAGAACTAAAGAGCAAACAACCAATGATGAACAACACAATAAATGAAATTAAAAATTCTCTAGAAGGAATCAATAGCAGAAAAACTGAGGCAGAAGAATGGATAAGTGACCTGAAGATAAAATAGTGTAAATAACTACTGCAGAGCAGAATAAAGAAAAAACAATGAAAAAAATTCAGGACAGTCTCAGAGACCTCTGGGACAACATTAAACGCACCAACATTCAAATTATAGGGGTCCCAGAAGAAGAAGAGAGAAAGAAAGGGACTGAGAAAATATTTGAAGAGATTATAGTTGAAAACTTCCCTAATATGGGAAAGGAAATAGTCAATCAAGTCCAGGAAGCACAGAGAGTCCCATACAGGATAAATCCAAGGAGAATGGGAGGGAGATGCAAGAGGGAGGAGATATGAGGATATATTTATATGTATAGCTGATTCACTTTGTTATAAAGCAGAAACTAACACATCATTGTAAAGCAATTATACTCCAATAAAGATGTTAAAAAAAACCACTGTTTTAAAGTCAATTGAAATAATTTTTCTATTACTATAGCAGCTAAATGATATATGTTTGATAAATTTGTTTATTTCAGTTTCTTTTTTATTTTTAGTGATTACTCTTTTTAAAGTTTACTTTTACTTTTAAATCATGCAAATATTAACATGGTTCCATAGTAACAATGTGCTGGTAAATATTTGACAACTGGCTCCCTGGGATAAAAGACCTGATTTTGTTAATTTCTATGGTTTAGATATTACCATGACTGATTTCAAGCTACTAAAGTTATGTCATTGAATGCAGAGTTTGGGAGATGCGCAGTCACATATCATTATATAGTATTTCTACCATACAGATAGAATAATCTCAGTAGCATAGATAATAGTAAAATAATTACACGTTGATGAGTTTTGAGTATTTATTATCTTTATTTTTAATGTAATTTATCTAACATTAAGTTTATATAACTTAATTTTTATTAATGGCTATTGACTAACTGGCTCATAAAATTCTTGAAAATTTAACAATTGATTCTTGCTGGCTGGTTTGACCTGGCTCCAGCACGTCTCTCTTCCAAAGTCAAAATCACAAAACATAGCACATTGAGAAAAGGATTGCCTTCTACCTATCCTTTCCATCTGGTTCCCTCTCTTACTGTATAGGTAACCATTTGTATTAGATTTTTGTCTCTTTCATTGTTTACTTTTGCAAATACAGGCAGATATGATTTTATATTTTCTTACACAGAAGATAGCACAGGGCTTCCCTGGTGGCGCAGTGGATGAGAGTACACCTGCCGATGCAGGGGACACGGGTTTGTGTCCCGGTCCGGGAAGATCCCACATGCCGCGGAGCGGCTGGGCCCGTGAGCCATGGCCGCGGAGCCTGTGCTCCGCAACGGGAGAGGCCACAACAGTGAGAAGCCCGTGTACCACACAAAAAAAAAAAAAGAAAAGAAGATAGCACACAAATAACACTCTTCTGCTCCATGTTTAGCTTAGAATCGTGATTCCTGTTTAAATGTAACTCCCCTAGGAGAGGTAAAGAGGTGATATTGAAACTATTTCCAACATCACACTTCAGTAAAAATTAGTTTTCTTGAGAGCTGAGAAATGTCTGAGTGGGACCAGAGATTTCCATTGAGAATATGGGTGAAACCATATGAGAGCTTCATAGACAAACTTCACAATTTTACTCTGGATCAGAGAAGTGAGGGCCAGGCCTTGGAGCTGCTGAGGTGGCAAGGTTGCATGAATGAATGTTCAAGTCCTGGCTCAGCTCCCACCATATAAATGCAGCTACTTTCGCTGAAGTCATCCTACCTCCCTGTTATAAAACTTCCGGCCATCAGAGGGGGTAATTGGTGTTTTAATGTTTTAGTTGGGTTTTTCAGCTGAGGTAAATGGAATAGGAATATGCTTATCACTCTTCCGAAAGTCATTTCTATAATATTTATACACTTAAACTCTTTGAGACTGAAAACTTTTATTGATATTCTGTTTGTTTCTGATAACTTTGCCCTGGAAAGAAACGACTGAGATCTTGGAATTCACGTCATTATTACATGACTGCTTTGAAAGTCATGAGATTTTAAAGAAACCTCTTTATTTCCTACAATGAGGATATCCCATCTTGCCTTTGCCTTAATAGGTAATATCATTAGTGATTATTAGCACTTTATGACGCCATAATATTTGCACCATAATGAAGGTCAGAGACATGAAAGGGCTATTGACATGATTCGCTGGCTCTTGCTGTTAACCAGCATGGGCCCTTTTATTCTGTGCAACCTCTAATTATTTCTGGATTTTATTATGTTTTTCTGTGAATTCTAGGGGAAAATATGTAATAGTGTTTATCACAAGAATACATGTGATAGCTGGTAAAAACAGACTGATACAGTGTTTTTAATGAGTATCTCCCAGCTTAAGGTTAGAGATCCCATTGGCACACAGATCCTTTCTGTGAAATCAACATGGAAGAAATAAATGCAAGATATTGTATTGCAATGCTGGGCCAGCACTTTCTATCCTATACAGAGAAGTAGCCTCAGAAAAAAGACTATGGCGGATAACTAGGGCAACCTCTTATGTCCTTACATAGTGCCCTGACCTTTATAATGGGTATGCACAGTTACCTGAGATTGGCACATAGAAAAGAGTGGGGGGGGAATTTACATGAGCTTACTAAAAGCTGCTTTGCAAACCTGCATTTAAAGAACCTCAAGACTTTTTTTTTTTTTTTTTGCGGTACGCGGGCCTCTCACTGTTGTGGCCTCTCCCATTGCGGAGCACAGGCTCCGGTCGCGCAGGCCCAGCGGCCATGGCTCACGGGCCCAGCCGCTCCGCGGCATGTGGGATCTTCCCGGACCGGGGCACGAACCCGCGTCCCCTGCATCGGCAGGTGGACTCTCAACCACTGTGCCACCAGGGAAGCCCTAGAACCTCAAGACTTTTGACTTGCTTGATGATTGCTGCTCTCGCCTAATTGGTTGGCCACTAAAATTTGCTCCCTATCCTACTTACCTGGATAAGAAGTTCTGAAAGAATGGGCCCAAGCCCCAATTTTTCTCCCTGGTGCTACTATTTTCCACAATATGCTTATTCTAGGTTAGTCCAGTGATTCAAATATAACTGATAGTGGCTGTAATCTAGCACCCAAGTACCAAACGCATAGTCTTTGAGCCATGGAATACAACAAAGAGTCCTTTGAATACAAGGACTGTTGAATACAACCGGACTCCTTTCAGTTACCTTCTTCTCTAAGATGTATTTCAGTCAGACACACCAAGTAAGAGCAAAGACTCTGTATTAGAGACCTAGAGCTTCTGAAGGAAACAACTAAGGATATTAGCTTACAGACATGGAAAGGGGTGTGTCAGGGACTTGGGAGTGGGTGCAATTCACACAAAAGAATTGGCATCACACGACCTGGCCTAAGGCATTAATTCAAGGCCTGTCTTGTCTACTTGTGTATCCTTAGACACATTACCGGGGGACAATAATCTCTATTACTTGAAGTTCTTGTGACAATCAAAGAAAATATTTGTGGAAGAAAAACTCTTTAAAATATTATAGAGCTAGAAGGACTACCATAAGGAAAGAGTGAATCAGGAAAAATACTCCCAGTGGCTCAGGGTTACAATAAGGATGCTTTGCTATCTTGGTCTGGGCTCTGGGGAAAAAGTTTCCCTGGAGAATTTGTAAGCATGGGTCTGTCATTACATTAGTTCCAAGAATACTCAAGCTGTGAAATTATCATAAACCAAGGTGGGGGCAGTATTTCCCCTTGGGCAGCTAACAGAAACAAATGCAAAACCCACTTGTTCTGGAAGACGAGGTGCTTGTCCGAATCTCTCAGAATTTCTTCCAGCCGTTCACATATTTGAAGATGCTTCTTATGTCCCCCATAAATCTTATAATCTCCAGTTTAAATAGTCCTAACTCTGTCAACTACTTTTCATACAGTAGTTTCCAGAGCTGTCTCCATCCATTTTCTTCTATGTTCTCTCTAACATATGGGTGTTCCATTTAAAATGTGCCGTCTTCATCCAGTTCAGGCCTAAAGGCAACATGTCTAAGGCAAATTATTACGTTTTGTTCATGAGTGGGATAATATGAGACCATTATAAAAATATAATAATAAAGTACTGTAACATCCTATCACCATAGTAATTCATTCATGTAATGTCACTGTCATAAAGCTTACAGTATAATAGCAAATACTACTAAATGTGTTTTATGTGCCGAAAACGATACACTTTACATGCAGTATCCTTTTTAATCCCCATGAAACACTAAGACAGGTTTTATGATTATCCCCATTTCGCAGATAAGGAGAAAACCTAGTAACTAGCCCAAGGTTACTTAGCTGCTCACAGAGATAGTAATATGTATATAACCAAAGCCAGGATGCAAACCCAGACCTATCTGGCTTCAATGGCCGTGCTTTAAACCACTAATACTCTACGCACCTTAATATAGTCCTGGGAGGGCATCTGAAAATCCAAATGCCATTTTTAGGAACTGTCACTCTCTTGACTGTGTGGGCAGTGAGCTAAAATTGCTAGGATTTTTATTTCTTTAAAATTTAAATCACAGTTATTTTTCCTGAAGATACACTTTCATAGGATAAGGGGACAAATAAGAAGTAGGGAGACACAGGGAGAAAGGGGGCAGAAGACCAGAAGGTAAAGAGAAGGGTGGTTGGGTACACTAGTAATGACTTTTATTTCCCAAGCTTTTAGTCAACCAGACCTGGCAGGTGACAAGAAGCTCCTGTGGTCACACAACCAGGAATTCTGCTTGGTCTTAAAGACGTTTTGGTGATTTTTATTTCCAACATTTCCTTTTATTTATTTTTTAAAACATCTTTATTGGAGTATAATTGCTTTACAATATTGTGCTAGTTTCTGCTGTATAACAAAGTGAATCAGCTATATGTATACATATATCCCCATATCCCCTCCCTCTTGCGTCTCCCTCCCACCCTCCCTATCCCACCCCTCTAGGTGGTCACAAAGCACTGAGCTGATTTCCCTGTGCTATGCAGCTGCTTCCCACTAGCTATCTATTTTATATTTCGTAGTGTATGTATGTCCATGCCACTTTCTCACTTGGTCCCAGCTTACCCTTACCCCTCCCTGTGGCCTCAAGTCCATTCTCTACCTCTGCATCTTTATTCCTGTCCTGCCCCTAGGTTGTTCAGAACCATTTTTTTTTTAATTCCATATATATGTGTTAGCATACGGTATTTGTTTTTCTCTTTCTGACTTACTTCACTCTGTATGACAGACTCTACTTCCACCTACCACACTACAAATAACTCAATTTCATTTCTTTTTATGGTGGAGTAATATTCCATTGTATATATGTGCCACATCTTCTCTATCCATTCATCTGTCGATGGACACTTAGGTTGCTTCCATGTCCTGGCTATTGTAAATAGTGCTGCAATGAACATTGTGGTACATGACTCTTTTTGAATTATGATTTTCTAAGGATATATGCCCAGTAGTTGGATTTCTAGGTCATATGGTAGTTCTACTTTTACATTTTTAAGGAACCTCCATACTGTTCTACATAGTGGCTGTATCAATTCACATTCCCACCAACAGTGCAAGAGGGTTCCCTTTTCTCCACACCCTCTCCAGCATTTACTGTTTGTAGATTTTTTGATGATGACCATTCTGACTGGTGTGAGGTGATACCTCATTGTAGTTTTGATTGGCATTTCTCTAATGATTAGTGATGTTGAGCATCCTTTCATGTGTTTGTTGACAATCTGTATATCTTCTTTGGAGAAATGTCCATTTAGGTTTTTGGCCCATTTTTGGATTGGGTTATTTTTTTGATATTGAGCTGCATGAGCTGCTTATAAATTTTGGAGATTAATCCTTTGTCAGTTGCTTCATTTGAAAATATTTTCTCCCATTCTGAGGGTTCTTTTCTTCTTGCTTATGTTTTCCTTTGTTGTGCAAAAGCTTTTAAGTTTCCTTAGGTCCCATTTGTTTATTTTTGTTATTATTTCCATTTCTCTAGGAGGTGAGTCAAAAAGGATCTTGCTGTGATTTACGTCATAGAGTGTTCAGCCTATGTTTTCCTCTAAGAGTTTTATAGTGTCTGGATTTACATTTAGGTATTTAAGACACCTGGAGTTTATTTTTGTGTATGGTGTTAGGGAGTGTTCTAATTGCATTCTTTTACATGTAGCTATCCAGTTTTCCCAGCAACACTTATTGAAGAGACTGTCTTTTCTCCATTGTATATTCTTGCCTCCTTTATCAAAAATAAGGTGACCATAAGTCTGTGGATTTATCTCTGGGCTTTCTATCCTGTTCCATTGATCTATATTTCTGTTTTTGTGCCAGTACCATACTGTCTTGATTACTGTAGCTTTGTAGTAAAGTCTGAAGTCTGAGAGCCTGATTCCTCCAGGTCCGTTTTTCTTTCTCAAGATTGCTTTGGCTATTCAGGGTCTTTTGTGTTTCCATACAAATTGTGAAATTTTTTGTTCTAGTTCTGTGAAAAATGCCAGTGGTAGTTTGATAGGGATTGCACTGAATCTGTAGATTGCTTTGGGTAATATAGTCATTTTCATAATGTTGATTCTTCCAATCCAAGAACATGGTATATCTCTCCAACTATTTGTATCACCTTTAATTTCTTTCATCAGTGTCTTATAGTTTTCTGCATACAGGTCTTTTGTCTCCTTAGGTAGGTTTATTCCTAGGCATTTTATTCTTTTTGTTGCAATGGTAAATGGGAGTGTTTCCTTAATTTCTCTTTCAGAGTTTTCATCATTAGTGTATAGGAATGCAGGAGATTTCTGTGCATTAATTTTGTATCCTGCTACTTTACCAGATTCATTGATTAGCTCTAGTAATTTTCTGGTAGCCTCTTTAGGATTCTGTATGTATAGTATCATGTCATCTGCAAAAGTGACAGTTTTACTACTTCTTTGCTGATCTGGATTCCTTTTATTTCTTTTTCTTCTCTGATTTCTGTGGCTAAAACTTCCAAAACTATGTTGAATAATAGTGCTGAGACTGGGCAACCTTGTCTTGTTCCTGATCTTGGTGGAAATGGTTTCAGTTTTTCACCATTGAGGACGATGTTGACCGTGGGTTTATCATATGTGGCCTTTATTATGTTGAGGTAAGTTCCCTCTATGCCTACTTTCTGCAGGGTTTTTATCATAAATGGTGTTGAATTTTATCAAAAGCTTTCTCTGCATCTATTGAGATGATCATATGGTTTTTCTCCTTCAATTTGTTAATATGATGTATCACATAGATTGATTTGCATATATTGAAGAATCCTTGCATTACTGGGTTAAACCCCACTTCATCATGGTGTATGATCCTTTTACTGTGCTGTTGGATTCCGTTTGCTAGTATTTTGCTGAGGATTTTTGCATCTATATTCATCAGTGATATTGGCCTGTAGTTTTCTTTTTTTTAGTTTTCCTGGTATCAGGGTGATGGTGGCCTCGTAGAATGTGTTGGGAGTGTTCCTTCCTCTGCTATACTTTGGAAGAGTTTGAGAAGGACACGTGTTAGCTCTTCGCTAAATGTTTGATAGAATTCACCTCTGAAGCCATCTGGTCCTGGGCTTTTGTTTGTTGGAAGATTTTTAATCACATTCTCAATTTCAGTGCTTGTGATTGGTCTGTTTATATTTTCTGTTTCTTCCTGGTTCAGTCTCAGAAGGTTGTGCTTTTCTAAGAATGTGTCAGTTTCTTCCAGGTTGTCTATTTTATTGGCATAGAGTTGCTTGTAGTTATCTATCATGATCCTTTGTTTTTCTTCAGTGTCAGTTGTTACTTCTCCTTTTTCATTTCTAATTCTATTGATTTGAGTGTTCTCCCTTTTTTTCTTGATGAGTCTGGCTAATGGCTTATCAATTTTGTTTATCTTCTCATTGAACCAGCTTTTACTTTTATTGATCTTTGCTATCATTTCTTTTTCATTAATATCTGATCTGATCTTTATGATTTCTTTCCTTCCGCTAACTTTGGGGGTTTTTTGTTCTTCTTTCTCTAATTGCTTTAGGTGTAAGGTTAGGTTGTTTATTTGAGATGTTTCTTGTTTCTTGAGGTAGGATTGTATTGCTATAAACTTCCCTCTTAGAACTGCTTTTGCTGCATCCCATAGGTTTTGGGTCGTCATGCTTTCATTGTCATCTGTTCCTAGGTATTTTTTGATTTCCTCTTTGATTTCTTCAGTGATCTCTTGGTTATTACATAGTGTATTGTTTAGTTTCCATGTATTTGTATTTTTTTTACAGATTTTTTTCCTGTAACTGATATCTAGTCTAATAGCATTGTGGTCAGAAAAGATACGTGATACGATTTCAATTATCTTAAATTTACCAAGGCTTGATTTGTGACCCAAGATATGATCTATCCTGGAGAATGTCCCATGAGCACGTGAGAAGAAAGTGTATTCTGTTGGTTTTGGATGGAATGTCATATAAATATCAATTAAGTCCATCTTGTCTAATGTATCATTTAAAGCTTGTGTTTCCTTATTTATTTTTATTTTGGATGATCTGTCCATTGGTGAAAGTGGGGTATTAAAGTCCCCTACTATGATTGTGTTACTGTTGATTTCCCCTTCTATGGCTGTTAGCATTTGCCTTATGTATTGAGGTGCTCCTATGTTGGGTGCATAAATATTTACAATTGTCATATCTTCTTCTTAGATTGATCCCTTGATCATTATGTAGTGTCCTTCTTTGTCTCTTGTAGTAGCCTTTATTTTAAAGTATATTTTGCCTGATATGAGAATTGCTACTCCAGCTTTCTTTTGATTTCCATTTGCATGGAGTAACTTTTTCCATCCCTCACTTTCAGTCTGTATGTGTCCCTAGGTCTGAAGTGGGTCTCTTGTAGACAGCATATATACAGGTCTTGTTTTTGTATCCATTCAGCCAGTCTATGTCTTTTGGTGGGAGCATTTAATCCATATACATTTAAGGTAACTATTGATATGTATGTTCCTCTTACAATTTTCTTAATTGTTTTGGGTTTGTTATTGTAGGTCTTCTGCCTCTCTTGTGTTTCCTGCTTAGAGAAGTTCCTTTAGCATTTGTTGTAAAGCTGGTTTGGTGGTGCTGAATTCTCTTAGCTTTTGCTTGTCTGTAAAGGTTTTAACTTCTCCATTGAATCTGAATGAGGTCCTTTCTGGGTGGAGTAATCTTGCTTGTAGATTTTTCTCTTTCATCACTTTAAATATGTCCTGCCACTCCCTTCTGGCTTGCAGAATTTCTGCTGAAATATCCGCTGTTAACCTTATGGGGATTCCCTTGTATGTTATTTGTTGTTTTTTTCCTTACTGCTTTTAATATTTTTCTTTGTATTTAATTTTTGATAATTTGATTAATATGTGGTTTGGCGTGTTTTTCCTTGGATTTATCCTGTATGGGACTCTCTGTGCTTCCTGGGCTTGACTGACTATTTCCTTTCCCATATTAGGGAAGTTTTCAACTGTAATCTCTTCAAATATTTTTTCAGTCCCTTTCTCTCTTCTTCTAGGACCCCTATAATTCAAATGTTGGTGCATTTAATGTTGTCCCAGAAGTCTCTGAGACTGTCCTGCATTCTTTTCATTGTTTTTTCTTTATTCTGCTCTGCAGCAGTTATTTCCAATATTTTATCTTCCAGGTCACTTATCCGTTCTACTGCCTCAGTTTTTCTGCTATTGATTCCTTCTAGAGAATTTTTAATTTCATTTATTGTGTTGTTCATCATTGTTATTTTTTTTCCACACACACACTGTATTTTATTTTTACAAATGATAAATAAACTGACACCAAGCATTGTAAATGGATGACCACAAAAAAAGCAAGAATGATTGCAATTACCAAACACGAAACACACTCATACTATGTCATAATATTGACATTCAGTCCCGTAATCCTCCACTGTAACAGCTCCTTTACTTTGCAGTGAAAATTGATTTGTATATTTTTTGCCTCTTATTCCTTGTGGGATTTTTTTTTTATTCAAACAGGAAGTCACAAAAATTATAATCATCCTCATCAGTTCACTCAGTGCCATGTAATTAATTTTTTTTTTCATCTTGATCTTTTGTTAGCACTGTTATGAATTCATCAGTTTTCCATTAGAGTTCTGGAAATGTGTATTCATTCAGTTCAGCAGTAAAATCAGTCACCAGAAACCTGTACTTGTCAGAGTCTTTTCCATGAATTCCTTGAAGATGAAACCCTTTTATAGGAACATATTTGCAAAAGCATCAGAGTCCACCCAGAACTGTCTGTAAATGACTAGACTTAAAAATGACCACGGTTAAAGATTTGATGAAAGTTCATAGTAATGCAATTGACAAGGAAATTTAGTTATTTCTGAGATATACATTTTAAAGTAATAACTAGAATTATGACTTATAACATTATACCAGAACATATAAGATTTTTAGAATTTGATGTAATGTCTGAAACGTTTATATTAACATATTTCCACACAAATAACCCAAAGAAAGTTTAGTATTAGTTATTTTGTTTCTTTGTTTGTTTATACTGCAGGTTCTTATTAGTCATCAGTTTTATACACATCAGTGTATACATGTCAATCTCAATGGCCCAATTCAGCACACCGCCATCCCCACCCCACTGCGGTTTTCCCTGCTTGGTGTCCATAAGTTTGTTCTCTACTTCTGTGTCTCTACTTCTGCCCTGCAAACCAGTTAACCTCTACCATTTTTCTAGGTTCCACAAACATGCGTTAATATACGATATTTGTTTTTATCTTTCTGACTTACTCCACTCTGTATGACAGTCTCTAGATCCATCCACGTCACCACAAATGACTCAACTGCATTCCTTTCTATGGCTGAGTAATATTCCATTGTATATATGTACCACAACTTCTTTATCCAGTCGTCTGTCAATGGGCATTTAGGTTGCTTCCATGACCTGGCTATTGTAAATAGTGCTGCAGTGAACATTGGGGTGCATATGTCTTTTTGAATTATGGTTTTCTCTGGGTATATGCCCAGTATTGGGATTGCTGGATCATATGGTAATTCTATTTTTAGTTTTTCAAGGAACCTCCATACTGTTCTCCATAGTGGCTGTATCAATGTACATTCCCACCAACAGTGCAAGAGGGTTCCTTTTTCTCCACACCCTCTCCAGCATTTGTTGTTTGTAGATTTTCTGATGATGCCCATTCTAACTGGTCTGAGGTGATACCTCATTGCAGTTTTGATTTGCATTTCTCTAATAATTAGTGATGTTGAGCAGCTTTTCATGTGTTTCTTAGCCATCTGTATGTCTTCTTTGGAGAAATGTCTATTTAGGTCTTCTGCCCATTTATGGATTGGGTTGTTTGTTTCACTAATATTGAGGTGCATGAGCTATTTATATACTTTGGAGATTAATCCTTTGCAAATATTTTCTCCCATTCTGAGGGTTGTCTTTTCGTCTTGTTTATTGATTCCTTTGCTGTGCAAAAGCTTTGAAGTTTCATTAGGTCCCATTTGTTTATTTTTGTCTTTATTCTGATTACATTAGGAGGTGGATCAACAAAGATCTTGCTGTGATTTAAGTCAAAGAGTGTTCTTCCTATGTTTTCCTCTAAGAGTTTTATAGTGTCCAGTCTTACATTTAAGTCTCGAATCCATTTTGAGTTTATTTTTGTGTATGGTGTTAGGGAGTGTTCTAATTTCATTCTTTGACATGTACCTGTCCAGTTTTCCCAGCACCACTTATTGAAGAGACTGTCTTTTCTCCATTGTATATCTTTGCCTCCTTTGTCATAGATTAGTTGACCATAGGTGCGTGGGTTTATCTCTGGGATTTCTATCTTGTTCCATTGATCTATGTTTCTGTTTTTTGTGCCAGTACCATATTGTCTTGATTACTGTAACTTTGTAGTATAGTCTGAAGTCAGAGAGTCTGATTCCTACAGCTCCATTTTTTTTCCTCAAGACTGCTTTGGCTATTTGGGGTCTTTTGTGCCTCCATACAAATTTTAAGATGATTTTTTCTAGTTCTGTAAAAAAAATGCCATTGGTAATTTGATAGGGATTGCATTGAATCTGTAGATTGCTTTGGGTAGTAGAGTCATTTTCACAGTATTGATTCTTCCAATCCAAGAACGTGGTATATCTCTCCATCTGTTAGTATCATCTTTAATTTCGTACATCAGTGTCTTACAGTTTTCTGCAAACAGGTCTTTTGTCTCCCTAGGTAGGTTTATTCCTAGGTATTTTATTCTTTTTGTTGCAATGGTAAATGGGAGTGTTTCCATAATTTCTCTTTCAGATATTTCATCATTAGTGTATAGGAATGCAAGAGATTTCTATGCATTAATTTTGTATCCTGCAACTTTACCAAATTCATTGATTACCTCTTGTAGCTTTCTGGTGGCATCTTTAGGATTCTCTATGTATAGTATCATATCATCTGCAAACAGTGACAGTTTTAATTCTTCTTTTCCAATTTGTATTTCTTTTACTTCTTTTTCTTCTCTTAATGCCATGGCTAGGACTTCCAAAACTATGTTGAATAATAGTGGTGAGAGTGGACATCCTTGTCTCGTTCCTGATCTTAGAAAAAATGCTTTCAGTTTTTCACCATTGAGAATGATGCTTGCTGTGGGTTTGTCATATATGGCCTTTATTATGTTGAGGTAGTTTCCCTCTATGCCCACTTTCTGGAGAGTTTTTATCATAAATGGGTGTTGAATTTTATCAAAAGCTTTCTCTGCATCTATTGAGATGATCATATAGTTTTTGTTTTTCAATTTGTTAATATGGTGTATCACATTGATTGATTTGCATATATTGAAGAATCCTTGCATCCCTGGGATAAATCCCACTTGATCATGGTGTATGATCCTTTTAATGTGTTGTTGGATTCTGTTTGCTTGTATTTTGTTGAGGATATTTGCATCTATATTCATCAGTGATATTGGTCTGGAATTTTCTTTTTTTGTAGTATCTTTGTCTGGTTTTGGTATCAGGGTGATGGTGGCCTCATAGAATAAGTTTGGGAGTGTTCCTTCCTCTGCAATTTTTTGGAAGAGTTTGAGAAGGATGGGTGTTAGCTCTTCTCTAAATGTTTGATAGACTTCACTTGTGAAGCCATCTGGTCCTGAACTTCTGTTTGATGGAAGATTTTTAATCACAGTTTCAATTTCATTACTTGTGATTGGTCTGTTCATATTTTCTTTCTTCCTGGTTCAGTCTTGGAAGGTTATACCTTTCTAAGAATTTGTCCATTTCTTCCAGGTTGTCCATTTTATTGGCATAGAGTTGCTTGTAGTAGTCTCTTAGGATGCTTTGTATTCCTGCAGTGTCTGTTGTAACTTCTCCTTTTTCATTTCTAATTTTATTGATTTGAGTCCTCACCCTCTTTTTCTTGATGAGTCTGGCTTATCAATTTCATTTATCATCTCAAAGAACCAGCTTTTAGTTTTATTGATCTTTGCTATTGTTTTCTTTGTTTATTTTATTTGTTTATTTTTTTCTGCTCTGATCTTTATGATTTCTTTCCTTCTGCTAACTTTGAGTTTTGTTTGTTCTTCTTTCTCTAGTTCCTCTAGGTGTAAGGTTAGATTGTTTACTTGAGATTTTTCTTGTTTCTTTAGTTAGGCTTGTATATGTATAAACTTCCCTCTTAGAACTGCTTTTGCTGCATCCCATAGGTTTTGGATCATTTTCATTGTCATTTTTCTCCAGGTATTTTTTGATTTCCCCTTTGATTTCTTCAGTGATCTCTTGGTTATTTAGTAACGTATTGTTTAGCCTCCATGTGTTTGTGTTTTTCACGTTTTTTTAACTGTAATTCATTTCTAATCTCATAGTGTTGTGGTCAGAATAGATATGATTTCAATTTTCTTAAATTTACTGAGGCTTGATTTGTGACCCAAGATGTGATGTATCCTGGAGCATGTTCCGTGCGCACTTAAGATGAAAGTGTAATCTGCTGTTTTTGGATGGAATGTCCTATAAATATCAGTTAAATCTATCTGGTCTATTGTGTCATTTAAAGCTTCTGTTTCCTTATTTATTTTCATTTTGGATGATCTGTCCATTGGTGTAAGTGAGGTGTTAAAGTCCTCCACTATTATTGTGTTACTGTCGATTTCCTCTTTTACAGCTGTTAGCAGTTGCCTTATGTACTGAGGTGCTCCTATGTTGGGTGCATATATATTTATGCTTGTTATATATTCTTCTTGGTTTCATCCCTTGATCCTTCCTTGTCTCTTGTAACAATCTTTATTTTAAAGTCTATTTTATCTGATATGAGTATTGCTGCTCCAGCTTTCTTTTGATTTCCATTTGCATGGAGTATCTTTTTCCATCCCCTTACTTTCAGTCTGTATGTGTCCCTAGATCTGAAGTGGGTCTCTTGTAGACAGCATATATATGGGGCTTGTTTTTGTAATCATTCAGCTAGCCTGTGTCTTTTGGTTGGAGCATTTACTCCATTCACATTTAAGGTAATTATTGATATGTATGTCCCTATGACCATTTTCTTAATTGTTTTGGGTTTGTTTTTGTAGGTCCTTTTCTTCTCTTGTGTTTCCCACTTAAAGAAGTTCCTTTAGCATTTGCTGTAAAGCTGGTTTGGTGGTGCTGAATTCTCTTAGCTTTTGCTTGTCTGTAAAGCTTTTGATTTCTCCATTGAATCTGAAGGAGATCCTTGCCAGGTAGAGTAATCATGGTTGTACGTTCTTTCCTTTCATCACTTTAAGTATATCATGCCACTCCCCTATGGCTTGTAGAGTTTCTGCTGAGAAATCAGCTGTTAACCTTATGGGAGTTCCCTTGTCTGTTATTTGTCCTTTTTCCCTTGCTGCTTTCAGTAATTTTTCTTTGTCTTTAATTTTTGCCAATTAGGTTTCTATGTTTCTCGGTGTGTTTCTCCTTGCTTTTATCCTGTATGGGACTCGCTGTGCTTCCTGGACTTGGGTGGCTATTTCCTTTCCCGTGTTTGGGAAGTTTTTAACTATAATCTCTTCAAATATTTTCTCTGGTCCTTTCTCTCTCTCTTCTCCTTCTGGGACTCCTATAATGTGAATGTTGTTGCGTTTAATGTTGTCCCCGAGGTCTCTTAGGCTGTCTTCATATCTTTTCATTTTTTCTTTAGTCTGTTCCGCAGCAGTGAATTCCACCATCCTGTATTCCAGGTCACTTATCCGTTCTTCTGCCTCAGTTATTCTGCTACTGATTCCTTCTGATGTAGTTTTCATTTCAGTTATTGTATTGTTCATCTCTGTTTGTTTGTTCTTTAATTATTCTAGGTCTATGTTAAACCATTCTTGCATCTTCTCAATCATTGCCTCCATTCTTTTTCCGAGGTCCTGGATAATCTTCACTATCATTATTCTGAATTCTTTTTCTGGAAGTTTGCCTATCTCCACTTCATTTAGTTTTTTTTCTGGGTTTTATCTTGTTCATTCATCTGGTATATAGCCCTCTGCCTTTTCATCTTGTCTATCTTTCTGTGAATGTGGTTTTTGTTCCATAGTGTGCAGGATTGTAGTTCTTCCTGCTTCTCCATCATTGTTTGCTCTTTAGTTCTTCTAGGTCCTTGTTAAACGTTTCTTGTATTTTCTCCATTCTATTTCCAAGATTTTGGATCATCTTTACTATCATTACTCTGAATTCTTTTGCAGGTAGACTGCCTATTTCCTCTTCATTTGTTTGGTCTGGTCGGTTTTTAACTTGCTACTTCATCTGCTGTGTGTTTCTCTGTCTTCTCGTTTTGCTCAACTTATTGTGTTTGGGGTCTCCTTTTTGCAGGCTGCAGGTTTGTAGTTCCCATTGTTTTTGGTGTCTGACCCCAGTGGGTAAGGTTGGTTCAGTGGGTTGTGTAGGCTTCCTGGTGGACGGGACAGGTTCCTGTGTTCTGGTGGATGAGGCTGGGTCTTGTCTTTCTTGTGGGCAGGACCACGTCCCGTGGTGTGTTTTGGGGTGTCTGTGACCTTATTATGATTTTAGGCAGCCTCTCTGCTGTGGGTGGGGTTGTGTTCCTGTCTTGCTAGTTGTTTGGAATCGCATGTCCAGCACTGTAGCTTGCTGGTCATTGAGTGGACCTGGGTCTTAGCATTGAGATGGAGATCTCTGGGGGAGCTTTTGCCATTTGATAATATGTGGAGCCAGGAGGTCTCTGGTGGACGAATGCCCTGACCTCGGCTCTCCCACCTCAGAAGCAGAGGCCTGACACCCGGCCAGAGTACCAAGACCCTGTCAGCCACATGGCTCAGAAGAAAAGGGAGAAAAAAATAAAGAAATATAATAAAATAAAGTTATTGAAATAAAAAATTATTAAAAATAAAAAATTTTTAAGTGATTAAAAAAAAAGACGAGAGCAACCAAACCTAAAAACAAATCCACCAATGATAAGTGTTAAAAACTATAGTTAAAAAAACCACAAAAAACGGACAGACAGAACACTAGGACAAATGGTGAAAGCAAAGATATACGTACAAAATCACACAAATAAGCATACACATAAACACAAAAAGAGAAAAAGGAAAAAAATATATATATTGTTCCTCCTAAAGTCCATCTCCGCAATATGGGATGATTCGTTGTCTAGTCACATATTCCACAGATGCAGGGTACATTGAGTTGATTGTGGAGATTTAATCCGCTGCTCCTGAGGCTGCTGGGAGAGATTTCCCTTTCTCTTCTTTGTTCGCACAGCTCCCAGGGGCTCAGCTTTGGATTTGGCCCCGTGTCTGCGTGGAGGTCGCCTGAGGGCATCTGTTCTTCGCTCAGACAGGACAGGGTTAAAGGAGCAGCTGATTCGCGGGCTCTGGCTCACTCAGACCGGGGGGAGGGAGGGGTGAGGATGCGGGGCGAGCCTGCGGCGGCAGAGGCCGGTGTGACGTTGCACCAGCGTGAGGCGTACTGTGCATTCTCCTGGGGAAGTTGTCCCTGGATCCCGGGACCCTGGCAGTGGTGGGCTGCACAGGCTCCCGGGAGGAGAGGTGTGGATAGTGACCTGTGCTTGCACATAGGCTTCTTGGTGGCGGCAGCAGTAGCCTTAGAGTCTCATGCCCGTCTCTGGGGTCTGCACTGATAGCTGCGGCTCGCACCCGTCTCTGGAGCTCCTTTAAGCGGCGCTCTTCATCCCCTCTCCTCGCGCACCAGGAAACAAAGAGGGAAGAAAAAGTCTCTTGCCTCTTTGGCAGGTCCAGACTTTTCCCCGGACTCCCTCCCGGCTAGCTGTGGTGCACTAACCCCTTCTGGCTGTGTTCACGCAGCCAACCCCAGTCGTCTCCCTGCGATCCGACCAAAGCCCGAGCCTCCGCTCCCAGCCCCGCCTACCCCGGCGGGTGAGCAGACAAGCCCCTCGGGCTGGTGAGTGCTGGTCAGCACCGATCCTCTGTGCGGGAATCTCCCCGCTTTGCCCTCTGCACCCCTGTGGCTGCGCTCTCCTCCGCGGCTCGGAAACTTCCCCCCTCCGCCACCTGCAGTCTCCGCCCGCGAAAGGGCTTCTAGTGTGTGGAAACCTTTCCTCCTTCACAGCTCCCTCCCACTGGTACAGGTCCCGTCCCTATCCTTTTGTCTCTGTTTTTTCTTCTTTTGCCTTATCCAGCTGCGTGGGGAGTTTCTTGCCTTTTGGGAGGTCTGAGGTCTTCTGCCCACATTCAGTAGGTGTTCTGTAGGAGTTGTTCCAAATGTAGATGTATTTCTCATGTATTTGTGGGGAGGAATAGACATCTCACTCCTCCGCCATCTTGAAGGTCTCCCCTTCCTACATTTCTTGAAGATAGTAGTGTTACCGCTTTACTGAAAGCCAACAGTTGCTATATTGAAGTTGGTTCATTGGAATCACCTTTGCTTTTCACAGAGCAAGGTCTCTGCAGTACAGAGCGTTTACATTTGTGAAGCATGCCTCCTGCTGGATTAGTGGAATATTACATTGCACGTTTTCAAAGCTCTCCAAAATTGGATCTAATTTGTAAAGATGACCTTAACTGCGGTTCAGTTTTGGCGAGTTTGGGAAGGGAATAAATATAGCTTTTTTAGATGATTTCTTCAAGCTTCTCGGATTATTTGTATAAACCTTTAGGTGTGGTTTATGGGTTTTCAAATCATATCTGCCCCCACAGCTCAAAATAAATGGTTTAAGGACCCAAAGAGATAATACCAACAACAATAATGGTAAACATTATATTCAGTGTTTTCTGTGTGCCAGGAATGTGCAAAAATACTCTGTGAACCCTGCCCCTTGCAACACTCACCAACACCCTAAAAGAAAAGTTTGGTACATTATCACCCACACTCCCAGTTTACAGAAAGACTTAAAGAAGTTGAGAGCTCTTTCACCCCTACTGTCACACACCCAGCCAGAGGTTGGGAGCCCCTAAAGTTTTTCTTGAACTACTTCACCCCATTAACTGGCCCCAGAAATAATCAGAAATAGTCAACTGAGCTGGGCTACCCAGATTCTTTCTCCTGGGAATTTGGAGTTGGATTCAAAGAGAACCTCCAGTCTGGCTGGTTACCTAAATGGAGGTCATATAAACTCAGGGGCCCCCAGTGGAGGAGCCTTGTGCATGGAGAAATAGAAAAAGGATGATCAGGAGAAAGGAAAAGAATAAAGCAAAAAGCACAGAGAAAGGCAACGAGGATAGTTTTTCGTTCTTGGTCCCAATCCCTCAGAAATTTCCTCGGCTGGTTTCATTGACTTGGCATATTGAAATATTTCTTTTTCTCTGTTAAAAAAAAGTGTATAAAACCAAGTCACGTGAGCAATAATATGTAAAAGTGAACCAAATCTAGTGTTATAATGAAATAAAATCTGAAGTTAATATGGCACATTGAATGATGTGCATAATTTTTATTATATTCCATGGAAATTAGACTAAAATAGGGAGCAATTAATGAAAATGACTGTAATTATTGTCATGTCAACAAAGCCAAACCAAGTGATTCCAGAGTCAGCTGTAGGGAAGACAATTTACAGCAGGAAGCTGTTCTGCAGTTCTTATGATGAACCCTGGATTGAAAAACCAGGAGGCTAAGTCCTTTCCTTGCATCCACTTCTCTAGCAACGATAGTCCAGGTGGTTCAAGAGGTCCCAGCTGACAAGTGTGTGAGCCCCTTGGAGCTCCTCACCCCTGTGTTGCAGGACGGGGGACTGCTTCTAGGGCCCCAGAGTGGGCTCTTGTCTAACACTCAGAAATGAATTGTCCGAGGAGACACACGTGCTGACAGAGCAAGAGACTATTGGGAAGGGGCGCCCGGGCGGAGAGCAGCAGGGTAAGTGAACCCAGGAGAACTGCTCTGCCGCATGGCTCGCAGTCTCAGGTTCGTGGTAATTCTGTTAGTTTCTGGGTTTTCTCTGGCCAATTGCTCCGACTCAGGGTCCTTCCTGGTGGTGCGTGCATCCCTCAGCCAAGATGGATTCCAACAAGAAGGATTCTGGGAGGTTGGTAGGGCATGTGGACTGGCATCTCCTCTCTCCTTTTGACCTTTCCTGAATTTTTCCGGTTGGTGGTAGCTTGTTAGTTCCGTGTTGCTTACCAGGACTTCCTGTTGTAAGACAACTCATGCAAGTGGCTACTATCTTGACCGGCCAGGGCAGGTGGTTTCAGTCAGTGTTTCCCCTAACACCTGCACTGCCCCTCCCCCACTGCATCTCCAAGGAGAAGAATGCTGACATTGACGGGTTGTGTTGAAAGGGCTGCGTCTGTTTGGGAGGCTCTCCTTTCCTCAACATTGGATTGGTGAGATACAGCGCATGGAGAATTTGAAGCTGCTCTTAGGAAGAGGCCGCCAGCCTGCTTCCCATGGTGCACTGTCCTTTGGTCTATGTCTACCATTAACTACCACAAGGCATCATCAATGTGGTCCAGTCTAGCTCACCTGGGGTCTGAACTGAGAGTGGAGGTGAAATCCTCATGGAAATAAAAAGTGTGAAATCGTCTGACTTTGCTCTCTGTGCAGATAGCTGTCTTCCTCAGTGGCTGGGGAAGGTTGAGGGAGAATTGGATTCTGGTTGTTGAGATTGCTGGGTCCCAACCAAACGCCATCCTCTCAGTCTCTTTTCCATTGATGTAAGACCAACAAGGAACACTCAGAACAGTTACCATAAGCCAGAATCTTAGAGTCCTGGGACTGGTTTGGCTTAAAGTAGCCATTATTTACAGGGATAAAAATTCAATGATTCACAGTAGGAATACTTCATTTCAAATTATTCTTTAAGAGACTTATACTTTCATAATTTCGGATGTATGGCATTTTTCACAATAAAAATAAAAGATTTTTAATATAAAAAAAATTCAATGATTCAGAAATATTCCATTTTCCTCCTTCCACACATGGCTAATCCAATACGCTAGTCTGGACTTTGACCTATTAGAGGTGCATTTGTGCTAATGAACAAATGCATCTCGAATATTTTAGATGTATAACTTCCTTGAAAATGTTTTTGTCATATAATTAGCTATGATTCTGGCATGGGAGCAATGAGAATTACAGAAAGGACCAAGAAAGTTTTTCCTGGGATTCATTCAATATACATTATTGAGTAAATGCAAGGTGACAGGCATGGTGTAAGGCACTAGAGAAAAAATTACAAAATAATGTCTGTACTCTTCAGGAGCTTAATGGGTCAGGTACTCATCACTAACTAGTGTGATGACTTAGGGGAGCTTAAAAAAAGGCTATTCCTATCTTGGAATATTTTAATAACCTTGGAACATTTTATACAGATAATGTTGGGTTAAAATAAAGATTAAGAGGAGTCTAGGAAGAAAAGGATGGGGGTGGGAGTGGGAAGACAATTATAGGAAAGGGGAGGGTGTGATCTCGGGGCTGGAGATGAATGCGTACATATACATCTGAGGACTGTTTTTAAATACTGTCTGTCTGAAGCCTCCCCCCACCCGCATCCTCCACTTTCCACCCTCCAACTCACCCTTCTTCCTGAGTCACCCAGATGGCCATTTCTCACTAGGAAAGGAGAAAAAGGAAAGGGTGCAATTTGTCTAAAATCCCTAAAAGCTGCCAGGATACATTCGTGCATTTCATCTGCACACCCCACCATGCGAAGGGTGGGAGTTCTGTGTAAAGACGGGGAAACCGAGGTGCAGAGAGGTTGTGTGACTTCTCCACATTACACAGTTTGGAAAAGGCAGTGCCAAAATGCAAGCTCACATTTTAAAATTATAACTAGACATATGTGTGCTTTTTAAAAAGTAAAAAAATAATAGAGAAGTATGAAATATAAAAAATAAATGTCTTCCCTTCTCCACATTCCAAACTGTTTGGGGTATATCCCTATAGACATTTTTCCCTGTACATGCAAATGTGTATTTACACACATGACATATAACTGTATATGTGAACATCTATAATTTTTACATAAATGGATATTCTAACTATATCATTCTGTAACTCACTTCCATCACCTAACATTACATCATGTATATCCTTCCTTATCAGAATCTATACATTTATTTCATTTTTACCTCTAATATGTATATTCAATTTGATGACTATATTACATCTTATTTAGACATTTCCTTATTGATAAGGCTGGCCCTGTTTTGTTTCATTTTGAAATTCAATATTAGTGTTTTCTAATTAAAGTATTTTCTACATGTGAGTTTTCAAATTTAAACCATGAAAAATTCTGAGATGGAAACTGAAGGCTCTCTTCTCTCACCCTCCATTCCAGTTCCCACTCTCTAGAGTTTTGTTGTTGTCATTTTTGTTACTTTTGTTTTTGTTCTTCGGGATATGTCACCTTACAACTGAATTAAATACAGATACTTGCAGTTCTTGATTTCTCTGTGTTAGAACAAACTGTTGTCCTGCCTCAGTGATAGCTGGGAAGTTTAACATACTTTTGCGATCTCAGCCTCCCTCTTTTAATTGTTAGCTATATTACGATTTTTAAGTTATTTAGGTTAATTACAGTTATACTTTTCTCTAATTAGGTCTTCTGTGTTTGTTAGAGGTTTCAAGAAATGTAAAGCCCCATCTCAATGCAAATATATTCTGATTATGTAAATATTACACACTGAAGTACCCAGTAGTATGCTAGGACCCATAGAGAAGTAGGTACTATCCTCTGTGACCTAACCATGCTGACAGCTCTAAGGAGAAGCACTGAGGTCCCCTGGATTCTTTTTATTTCTTCTCCATTTCCTTCTAGGCTGTACTGGGCTTCTGCTTTTCCTTGTAGATCATATCCAAGCTAATGGATCCAAGCCAAAGGGCTCCATGTTCTCCAAAGCCTATAAGAGGCATGAGGGGCTGGGGGCTGAGGGAAAGTAGAACTTCCATTATGTCCCCACTGAGGGGACATGGAAGTCCTCAGAGGGCCCCTGAACTGCCAGTGACCACAGGTTGTATCCAAGAGGCTGCCAAAGGCAGAGATGGGCTAAACCATCAACTTCACTTCTGAAGTTGAGAATGTAACATCCGTAAGTGCCAAAAAGGACCAGACTCTATGCCAGGGTTCTGGTTCTAGACGCAAAACAGGAATTTTCGCTAGAACCTGCATGTGTTGATCTGAGGCCTCCCTATTCCCAAGCCCCAAGGTTACCTGTTCCCCAGCGCCAAACACCCAGATACCATTTTGGTGAGGAACAGCAGAAGGGAGAAGAAATACAATCTAAAAAGACTGTTTGAACCAGAAGAGACTAATATACTGAGATTTGTCTAGTTTAGTTCTTTCTACCTCCATATCCAATGGGAAAGAGACCGAGAAGGAACATTAGTTCAGGAGACAGACACAGACCAACCAGCTTGTTCACTAAACCCATTTCCCTTCCTCATGGACTATATTTCCCAGCCTTCTATGCAGTGAGGTGCAACCATGCGAATGAGTTTTGACCCCCAAAATGTGGATGTAAGTGATCTATCCCATTTCCAGGTCTGGTACATAAAGATCTCCTCTGCATTGTTCTTCAGGTTCTTTTCCTTTTCACAGTGATCTTGGAAACCCCATATTGAAAATGGTGGAGCTTCATATGGAAGACCTCTGGGTCATCAGAGAGTTAAGGCAACCCCCTGCCAACCAGAAACACCTTTTCTGGGCTTTGAGGTTGTGTTTCAGTTACTATCACTGTGTAACAAACCACTTCAAGCCTTAGTGGATTAAGTCTTTATTATAATCTCTATCATTGTAATCGACACTTTATTATAATCTCTATCAGTTTTGTGGATCGACTGGGCTCAGTTGGGTGGTTCTCAATTGGGGGTCTCATTTGGCTGAAGTCTGATGGAAGCATCTTTCTTTTCATTCATCATTCATTCACTGCCTAGATCCTTAACTAGCTCCTAGGAAATATGTTAAGAATTCAACTTCCCAGGCCCTGTTTCTGGGGAGTCTGGAGATTTGCATTTATTTTAAAGAAGATGTTGGGGGTAGGAGTTTATTAATTAATTAATTTATTTTTGCTGTGTTGGGTCTTCGTTTCTGTGCGAGGGCTTTCTCTAGTTGTGGCAAGTGGGGGCCACTCTTCATCGTGGTGCACAGGCCTCTCACTATCGTGGTCTCTCCTGTTGCAGAGCACAGGCTCCAGACGCACAGGCTCAGTAGTTGTGGCTCACGGGCCTAGATGCTCTGCGGCATGTGGGATCCTCCCAGACCAGGGCTCGAACCCGTGTCCCCTGCATTAGCAGGCAGATTCTCAACCACTGCGCCACCAGGGAAGCCCTGGAGATTTGCATTTTAACCAGCACTGTTTGGAGGGCTTTATTCCTCTTGTTGGTTCTCTCCATTTCCCAAGTCCTTAATTACCTAGACGATAGAGGTCAGCCTCTTCGTAGACCTAGTAGGCTTTGCTTTACCCAACTCTATATTTCACAACACACTTAGGAAACCTTCCATTTTGTCAATCACTAGGAATTGGAGAAGTCCTGGAGCCCTTTCAGTCCCACCCTCCAGAGAGGAGAAAAGCAGAATTGCTTTACTCAGAGGAACATTGATCCTATTTCAGAAGACCACCAGGGAGTAGAAGTGTCACAAACTAGACTGCTCAAACACAGAATTAGCTTCTGTTGTGATTAGATTAACCTCATCTAGTTGACGTACAATTATTTCAAATCCAGAATGTTAATCACAAAACAAGCCTCCCCCCACCCTCCTTCTCTTTTTTTTTTTTTTTTTTTTTTAATGCTTTGATCTTAGTCATTCTTTCTCTGAGCTCTCCACAGGCACTCAGCTCCCTTACTTAAAATTCTCAGCTCCTGCTTTCTGCAACTCCTCCAGACTTTCCTTAATAGTCATGCTCCTTGCCTGGGATGTGGGTTTCCCACCCTGGCCCTGCTACATTTTTACCCTCTTTGAGAAAACACTGCTAATATTGACCTGGCTCAAACAGCAAACCATGTGGGGAGGATCAGAAAATGAGGAATGAGAAGAACTCTGTTCAAGGTCTGGCTTTGCCACCTCCTGGCTGTATTAACTGTCAACAGAAAAAAAAAAAAAGCACAACGCGAGAGTTGTGAGTTAAATTTTATTTGGGGCCAAATGAGGACTATAGCCCGGGAGGCGGTATTTCAGATAGCTCTGGGAAACTACTCCGAACAGGTAGGGGGCAAGGTCAGTCTATATGTGATTTTGGTGAAGCGGGGGGGCGGGGTACATCCATCAAGTACACATTTTTGCAGAAGGCTGCTGCTAGTCACGAGGAGCAGACATCACCGTGAAGGATTTTAGTGCTTTTCTGGATATGAGGAGATGCAAGTATTGGGTTCATAAAATCTTCTCCTGAAAATACCTAACTATCTGAAGACCTGTGCTGCCAGTTTTTCCCAGAACGCAGAGTGCCTCATTCCTGATCTCCACCCTGAACTCCTTTCAGGGGGTGTTGAAGGTCAGCAGCTATAGCAGGCTTGTAGTTTTATCCTTGTAGAGGCAGATGGCCAGTGTCAAACTTAAGTTGGCGTACCAGACAAATGAAGTCCAGTAACTGGTCTTCATTTTCCTCATCTGTAAAATGGGTTTAGTATTAATCCAACTGTAGAGGGCTTTTGCTCCAGGCACACTGGTTTTCTTTCAGTCCTTGGAAGGCACCATGCCCCCCTCCTACCACAGGGCTTTTGCAGAATTTATTCCCTCTAAATGGAACAGAGTGTCCCTCCCCACCCCTTACCCTGGTAAATGCCTACCCTTTCTTCAGGTGTCAGTTCAGTGGTCATGTCCTCAGGGACTAGGCCAATGTCCCTTTCCTACCACGATTACCTCACCTTCAGGGCATGGTTCACAGTTCCAAATTTATATTGATTTGTGAGATTCTTTAACTAACATCCATCTCCTGTAATAGACTATATGTTCCCTGAGAACAGACACATCTGTTTTCTCTCACCCTTTTATCTCCAGCACCCAACACTCGATAAATCAGTGAATGAATATGAATGAATGAATTATAGTTGTGAAAATAAAGGGGACCATGCATGTCAAACACTTACCACTGTTTTGTTATTAATAATATTATCTTCTCCAAAACAGATTTTATAATAATAATACCAATGATCAGGTTCACAAGAAGGGAAGGTATATACAAGTTGTTCGTAAATTGTAAAGAAGTAGACAAATATTAGATTTTTGTGAGCATTGATATCCCTTAGTTCTTTTTCTTGCAAACACCTCAGCAATCCCCTGCACAGCCATCTAACGCATAAGTACATAGAGACAGCTGAGCCTCTAGAAAGTGATATTTATCTGGTTTGACTAGTAAGTAATTGTCTTCATAAACAAATCACAAGTCAAACAGCAATGGCACCATGAATGGAAGAAGTGATGCATTTTAAGGAAATGGCTCTCTTAAATCTCAGACACAGAGGTGCCTGTGATTATGGAGCAAACTTTGTCATAGAGAGAGTGAGCAAGGGTAGAGGGGGCTGAGGCTGTGCAGGATGGGGAACTGAGCTGTCTACTGCCCTGCTTGCAGAGGGGCATTGGGGCAGCCAATGCCCAAAAGGGTACGGCAAGCTCACGAGAAAGGCTTAGGCAATCATCCGTCCTGGTGCACGACCTGTTGGATGCAGCATGGACATAAATGGAGTCAAGCACAGCTATGTGTAGTAGCTCCTAATGGTCCAGTCAACCACAGCAGGACTCCTCTCAGTGGTTGAAGCCACAGGGACTTCAGGGGAAAGGGGTCACGGCAGATTCGAGATGGCCTCAAACTCTTTGACAGTCCTGCCACTGAGAAGCAGAGTGTAGTCCCTTCCCCTTGAATCTGGGCAGACTCTATGACTGCTTTGGCTGATAGAATTTGCCAGAAGTGATGCTGTGCCAGTTTCTGAGCCCAGGCCTTGTGAGACTAGCTGCTTCCAAATCCTATCTCTTGGAACAGTCTCTCTGAGGAAGCCAGATGCCATGTAGGAAATCCACCTACTCTGAAACCTTCATGCATGAGAAGGCCAAGCCACCGTGCTGTCACTAGGCCCTGAAGGATGTGCCTGGGCACGGTGGCAGGGTGAGAGATCGAGGAGAGAGAGAAAGAGAAGGCCTAGGGAGCACTGAGGCAGCACACGAAGAAATCACGTTTGAAACCACTGCATTTTGAGGAAGTTGATTGATTCTGCAGCAGTAGATAGTTGAAAAGGAACCTACTGGCAAGAGACAGAGACTCCAAAGCAGGTGAGGTTCAGGGAAGAGCTGTGGTCCTAAAGGGAGATTGGGCTATTAGGTAACTCATCGGGCTGAGTCCTAAGAAGGAGAAGGCTAGGGAGATGACTCAAGGTTACCTGACACTCAGCATGTCCCTAGACACTGGACACACTTCACACTAGCCCACCAGAAGTGGGCCGAGGCCACTTGCCACACCTAGGCCATGCAGGTGACTAGACGAGAAACTGTCAGAGACTGAGCAGAAGGTAGGACCCATCAGGATGCCAGGAGGAAAGAGAGAGACAGAAAGAGAGACAGAGAAAGCATAGGGGGCTGTGTAAAGATAAGATGAAACAATGCAAGAGTTGTGAATTCCAGTAAGTTTATGAGTCGTAGTAAGACTTTACAAGACTTGACTTTATAAGACTTGGAGTGTTCATATATTACTACTACTACTACTTATTCTTTTCTTTTAAATTTCAAGTTTAATGAAGGCAACAACTGTTCCGCTATATTTTTTTCCCCTCAGAATGTAGAATACATATGTTACAGGGGTTAATGTGATTTTGTTACCAAAATCCAACTTTCCTGCAGCTTCTTTGGGCAACCCCCTGCTTTTGGAAATCATAGGAGAGAGACATGAAACAGAGAATTGCAGATGACTGAGATCCCGAGGGTGGCGGAATTCTCAGGACCAAGTTATTTATATGAAGAGTAGGCAGTAAGAAAGCCTAGTTTAGCTCGCAGTATTAAACAGAATTAAGAAAAAACAAAAGAAGTTTTTGTGTAGGCTGCATTGTTTTGTTTACTAAATTACTGCAGTCATTCTCATAAAAAATTTTAATTACAGCGAGAGTTCAATAACATTTTCAAATAATACAAAATTGTCCAATCCAAGAGTCCAGATTAGTATATGCCAATTCAGTGGGGAGTTTGTTATTCTGTTTTGTATTGTTTTTCCTTGTTTTGTGACCAACCAAGCTGAAAATACAGAAGGGACCTTGCCAGATTTAAATGACTGCAATGCCTTAGAACTGAAAGCATGCATTTCCTATCATTTAGGGAATTACTTCCTTCTTGTCTGACATAAAGGCTCTGTAGTCAGAGGTAGTTCTCTTGGATTCTCATCTGAATGTACCTTTTCCACCAAGCACTCCTGCCTAGTGGTTTCAAGTGAACAAATCTTACTGTGTTGACTAGACTAGAAGATTCACAAGGTCAGGTTCTATATATTAACTTTTTTAATTTGTTAAATCTTTATTGAAATATAGTTGATTTACAATGTTGTATTAGTTTCAAGTATACAGCAAAGCGATTCAGTGACATGTATTTTATATATATATATATATATATATACACACACACATATATATACAAACTTTTTATTTAATTTCATTTTAAATTTATTTATTTTTGGCTGCGTTGGGTCTTTGTTGCTGCGTGCAGGTTTTCTCTAGTTTCAGCGAGCAGGGTCTACTTTTCGTTGCGGTGGGTGGACTTCTCATTGCAGTGGCTTCTCTTGTCGTGGAGCACGGGCTCTAGGCGCACGGGCTTCAGTAGTTGTGGCTCGCAGGCTCTAGAGCACAGGCTCAGTAGTTGTGGTGCAAGAGCTTAGTTGCTCCGCGGCATGTGGATCTTCCCGGATCAGGGCTCAAACCCGTGTCCCCTGCATTGGCAGGCGGATTCTTAACCACTGCGCCACCAGGGAAGCCCCTGTTTGAACTTTCAAAATGTTCATCACATACTTTAGGAGAATTAATGACACACTATAAAAACTTTATGGGGCTTCCCTGGTGGCGCAGTGGTTGAGAGTCCGCCTGCCGATGCAGGGGATGCGGGTTCGTGCCCCGGTCCGGGAAGATCCCACATGCCGCGGAGCGGCTGGGCCCGTGAGCCATGGCCGCTGAGCCTGCGCGTCCAGAGCCTGTGCTCCGCAACGGGAGAGGCCACAGCAGTGAGAGGCCCGCGTACCGCAAAAAAAAAAAAAAAAAAAAAACTTTATGAATATGGTTGAATTAACTTAATTTCAAGGAACTCTTATAAACCACTGGTGATTACGTAACTACCCTTTTATGATACTAGAATACCTTATCATAGTGGCTGTGTGCTTTAAAAGAATAATTGTTCTCTCAGTTATTTTAAGCCCTAAATTTGCCTATTACAGGGATTAATATTTTTTGCATTGAACAATATTAATAATCTGTCTTTGTAGTTGAAAGTACTAAGATCACTTGGGTTTATAAAACCCTGTTAAAAATCTATGCTCACCTCTTCTACCCAATCAGATAAATAGGCAACAAGACGGTACTTTCAAATACAAGTAAGGTCCACACCAGATCAGCTAGCTCTCCTTGGTAGTAATTATATGAATTTTTAAAATTTCGTATTTTATAAATACAACAAAAAGAAAGGTTGAAAAACAGAAAATAGACTTTGGAATTAACTATTTACAGTTTGCTAACAACTAACAAATATGTATTAGAAATTAAGTTTCTCGGGCTTCCCTTGTGATGCAGTGGTTAAGAATCTGCCAGCCAATGCAGGGGACACAGGTTCGACCCCTGGTCCGGGAAGATCCCACATGCCGGGGTGCAACTAAGCCTATGTGCCACAACTACTGAGCCTGTGCTCTAGAGCCCACGAGTCACAACTACTGAGCCCACGTGCCACAACTACTGAAGCCCGTGTGCCTGGAGCCCATGCTCCACAGCAAGAGAAGCCACTGCAATAAGAAGCCTGTGGGCACCGCAGCTTGCTGAAACTAGAGAAAGCCCGCACGCAGCAACGAACACCCAATGCAGCCAAAAATAAATAAATTTTTTTAAAAATTAAGTTTCTCTCCTCATCTTCCAAGATTATATCCTTAAAGATTCCCAAAGTAGAAAATGTCACTGAAGAGAATTTAAGAAAGAATTAGATTAGGGGCCAAGATTAGGGGTACATCTATAAAATCTATAAAAACTTTTTAATGTTCACTAAAATAAAGCAGTAGATTCTACAGCTAAGTAAAGGAGAAATCAGTGACACTTACGCATCTTAAATAGTAGTGTCATTGTTTGAATCATCTCTTGCTACGTAACGAGCCACCCCAAAACTTAGTGGCATAAACCACTTTATAAAGTTCCTGAATTCTGCAGATCAAGAATACAGAGAGGGTCCAGCAGGGATGACTTGTCTCTCATCACAAATTCTGGGCCTTCAGCTGGGAAGACTAGTATGTGGGAGCTAGAATCACCTGGAAGCTTCTTCAGTCTCGTGTCTGGCACATGGGCCATGATGAATTGAAGGCTGGGCCTCTTGTCATGCCTTGGGCTTCCTCATAGCATGGCAGCCTCAGGATGATCCGCATTCTTACGTGGCCCCCAGGGCTCCAAGAGCATGTGAATGAGGAGAAAGCTACGTGGCTTTTATGACATAGTCTCAGGTGTCACATAGTGAAAGTCTGCGATACTTTCTGGTCAAAATAGTCACAAGCGGGCTTCCCTGGTGGTGCAGTGGCTGAGAGTCCGCCTACCGATGCAGGGGACGCAGGTTCGAGCCCCAGTCTGGGAGGATCCCACATGCCGTGGAGCGGCTGGGCCCGTGAGCCATGGCCGCTGAGCCTGCGCGTCCGGAGCCTGTGCTCCGCAATGGGAGAGGCCACAGCAGTGAGAGGCCCGCGTACCGAAAAAAAAAAAAAAAATAGTCACAAGCTCACCCAAGATTCAAGGGTTGGGAACATACCTTACCTCTTGATGGGAAGGATGTCAAAGAGTTTGTGACTGTTTAAAAACCACCACAATCACACATTTTACCTCTCCTAACTTACTAGAAATAGTTCTAGATCTCATCTGCCACCTGTATTAGGCACGGTTCTCCAGAGAAACAGACCAATAGCATGTGTGTATATATGTATACAGTGGACCCATGAGTCACACGGATTTGAACTGTTTGGGTCCATTCATAGGAGAATTTTTTTTACTAAGTACATACCACAGTACTACACTATCTTCAGAGGACTGACTGTAAGGTTATTTGAGGATTTTTTTTTTGATGTTGGGGGTAGGAGTTTATTAATTAATTAATTAATTTTTGCTGTGTTGGGTCTTCGTTTCTGTGCGAGGGCTTCCTCTAGGTGTGGCAAGTGGGGCCCACTCTTCATCGCGGTGCACGGGCCTCTCACCATCGTGGCCTCTCCTGTTGCGGAGCACAGGCTCCAGACGCGCAGGCTCAGCGGCCATGGCTCACGGGCCCAGCTGCTCCGCGGCATGTGGGATCCTCCCAGACCAGGGCTCGAACCCGTGTCCCCTGAATTAGCAGGCAGACTCTCAACCGCTGCGCCACCAGGGAAACCCCTATATGAGGATTTTTGACTGCACGGACTGCGGCCCTAACCCCTGTGTTGGGAACTGTTTCAGAAGGAATTGGCTCACACAGTTATGGAGGTGAGCAGTTCCAGAATCTGCAGGATAGGCCAGCTGCCTGGAGACCCAGAAGAGCCAACACTGCAGTTCTAGGCCGAAGGATGGAAGACTGCTTTCGAACCAGGAGGAGCTGATATTGTAGATGAAGTCCAAGGGCAATCTCCAGGGGAATTCTCTCTTGCTCTAGGGAGGCCTCTTTTTGTTCTATTCAGGCCTGTGCTCGATTGGATGGGGCCCACCTACCCCATGGAGTGCAATCTGCTTTACTCAAAGACCACTGACCTAAATGTTAATCTCATCTAAAACACCCTCACAGAAACACCCAGAATAATGTTTGACCAAATATTTGGACACCCTGTGGCCCAGCCAAGTTGACACATAAAATTAACCATCACCCCACGCCATACCACATTCTCGGTTTTAAAAAGTACTTTAAAATTCCTTTTGTTTTACTGCCAGATAACATGCATACTAAGGCTCGTTCTTCTTTTTTGTTGTCTGCCTTTCTGGTTTCATCAGAGCTCAGAATCGTTTTCCTAAATTACTATTTGGAGTGACTGGAGAGTCACATATATTTGATCCTATAATTCTCAGTTCCTAAAGGGACTCAAAGAAGTACATCTGCATTATACTTGAATTTATAATGCACAAGTTCAGGCCGGGGAGGCATAACCCCTGTGGTCTCCAGGTTTAAACCATCAGAGAGCAGCTGAAATGGTATCTCCATTTTGGTCCTAATGCAGATCCTAGTTCACATTTGTTATCCTGCTTCCGTGTCTCCAACTTCCATTATCCTCATCTATATTCCATTCTGTTTCCTGCCTCACATTAATTAATACTCATTGTAGAGAGCTCTCAGCCCGTCAATAATTGTACAAAGTTCAAGCCATGAAATTCAGGCATTCTCTGCAGCTACAAAAAGTGCATCATCTGTGTTTGTGTTGCTCTTTTTCTGCTTCTAGTAGTTATTACAGAAAACATGCAATGCAGGAATCACAGGAAGGGTGACTCTCCCATGTGGCTTCCTTCAGATGAGGTGTAGAGCCCTGGATGAAGGCTTCTTTTCAGATTTCTTACAGTCAGAAATGTTATGGACTTCTGTGGCCTTGCAGGAAAAAGAGTGCCTGGAAACTCTCCCATTAAGCAGACCCCTCACTCACATAAGACTTTAATGCAAAGGAGCTATTTTTCCTAGAGCTGAGATGGAGGATGTGTTCTTCCGACACCTGTTCTGGAGCACCCTGGGCTGGATGTTCCAGATTCCTGGGCCCTACCCAGACCACTTGAATCACATTCTCTAGTTGGAGGACTGCCTCAGGCATTTGAGTTTTGTTTGTGTGTGCGTGCATGTGTGTTAAAATATATGGTGTGTATGTGTATATATGTACACACGTGTATATGTGTGCATATATATACATACACACTTACATAACATAAATTTATCATTTTAACAAATTTTAAGTGGATAGTTCACTGGCATTAAATACATTCATACTGATGTGCAACCATCACCGTGACTCATCTCCAGAAATTTCTCATCATCTCAAACTACAACTCCATGCCCATTAAAAAGTAACTTTCTTGGGCTTCCCTGGTGGCGCAGTGGTTGAGAGTCCGCCTGCCGATGCAGGGGACACGGGTTCGTGCCCCGGTCCGGGAGGATCCCACATGCCGCGGAGCGGCTGGGCCCGTGAGCCATGGCCACTGAGCCTGCGCGTCCGGAGCCTGTGCTCTGCAATGGAAGAGGCCACAACAGTGAGAGGCCCGCGTACCGCAAAAAAAAAAAAAAATGTAACTTTCTTTCTCTTTATTCCTCAGCCTTAATCTTTATTCTACTTTCTGTCTCTATGAATTTGACTATTTTGGGTACCTCACATAAGTGAAATCATATAATACTTGTTTTTCTGTGTCTGGCTTACTTCACTTAGCATAATGTTTTCAAGTTTCATCCATGTTGCCGCGGTGTTAAAATTTTCTTCCTTTTTAAGGCTGAATAATACTCCATTATATACACACACACACACACACACACACACACACACACATATATATATACATATACATACCACATTTTGATTATCCATCGATAGACATTTGGGTTATTTCCTCCTTTTTTAATTTTTTTATTTTTTATTTATTTTTTTTATTTCCTCCTTTTAGCTGTAGTGAATAATGCTGCTGTGAATATGGGTGTACAAATACCTGTTAGAGTCCCTTTCAATTCTTTTGCATATATATTGAGAATGCATTTGCATTTTTAATGAACTTCCCTAGTGAGCCTCTTGCCCTAAATTTCGATAGCCACTAGCTTAGAGGATTTCCTAGTTAATTGTTTTGTCAAGGTCTTGTGCAAAGGTATCTTGAAATTTAGTTTAAAGGGGAATGAATGAGTGGGGTTTTGCACCGTCTCTTTTCTTTTGCTATTCCCTCTTCCACATCCATGTTAAGCTCCTAAAACCTTGGGCCTCACCTCCTATGAGAATCTCCTGGGATGAATCTTTTCCTTTTCCAAGTTATTCTCAGCACAGTGGTCAAAGGACGCTTCCTAAAACACCTCTCTCATTTTTCAAATCCATCCCAATTTCTTCCAAAACCTTACAACGATTCACAGTTGGGCTCCATTCATCTTTTAAGCCTCCTCTTCCCCTAGAAAAGCTGTCCTCTTGCTTAGGGGTTCTCTGAGTAAGCTCCCTGGACCACCAGCATCATCATTACCTGGGAACTTGTTAGAGATGCAAATTCTCAGTTGGCTTCAGATCTATTCAATGAGGAAGGGCGCAGGGTGTGGAACCTGGCAGCTTGTGTTCTAACAAGCCCTCAAGGTGATTCTGAGTGTGAGAACCGCTGCTATTACCAAGCAACTTGAGATAGTCTTCCTAAAACACTTCTCCTCTGCCAATTGTTTGTCTTCACACTATCCCACTTGGCAGAGATTACCCCCTCTTTCTGCCCATTCAAATCCTGTGTGGCCTCCAAGCCCCAAGTCATTTGCTACCTTCTTCACAGAGCCTCGGTTGAATACGCAGTGGGAAATCCCTCCCGTAGCTCTGCACTCGAATGGGCCCTTTTCTGCGAGCCATTTGGCAGTTCATCCTGTACTGGCTCGTATCCTCTCTTTCTCGCACATGGCAGGTGATGACTACATTTTCTTGATTCGAGCAGATTCGCTTTACCTCTGCTGGATTTAAAAAAAAAATTTTATTGAAGTATAGCTGATTTACAATGTTGTGTCTAATTTCTGCCGTATAGCAAAGTGACTCAGTTATACATACATATATATAATTTTTCATATTCTTTTCCATTATGGTTTATCACAGGATACTGAGTATAGTTCCCTGTGCTATACAGTAGAGCCTTGTTCATCCATCCTCTACTGGATTTTAAAGGAAGCTAAGGAATTCCTCAGACTATAGCCCTGGTCCCTTCAGACCAGCTAGAGTGCCATGTTGTTAGTCCTAAATCATTGATGAGAACCAGACCTTTCAGACAGAAATCCCACCATGACTTAACAGCCCTGAGCCAAAGGTGGGTGCTGTGAACTGGTGTGAACGTCAGTCAGGTGGCACGCTGATAAACATTTCTTTCAGGAAATGAGAGAGACTCAGCTGTAGCCACAGATGGGTAGTGGGCTTGGGGAATCAGCCGCCTGCAACCATCAGAGTGAAAGGACTGCAGCAAAGCACAGGTGCAAGGCTTTTGTTCCCTAGCTCGCTCCCTGTGGACTTATGGAAATGTCTGACAGCCCTTCCCTTTTCTTTCAAGCTTTATGGCCCACAGAATCTAAAGGATACATTTGCTTCCTCGCAATTACTCTAAAAGGAATAAATAGTGAATTTTGTGTAGAAGATCTAGCAGAGTGTGCCAGGTTCAATTAAATCTTCTACAAAGCCTGTGAGAAGCAACGGTGGGAAGGAGGGATTTAATTTTCCCCCAGAGGCTGAAGAGCCTCTGTAGTCTGTGGGGAATGCTGTAATGTGTTTGGAATGGGAACGTCTATCTTTTTGTTTAAGTGCTGCCTAATTCGCTAGAAAATGGGGAAGGAAATGCTTTTCTACACATAACTTGATAAGAGGATTCATTGGAAATACTGTTGTAGAATTAATAAAATGTTGAATGATTTTTCCATCATTTTTATTCCTAATAGTTGGTTAATGAGGATGAAAAGCAATTATTTTTATAATACGTTTTCACGTAATTGACAGCTAAGTGTACTCAGTAGAGAATAATGAATGTACTCATTTGCAATGAATTCTTTAAAAGGAAAGAACAGAATTGGGAAGATTCTGAAAAATTTTACCCTTTGGGCTACAAACACAGACTTCCTGTCATCCATCATTACCTATAATTTACAATATTTCAAACACTAAAGATGGTGTTATTATTTCTTTAAAAAGGCATAATTCTTTGAGAGTTCTGCATTTGGAACTAGTCTGTAGTGTTGCTTCAAATCTGCAAGCTGCATACAGTGACAGGAAAAACATGTTTGTTATTTTAAGTTGGCCATTTTTAGCTATACAGGCTAACTAGAAAAAGCCATCGTATTTAAAATTATGCTATTGAATACAATTTCTTGATATATGAAAGGAAACTTCTTTCACTAAATGAAATTCAAAAACTACTCAGTGCATACAGGGGTCGGGGGGCAGGGAGTTGCTTAGTCTAAGAACTTTTTTTAGATCCTCTGTTCAAGAAGCTCAAGAAGGGAATCACCACCTGATATTTACATATTGTGATCACAACAGCCAATAACCATTTAGAACCTTCAAGGAAATGACTCCAGTTTACGTCTCTAAAGACTCAATCATTTCTAAGTCCTAGGAAGAGGTCTCAAATACACATGAGAATGTTTGGAGCGCTCACTAGTTTCTATTTATCTTTTCAACAGAACTATTTTCACTATTACATACATAGCTTTAGGTCTCTACTTTAACCCCCTCCTGTATTCCCTTGGAGTTCTTACTGCTATTGATGGAGAGTGTTCTTCTTGGGGCGCTGTCTGATTCAAGGTCAGATCTGAAGTTATACAAAGGAATTTCCATGGGCATTCATTGTAGTGACGGCAGAACAGTACAGGCACGTAGCTTCTATTCCTTCTAAAGAGGGAAATAATTTGATGTCTGTGAGAAAGGTTGGGATTGCTAGGTGGTCCTGTGGAAATATCAGAACTTGTGGAGTGGGGGATCTCAATTTTTATTCTCTTTTTCTGCACAGTTTTGCTAAAGAGAAATTAAGTTTGTTAGTTTTGTGAATTAATTTCAATAAACTTACTTCAGCTGCTTTCTTCTTCATATTTAAGAAATGCCTTTGAATTTCCCTTTCTCCCCCAAACTTGTTTCCATACATGACTCTTGTCTGCTCTTCTCCTGAGACATGGCCAGCTCTAATGACAAACAGTCTTTAATAACTCCTCGGTCAACCATCAGATAGGAGATCTCTGAAAGACTCTCACTGGGCCAGGTGTCAATTCGACAGGAAATTACTATGCTGCATTCAGCAGCCTGAGAATCAAAATTTCAACTGGTGAAGTAAAACTTGACAGAGACATTGTGAAATCTTGTTTGACTAGTGACTGTATTCATGGTTGATTTGGTTCTATCAAGCCTTGCATCCATCATGCCATGCTTTATTTATGCAAAGGTACTTCCCGTAACAATATGCTTATTTCTTTTCTTCGTAAAAAGACACCTGGTCCCTTCTGTCTGTCTCCATCTTCCAAACACTATAACTACCATATAATGCAGACCCTATGTGTTTTCCCTTGTATACTGCCATCTCCCCACACGATTCCACCTTCTCTATGCTCATCAAATTAAGCTTCCAAAATTGAAGCTCTGTCATATCATTTTCCTTGGAAACCTTCAGCTTTTCTCTCTTGCCTGATGAACTTACACTGGCATCCAAGGCTCTGCAAACTAGAGCTTTAGCCAACTTTTTCAATCCTATTTCCCACTCTCTCCTCCCCCCTGCAAACTTCCATAACCTTCAGCCAAAAGGTAACATACTGCAGCTTCTCACATCAACATCTTTGTTCATGTGGCCTACAGGAGGGGTTGGCACACTCTGCCCTGTGGAATTGGGTCTGCAGCTTGTTTTTGTATAGCCCTTAAGCTAAGAATGGCTTTACATGTTTAATGCTAGAGGAGAAGGAGTGTAAAAGTATGCAATGGAGACAGGATGTGACCTGCAAACCTTAAAGTATTTATTTTCTGTCCTTTACTGAAAAAGTTTGCCAACCCCTTGCCTAGAGAACACCCTTCCTTCTACTGTTGCCATGAAAATCACATTTATTACTGCAGGCCTGTGCTAAATACTAAATACAGCCACACACACCTCTTTCTGCCCAACTGCCCAAATGTCTCCTTTCTTCAAACCAGCTTAGGACCTTCTTGGACTCTCAGAGCTCTTACCTTTCTCTGTTATATAATAATTATATATGTAAATTTTTATTAAGCTACAGCTCCTTGAGGATAGGGATGATTTCTTTCTTTCTTTTTAAATACATCTTTATTGCAGTATAATTGCTTTGCAATGGTGTGTTAGTTTCTGCTGCACAACAAAGTGAATCAGCTATACATATACATATATCCCCACATCCCCTCCCTCTTGAGCCTCCCTCCCACCCTCCCTATCCCACCCCTCTAGGTGGTCACAAAGCACCAAGCTGATCTCCCTCTTCTATACAGCAGCTTCCCACTAGCTAGCTATTTTACATTTGGTAGTGTTATATATGTCAATGCTATTCTCTCACTTCGTCCCAGCCTCCCCTTTGCCCCCATGTCCTCAAGTCTGTTCCCAATGTCTGCATCTTTATTCCTGCCCTACCACTAGGTTCATCAGCACCATTTTTCTAGATTCCATATATATGCGTTAGCCTACGGTATTTGTTTTTCTCTTTCTGACTTCACTCTGTATGACAGACTCTAGGTCCATCCACCTCACTACAAATAAATCAATTTCATTCCTTTTTATGGCTGAGTAATATTCCATTGTATATATGTGCCACATCTTCTTTATCCATTCATTCATCTGTCAGTGGACACTTAGGTTGCTTCCACGTCCTGGCTAGTGTAAACAGTGCTGCAATGAACATTGTGGTACATGAGTCTTTTTGAATTATGGTTTTCTCAGGGTATATGCCCAGTAGTGGGATTGCTGGGTCATATGGTAATTCTATTTTTAGTTTTTTAAGGAACCTCCATACTGTTCTCCATAGTGGCTGTATCAATTTACATTCCCACCAACAGTGCAGTAGGTTTCCCTTTTCTCCACACCCTTGAGGTTAGGGATGATTTCTTTTTTTTTAATTAACAAATTCCTGGGGCTTCCCTGGTGGTGCAGTGGTTAAGAATCTGCCTCCTAATGCAAGGGACACGGGTTCGAGCCCTGGCCCAGGAAGATTCCACATACTGCTGGGCAACTTAGCCCGTGAGCCACAACTACTGAGCCTGAGCTCTAGAGCCCGCGAGCCACAACTACTGAGCCCACGTGCCACAACTACTGAAGCCTGCACACCTAGAGCCCATGCTCCACAACAAGAGAAGCCATGACAATGAGAAGCCCACGCACCACAATGAAGAGTAGCCCCCGCTCGCCGCAACTAGAGAGAGCCTGCGTGCAGCAACGAAGACCCAACACAGCCAAAAATAAATAAATAAATAATAATTAAAAAAAAACAAATTCTTTCCAGCATCCCAGAATCTGGTAAAATGAATTAGAGACCAAATAAACTTAGTAAATATTTGTAATTGAATTCAATTAGGGTCAAGTAAATATAAGCCATTTCCTAGGTTCCTAAAAATGGATGAGAAGTTTCCTCTTTACCTGAGCCTCAGGTTATGCTGCTCCAATAAGCAGTGTTCCCTGGAGAGGGGTCCCAGAATACAGTGGAAGGGTGAGCTGGGAGCTGAGTGAACCCACAGGGGTTGCTGGAAATTCTCTTGGCCAAGGGAAGAACACATGTGAGTTAACTCCTAAAGATGTCACTTACTCTAAAATGCTCTCAGGTTTGTGGAGTTTACTATTTAATAGTGGGGTGACTAATTGATTGAGATCATTCTTTTTAAGAATTTTTTTTTTTTTTAGCCACACAGCACGGCATGTGGATCTTAGTTCCCTGACCAGGGAGCGAACCCACGCCCCCTGAATTGGAAGAGCAGAGTCTTAACAACTAGACCTCTGGGGAATTCCCTATATGAATTTTTTTTTTTTTTGGTACGTGGGCCTCTCACCGTTGTGGCCTCTCCCACTGCGGAGCACAGGCTCCGCGGCCATGGTTCACGGGCCCAGCCGCTCCGCGGCACGCGGGATCCTCCCGGACCGGGGCACGAACCCGCGTCTCCTAAATCGGCAGGCGGACTCTCAACCACTGCGCCACCAGGGAAGCCCCCTATATGAATTTTTATATTGTAATTTGGAAATTTACATTCTGAGTCTGTGAGGATCAAAAGTTTCCCAATCCCGGTGTTCTCTGAGGCACTCTCTCTAAAACTACTGCAAACATTTAGTAGAAGTTCTGGCATAATTCGATGATATACAGGGGTAAAATAAAGAAGTGGGCATGTGGGGTAACATGACTGATAAGTTGTTAAAGAGCCATGAGTGGGGTTGATCTGCCAAGCCAGGATAAAGCTGGTCATTCGTTGGATTTTGTGCATGTCAGTCATTTTCACTCGACAGTGAGTTACTATAGGAAGCATCCTTTAGACAGGAAGTAAACCTAGTGGGTGTTCCAAGGAGGGACATGGACTTTGAAATAGGAAAAGAAGAGCTGATGTGTTTCACACAGGTTTCATGCACGTCCACATGGTCATCAATGTGAAGATCTTGTCTCATATTTGTGACAAATCCAGCAAGGACACACACTCTGAACTGGGAAGAAGTCCAAAGATATATGTTAGGAAAACTCATGTCATAGAACCAGAAGGAGAGCTTGAATCATAGTTGAGGAAGGAAGCAAAATACTGAAGCCAGAAATGGAGTGCCTCATTTCAGGTCTAAGGAATGAGGCAAGGCTGTCATTAGCTAACAGGTAACCATGTCAGAAGTTGGAAGATTGGACACAGCTCCAGAGCCAGAGGGTGAGGCAGGCAAGGGGAGTGAATCATGGTGACGACTGTGCCTGGTATGAGGGTGTCAAACACATGATCATAACTACATGGGTAAGAATTTTCAGATCAAGATCAGTAAAAAGTAGCGATCTTCTAGTGAGATTGTATCCAGAGCACAGTCTAGGGCTTTAGAACTTTAAGCACCAATGACATTTTCCTAAGTAACCACAATATCCTTGTTACACCTAAAAGAAAAAAAAGAAAAAGAATTACTACTTAATATTATCTGGTACCCGGTCCATTTTCTCATTTTCTCAATCGTATGGAAATTCTTTACACATTTCTCATGGTGACATATCTTCAAAGACTGTGATGGAACCTAATGTTTATTGATTTTCCGTTCAGTCTGTGAGGGTTGTGAATAAATATTTTCAGAATCCCATGATGACAGAAGCAGTAGCATGATGTCATCTTGGAGACTCCAGCAAGGTCAGGAGCTGGACCGAGGCGGTGTTAATGGAAACACAAGAGAGAAGCAGGGCTTGAACTACACCACGGTGAGCAGGCAACTGCCTACAGAGGGCTGCTTTCAGGGTGAAAACTCCTTCTCCAGCTATCCCATCTGTTAACTCCTCCCTGCCACCCGGGGGAGCAAGCGCAGGCACCTGGAACTACTGAGAGCCCAAATCAGGACGCTCTGGCTGGCGCTTCCCAGCCTCGTTCTTTTCTCGCAACGTGATCAGCCGTGCTGCCCGCTCTGTTTCAAGTCACGTACTATCTGCTTGCTCTGCGGCTCCCCCCTCACTCCTCTTCAGTTTGCTTTGACATTCTGACTCCAACTCGTGCTTCGTTATATAGTTCCATGTCCTCTGGCTGAATTTCAGATACCCCTCAATTTGGGATCTCCACCCCTTACTTCATTGTGCTTGCCACCTGCCGCTAGTAATGGCCCTTCAGCTCCCAAACTCCGATAGGAGAGGGGCCCTAGTCTGTGCTTCCACATCCCGGCCAACATCTTAACCGCAACTCATGAGAAACCTTGCGCTAGAACCACCAAGCTGAGCCATTCCTGAATTCCTGATCCCCAGGAACTGTGAGATAATAAATGTTTGTGTTGTAAGCTGCTAACTACAAGGTACTGTTGTTACGTAGTAAGAGATAAGTAAGTTCCTAATTTCTTCCTACATTGATTCATTTGACCCAACAAATAATTATTGAGCTCTATTGGCTCAGTTGCAAAGCAAAGTCTGTGGCAGGGTATGCAGCACAAACATCTGTGGACAGAAGAAAATGGCTACATCCCAGACTTACAGCCACAAATGGGCATCTCCCAGCCTTAGTTGTAGAACAGCCCCTATTTCCAAAGAAGCTGCATTTAACGCACCCCTGTCAGACAAAGGGGAAGTACCCTATTTTTGAGTATTTTAGGGACAGAGATTGTATCAATTCTCCCAGAGTTGTTTTCACATCTCATTACTTTGTTTAGGAAGTTAATTTCCACCCTCCCGCAAAGTTCTTGCTATGATTTGCGTCCTTTTATTCTTATCACTTCTTTGGTGAAGTTGGGAAACATGCTCAGTATAACAAAGCCTTCACTGGCTCCAAATTACCCATTTCAGCATCTACATAATTAATTTTTAAAGGGCACAGATCCCACTGTGCTAAGTACAACAGAAATAAATAATGTATATCTATGCATTTCTCATGTGCTTGTCCCTAGCCATAGTGCATGGGTGAGAGTATTAATCAATCCCAGTTTGGCCTCAGAGACCAACCCAGTGATGCAGTGTTATTACCGTTTGGTACAAGTATGCTTCCTTCAGTATGTAATTCTTTTTAATGCTTAGACCCACAGGAGAAAAAAGTGTAAGCCATCAGCCTTAGTTTCCTGTCATTTGTTTACTACACATCCCTGTTGGTACATTGCTGTTGCACATTCTGATGTATGACTTTCTTCTTCAATACAAGAATTTTAAGTGAAGTATGATTTTTCCATGATACTTGTATAGACCATACAGCAGCTTTGAATTCTTGAATAAATTATTATTATAGTCATGGCACATGACCTAGGCCACTATATTAGACAGCTGAGGGGAAAAATACATTCTTTAAATCAGCTGTAACTTTTCATTCCAGTAGAAAATAATTTGTTGGGCAAATGAGTAAATACATTTGAATTGTAATTCTATTCAAACAGTTTCCTCCAGAGCCCCCTTTTAAACCATGTTTACTGAAGACGCAGGTATGCCAATCGTTTATTAAAAGACCTTCTGACCACAAGTTGCATAAATTAAACTCCCTAAATATAGTCGTTTTTCCAATGAACTTCCTTAGCCTTTTGGTCACAGAAGCAAAAGTGAGTCATTTTTCTTTGCAGATTCACTTTTTAGCTACCAAAAAATGTATGATGTTTGAACATTGGAATTATTCCTGAGTGGTCAGGCATTTTTTAATATATAATTTTAGAGACTGGGGGCCCAGTGAGTGAGAGAGAAGATAAATGGATCTTTGGCAACTAACTTCAGACCCTGTGACAGAGTATACAATTGTCCAATATGAACAGGCTTCGAAAAATAACCATGGGCAAACGGTGCCCGCATGGTAAATTAAAATACCTCCTACTGAAGACAACGGAGCTTCATATATATTTAGTGTTTTGGGTAGGACAGAAACCCGAGTCTGTTAGATGAGACTCTTAACCAGTCTCAGTCCTGTTTTAGTTGAAGGCAAGTTGTCAAAGAGATAGTAAGCCCGAAGAAATAACATAAGTTCACATTTATTTTTAGTTTCCAATTTCTCTACACAGTAGAGTCTTAAGAGGCAAAAAAGCACATTTCATAAATGAGTCAATTCATAGAACAGCTTTGTCAGACAGGTTATGTTGACAGAAAGATAGGTTGTGGGGTTGAAGAATGTCTCTCTGCACTTGAAATTCAGTGTGTGTTAATTTTGGAGAGAAATATTTATGTTACCATTGCAAATGTTTAACTTATAAAAGCCATGCTGTGGAAGAGGGAAAGGCTGATGGGTAAGGCTTATGCAGCAAAAATATCTGGTTCTAATGTTTATAATAATCTTTTGTTTTGATAAAAGAACAAAAATACACATTTTCAGCATGTGTGTTTTTGAAAAATACCAGATGAAGCATTTGTTTAGTTTGGTTTGAAAAGGAGTTTAAACTCAGAGTTAAGAAAAAAATTCACTCTGGAAATGAATTTTGATTAATTTCTTTCATAAAGAGTAACTAAGGCAAATACTCTGTCCAGTGCATTAACTATGAGCCATGCATGCTATTTAAATTTATCTAAAATTAAATAAAATTAAAATTTCAGTTTCTCAGTCGCATGTGCTCAGTGGCCCCATGGGCCTAGTGGCTACCACATTATAGAGCACAGATAGAGAACATTCTCATTTTCACAGAAAGTTTTACTAAACAGCACTGCTCTATATCCCACCTGGAGAATAGACAAAAATAAGTCCCACCTAAAATTGTTACCTAGGGGGGCTTCCCTGGTGGCGCAGCGGTTGAGAGTCCGCCTGCCGATGCAGGGCACACGGGTTCGTGCCCCGGTCCGGGAAGATCCCACGTGCCGCGGAGCGGCTGGGCCCGTGAGCCATGGCCGCTGAGCCTGCGCGTCCGGAGCCTGTGCTCCTCAACGGGAGAGGCCACCACAATGAGGAGCCTGCGCACCGCAATGAAGAGTAGCCCCCGCTCGCCACAAATAAAGCCCTTGCGCAGCAACGAAGACCCAACGCAGCCAAAAATTTAAAATAAATAAATAAATTTAATTTTTAAAAATTTAAAATATAATAAAATTGTTACCTAAATTCAGTACCTAAGAGAAGATATAGGAGTTCATTGGAAAAAGTAAAGATATTTTAAAAATAGGGAGGCACCTGAAGATTCTCATGCTACATAATGGTATAAAAGTAGTGGGGTGACCCACCAAAGGTTTAACTTCTGTTTTGAATTGTGTCGTTGTTGGTAGTAGTGGTGGTTATTTACCTGTGGCATTAGCAAGATAGATTCCAGAGATCCCCTTGAATTATGCTGGGCAGGATGACTGATCAGGGAAGCGGCGAAAATATTGATATTTCCCATTAAAAATAATCTTGACCCAATCAAAGGCAAGCAAGCTCTGTTTTCTGATGAAGCGTGTGGAATGAATACTCGATGTCCTGAAAGTTGGAAAGGACAGGAGGTTGGCCAACCCCTCCCCAGCCTCCCCGAATTTCTGAGACTGGCAAGAGTAGTTGCATATTCAGTGATGGACTGACCCTCTAATCAGCTCAAGCACAGCACTTCTGGGCAGAACTTAGCTGCCTGGGCACTTAGGTGATCTCCAGAGACCTCAAGGGAAGGAATCCTGCATCAAGCTGAGCCACCCACCTATGTGGCCTCCTTTGAAAGCTTAGGATGACCCGTGGCAGAAGTTGGCTGAGGGTGACTTCCCTGCAGCTCTGGACAGTCAAGTGGACACGCAGAAGCAGCAGTGTGTAGCAGCAAGGAATGGTGACCACAAGACACAGCACATCTTAAGACACAAAGTTCCTCCCCAGATGGACATGAAAGTGGATTGCCCTCTTCGTTGTATAGAAAGCCACCACAATTTTTGGATGAGCAAAGGGATTGTGGGAACCCCAAGAGTGTATTCTAGGATTTCCTTCCCATCTGGCGTGAAGAGGTTTAAGCAGTTTTCATTTACCTCGGGAAAATGAAAATAGACTTGATGTTAGACTTGAACCACATGTAGTAGAGTAGTTAATACTTTTCTCATGAAGACATGGACAGCTGTAGGCTAACAGCTCACCCCTGAGCAGTTTGTATAAATATCCCAAGTTTAGAAATACTTCAATTGGCAAGAAACTCAAATAACTGGTAAATTAGCAGATGAGACATGCCCATCTGCTGAGAAAACTTAATTCAGAGAGTGAACCAGTGAAGTTAATTTTAAAACACTTTTTGAGTAAATAAGAAAAAATTTAAAGATATATTTAAATTCCCATAAGTTATAATTTTTATTAACAATTTTCAAACCCGTAATATCTCAATGAATAACATATTTGAAAATATGGACTTTTTGTTTATTAAGTTCTAAATTAACTTTTTCAGTTCTTTAGGCAGGTTTGCAAATCATTGGTTTCTGTGTATGATTCTGTACATAACAGACTTTGTGTGTTAAAATTCATGGCAAAAATTGTCCTATTTTCAGATGAATTAACCCATCTTCAAAATTGTGGGATTTTCTAGAATAGAATAAAATAGAATTTGCTTTTACTTAGGTTTTGGAAAATAGTTCTGTTAATTTAAAATATTCTCATAATTGTCATAACTTTTTAAATGATCATGATTTGAAATATTTGACTCATTTTAATTCACATGCTTTTCTTAGAAACTTAGCTCCTTTTATAATTATAAAATTATGTTAATTTTTGTACATAGATTATTAATGTCACAAATTTACAAATGCATCAGATTGGTATTAATATGCATAACATTTCAATGTTTTCTCTTCCACTATGTACTCCAGTTCCCTGAAACCAATTTATTAGCTGTAGCTATTAGACATTTCCCTGACTAGTACCATATGAAAGTTTTTAATTGTTCAGTTCCCTGGTTTCCCAGAAGAAATGTTTATCAAAACATGTTTTCGGATAGGGTATGCTGAGCCTCACTCAACCCCACCCTATCTCCAAAGTCTGCCGCTCCCACTTTAAATCCTGGTTTCAGGATATTGATGATGATAAAAGGCAAAAGAGCTATAGTAATTCTCTTTCAGTTTTTTACTAAAAGTTTACAAAATTGCTGTCTTAGACATAGCTACATACTTATACAACTATTCAATTTTGTGTGGTGTCGAGAATGACTGGCAAGTAAGTTCAAGACTAAAATAAAGATGGGATATTAAAAAAAAAAACTTTCACATTTGAGCTGGCTAGTGGACTTGCTGAATTACTAAGTGGGCAGATTAAACATGCTTGGGCACCAAAAAAATGAGTGAGAAAGAGAAAGAAATTTAAGTTCAGTTTCAGTGAATTTATCCAGAATATTATAATCTGAAAATCCAGGGGAAAAAGTATTTTAATTTCTCTTTAATGTAAATTGTGCATATTCCAGCTTAATATTATTTTAATTTTTATCCATACGTTTTGGAAAAGGGGCACCATATTTTCCAACGGGTAGAGGCTCTAAGGGCAACAACTTTAGTAGGTTTCATAGTATCCAAAAGAGATGTGTTTCCACCATCAAGTCAGGCCATATCTGTCAGGCAATAGTGCATTTCTGTTCAGATGTAATGAACATATGTCCTCAGCCATGCCAGCCAAGGACTCAGATGGGAGGAAATTCCCAAGGAAGTAGTACTTACTACCCTAACATACCCCTGGGTTTCAGGCCCCTGTCCAGATGTCTTATGTATTCCTGACAAATCCAGGTCTCTATGTCTCCACTATCATTAGAAGAATTCATAGACTTTTTTTTCCAACCTACAATAACCTGGCTCTTAGGAGATTTCACCCACCAAACTGGCATTTCTTTCTGGTTTGGGTGTGAATGAAACTCAGCATATACTAGGTGAGCCTGAGCCAGGGCCCCAGAAAACACTTCCTTCTTTTCCAAAGAAGGTGTGAGTATCACCAGGTCACCCCTTTCCCAATTGGAACCCCTATCTTTGCCAGGGTAACCTTCTTTTTCCCTCCTCTTAGCCACTACTTCCTGCCTCTATCAGTAGATTCTCTACCTAATAAGATGAGCAATTCTCTTCTGGGGGCTTTAAACACATGCATAATTCAATCACTAAGATTTTATGTGCTGAAAGAAAGATTTGTCTCCTGCCAGGAGTTCAAAAAGCACAGCTACTTTCCAAGTCTCTCAACCGCTAACCCTGTAAGAAAAGGTAAAATTTCTTTCAGTGAACCAACCCAGAATTTTGTTTTCATTTAGACAGATATGAACAGTGTCTTAAATAAAACCATTGTGATGCTAGCAAAACCCTCAGCTTTCTCAATCCAAATTGAAAGAATTCATAGGCCCAAAATTCTGGCCTCAGTTACAGGATATGTATGATGATACAAGTCTTACACAATGAACACAGCCATCACTCCAGTTGACTTAATCTGGCAAGATCTTCCTTAGGTATGAGTATGAGTTTGGGCCTTGAGCCAGCAATCAAAAGGGATTGTACATTTAAATGATTACCTCATTTAGTGAAGTCTGCTTTTTGGCTAGGTCAGACGCACCTTCTCCAAAATTTATTCAGAATACATTTGAATCATTCTAGCTGTGTGACCTTGGAAAAATTATTTAATCTCTCTGTAGCTCTGTTTATTCATCTGTAGAGTGACGTAAATTATAATATTTACCTCACAGGCTTATTAAGCAAGTTAACATATATAAAGCACTCAGATTACCTGGCACATAATAAAATCTATATAAGTATTAGCTATTATTATTATTACTTTTTTTTTTTTTTTCCTGCGGTACACGGGCCTCTCACTGCTGTGGCCTCTCCCGTTGCAGAGCACAGGCTCCGGACGCACAGGCTCAGCGGCCATGGCTCACAGGCCCAGCCGCTCTGCGGCATGTGGGATCTTCCCGGACCGGGGCACGAACCTGTGTCCCATGCATCGGCAGGCGGACTCTCAACCACTGCGCCACCAGGGAAGCCCTATTATTACTATTTTTATTAGATTGGTAGAGGGAAGCTGGAAACACTTTACATTTATTCTGAACCCATGTAATTATCTAGCTAATACAATTTCCACTTAGAGAATATTTTAAGATGTATTTTTTTTGTACTTAAATATTCTCCAAATAACTATCTTAAATCAAATATAAACCCCTCTGGAAACAGTTTCTTTTTAGAAGAAAAATATTTTGCAAATGAATGGCTTATCTTTGGAAGATGAAGGAAGAGATAAAAATGGGAGGGACATTCACTGAAAAATCTTGACATAAGCTCCTAATTACTACTTGGGTTGTAAAGTTTTGTTTTTCATTAACCTGCATAAAGGTAACCACAGTTAAATACCTTGGTGATTTCTAACATTTATTTTTCAATTTACTTTAATATCACTTTGGCAATTTAAAAATCATTAAAAAATACTTTTTAAACTGATAAAATACCTCTTGGAAAAAAATATTTCTGGTTTAAAAATGAACAGTCTTGGAACTTACGGTTTTTGCTATGATTGTATGCTGATACTGGACCAATTCTGCTGTGGTAAAACACTAGAAAACTGGGTAAAATATTTGAAACAACTATGTTCAGATATTGGACTACAGGCAGTACAGGACTATTATCCTTGAGGGAAGGAAAACAAGCAAAGTAAACCTACAATTACCCAGACTGACTGCATGGAAGCACCTTCCAGGCCAGGGGATGGAAAGAAGAACCCAAGCAAAGCACAGTAGTCTCACTGAGCAAAAAGACAGAGATCAGAGGCAAAGGGGGCTGAGGCAGCTAGAATCTGTGGCACAGAAAACAAGGGAATGGGAGGTACACAGAATAAGGGCTCCAGAAATCTTCACAGGGATCCCTTTAAGTCTTCAGCTAAATACTTACCTGTATCTGCATAGGGTCACACTCAATGAGACCAGGCAAAGATAACTACCAGGAAACTATAAACTGAAAAACCACTAGAGTATCCATAGAGTTAGAAGACATTCAACTTCTGTACTCGAGCTAGAGTGGAGAAACATCCTTGAATGATTGGGCATTCAGTAGAGGCTCCAGAAAGGCTTTGCCAAGACTAGAGCTGAATTACCACTACAATATAGGTCATGCCACACACGCCCTACCACAGCCTTAAGACAAGCCTCAAAAAGATTAAGGGGAGCTGCAATAGATTAACTGCTCACAGGAGTAAAACCCAACCTTCTCCAAAGAAAGATAACAAAATTCATACACTTAATAAGATGAGATGCACAATAGAAGGCATACAATAAAAATTTACTGGAAGTGCAAGGATCAAGAACATGTGACCCATAACCAGCAGAAAATCAGTTAATGGAAGCGTAACCAGAATTGACAGAAACAGTAAAATTCATAGATAAGGACTATAAATCACCTTTAATGAATATAATGAAAGATTTAAGGAAAACATATACAATGAAGAGAGAAATGGACATTATAAAGAAAAAGCCAAGTCAAATTTCAAGAGCTGAAAATTAAACTATCTGAAGTTAAAAATTCACTGAACTTAATATACTAGACACTGCAGAAAAAGGAATGAGTGAACTTGAAGACAGTGCAATGGAAGCTATCAAAACTGAAGTAGGAATAGAAAAAGAGATGGAAAAAAAGACAAACCTCAAATACTAATGTATTTTCTCAGTGCAAGAAGCCAGACACAAAACAAAAAATGTTGTGTGATGCCATTTATATGAAAAGTGAAGACAAGGCAAATCATAGAGATGGAAAATAGGCTAGTGATTGCTTAGGTCTAGGGGTAAAAATGGGGGGTGACTATAAAAACGTGCAAGATTCCTTTTGGGAATGTTGGAAATGTTCTAAAATTGTGGCAATGGTGCACATCTCTGCAAAACTAAAAAATCCCGTGGTTAAATTATACACTTAAAATGAGTGAATTTTATGGTATGTAAATCATAACTCAAGGTATTTTAAAAAATCAACAGCAAAGCACACATTGCTTAAGGAACAATGTCAAGTGGTCCAACATATATGTGATTTGAATCTCAGAAAAGGGAGAAGTCAGAAAAAAATTTTGAACAAGTTATTGAGGTATAATTGACTTACCAAAAACAAAAAATCATGTTTGATGTATTTTTGATGTATCTCCAAACTCTCCTTGAGTTTGGAGATAATTTACATCCATGAAACCGTCTCCATAATCAATGCCATAAACACATCCATCACTTCCAAGAGAAAAAAATTTTAATGGCTGAAATTTTCTAGATTTAACTAAAAATATTAATCCAGTGATCTGAAGAGCTCAACATACTTCAAAAAAGAAAACCAAGGCAAAGACACATTATAATCAAATTGTTACAAAAATCACAATTATTATAAAGAAACATTTTTTAATTAGCTAGACAAGAAAAGACTACAGGGGTCTGGGGACTTCCCTGGTGGTGCAGTGGTTAAGAATCCACCTGCCAATGCAGAGGACACAGGTTCAAGCCCTGGTCTGGGAAGATCCCACATGCCACGGAGCAACTAAGCCTGTGTGCCACAACTACAGAGACTGTGCTCTAGAGCCCGTGAGGCACAACTACTGAGCCCATGTGCTGCAAGTACTGAAGCCTGCATCCCTAGAGCCCATGCTCTGCAACAAGAGAAGCCACCGTGATGAGAAGCCCGTGCACCACAACAAAGAGTAGCCCCCGCTCACTGTAACTAGAGAAAGCCCACACACAGCAACAAAGACCCAACGCAGACAAAAATAAATAAATAAATGTATATATTCAAAAAAAAGACTACAGGGGTCTGAAGTTAAGAATAAACTGACTGGGGCTTCCTTGGTGGCGCAATGGTTGGGAGGCCGCCTGCCGATGCAGGGGACACGGGTTCGTGACCCGGTCCGGGAAGATCCCACATGCCGCGGAGCGGCTGGGCCCGTGAGCCATGGCCGCTGAGCCTGCGCGTCCGGAGCCTGTGCTCCACAGCGGGAGAGGCCACAACAGTGAGAGGCCCGCGTACCGCAAAAAAAAAAAAAAAAAAAAAAGAATAAACTGACTTTTCGTAAGAAACAATGCAAGCCAGAAGACAATGGAAAACCATTTACAAAGTGCCAAAAGAAAGATAAGTCTGTCAAACTAGAAATCTATAAAAATATCATTCACAATGAAGGTAAAATAAAGATATCCTCAGACAAACAAACCTGAAAGAATTTCTTGTCCGCAAAACTTGTACTACAAAAAATGTTAAAAGAAGTTCTTCAGGCTAAAACAAAATAATACTAAATAAAAATTCAAATATATACAAAATAATAAAGAATGCCAGGGGCTTCCCTGGTGGCGCAGTGGTTGGCAATCCTCCCACCAGTGCAGGGGACACAGGTTCGAGCCCTGGTCCGGGAAGATCCCACATGCTGCTGAGCAACTAAGCCTGTGTGCCACGACTACTGAGCCTATACTCTAGAGCCCACGAGCCACAACTATTGAGCCCACGAGCTACAACTACTGAAGTCCACGTGCCTAGAGCCTGTGCTCTGCAACAAGAGAAGCCACCGTGATGAGAAGCCCGTGCACCGCAACAAAGAGTAGCCCCCACTCGCTGAAACTAGAGAAAGCCTGCACACTGCAACAAAGACCCAATGCAGCCAAAAATAAATAAAATAAGTAAATTTTTTTAAATGCCATAAATGGTTAATATGTAGTACAATATAAAATACATTTTACCACTTTAAAATTATGCAAAGGATTGTTGATTTTCTGTACCAAAAAATGACAATTTTGTGAGATTAATCACATTTTTAGAAATAAAATTAACAAGAAATCAATTAAGGAAAAGCATGAGGAGGGGAAATAGGAAATATACTGTTGTAATTTGGGTTCTTATATTATGTATGAAATGATATAACATTATGTGAAGATAGGCTGTGATAAGTTAAATATGTATACTGTAAACCTTAGAGCAGTCACTGGAGGAAAAAAAAAAGAATGTGGAGGTATAGATAATAGTTCAATAGAGAAAGCTAAATAAAATTCTAAGACAATTCAACCTATAAAAAGGCATAGAATAAAGGGGAAAAGGAAGCCAAAAAAGTTAGAAAGAGAAAACACATAGAAAGATGGTAGTATTAAACCATCTTTAATGTGTGCTGGAGCTGACTGATGCCACCTCATGAAGTTGAACATATAGCTTTCCCAACTCTCCATCTAGTGATAACATGTTGGTAGTTTGAAACCAACATTGGTGGGAATATTTACACAGTGAAAATCAGTCGATGCTAAAAGTTAGGACTTTTTATTTTGGAAAGCCTATTTACCATCATACCACTGACCTAAACCATATAAAAATTACATGCAATATAAAATGAATAAACTCTCTAATTAAAAGGCAGAGAATGGCATATCAATATAACATAATACTCAACTATGATGCTATTTAAACAAAACACACTTTAACAGAGATAGGTTATAAGAAAAAAAAAAAAAAGGATACTATCCAAAATTGTTCTGGAGATTCTAGCCTGGACAGTTAGATAAGATAAATAAATAAATAAATAAATAAATAACATCCAAATTAAAAAAGAAGAAGTATTTAAAACTTTCTCTATTCACAGAAGACATGATCTTGTATATAAAAAACCTAAGAAATTCATGAAAACACTATTAGAACTAATAAGCTTAGAAAGGCTGAAGGATACAAAATCAATACACAAAATGTATTAATATTGTTTACTTCTATACAGCAGCAATGAACAATCTAAAAATCATACTAACGGGACTTCCCTGGTGGCACAGTGGATAAGAATCCGCCTGCCAATGCAGGGGACACAGGTTCGAGCCCTGGTCCGGGAAGATCCCACATGCCACGGAGCAACTAAGCCCGTGCACCACAACTTACTGAGCCCACGTGCTGCAATTACTGAAGCCTGCATACCTAGAGCCCATGCTCCACAGCAAGAGAAGCCACCGCAATGAGAAGCCCATGCACCGCAACGAAGAGCAGCCCCTGCTCACCGCAACTAGAGAAAGCTCACACGCAGCAATGAGGACCCAATGCAGCCAAAAAAATAAAATAAAATAAAATAAAAATTTTTTTAAATAAAATAAAAATCATACTAAGAAAGCAATTCTATTTGTAATAGCATCAAAAATAATAAGAATATTTAGGAATATTTTAACAAAGGAAGTATAAGATTTTTGTAGTTTGTTAAAACTTCAAAATGTAGTTAAAAGAAATTAAAGAAGACCTAAATAAATGAAAAGATAGCTCATGTTCGTAGGTCATAAGACTTAAAATTGTTAAGATTACAATACTTCCCAACTTTTCCTACAGATTCAATGCAATCCCTATCAAAATCCCAGTTGTCTTCTTTTGCAGAAATTGACAAACATCCTGAAATTCATAAGGAAATGGAGGGATTCAGATTAGACAAAACCATCTTTAGAAAGAACAAGGCTGGAGGACTCACATTCCCTTATTTAAAAGCTTATGACAAAGCAGCAATAATCAAGGCAGTAAGGTACTGGCTTTTATCAAGATAAGTCATATGCTGAAATACAGGATGCATTTCAATAAATTTATAATGATCAAAGTCACATGGAATGTTTTTCAGTTACAATGGAATTAGAAATTAATTACTAATTAAAATATCAAAAATTTCCCAAATAGTTGGAAATTAAAAAATATTCTGAATAATCATCAGTCAAAAAAGTCATAAAGGAAATTAGAAAATATTTTAACCAAATTATAATGAAAACACAACATATCCACATTTGTGGGATTAGCAATAACTAGACAGAAAGTTATAGCTTTAAGTGCTTATATAGAGAAAAGTTTCTTTCAAATCCAAGTTTCTACCTCAAGAAGATATAAAATAAGAGTAAATTAAGCCAAAAAAATAGAGGAAATTAATAAAAAAGAGGAAATCTGTGAAATAGAAACAGGGCAAACAATAGAGAAAATCAATAAAATTAAAAGATGGTTGGGACTTCCCTGGTGGTCCAGTGGTTAAGAATCTGCCTTCCACTGCAGGGGACGAGGGTTCTTTACCTGGTCAGGGAACTAAGATCCTGCATGCCGCATGGCGCAGCCAATAAATAAATAAATAAAAGATGGTTTTTGAAAAGGGAAAGAGCAAAGTTGAATACATTGATTAATCATTGTATAAACAATAGATATGAATTACACCATTAAAAACTGGCAAAAGAATAAAATATTAAAGAGAAAAAGAGGATTAGAGGCATATGCAGATAGAGAGATAGCTGGGTTTGTATTTTTGTTCTAATACATAGAGTGTGTGTGTCTGTATGTGTGTGTGTGAATATAAATATATATAATTATAGCCAGGCTTATTATTTATATGAAATTATAGCCAGCTTTTTCATTGTTGGAAGACTCCCTGAAAAAATGACTGATTCCAGGGCTTGGGCAGGAAGAGCACAAGGGAGCCTGGAACACTGTATTAGTGTGCTATTGCTCCATACAAAACTCCACAAACTTAGCAGTTAAAAATAACACCCATTTATTATCTCAACATTTCTGTAGGTCAGAAGTCCAGGTATAGCTCAAATGGATCTCTGCTTAGCATCTCACTAGGCTGAAATCAAGGGGCCAACCAGGCTATGTTCTCATCTAGGGTTCAGAGTCCTCTTCCAAGCTCATGCAGGTTGTTGGCAAGATTCAGTTCCTTGTGATTGAAGACTGAAACCCCCATTTTCTTTCTGGCTGGCAGTGGTGATTTCTCTCAGATCCCAAAAGCCACCCAAAGGCCCTTTATGACCCTCTTACTTCATGGTAGCATTCTTCTTCAGAGCCAGCGGGACAATCCCTGCAGAGAGTTTTATATAATGTTTTTATAATGTAACAGAGTTTTATATCATGTAACACAATCATGGGAATCACTATCCTGCCCCCTTCCAAGGGGAGATGATTATACCAAGTTTGTATATCAGGGGGCAGAAATCTCAGGGATCATCTTAGAATTCTGCCTGGTCTAGACATCTTGTGCCAAAAAGTAAGGAAGTTCTGAAAAAATGATGTCAGATGGATAGAACTGCCATCTTGAAAAGGCTTCTTCTCCTTTCGTCTTGATCAATTTGAGCAAAATAGATAAATAATAAGAGTAATGGGCTAAAATCCATTAAGTAAAATAAAGTAAGAACATATGAATTGGTACTGATATATTGTACCTACTGATACATACATACTAAAATATATACATTTATATATATATTGCTGTATATGGATATATACATATATATGAATAAATAAATGGAGAACAAAAGAAAACTCTTTTTTATGGTGGATCCCAGACCCTGTAATAAACGTTAGAAAATTACTATTTGTCAACCATCACAGTAGTATTTGTTTCAGGCAAGCATCACCAATAGATGATAAAATTAGTGGCCAGAAGTACAGTGAGAAACAGATTATTCACAAAGTCTCCTCTACAAGATACAAATGAATGATAAAGGAAAAGGTAGCCACTTTACAGTGGAGGAACCTGGCAGTCATTAGTTAACATCACCAGTAACAGGACAAATTATCATCATGTTCCTCCTGATGTGCTCGCTGGGATGGCATGATATCCATTCTTTAGTGTCCTGTCTGAAATGCATAACCTGATCAAATCATGAGGAAACATCAGGCAAACCCAAACTGAGGAACAATTTAACAGATAACTTACTGGGCTTCCCTGGTGGCGCAGTGGTTGAGAGTCCACCTACCTATTCAGGGGACGTGGGTTCGTGCCCCTGTCCGGGAAGATCCCACATGCCGCGGAGCGGCTGGGCCCGTGAGCCATGGCTGCTGAGCCTGCGCGTCCGGAGCCTGTGCTCCGCAACGGGAGAGGCCACAGCAGTGAGAGGCCCGCGTACCGCAAAAAAAATAAATAAAATAACTTACCAATATTCTTCAAAAGTGTCAAAGACAAAGAAAAAGAAAGACTACAGAACTGTTAGAAGCTAAAGGAGACAGAAGAAATATGACAGTTCACAAAAAATGAGATCATACCTTGAATCCTGGACCCCCAAAAGGACATTAGTGGAACAATGGAGAATTGTAATAATGTCTGTAAATTAGATATCATTGTATCAATATTAATTTCCTAATTTTGATAACTGTACTATAGTTATATAAGAGAATGTTCTTGTTTTAAGGAAATATATATTTCAGTATTTAGAGGTTCTTAAAAAAGTCAATCATTATAGGTCACCATATTAACAGAATACAGGAGAAAAAAACATGTTTATATCCACATACACAGGAAAAGTACTTGATAAAATTCAAAACCCATTTATGATAAAACAAAACATGATCAAATGGCAACAAAACCCTCAAACTCTTGGCAGACCAGAACAAAAGGAAACTACCTCAATCTGATGAAAGGTGTCTATGAACACTCTACAGTTAACATCATATTTAATGGTGAAATACAAATACTTTCCCCCTAGGATCAAAGACAAGGCAAAGATATCTGTTCTCACCATTTATATTCAACATTGTATGGGAGACAAGAAAAACATACAGTACATACGGGTTAAAAGGAAGATATAAGACTGTCTTTACCACAGACAACATGATCATGTATACAGAAAATTCTAAATACTCTGCCAATAGACTACTAGAGCTAATAAATGAATTTAGCATTGTTGCAGGACAAAGGTCAATATATAAAAGTCAACTATTTCTATATACTAGCAACAATTTTAAAATTAAAATAAAAAATACAACTTACAATAGGATCAAAAACCTAAAATACTTGGGATACTCTTTTTTTTTGCATTTTATTTAATTTATTTTTTTATACAGCAGGTTCTTATTAGTCATCAATTTTATACACATCAGTGTATACATGTCAATCCCAATCTCCCAATTCATCACACGACCACCCTCCACCCCCTGCCACTTTCCCCCCTTGGTGTCCAAACGTTTGTTCTCTACAACTGTGTCTCAATTTCTGCCCTGCAAACCGGTTCATCTGTACCATTTTTCTGGGTTCCACATATATGCATTAATATACGATATGTATTTTTCTCTTTTTGACTTACTTCACTCTGTATGACAGTCTCTAGATCCATCCACGTCTCTACAAATGACCCAATTTAGTCCCTTTTTATGGCTGAGTAATATTCCGTTGTATATATGTACCACATCTTCTTTATCCATTCGTCTGTCAATGGGCATTTAGGTTGATTCCATGACCTGGCTATTGTAAATAGTGCTGCAATAAACATTGGGGTGCATGTGTCTTTTTGAATTATGGTTTTCTCTGGGTATATGCCCAGTAGTGGGTTAGTTGGGTCATATGGTAATTCTATTTTTAGTTTTGTAAGGAACCTCCATACTGTTCTCCATAGCGGCTGTATCAATTTACATTCCCACCAACAGTACAAGAGGGTTCCCTTTTTTCCACACCCTCTCCATCATTTGTTGTTTGTAGATTTTCTGATGATGCCCATTCTAACTGGTGTGAGGTGGTACCTCATTGTAGTTTTGATTTGCATTTCTCTAATAATTAGTGATGTTGAGCAGCTTTCGTGTGCTTCTTGGTCATCTGTATGTCTTCTTTGGAGAAATGTCTATTTAGGTCTTCTGCCCATTTTTGGATTGGGTTGTTTGTTTTTTTAATATTGAGCTGCATGAGCTGTTTATATATTTTGGAGATTAATGCTCTGTCCGTTAATTCGTTTGCAAATATTTTCTCCTATTCTGATGTGTTGTCTTTTCATCTTGTTTATGGTTTCCTTTGCTGTGCAAAAGCTTTTAAATTACATTAGGTCCCATTTGTTTATTTTTGCTTTTATTTCCATTACTCTACGAGGTGGATCAAAAAAGATCTTGCTGTGGTTTATGTCAAAGAGTGCCTTCCCATGTTTTCCTCAAAGAGTTTTACAGTGTCCAGTCTTTTATTTAGGTCTCTAATCCATTTTGAGTTTATTTTTGGGTATGGTGTTAAGGAGTGTTCTAATTTCATTCTTTTACATGTAGCTGTCCAGTTTTCCCAGCACCACTTATTGAAGATACTGTCTTTTCTCCATTGTATATCTGTGCCTCCTTTGTCATAGAGTACTTGACCATAAGTGTGTGGGTTTATCTCTGGGCTTTCTATCCTGTTCCACTGATCTATATTTCTGTTTTTGTGCCAGTACCATATTGTCTTGATTACTGTAGCTTTGTAGTATAGTCTGAAGTCAGGGCGTCTGATTCCTCCAGCTCTATTTTTTTCCTTCAAGACTGCTTTGGCTATTCCGGGTCTTTTGTGTCTCCATACAAATTTTAAGGTTTTTTGTTCTAGTTCTGTAAAAATTGCCATTGGTAAATTGATAGGGATTGCATTGAATCTGTAGATTGCTTTGGGTAGTATAGTCATTTTGACAATGTTGATTCTTCCAATCCAAGAACATGGTACATCTCTCCATCTGTTTGTATCATCTTTAACTTCCTTCATCAGTATCTTATAGTTTTCTTTTGTCTCCCTAGGTAGGTTTATTCCTAGGTATTTTATTCTTTTTGTTGCAATGGTAAATGGGAGTGTTTCCTTAATTTCTCTTTCAGATTGTTCATCATTAGTGTATAGGAATGCAAGAGATTTCTGTGCATTAATTTTGTATCCTGCTACTTTACCAAATTCATTGATTAGATCTAGTAGTTTTCTGGTAGCACCCTTAGGATTCTCTATGTATAGTATCATGTCATCTGCAAACAGTGACAGTTTTACTTCTTCTTTTCCAATTTGTATTCCTTTTATTTCCTTTTCTTCTCTGACTGCCATGGTTAGGACTTCCAAAACTATGTTGAATAATAGTGGCTAGAGTGGACATCTTTGTCTTGTTCCTGATCTTAGAGGAAATGCTTTCTGTTTTTCACCATTGAGAATGATGTTTGCTGAGGGTTTGTCATATATGGCCTTTATTATGTTGAGGTAGGTTCCCTCTATGCCCAGTTTCTGAAGAGTTTTTATCATAAATGGGTGTTGAATTTTTCAGAAGCTTATTCTGCATCTATTGAGATGATCATATGGTTTTTATTCTTCAGTTTCTTAATATGGTGTATCACATCGATTGATTTGCATATATTGAAGAATCCTTGCATCCCTGGGATACATCCCACTTGATCATGGTGTATGATCCTTCTAATGTGTTGTTGGATTCTGTTTGCTGGTATTTTGTTGAGGATATTTGCATCTATATTCATCAGTGACATTTGTCTGTCATTTTCTTTTTTCGTAGTATCTTTGCCTGGTTTTGGTATCAGGGTGATGGTGGCCTCAGAGAATGAGTTTGGGAGTGTTCCTTCCTCTGCAAAGTTTTGGAAGAGTTTGAGAAAGATGGGTGTTAGCTCTTCTCTAAATGTTTGATAGAATTCACCTGTGAAGCTGCCTATGAAGCCGTCCTCACGTGCTGAGCAGGTCGTCTTGAAAAGAGCTGGGAGCTCACACACAGAACAGGACCTTCTGGACTTGAGTAATTACTGTAATTTTGTGTATAATGGTTTCTTACAAGATTTCACACCTTTACAATTCTGATGCTTTTTAAATTAAAAAAAACAACTAAGAACTCTTTAACATTTCCCCTTAACTGTACTAAAATGGGAAAGTACCTACAAAAGCATATTGCTTTTTCAGATTATAAAGTTATCTTTTCTAATAACTTGGCTATTGTAAATTTTCAGGGAGTTTAGTGGACCTCAGAGCCATACCTTTCCTGATGTCTCATCTGTGTATCTGTTTCCAGAAGCTGGTTTCACAGGGTTCAGGGCGGGCGGCTGCATGTTTCTGTGCGTGGCTGTGTCAGCTCATCTCTGGAATGTTGAGAAACAGCAAACTTACGGATGCATCTTTCTCTTGTCATAAAGAAATTTGAATTACAAACTTCAACGAGGAAACAAAACACGTGTCTTGGTTTTATTCAGTGTTTATGTATCACCTTACATGTTTTTTTCCCCCAAAGATGATTAAAAGCAACATCTGAATAGAAATTGTTGGATTTTAAGTAACAATTTATTTTAAAAGGTTTATATTTTACCAGCCTAAAGAAAGTGAGAAAATAAACCAATTAAAAGGCAGGGTGGGTGGAAGGAGTAGCTTTCTTTGATTTGAATAATCAGGAACATTTTGTTTGTTGAACTTTACCATCTGAGCAGTTCTTTCTATGTCCCAGGAAAAGTGCCCTAGCTCCACATTGTGATACTTGTCAGGTGACAAATCTCAACGTTTGTCATTGAAATGGAACAATATTTGTATAAAGCCTGAGATGAAAATAGTGATATTAGCTTAAGGACTACAAACTAGAAAGCTTTTCACTGTGAGACACAGTATACTGCTTCTTGTCATGTATTTTCCAAGTGCTTCTGAAGTGCAAAAGAGAGAAAATACTTGCTAATTTATTTGACTGTACGAATATGCTTTGATAATTTTTTAAATATTTTCATAAACGTACTTTTGCAAATATAAAATTAGAGAATTTCATTTGTTCTGTGGAGTCTGTTCCATTGTACATCACAGCAGACTTTTCACTTTCTAGCACAAACAGTTAAGTTATCAGAACATGGAGATCTTAGCAATTTGGGGTGATTGCTGTTATAGACCCTGGCAGTAGGTTACATTAAAGTGGCGACGGGTTCCAACATCTAATGTGATGTGAAGGGTTTTTTTAATGTGTAAAACAAAATTTTTCTAATCTAAATACAACAAATGTAAAAAATTAAGTGTGTTTCTTTAGGTTTACTTGATAGAAATTTCTGTAAATTGTATTTTATATTGCAAAGTGTTATATCACTGTGCATTAAAACATGGAACTTCATAGCTTTGTTACTTGAAGTAGAATAAACACCTACAGAAGGAAAAAAAAAAGTCCTGGACTTTTGTTTGTTGGAAGATTTTTAATCACAGTTTCAATTTCATTACTTGTGATTGGTCTGTTCATATTTTCTATTTCTTCCTGGTTCAGTCTTGGAAGGTTATACCTTCCTAAGAATTTGTCCAGTTCTTCCAGGTTGTCCATTTTATTAGCATAGAGTTGTTTGTAGTAGTCTCTTAGGATGCTTTGTATTTCTGCAGTGTCTGTTGTAACTTCTCCTTTTTCATTTCTTATTGTATTGATTTGAGTCCTCTCCTGCTTTTACTTGATGAGTCTGGCTAATGGTTTATCAATTTTGTTTATCTTCTCAAAGAACCAGTGTTTAGTTTTAGTGATCTTTGCTATTGTTTTCTTTGTTTCTATTTCAGTTATTTCTGCTTTTATCTTTATGATTTCTTTCCTTCTGCTAACTTTGGCTTTTGTTTGTTCTTCTTTCTCTAGTTCCTTTAGGTGTAAGTTTAGATTGTTTATTTGAGATTTTTCTTGTTTCTTGAGGTAGGCTTGTATTGCTATAAACTTCCCTCTTAGAACTGCTTTTGCTGCATCCCATAGGTTTTGGATCATCATGTTTTCGTTGTCATTTGTCTCTAGGTATTTTTTGACTTCCTCTTTGATTTCTTCAGTGATCTCTTGGTTATTTAGTAACATATTGTTTAACCTCCCTGTGTTTGTGTTTTTTACATTTTTTTCCCTGTAATTGATTTCTAATCTCATAGCTTTGTGGTCAGAAAAGATGCTTGATATGATTTCAATTTTCTTAAATTTACTGAGGCTTGATTTGTGACCCAAGATGTGATCTATCCTGGGGAATGTTCCATGTGCACTTGAGAAGATAGTGTAATCTGCTGTTTTTGGATGGAATGTCCTATAAATATCAATTAAATCTATCCGGTCTATTGTGTTATTTAAAGCTTGTGTTTCCTTGTTAGTTTTCTGTTTGGATGATCTGTACATTGGTGTAAGTGAGGTGTTAAAGTTCCCTACTATTATTGTGTTACTGTCGATTTCCTCTTTTAGAGCGGTTGGCAGTGCCTTATGTATTGAGGTACTCCTATGTTGGGTGCATATATATGTATAATTGTTATATCTTCTTCTTGGATTGATCCCTTGATCATTATGTAGTGTCCTTCCTTGTCTCTTGTAACATTCTTTATTTTAAAGTCTATTTTATCTGATATGAGTATTGCTAGTATTGCTACTCCAGCTTTCTTTTGATTTCCATTTGCATGGAATATCTTTTTCCATCCCCCCACTTTCAGTCTGTATGTATCCCTAGGTCTGAAGTGGGTCTCTTGTAGACAGCATATATATATATGGGTTTTGTTTTTGTATCCATTCAGCAAGCCTGTATCTTTTGTTTGGAGCATTTAATCCATTCATGTTTAAGGTAATTATCAATATGTATGTTCCTCTTACAATTTCCTTAATTGTTATGGGTTTGTTTTTGTAGGTACTTTTCTTCTCTTGTGTTTCCCACTTAGAGATGTTCCTTTAGCATTTGTTGTAGGGCTTGTTTCGTGATGCTGAATTTTCTTAGCTTTTGCTTGTCTGTAGAGCTTTTGATTTCTCCATCCAATCTGAATGAGATCCTTGCCGGGTAGAGTAATCTTGGTTGTAGGTTCTTCCCTTTCATCACTTTAAATATATCATGCCACTCCATTCTCGCTTGTAAGGTTTCTGTTGAAAAATCAGCTGTTAACTTTATGAGATTTCCCTTGTATGTTATTTGTCATTTTTCCCTTGTTTTTTTCAATAATTTTTCTTTGTCTTTAATTTTTGTCAATTTGATTACTATGTGTCTCGGTGTGTTTCTCCTTGCTTTTATCCTGCCTGGGACTCTCTGTGCTTCCTGGACTTGGGTGGCTATTTCCTGTCCCATGTTAGAGAAGTTTTCGATTATAATCTCTTCAAATATATTCTTGGGTCCTTTCTCCTTCTGGGACCCCTATAATATGAATGTTGTTATGTTTAATGTTGTCCCAGAGGTCTTGTAGGCTGTGTTCATTTCTTTTCATTCTTTTTTCTTTATTCTGTTCTGCGGCAGTGAATTCCACCATTCTGTCTTCCAGGTCACTTATCCATTCTTCTGCCTCAGTTATTCTGCTATTGATTCCTCCTAGTGTAGTTTTCATTTCAGTTATTGTATTGTTCATCTCTGTTTGTTTGTTCTTTAATTCTTCTAGGTGTTTGTTCTTTAATTCTTCTAGATATTTGTTAAACATTTCTTGCGTCTTCTCAGTCTTTGCCTCCATTCTTTTTCCGAGGTCCTGGATCATCTTCACTATCATTATTCTGAATTCTTTTTCTGGAAGGTTGCCTATCTCCACTTCCTTTAGTTGTTTTTCTGGGGTTTATCTTTTTCCTTCATCTGGTATATAGCCCTCTGCCTTTTCATCTTGTCTATCATCCTGTGAATGTGGTTTTTGTTCCACAGGCTGCAGGATTGTAGTTCTTCTTGCTTCTTCTGTCTGCCCTCTGGTGGATGAGGCTATCTAAGAGGCCTGTCCTTATAGGGTATCATTTATTGCTTTCAGGGATTAGGCCTGATATTTTTTTCTTGGAGTTGACAGAGGAGGGCAGTATTTTGCCTATCACTATAACCACTAACAAAATTAAAATTTCAGATCACCAAAGGGAGAAAATAAAGCAGGCATACTAACGCAACCAAGTAAATTCTACTATAAAATGAAAAGGATCCTCAGATTGAATTAAAAGCACCTCTAAGTGTAAGCTAGTAATGAAAGGCCCAATTCAAACAAACCAATAAAAAGTTAAAAATGAAGGTTATGCACAAAAGATAAAGAAAGAAAAAGTGACATTATTTGTATCAAAATAGAACTTAAGACAAAAATCATTAAATGGAACAAAGAATAATTTTATATTGATTAAAAGTAAAATCCACAACAAAAATATATTTAATAACATCTATATGCCAAATGACATACGTTTAAAATATATAAACAATTGTCAGATACAAAGTGAAACCACTAATGAGAATATACCTCCCTCTGTTTCTAAAGATGAAGTCTACAAAATTAATCAAGGAAATGGAGAAACTGAAAAAGCCAGTATAATTACAAAAGTGCAGAGAAAATTTTTGAATCAGCTCTGCCCGAGGTCACTTCAGTTTTTCTAGATGTATAAGAGAGAGTGACTCAAATGCTCTATATCTGGTAAGGAAACAGCAGCTAAAATGGTGGGTTAATTAGCACAAGTCTGATGAGTTCATGTACAGCTTAAGTGAGCAAATTCAATTTCTTACAACAAATACCAGTGTGCTGGCAAAGGTTTTACAATCAGCAATCCAGGGGGGAAAAAGGGACCCTGTTTTGTACTATTTGTGCATTTCTGTGGTGTAAATACTCCCACCATGGCTGATTTCACGCTAACAACGTGAAGTTACTGAAGGTCGAGTTGGGGAGACATACACCCAATTGGCTCTCACAAGCCCTCTGAGTTGACTCCAACCTATGACTGATGCACTTAATGACTTAGATAACAAGCACATTTTCCTTTTTACTGAACAAATTTAACAAGCGTTCTGGTCACTAAAGTCTCATTGATAAACAGTGCATTCTTGGAGACATAAGTAAAACTTTATAGGTAAACAGTTAAGTATCACAAAAATCCACCTGCCTTTCCTTATCATCAAACATAAAAATAGGAACTGATAATAACCCTAACAAGAAACAGAGCACATATAGATATAAACTTATGGCTCCCCCAGCCCATCTCCAATGGTGCTTGTTGTTTACTATTTCTTTGTGGCCACCTGAGTATAAATGAATATAAAAAGAATGATTTCAACCTAGCATTCGAATACTTACACCTACAGATTATTCTCTTTTCAAAGCTTCTTATCAGATAAGATTGTAACCTAAAGTCTATCACTTTTTATTTATACAGTCACATACACACATATAGAGATTTACACCCTACTGAGTATGTATTTCCCTTGAATATTAATTGTTAGTCCATAGGCAATTTAATAATCACAAATGTGAAAAAACTTAGAGAAGACATGGTAAGATTGAACTTAAAATATATAGAGATATAGTTATAAATCAATAAACAATTGCTTATTAGTTTTGCTGTAGGCTAATATTGAATAGGGGAAGAAGAGAGGGAAAGAGCCGGATTATTTTATGGGAAGAGAAGAAATTTAGATTCATGTAACAGATGGGAAAATGATGGACAAAACCGATCAGAAGAAAAAAGTTTTAGGTTAATGGTAACTACATAAATGTATTTGTTTTTAGAGCATTTCTAAGCAGATAATTATATAATTATTCTTGGACATATTATGTATATGTGGCAATAGAAGCAGAATGTACTAAATTAGTGGATTTATGAGAACATGTATTGGTCAATTAGACGTATGAAGACACTGGCAGGACAAGAAGGAGGCAACTGCTTGTTTTTAATCCTGCAACCACGAAAATGAGACACAGTTGTAGTTCATCAAATTGGAACAAAGGGTACAACTATGACAACTATTTAGGCACCATTTCTAATTGCCCCAATGATTTACTTAAGATTAAGTTTTGATGTGTGGTCTGTAGACTGAGAGCAGCAGCATCAACTGAAAATTTCTCAGAAATGCAAATCTTGGACTACACTCCAGACCTAATGAATCAGAATTTCTGGAGGGGATGGGGGCACAGGAATCTGTGTTTTAATAAGCACTCCAGGTGAATTCTAAATGCTAAAAGAAGCATTGTATTAGTAGAAGCTCTTGAACAATGTAACTAAAGCAAGTGTTTTTTGAATCCAGCTTGTTTCCCTGATCCTGGCACTGACCTTGCATAAAAGGAAACATTAGATGGAGCTGGATACAGACATCAGCATTAGTAAAATTAAAATGGAATGTTTATATATTTAAGAAAACAAGAATAAATCTTCCCCACACTTCCGTATATAGCTGTATTTATAAATATGAATATATATGTATATGAGTGTTTCATATTACTATTAACTGGTATTATGCTTGATGTGGAAAAATTAGACATTCAATGCAATCAGTTGTTACTATTATTTAATGTAACCAGTGCAATTAATCCCCAAATCAAAATAAATATGATAAATACTGGAAAGAATGGTACAAATTTACCATTATTTATAGATATGAATGCATTTTTAGAGAAATAAACCTGCTTGAAAGAATCATGGGAAACACCTAACTATAAGTATGCCAGTTTTCCATAACCTAATGTAGTTAATTAAAGATATTAAACTAAAACCTCAAAGCAGTTTTTTAGAAAAAATGCAACAAAACTATCCTAATATTCAACTATGAGCAAAAATAGCCATGAAAATTCTGAAAAAATTGGGATCTTGGTTTAGTATATATTATATGAACAAAGAAGAGAAAGAAATGAAAACATGGTAGTAGTGACACCAGAATAGGAGGATGAAACAATATAACACAATGGGAAACATGGATTCAGAGGTATAGATGTAAAATAATTTAATATATGATAAAAGGGTCATTTCAAGATAGTGGAGAATGAAGGGTTTAGTCAATAAACGAGGTCCATACCCTTGGAAATATTCATATGCTTTGACCAGAGATATGTATGAATGGGTATCCCAAATATTTATTTATACGTTTTTAGTTCATGACAGGAGTGGCAATTTATAGTGAGAAAAGGTAGAGTTTATTGAATTCATAGAACTTGGATAATTTATTTTACAGGAAATACAGGACTATTTTGTAGGACTATTTTGTCCTCTCAAACAAAATAGTATTTTCTAGAATGATTAAAACATTAAAATAGTTAATGGATAGAAATGCAAATTAAAATTAAAATGAGAGGGGCTTCCCTGGTGGCGCAGTGGTTGAGACTCTGCCTGCTAATGCAGGGGACATGGGTTCGAGCCCTGGTCTGGGAGGATCCCACATGCCGCGGAGCAGCTAGGCTCATGAGCCACAACTACTGAGCCTGCGCGTCTGGAGCCTGTGCTCCGCAACAAGAGAGGCCGCGATAGTGAGAGGCCCGCGCACCGCGATGAAGAGTGGCCCCTACTTGCCACAACTAGAGAAAACCCTAGCACAGAAACAAAGACCCAACACAGCAAAAATTAATTAATTAATTAATTAACTTCTACCCCCAACATCTTCAAAAAAAAAGAGAAAACCACAGCTTTAAAAAAAAAAATTAAAATGAGATACTTTCTTAAACTTACCAAACGGAAAGTTTGAAATTGCACTATGCTGGTGAAGGTATAGGGGAGACAGAAACTGTTAAGTATTGCTTGTGGGTATATAAATTGGTATAAGCCCTTTAGAGGACTCTTTGGCAATATCCATGAAAATGAAAAATACTCATCCCCTTCAACTCACGGTATCAGTCAGGACTCTCCAGAAAAACAAAACTAATAGGATGTATGTATAAAGAAATTTATTTTTAGGAATTGGTGCACATGATGAGGGGGGATGGCAAGTCCAAAATACATATGGCAGGCCAGCCGGCTGGAAACTCAGTCAGGAGTTAATGCTACAGTCATGAGGCAGAATTCCTCCTTTTCTGGAAAACCTCAGTATTTTCTCTTAAGGCCTTCTACTGATTGGATGGGACCCATCCACATTATCAAAGATAACATTTACTTAAAGTCAACTGATTGTATTGAACATATGTTAACCACATCTACAAAATAGCTTCACAGCAACACCTAGATTACTATTCGATCAAAGAACTGGGTACTATAGCCTGACCAGGTGATTCATAAAACTAACCATCATACTCACCCATCTCACTTCTGAGTTTACTCTAAAAATATACTTGCACATGTAAAATTTTATACGTATACACACATATTTATGGAAAATCTTTGCAGCATTGTTTTATAATAACCAAAGACTAGGAATAACCTAAATTTAAACAGAGGACTGGTTAAGTATTATATATATTGAGATGAAATATCTGAAATATTGTTAGGTTAAGAAAACTAGATACCATTTTGTGTGAAAATATCTTTAAAAAGTATTCACACTCGGGCTTCCCTGGTGGCGCAGTGGTTGAGAGTCCGCCTGCCGATACAGGGGACATGGGTTCGTGCCCCGGTCCGGGAAGATCCCACATGCTGCGGAGCGGCTGGGCCCGTGAGCCATGGCCGCTGAGCCTGCGCGTCCGGAGCCTGTGCTCCGCAACGGGAGAGGCCACAACAGTGAGAGGCCCACGTACCGCAAAAAAAAAAAAAGTATTCACACTCATATGCACTGTAATATGCACAGACTGTCTCTGGAAGAATATACAAGAAACTGCATGGTAGGGTAAAGGCCAGGACAAAGGCTTCCCTTCTAGTATGGTCTTTAGCACCTTTTGAATTTTGAACTAGACGACTATGGTAATTATTCCTTAAATCAAATACTTAAAAAGCCAACTGGTCATATATCTCTAGAATGGCTAAAATAGAAAAGACTGACAGCACCAAGTGCTGGAGAGGATGTGGAGTAGCCATAATTCTCACACACTGTTGGTGGAAGGAATTGGAAAATGGTAACTTTGGAAAAAGTTATGGTGGTTTCTTATAAAATGAAACATATATCTACCCAACAGTCTAATGATTTCATTCCTTTGTGTTTACCTAAAGGAAATGAAAGCATGTGGCCACAAAAAAAGACCATTATAGAAGAATGTTCATAACAGCTTTATTCTCAATAGCCAAAAACTAGAAAGAGCCCAGATATTCATCAACAAAAGAACAGCTAAACCTATCATGGTATATTCATATAATGGAATACTAAGTAAGGAAACAGAAGAAACTATTAATACTTGCTATAGCTGGAGTGTTTGTGTTCTACCAAAATTTATATGTTGAAATCTAACCCCCAGTATGATGGTATTTGGAGGTGGGGTCTTTGGGAAGCTGTTATGTCATGAAGGTTGAGTCCCCATGAATGGGATTAGTAGCCTTATAAAAGAGACCTCAGAGAGCTTCCTCTCCCCTTCCACCATGGGAAGCCACAGCAAGAAGACAGTCCTCTATGAACCAGGAAGCAAGCTCTCACCAGACACTGAATATGCCAGTGCCTTGATCTTGGACTGCCCAGCCTCCAGAACTATGAGAAATAAACTTCTGTTGTTTATAACCATGCAATCTATGGTATTTTTGTTACCATATAGCAGCCCAAGCAAACTGAGAGACTACTCCAAGATGCAACAGTATGGATAAATTTAAAAGACATTATGCTATTTGGGGCTTACCTGGAGGCACAGCGGTTAAGAATCCGCCTGCCAATGCAAGGGACACGGGTTCAAGCCCTCGTCCGGGAAGATCCCACATGCCGCAGAGCAACTAAGCCCGTGCGCCACAACTACTGAGCCTGCGCTCTAGAGCCCGCGAGCCACAACTACTGAGCCCACGTGCCTAGAGCCCGTGTTCTGCAACAAGAGAAGCCACTGCAGTGAGAAGCCCGCACATGGCAACGAAGAGTAGTCCCCACTCACCACAACTAGAGAAAGCTCGCATGCAGCAACGAAGACCCAATGCAGCCAAAAAAAAAAAAAAGACATTATGCTATTTGATAGAAGTTTTAAACAAAACACTACATATGATATCATTACACTTATATAAAGTTCTAGAACAGGCAAAACTAATCTGTGATAGAAAAAGTTAGAACAGTGGTCTCCTCTGGAGAATGAGGGTGAGTGTTGACTAAAAGGGGGATGAAGGAACTTTATGGGGTTGCTGGTAATTTTCTACATCTTGATAAGGGCTTGGGTCACATAGGTCAAAGCTTCTAGAATGGCACACTTAAGGCCTAGATGTTTCACAGTATATAAATTTTAATTTGAAAATATTCTTAAACAAATATAGAACTCTAGTTGATATGCATACGTAGTTACTATATAGTAAATATATATTAAATATAATAAATAGTAAATATACTTTTACCTATCAAGGAAGCAAAGTTTGTGTTTATTTTCAATGTAAATATACAGTATTGGCTATGGTTCAGTGAAAGGGGCACTGTTATACATGACTGATGGAAATGTTAATGTATAAATAATGTTTACTATATTGTTATTCACAAATCTAAGTAATTGGAATTATTATTATTATTATTATTATTTGCGGTACGTGGGCCTCTCACTGTTGCGGCCTCTCCCGTTGCGGAGCGCAGGCTCCAGACGCGCAGGCCCAGCGGCTATGGCTCACGGGCCTAGCCACTCCGCAGCATGTGGGATCCTCCCGGACCGGGGCACGAACCCGTGTCCCCTGCATCAGCAGGCAGACTCTCAACCACTGCGCCACCATGGAAGCCTTGGAATTAATTTTTAAATTGAAAATATTTAAAAGTTAATTATATATATGAGGTGGAATACTTAAGCAAACTATTAAAAATTATAGAATATCAATTATGTGGAAATGTTTGAAAATTTTTATTTCAGACATAAGATGTCTGAAATAAAAATTTTAGTTAAATAGAGAGTAACTCAAATTATGTAAAATTTTGTGTCAGTATTTAGAAATTTTATGAGGCATTGTCTTGCAGTAGAATATCACATACTAATTTTATTGCTTTTTCTGAATTTCAGTGTTTTTCAATTTTTTGACAGTTAATATGTTAATTTTGAATAGAAAAAAGTGCAATTTATTTATTTATTTATTTATTTACTTATTTAAAGTATAGTTGATTTACAATATTATTTTAGTTTCAGGTGTACAACATAGTGATTCAAAATAATATTATAGATTATACTCCATTTATAGTTATTATAAAATACTGTCTATATTCCCTGTGCTGTACAATGTATCCTTGTAGCTTATTTACTTTGCACATAGTAGTTCATACCTCTTAAACCCCTACCCTTATCTTGCCACTCCCACCTTCCCTCTTCCTACTGGTAACCACTAGTTTTCTCTCTATATCTGTGATTCTGTGTCTTTTTTTTTTATATTCACTAGTTCATTGTATTTTTAGATTCCACATATAAGTAATAACATACAATATTTGTCTTTCCCTGTCTGACTTAGTTCAGTAAACATAATACCCTCCGCATCCATCCATGTTGTTGAAAATGGCAAAATTTCATTCTTTTTAATGGCTGAGTGTGTCATCTTCTTTATCCATTCATCTGTTGATGGACGTGTGTGTGTGTATGTGTCATCTTCTTTATCCACTCATCTGTTGAGGACAAGTTGCTTCCATATCTTGGATATTGTAAATAATGGTTCAGTGAACATAAGGGTACATATATCTTTTCAAATTAGTGTTTTTGGATATATACCTAGAAGTGGAATTGCTGGATCATAGATTTTTGAGGAAACTCCATACTGTTTTTCACAGTGGCTGCACCAATGTACATTCCCACCAACAGTGTATAAGAGTTCCCTTTCCTCCACATCCTCACCAACATTTGTTATTTGTGTTCTTTTTGATGATAGCCATTCTGACAGGTGTGAGGTGATATCTCATTGTGGTTTTGATTTGCATTTCCCTGATGATTGGTGATGTTGAGCATGTTTTCATGTGCCTGTTGGCCATCTGTATGTCTTTTTTGGAGAAATGTCTATTTAGGTGTTTCTGCCTATTTTTTGATTGTGTTGTTTGTTTTTGTTATTGAGTTGTATGAGTTTATATATTTTAAATATTAACCCTTTATTGGTCATATCATTTGCAAAGATTTTCTCCATTCAGTAGGTTTTCTTTTCATTTTGTTGATGGTTTCCTTTGCCGTGGAAAAGTTTTTAAGTTTGATTAGGTTCCATTTGTTTATTTTTGCTTTTGTTTCCATTGCCTTAAGAGACAGATCCAAAAAAATATTGCTACAATTTAGGTCAAAGAGTGTTCTGCCTGTGTTTTCTTATAGGAGTTTTATGGTTTCTGGTCTTACATTTAAGTCTTTAATCCATTTTGAGTTTATTTTTGTATTTGGTGTTAGAGAATGTTCTAATTTTATTCTTTTACATGTAGCTGTCCAGTTTTCCCAGCACCACTCATTGAAGAGACTGTCTTTTCTGCATTGTATATTCTTACTGCTTTGTTATAGATTAATTGGCCATAGTGTGTGGTTTTATTTCTGGGCTCTCTATTTTGCTCCATTGATCTATGTGTCTGTTTCTTGTGCCAGAACTATACTGTTTTGATTACTGTAGCCTTATAATATAGTCTGAAGTCAGGGAGTGTGATATCTCAGCTGCATTTTTTTCTTTCTTAAGATTGTTTTGGCTATTTGGGGTCTTTTGTGTTTTCATACAAATTTTAAAATTATTTGTTCTAGTTTGGGAAGGATAGGTGTTAAGTCTTTCTAAATATTTGGTAGAATTTACCTGTGAAGCTATCTCATACTGGACTTTTATTTGTTAAGAGGTTTTTTTTAAATTACTGATTCAATTTCATTAATGGTAATTGGTCTATTCATATTTTCTATTTCTTCCTTGTTCAGTCTGGGAAGATTTTACATTTCTAGAAGTTTATCTGTTTCTTCCAGATAGTCCATTTTATTGGCATATAATTGTTCATAGTAATCTCTTATAATGCTTTGTATTTTTGTAGTATCACTTGCAACTTCTTTTTTATTTCTGATTTATTGATTTGGTCCCTCTCTCTTTTTTTCTTCATGAGTCCGGCTAAATTTTTATCAATTTTATCTTTTCAAAGAACCAGCTCTTAGTTTCACTGATATTTTCTGTTGTTTTTTTAGTCTCAATTTCATTTGTTTCTGCTCTGATCTTTATGATTTCTTTCCTTCTACTAACTTTGGGTTTTGTTTGTTCTTCTTTTTCTAGTTCTTTAGGTGTAAGGTTAGGTTGTTTATTTGAGATTTTTCTTATTTCCTGAGGTAAGCTTGTATTGCCATAAACTTTCCTCTTAGAACTGCTTTTAATGCATCCCACAGATTTTGGATTGTTTTGTCTTTGTTTTCATTTGTCTTCAGGTATTTTTTAATTTCTTCTTTGATTTCTTCAGTGATCCATTGGTTGCTTAGTAGCATCTTGTTTAGTCTTCACATGTTTGTGTTTTATGCAGTTTTTTTCTTATAGTTGATTTCTAGTCTTATACCACTGTGGTCAGAAAAGATGCTTGATATGATTTCAGTTCTCTTAAATTCACCGAGGCTTGTTTTGTGGCCTAGCAAGTTATCTATCCTGAAGAATGCTGCTTTTGGATGGAATCTTCATACCTATTAAATCCATCATGTCTAGTGTGTGATTTAAGACCAATGTTTCCTTATTGATTTTCTGTATGGGTGATCTGTCCATTGATTAAGTGGGGTGTTGAAGTCCCTTACTATTATTGTGTTACTGTCAATTTCTCTCTTTATGTCTGTTAATATTTGCTTTATGTATTTAGATGGTCCAATGTTGGGTGCCTATATATTTACAGTTGTTATACCTTCTTCTTGGACTGATTCCTTGATCATCATGTAATGTTCGTCTTTGTCTCTTGTAGCAGTCTTTAATTTAAAGTCAATTTTTTCTGATATAAGTATTGTTACCCTGGGTTTTTTTGAGTTCCATTTGCATGGAATTCTTTTTTCTATCCCCTCACTTTCAGTCTGTGTGTGACTTTAGATCTGATGTGAATCACTTGTAGGCAGCATATTTATGAGTCTTTTTTGGATCCATTTAGCCACTCTACATCTTTTGATTGGAGCATTTAGTTCATTGACATTTAAAATAATTATTGATAGGTATGTACTTATTGTCACTTTAATTGTTTTTGGGTCGTTTTTGTAGTTCTTTTTTGTTCCTTTCATTTTCTTTTGTTCCCTTTCCTTGTGAATTGATGATTATCTGGTTTTATGTTTGGATTTTTGAGTCCTTTGCCTTTTTTATGTGTGTATAGATTTTTGGTTTGTGGTTTACCATGAGGTTTATACATAGCCATATGTGTGTGTGTGTGTGCATGATTTTAAGTTGCAGATCTCTTAATTTCAAATGCATTTTAACAGCTTTGCATTTTTACTCCCCTTCCCTCATGATTACTGTTTTTGACATCATATTTAACATCTATTTGTTTTGGGTATCCCTTAACTGCTTATTATGTATATAGATGATTTTACTACTTTTGTCTTTTAACATTCCTACTAGCTTTGGATATGGTTGATTTCCTACTTTTACTGTATATTTGCCTTTACCAATGAGCTCTTTCCTGCCATAATTTTCATGTTTATAGTTGTGGCCTTTTCTTTTTTTGCTTAGGGAAATTCCTTTAACATTTCCTGTAAAGCTGATTTGTGATGCTGAACTCAGATTTTGCCAGCACCAGTGTCCACATGGTAGAACGAGCTCCCCAAAATGCCTGGCACCAGTATCTGTGTCTCCAGGGTGAGCTCCAGTTGCCTCCTGCCTCTCCAGGAGACTCTCCAAGATCAGCAGGTGGGCTTGACCCAGGCTCCTTTTAAACTACTGCTTCTGTCTTGGATCCCGGAGTGTGTGAGATTTTGTGTGCACTCTTTAAGAGTGGAGTTTCTATTTCTCCCAGCTCTCTGGGTCTCCCAAAAGTAAGTCCTGATGGCCTTCAAATCCATACATTCTGAGGGCTAGTCTTTCTGGCACAGGAGCACTGGGCTGGGAGCCCAATGTGGGGTTCAAACCCCTCACTCCTTGGGAAGAAACTCTGCAATTGTAATTATTCTCCTCTTTGTGGGTTTCCCATCTCAGGGTGTGGGTCTTTACTATACCATGAGTCCACCCCATCTACCTGTCTTGTTGTGGTTCCTTCTTTATATATTTAATTGTAGAAGACCTTTTCTGGTAGGTTCTGGTCTTTTTCATCAATAGTTTTTCTGTAAATAGATGTAATTTTGGTATGCCTGTGAGAGGAGGTGAGCTCAGGGTCTTTCTACTCTGCCATTTTGGAAACTTCCCCAGTACTTGCTATTCTTGGAAGGAAGTAATCCAGATATTTGAGGTACTCAGAAAATTTAAACAAGGTTAACTGAGAACAGTATTTAACTTTGCTGCATAACAAATACCCCAAAACTTAGTTTTTAAAACAATAACCATTTATTTAGTTCATGATTCTGTGGATCAGCAATGTGGGCTGGGCTTAGCAGGGTGGCTTTTCTGGCCTCAGCTGAGGTAACTCATATGACTGTGATCAGCTGCCAGATTGACTAGGGGTGGCTGGCTACTGACTCGGGTGTCTTGGCAGTCTTCCATGTTGTTTCTCATCCTCTAGTAGGCTAGCCTAAGTTTGTTCACAAAGTCACTCAGCAAGTGTCCAACAGAGCTAGTAGAAGTGTGCAAGGACTCTCGAGGCCCTGGTGAAATTGGTACACATTTTTTCTGTAGCATTCCATTGGCCAAAGCAAGTTACAAGACCAGCTTCGATACTAGAGGTAAAAAAGAGACTCCACCTGTTAATAAAGTGAGCTGAAAAGTCACATCATGTAGCAGTTTAGATAACAGGGGGGGAATAATTTGTGGCCATTTTTGCAAATCTATGATAGTGAACACTAGCCCTTATGTTATAAAAAGATAATATACTGACTGTTAAGGGTATGAAGAATATGTAAAGATTTTTAATGGAGACTTTCCTGGTGGTCAATTGGTAAAAAAACCACCTTCCAATGCAGGAGATGTGGGTTTGATCCCTGGTCGGGGAACTAAGATCCCACATGACATGGGGCAACTAAGCCCATACACCGCAGCTACTGAGCCCACGCACCACAACTAGAGAGAGAAAACCCACACACCACAACTACAGAGAAGCCCGTGTGCTACAATGAAGACCCAACACAGCCGAAAGAAAAAGTAATAAATAAATAAAATAAAAGATTTTTAGTGATAAAATTATAAGTAATCAACCAATTCATATGTAATTACTTACAAAAGTTAATAAAATTCTACTTTTATAGTAGTTATTCAACATGGTAAAGCCCATCCACAACTTGCTATTCTTTTTTATATCTGGAAAACCTTAGTCATGCTAAACTTAATGAGCCTGATTCATTTTAGAAAAAAGAAATGTGGGAAGCAAATATAAGAATTCAAAACCAGACAAAAACGTGAAGCAGAGTCTACTTCATTGTCTATATTTACCATATGTATTGAATTTCTGCCAGTTTGCTTTTACCTAGTCATGAGAAATTTTATTCATGAGAAATTTTAATTGACTTGCATTTACATGCACAATTCATACACGTGGGCGCACACACACACACATTCCTATACAAATTCTCCCCCTCCAAAGAGTAAATCTACTCTCTGCACCTCTTTGAAGACAATTAAACGTTTACATACACGACATTGTAACTCACCTATACTCCAATAAAAATTTTTAAAAAAGAAAATTAAAAAAAGAAAAAAGTTTACATAGTGTTAGCATGTAGGTGCTGTAGAATTTCTATCCAGTATCTTTTCTCAAGAAAGTCTAGAAAACTATGTAAATAAACATGTGGAAAGTATGTTTTTATATACAGATTTATATATGGTTTAAAAATTTGGAATTTTTAAATCAAGGGTATACTTGGAGATCACCTTCAATCTTAGTTTTATACAGATAACTGAGATCCAGGAAATTAAGTGATTTAATACATTTAATGCTGGTAATTTCTGAATTAAAGGAATAATTGCATGAACTATCTGTAGTAAATATGGTGGACTGGTGCTTAACATCTCTTTTATCTTCCTGTACTGTGTTGTCTGGAAAACGAATAACTATACTTCCTAGACTCCCTTGCAGCTAGGGTTCTGGATGTGATTTACTGACCAATCTGGATGTGATTTGATTGACTGACCAATCAAATGCTTTTGCCACTGTGAGGCATAGGCTGTGCTTCTGCTGCATTTTCTTCCTCCACTGCTGGAAAAAAATAATGATGGAAGTGTTTGCTTTTTCTGTGGGAGTCTCAGCTAAAGTCCTATTGTTCAAAGAACCCTGCAGTATGCCTTAAGACAAGGTGTGGACTGTTTGTAGGAGGTGTGCCACAATGCTGGAACCAGGAGTAGTGACATTCCTTGACCATGGCAGGTTGCCTGATCCTGTTGGTTTCCTGATTGTAGTAGTTTCCTGATCTTAAAGTCTTATTAACTATTAAGGTTCTGGAACTGGAGGATCCCTGATTATGGAAGATTCAGCAGCTCCCTTGGTGCCTATGTTAGTTTGCCAGGGCTTCCCTAACAAACTGGGGAAGCTTAAGACAACATAAATGTATTCTTTCACAATTCTGCAGGCTACAAGTTCAAAATCAGGTTATCAGTAGAGCCATGCTCTATCTGAAGGCTCTAGGACCAATCCTTCCCTGCCTTTTCTAGTTTCTGGGGGTTGCTGGCAATCCTTGGCATTCCTTGGTTTATAGAGGCATCACTCCAATCTCTGCCTCCAGCTTCAAATGTCCTTTTTTCATGTGTCAGTGTCTCTTCTGTCAGTGTCCTTTTAAGGACACTAGACATTGGATTAAGGCCCACCTTAATCGAGTACAACCTCATCTTAACTTGATTACATCTGCAAGATCCTATTTCCAAATAAGGTCACATTTACAGGTTTCAGGTAAACATGACTTTTGGGGGGATAGTATTCAACCCAGTATAGTGCCTCAACTGTGAAATGTAGCTGTGGCAATCTTTCCTGAAAGTTCAATCCAGACTCAGTCCCTTTATCCCTCCTCCAAAATCTGAAAGTCTTTTAATATCCTGTAAACTAGCTAGAGTGGATTCTATTCTTCGCAAATGAACTCAGACAATATATTTTTGTACATTTTTTCCTTAAGTGTTCCACTGAAGGTTTTTTTTTTTAATCACAGGTGTCAGTAAAAGAAAATTCTTCCAATTTGAAACCTAAATCTTTCATACTCAGTCCTTTGAAATCTCAAGAGTTTCATTTTTAATTGCTACTTTGGGGTCCATTGACAAAGTCCTAATCAGATACAGATGTGGGGAAGAGAACCAGAATTTTTTTTTTTTTTTTTTTTTTTTTGCGGTACGCGGACCTCTCACTGTTGTGGCCTTTCCCGTTGCAGAGCACAGGCTCCGGACGCGCAGGCTCAGCGGCCACGGCTCATGGGCCCAGCCGCTCTGCGGTGTGTGGGATCTTCCCGCACCGGGGCACGAACCCGTGTCCCCTGCATCGGCAGGCGGGCTCCCAACCACTGTGCCACCAGGGAAGCCCGAGAACCAGGATTTTTTGAGAGACTACTATATGACAGAGACTTTATTAGTTAATTAGGCACTACAATTTGTTATCTGAATTTAACAGAAAAGAAAACTGAGGCCCAGGTAAGAGGCATAACTTTAATAATACTTTGCAGCAAATAAGTGGGAGTCTAATAAATTAAACAATAATGTTTTTTTTCTATAATTCTATTGTTCCATGAAGTACTTTATTGGAGAGGGAAAGGGTAGTTGAAGGATTTTAAGTGTCCCTGATTGTTAGATTAACATGGCATAAATAATATAATTATCCAGCAATGGAACCAACTTAAAATAAGAACTTCTAAATCTAAGAGAGTATTGTTTCCTCCAAATAAGTCACATTGGGAGCTATGTAGTGATTTCAAGTATTGCCCCAAGTATTTTGAATGTTTTCTGTTGGAATTGCCATTAGAACTGAAGTCACTGTCTTTTGAATATCCTCAATGGCAAGTTTTCTTTCCTTTTTGGGTTGCTTTTTCCCTTTTAGAATGGCACTGATTTTAAAGACTAGTCAAAGGTTGTCCAGAGCAAAGTGTAGTAAATAAAATGGATGATCAAGCAGTGATTTGTGCAGTGTACAATACCACAGATGTTTTAGAATTTCTGCATAATAAGCTTGCCTGACCGTTTGACCTTGTAGATTAACTCGGCATGGACAATACCATTTATGTTGATGAAACAAATTAACATTGTCTTCATTTGTGATTCAGGCAGGCATACTTTCTTAGATCTTTGGTTTCTTGGACTTTTCCATTCAAGATTTTGGCATCTTCTTTTCAGGTGATACTTGAAATATCAAGTTTCCTTAGGTTTCTATTGTTCTCAGAAACACGTTACTTTGTCCAACTTCTCTTGAAAGGTTAGAATAAATGTCAAGTCTTCTGTGTTTCTGTTCATCACTCCAAATACATGGCAGTCTTCACAGCACCCCTGCTTTGGCTCAGATTTTCTTTTGGAATGAAGCTATTTTTTTTTTTTTTTTTTTTGCGGTACGTGGGCCTCTCACTGTTGTGGCCTCTCCCGTTGCGGAGCACAGGCTCCGGACGCGCAGTCTCAGCGGCCATGGCTCACGGGCCCAGCCGCTCTGCGGCATGTGGGATCCTCCCGGACCGGGCCACGAACCCGTGTCCCCTGCATCGGCAGGCGGACTCTCAACCACTGCGCCACCAGGGAAGCCCTGGAATGAAGCTATTTAATGCTTCTTAAACACACGAAAAGATGCTCAGCATCCTCCGAATGAGAGAAACAAAATTAAAGCTGCAATCACACTTTATCCACCTACCAGTGGGCAAAGATCAAGAAGTTTAATAACCACAGTATACTGCAAAAAAAACTTTCATAAATTGTCAGCCAGAGTGTACAACCCCTATGGTATGTAATTTGTCAATATCCTTCCGAGTTAAAAATGCACATACCCTTTGATGTAGCAATCCTAATTCTAGGAAATATCCCATAGGTGTACTTAGACACATGCAATATCATACATATACATGTTATTCACAGCAAACTTATAACAGCAAAAGAGAGCAAAAATAGAGGTTTGGTTAAATCAGTCATGGCACATCCATGCAGTGGAATATTAATTAGCTCTCAAGAATTATTATGAAATATTCTAAATCTTGCTTTGAGAGATGGATACACCCTTGTATTCAATTCTCCAAATGTATGAAAATGAATCTTAGCATTTTACTAAGTGCAAATTTTACCCCAGTATAAAAAGAAACATGGATAGAGTAGAGCTAGGTTTAAAAAAAAAAAAAAAATTAGGACTCCATGACACCTTTTCCAAGACATTTGCTAAAGTAAAAAAATGGGACTATGGATCAGTATGTATGTTATTATTAGTATAGAAAACAACATATAAATATGGTTGCATATGCATGGGATGTCTCTTGAAGGATGTAAGAACAAGGTAATAGTAGTTGCTTCTAGGAAAGAGAACCACATGGGTGAAAGATAAAGGCAGGAGGGAGATACAGTTTTCACTTTATACCCTTCCTACTTTCAATTTTTATAACTTGTACATCCACTTATGTATTCAAAAGGAAAAAAAATTTTAATGAAGCACTTTCATAATCTAAATTTGTCATCAGCCACTATTCCCATGATTAATTGCTTATCTGAAAGAAAAAACCTGTCAATAGATACATGAACTCTTTGCGCTTCTACTGTGCTACTGTTTTCCACCTCACAATAAACATTCTTGCTATCTTTGCAAAAAATGTTTGTCCCAATAAAATAATATTTTCTTGACATGATATTACCTCCATAAGCTCTTTCTTTCAGTAGAGCGAGTACCTCATTTGCTGAATTAAATCCATCTGTGGCAGTAGCTGGGCAACACAAAATGGGCCATGCATTTTCATGAGAAAGGAAAAAATAATGGCCTTTCTTTATGCACACAGCTGGTTATGGCAATGATCGGCTTCCTTTGACAGCCCAGTCACGGGAACACAAAGTGGTAAGCCGGCTATAATGCTCAATATTCAAATAATGTGTGCATTAAATGACTTGAAAATAACACCAAAAACACTGTGATTTTTTTTCTCTTTTTTCAAAACTTTCTTTTATGTTTTAGTGGAATTTTAAAGAGTTAAACTCATGAAAATGAAAAGTTATTGGATTATCTACTGAAATATGTGTCAAAATTCTGTAACATTACCTGGCCTTTTCTAGTCTCTTGAATTGCTTATATATACACCACTCTTCTTTGTATTTAAGGAACAACGGATTTGAAGACTACTTGACTGAACTATCTGCTTCACTGAGCTGTGAAATACTGTCATATAGCTTCTACTTGATTTGGAGACCAAACTAATAAATTATTTATATTGATTATTCAAATTAACGGTTACTTTAGCATTTTTAAAACACAGATTAACAACAGCCATCGTTCACAGAGTATTGTTGCGGGTGCATAAAGGTAGTTTTGGAATTAATATTTATAATATTTGGATGGAGGAATACAGGCACATATGGAATATTTGTCTCTTAACTCAAAATTACCAAAAATTGATGCTTGAAGAAAGAACACTCCACTCTTAGTGATTGTCTCCTGGCTATCTACAGCCTTACCTTCTGGCTTTAAATGGTCTCAAACTGCATAGTACCTCCGTAGGCATTTTTAATTAAAATAAAATTGAAATTTAATTTAATTAATAAAATTTTGTTTAAAAGTTTTAATGTAATAATAGCGAATATGCCTTGTCAAGCGATAGAGGAATATAGTGCTGAGTTTAAGTTTTAGCCTTTGGAGTTAGAGCATGTTTGAATCCTGGTTCTGCTGCAGATAAACTGAGATTAGGGTTCGGTTTGTTATTTAACCATCATGACCTTCAATTTCTCCATCTATAAAAATGCACATAATGTGATCTACCTCAGCAGGTTGTAGGTGAAGATCAGTCAGGAGAATGTATCTAAAAATGCTTAGTGCAATGTATCCATAAACTATAGCTATTGTTATTGTTGTAAAAGGAAATGCTTTGAATCATAGACATTCCTGAAAATTATCCTGAAGGAGTATATTATGATCCAATGTTATCTTTGTTATGAGGATTGAATTCTATTCCTTCACTCAGTGATTCATTCACATGTGGGGTTCTGAAAGAGAAAGTCATACCAAAGTCTTCTTTATAGCAAAGGAAAAAAAATTTCTTTGTATCAAGAAAAAAGCTTCTGTGGGACTTCCCTGGTGGTCCAATGGTTAAGACTCTACGCTCCCAATGGAGGGGGGCTGAGTTCAATCCCTGGTCAGGGAACTAGATCCTGTATGCCATAACTAAAAGATCCCACATGCCGCAACTAAGACCAGGTGCAGCCAAATAAATAAATTAATTAAAAGTATTTTTTAAAAAAAGAAAAAAGCTTTTGTGGATTAACCTGATTAACTTATAGTAAGAATAGTTTTTCGAGACATCATTTTTTAAAAATTTATGTTATTGAAGTATAGTAAGTCCCCTACATATGAACGAGTTCCATTCGAGAGTGCGTTTGTAAGTCCAATTTGTTCATAAGTCCAACAAAGTTAGCCTGGGTACCCATCTAACACAATCAGCTATATAGTACTGTACTGTAATAGGTTTATAATACTTTTCACACAAATAATACATAAAAAACAAACACAAAAAATAAAGAACATTTTTAATCTTACAGTATACTACCTTGAAAAGTACAGTAATACAGTACAACAGCTGGCATACAGGGGCTGGCATCAAGTGAACAGGCATGAAGAGTTACTGACTGGTGGAGGGAGAGGAGGTGGGATGTGGTAGAGCTGAAAGATCGTCAGCAATAGGAGACGGAGGGCAAGCTGCAATTTCACTCACACCTGACGTTGATAGAATGAATGTTTACATCTTTGAAAGTTTGCAACTTAAAGGTTCGTATGTAGGGGACTTACTGTATAGTGATTTACAATGTTGTGTTAGTTTCTGGTGTACAACAAAATGACTCAGTTATATATATATATATATATATATATATTCTTTTTCGTATTCTTTTCCATTATGGTTTACTACAAGATATTGAGTATAGTTCCCTGTGCTATACAGTAGGACCTTGTTGTTTATCCATCCTGTATATAATTGTTTGCATCTGCTAAACCCAAACTCCCAACCATCCCTCCCCCGCCCCCACCCCCCACCCACCCCGACCTTGGCAACCACAAGTCTGTTCTCTATGTCTGTGAGTCTGTTTCTGTTTTCTGGATAAGTTCATTTGTGTCACATTTTAGATTCTACATATAAGGATATGTAAATACTAAATAGCATATAGTATTTGTCTTTCTCTGTCTGACTTACTTCACTTAGTATGATAATCTCTATGTCCATCCATGTTGCTGCAAATGGCATTATTTCATTCTTTTTTATGGCTGAGTAGTATTCCATTTTATATATGTTCCACATCTTCTTTATCATTCGTCTGTCAATGGACATTTAGGTTGTTTCCATGTCAAGGCATCATTTTTGAACCCTTCATATATTTACCACTGTCTGAAGTCAAAGTCATTTTGAGACGATTCCTTTCCATTTTGCTCTTCTCTCCCAGCTTCTGGGGTCTCTCCACCAAACCCAGGCCATCAGAGAATGGTTAAAATAAGACCCTGTGACCCAATAACTTGAATGCTCTAGTTTTGGAGTCTTTGAGTCAAAACTACAGTCATACTCACATGACCAGTCTCCGTCTCCCAAAAGACAAATTATTTGTTGACATGTCTGTCTGCCCCATTAGATGTTGTTTCTTTGAGAGTAAGGGATGGGGCTCATCCATCTTTCCATCATTCCACAACTCTATGCAGAAAGCTTGCACACAGTAGGTACACAGTTTGTTTCTTTAAAATAATGTACTGAATAATATTTTATTCTAACCATTTCAATGAAAATATTTTTTTAAATAGTTACTCTTTCAATCGTTCTTATTTCAATTTTCTTATTACAGAAAGACTTAGTCCTTTTTAATGAGTATTTTGCTTTCATTGTCATTTGTTATGTCCAATTCCAGGAAAGCCACCAGTGACCACTGAGATTTTTAAAGTTGTCACCTATCTGGGAGGCCCCCCCCCCCCCGACTCAGGTGTTTTTCTAGTTGTGGCTTTCCTGTGTCACGGTAATCTTCTCAGAACTATCACAGTTATTTTCAACTCTGGTTGCACATTAGAATCCCCTCGCTGCCCAGTTTCTAGATGCAACTTATTATTTAGTAGAATCTAGGTGACACCCAGGCATGGGAAGTTTTAACAAGCTGGACAGGTGACTCTGATGTCCAAGCAGGTTGAAAACCACCTGGACCACCTATGTTTTACTCTTGGGGGGAGGGGCGACCAAAGTCTGCTCACCCTGGTCTAACCTGAGTGTGAGCTCTATGCCTTTTGAATCATGCTATGCAGAGTCTGCAAAATTCTGCTCCACTGGTCTGATGTGGACTAAAAATGTTTGGCCTGTGCAGTATTATTGTCTTATAATTGTGAAATATTTCAAGCGTACAGAACAGTAGGGTCACTAATGTAATAGAAACTCATGGACCTATCATCTAGTCTAACAAATCTTATCATTTTGCTATATTTATTACAGATTTTTATTAAAGCAATAAAACATTACAGATGCCATAGAAGCCCTTTATGTGCCTCTCCCCTGCCTACCCTCTCAAGGGATCACCACTACCCAGAATTTGAAGTTTATCACTCAGGCCCATGTTTCACTATGTATTTATTCAAAGACTGTGGTTAGCATTTTCTTGTTTTGAAACATTATGTATATGGTATCAGATTCTGTGCAGTATTTTATAAAGTCAGGCCAATATTTAAAAATGGAAATATTTCACATAAAATCAGATTTGTTGGCTTCTCCTAAAACAACCAGAAGATCTGGCAGCACTGGGCGAGCTTTCTGGCATGATGGTATACCGTGCTGGGCCAACGCTGGTCGGTGTGACACTGTCCCACTGCTCACACTGTGTAGACATATGTGCTTGCACCTGGGCTGTGTCTCCTTGGATGCAGGTCTGGCCCCTGATACTGAACTTCCTTCCGTCATGATTCTTTGCTTTCTTCAAGGCCATTTCTGCCGTCCTCTCCTAACTGCTTAATATAGCAAAGGCATCTACCTCTCTAGCTGCCTCTAATATCTACCTCTCCTTCTGCTGTTTTGTTGCATTTTATTTTATTTTATTTTTTTGCCATGCTGTGTGGCTTGTGGGATCTTAGTTCCCCGACCAGAGATTGAACCCCTGCCATGGCAGTGAAATTGCCGAGTCCTAACCATTGGACCGTCATGAATTCCCTCTTTTGTCTGGTTTTCATTTTCTTGCTATTTCCTGCCATTTCTCTTAGAATTCTTGCCTTTAGCACCAGTAGGGCATGGGTTTTTTGGTTTTGATTTGTAGACTTTGCCAGTCAATAGTAAGAGAAGTGATTTATTTTGATCAGCAAATCAACCCATCATATGGCATCTCTGGGACCTCTGGTTTGGGCTAGTCTCCTTATTTTAAGTGTTGTTTACATGTTTCAGTAACTTGGGGGCAGCTGGGGTGCTGGAAGATTGGACACTGGATAAAATGGGATTGTATGGGTTATACAATTCTTAAGGGCTGGGATAGTTTTTGTAAGGCCAACTGGCCCGAGGCAGGGGAACGCAATCAGACTCACAGGTTGCATCAGACCGAAACTTTCCGGACCACCCAGTTCCAGAAACTGACCAGGAGACTTTCCGGACCACCCAGTTCCAGGAACTGACCTGGGGACTTTTCCACCCGGCCCAGCCTTCCCGCCTTTCGAGGGGCGGGACTAACGGTCCCAAGACTGATGCAACCGGCACCGGATATTGCCACGATACCCGAAGAGACCACCAAATAAGGAGTAACCTGCGCCTTCCCGGATTCACCACACCCCTTTCCCTTCTTCCCCTATGAATTCTGCCCAAACCCTCGCCCGGGCGCGCCTTCTCTGGCCCCTTTGTCTCAGACCAGTGAACCTCGCCCGGGAGCGTTCCCAAATAAAGCTTGTTTAAGCTCTCCTCCGTTTCTTGGTGCCGTTCCTTACGGTTTTGTCTTTTATTTTTCTACAGCATTTGGCAAAGCGTCATGCAAATTATAGTCCCTAAAAATGTATTTACTGAATGAAAGAATATTAGTAAGTTAAATTATTAAACGTTTTATTACATACCCCTTATAAACCAGGGCAGCCCCTGACCCTCTTTTGTTTTTCAGAATACAGGTAACTCAACATGACTCTCCTGATAAAGAGCTGAGGCTGGCATGGAGGCCGGAGAGGCAGAGATGAAAGAGTGTTCAGGGTTTGTTGATAGTTTTGGTGGGAGGATTTTTTAATAGAGAGGAAAAGAGAGGCTTTGAGACATCCTTGGTGTTTGGAAAATTTTGAAGTTGAGAAGGGTTGAACAAAAATTTTCAGAAAATGCTGTTTTGTGTAATGAACAGGATTCCTATTTGAGATTCTTCAGTGGAGACAGCAATAAAGAATCAAATTGCTTTTAATTACATTTTTATGTCAGTCTGCCTGGGACAAGACTATCAGGTTTTAGACAGGTTAAAAGACATATATATGCCACAGATTTATGATAATGCCTTTGGATGTTTTAGCAAAGGGCAAGCCTTGCTAAATATGGAGGTCTTCCCTATGCATACAGAGAGTAGGGCTTCTAGTGAGACTTCTATCAGGACCCAAATCATAGTCAGAAACCTCTAAGATAAGTGAAGAGGCATTAATTGTCACCAGAGCAATTTTGTCTGTAACATAAAATGCAATAGAAAGTCAGTTTCAACAGTAGGTTGGGAAATAAATGAAAACACGTGTCTGGAAGTTACAATTCATATAAGTTTAATTCCTTAAATCACATGAATTTAAAAAGCAGTGTCTTTGCAATCATTTAGCTTAAAATAGATTTAAGCCTCTCTTTCCATTTATGGTTGGGAAATAGGCACCAATGACTCCTTAACATTAAATTGTGTTAACCTGAGAAAACTGGATCACACCAGCTCTGGACTTGGGGTAACAGATATCATCAGCTGTGTCAGTGGCAAGCACATGACACCTCTATGGGTAAGCTCATTGTAGGATGCCTGGGTCTTCAAAGTTGGAAAGGTTCATATGTTCTCAAATGCATTTTTCAGATGGACATTTGACATCTGTGCTGAAAATTCATTCAGATATTTACTCTGCACTTTTTTGTGTTTTTTTTCCCCCCACTTAAAATTGGATTAAAAACAAGTTGTAGCGTAAGGTCCAGGGCTTTGGTAGAGTGATGGCTCCAAAGCAGTGGTTATTTCCATTGGTGCTCATTGCTAAATTTGGTCCAAATGAAATGCAGTTGGCTAAAGAACAAATCCCATAATCCCGCAGTATTACTTCCCTAGGGCTGCTGTAACAAAGTACCACAGACTTCAGTGGAGTAAAACAACAGAAATTGATTCTCTCCCAGCCTGGAGGCTAGAAGTCCAAAATCAAGGTATTAGCAGTGTTGGCTCCTACTGGAGGCTCTGAGGGAGAATCTGTGCCATGCCTCTCTCCTAGCTTCTGGTTGCTGCTGGCAATCTTTGGCATCCCTTCACGTGCAGACATATCGCTCCAGTTTCTGCCTCTCTCCTCACATGGCATCCTTCCTGTATCCCTGGGTCCAAATTTCCTCTTCTTGTAGGGATACCAGTCATTGGAATAGGCCCAGCCTAATCTATTTTGACCTAATCTTAACTTGCCAAGACCCTATTTGCAAATAAGGTCACATTCACAAGTGTTGGGGTTTGAGCCTTTGACACGTCTCTTGGGGCGATGCAGTTCAACCTGAGACCACCACCCTTGAGTCCCTCCCAGGAGGAAATTCTGGAGCCACTGCTATACTACTAAAGTGTGTCCCTGTGGGTAAGGTGTGTTACACATACCAACTCATTTCATCTTTACTGCAACCCAATCATCCTGGGATAATTGTCCCTATTTTAAGAAAACAGAAGCTCAGAGAGTTTGAGCTGCCAACTAGTAAGTGCAGATCAAGTATGTAAATCCAACTATTACAGACTTAAACCCCTACCTTTTCTACTATGGCCCTGCCATCACTTTAACTCAAAAAAATTGGGTGCTTGTCTTTGGAAGCAATTGTTGAAATAAATGTTCAGCTCTGTCACAACTTTCCCCTCAAACATAGTTACTAAAACAGGAATTATAAGAGAGTTGAAAATGGGAAATATGGTTATAGATATTCTTCACACCCAAGAACATCTGGCCTTTTCTCACCAGGCAATGGAAGTGACTTTACAATAGATTATAGGTTAGCCATGGGAGAAGGACCACCTGTCAATCAAGAGAACCTCTCTCTCATTCCTTCAATAGAAGTATTTCTAAAACACTGTATACATTGTACTTGTGTTCATCTACTTTTTTAATGGATTTGGGCAATTTGACTTTTAAAGGAAACTCATCTGTCATTAAGTTCCATTTTTCTGCTCCTTAAATAATTCTTAAATCTACCCCCTCATCATTATCCTCAATATCATGGCTTTATTCATATACACATTTCTCTAACTTTATTGCAGTGGCTTCCAAATCCGTCTCTCCGCCTCCAGTTTCCTCCCATCTAATCCACCCTTGGCATGGCTGACTCATTCTGATGCTTAAAAGCATGTTTTTATCCATTTAAAAAGTGTGATATTCATTCAACAAATATTTACTGAGGATATTCTGTGGCAGATGTTATTCCAGGCACTGGGATACGGCAATGAACCAAAGGAACAAAAATGCCTGCCCTCAGGGAGCTTATAGTCTGTACAGTTCATGATTGCCATTATTATAAATCTTTCTCTTCTATGTTTTGTTACAAATCTTGGCAGATAGGAATAATGATGAAGACATTGATAAGGGTTTTCATTTTATTGAACATTTACTGTGTCAGCCATTATGTTAAGCTGTTTACATACAAATTATGTTGTAACAACCCATGTCAAAGTTATGATGCTGATTTTGTGAATGAGGACATTGAGACTCAGAAAGTTAAAGTCAGTCCAAAGTCAGAGATTAAAAAAAAAATTGTTGTTGGTGGTAAGATTTGAATCTGGCACTTTCTTTCTTCAAGGTCTTGGCCACTACACTACACATCTTCTTTTAGATGTTCAAAAGTTGTACAGGAGGAAAAGCTTTAACTTCTCAAATTTAGTAACTGGAGGCCTGTGAATTAAACTGACAAAAGACAGATTAGCAAGAGGAAAAAACAGTTTATTTGCATGTAAAATGCACATTTGTGTGGGAGTACTCAGTGATGAATAACTCAAAGGGGTGGTTAGAATTGGGGGCTTATATACCATTTTAACAAAGGGTGATAAATTATGGAGAAGTGACTAGACAAGGAAAAGGGAGTTTGGGCTTCTGGGGGTATGGGTAAGTTGTGGGAAGGTAACTAGGAAATGTATGGGGGAAACTACTGGTAGATAAGAGTTGTTTGTGCAGACTCATCTCAGCACTATCTCCATGATAACATTCCTGGTATGGGAGAGGGGGCACCTTTGCAAATGGAAATTTCCTTTATAAATGGAAATTTCATTTACAAAAGGGCAATTTCTGCCATGTTTTTAGGCAGACTGGGGGAGGGAAGAGAACTCTTCCTGTGTCTATTGTTTCTTAATTGCCTTCAGCTCAAAATAATTCTTATGCCAAAGTGGCATATTTGGGGTAGCATATTCTGATCCTCTTCAGGATTTGTGAATAACTAAACTCTATTTAAACTCTTTGTAATGCAAATAACCACTGCAATAATCTGTTTATAAAATGACAATTTTGTATATTCAGTTTACCTAAAGCAGTGATTTGCTCTTCAGAGGACATTTGGCAACATCTGGGGTCCTTTTTGATAGTCATGACTGAGAGCGGGGGTACTACTGGCATCTAGTGAGTTGAGGCCAGGAGAACAGACCTCTACAACACAGAGAATAACCTGGCACAGAATATCAAAACTGCTCAAGTTAAGAAACCCTGACATATAATGAGGTAGTTGTAAACACTTAACAAAATTTGGCCTCTTATTTTTTTCTTTCTAATGTTTTAAAGTCTCTGACTAAATGTAAATAAAGATAAATAAAGAATAAAGATATGTATTGAAATAATCGTTGTTTACATTTTAAAGGCTTCCTCCCCTACCACCTTTCAGTTTAAATTTAGTAATAGGTTTTCAGGGGAAATTGCATATCAGTTAAATACTTTTTAAATACATATATTTCCTTGTTTTAGGTACCACTCTACTCAGTTGTTTATGGAAACATTAACTTAAAATTCGAATCCAATGCTTTTATATAATTTAAAAATATAATTCATGCTCTGTTCTTCATATATAAAAATGATGCCAAAGGCCACTGATAGTAAATGTTCTTTAAACTGATTTACTGGCAGTAGTGATGGGTCTGCACTCAGTCATCAGTTCTTACAAGTCATCATCCTAGGAGCCATTTGGAAAGTAGTCTGCTGGGTACAGATATCTGGTATATGACTACAGAACACTTGTTCTTTGTGGGAAACTAAGTGATCTGTGTTTGATTCAAATCTGTGCTATTGGTCTTGACAACATTATGTTTTCTTATTAAGTTCCAAGAACTTTCCTGGCCTTCAGTTTCCCGGCCTTCATGGTTTGAAAGTCAAAATATAAATTCATGTGACAAAATGGAAGTCATATTCATTTAATCATTTTTCTTTTCCCTAAAAAATAGTCCTTAAATGTTCTTCGGCTTGGGAGTAGCACTTTAAGAGGTGAACAGTTACAGCATTCCTGTTCCCTGTTCTTTCCCCCTTGAAACATCAGAGGCCTAGAATTTATTTGTTCTTGAAGTTGTCTGTTTCTTGACAGACATTAAAATTAATACAGTTTTTGAACACTCCTTCATAAAAGAATGTACAACTTCTCAGTTCAGCATAAATTTCTGTGTGTAGACCAGAGCACAGGAGTTGCTTTACCCCAAGTGTTCCATCATGCTGTGAGAGATTAAGCATACTCACCGTTCGGTTTCCATCAATATTTTGATTAGACATACAACGTTTCTCCTAATGAATTTCTGGGTTTCATCGGAATTATCTTTAAAAAAAATTTAAGGAGATTTTTGTATATAAACACGGGAGACAAAGTATCACAATCTGATTTTCTTTTTTTAATATGCTCATTATTCTTATTCAGTAGTCCTCATCATGAAAACGACACAAGATAATTTTGGCCAAATGACCATTATGACCATTGGGTCACTGCACCGTTTCACCTTAAGACAAGGATGGTGCAATCTTGGTCATCTATACCAGGGGAACACAGAGAACATTCAGCGTTAAATATGACACCTGTAATTAGGAAGACCTATGGTTATACCATAGCAATTTTAAGGATGAGGTAATTTTGGGAGTGATGAAAAGCAGCAATTGTTTCCAACGCAGTTTATTTATGCTGCGGTACAAACTTTCACAACCAGTATGCTCTGTAAAAGAAATGCCTGCTATCTGTTGTCCTAACGGGTTAATGTGGCTTGTTATTAAGGGTCTAAAATTTGAAATAGTGTCCAAAGTTTTCTTACACTTCTTATTCTAGCTGCACAGGCCCTTTCATCACCTCCCTGGGATCCAAGCGGCTTGGAACAAATGAGTAAAGTCTGTGAACAGCCAGAGACCTAAGGAATCATGTTTCACTAAGAAAAAACCAGAAGGGCTGCGATTAGATTAGGCAAGGTGGGGAAAGGGATATTGGCAGGTAGGTGGCCGGAAAGTTACAACTCGGGTTGTTTTTTAACTGGCGTCCTACAAATGGCCGGCGTGTAGGTGTCTCACTCGCTGACTTGTAAATGAACTTCAGGTTCTCTTTACTTGGGGAGACTTCTGAATCTGAGAACCTGGCGGCGGTTCAACGACCCCGTCCTCGGGGTCCCCAGGGGACATCTTCCGGAGAGTCCGACTGTCTGGGGCGAAGGCGCACGGAAAGCAGGGAGTGAGGGGGCGAGGAACGCGGGCCCCGAAAGCCAACCTAACTCGGCCTCGCTCCCCTCCGGTGGAAACCTCCCCGGCCGCAAGCAGGGCGGGAGAGGGCGGCGGGGCGGCGGTTCCCCTCGCGGAGACAGAGAACTGCGCGCGCGAGGCGCGGGGCGCGCGGCGAGCGCGGCGGCCGCCGCCTCCTCCCCTCCCCGCCTCCGGTGGCGCTGCCTCCTCCCTCCGCCCGGCTCGGCCTCCCTTGCTCCCTCCCCTCGTGGCTGGCTCCAGCGGCGGCGTCGGCGGCGGCGGCGGGCGGGGAGGGCGTGCGCCGGTCGAGAGGTGTCGGCGGCGAGGGGAGGGAAGGGAAGTTTCAAGTGGAAGGTCGTCCGCCGGCCGGCGCGTCTTCTCGCTCTCCTCCGGCAGCATCATGGCGGAGCCGAGCGGCTCGCCCGTGCACGTCCAGCAGCCCCAGCAGGCGGCCCCGGTGGCACCGGCGGCGGCGGCCCCGGCGGCCGCGACAGCAGCGCCGGCTCCGGTGGCACCCGGGGCCCCAGCCCCGGCGGCGCAGGCGGTCGGCTGGCCCATCTGCAGGGACGCGTACGAGCTGCAGGAGGTTATCGGTCAGTGCTGCGGGCGCGGCGGGGCTGGCTCAGCCTGGGCGCTGAGGCCGGGCGGGAGGCGCGACCTGGGCGGGAGGGGACGCGGGATGCTGGGCTTGCCTCCATGCACGCCCGGGAGGCAGAGCGGTCGGCTTCTGGGCCTACCGGCTTCAACAGCTTTTTTTTTTTTTTTTTTTTAATTTATTTGTTCGTTCCGTGAGCGCTGGTGCTGCAGGAGGCGGCGCGGCGGATGTGACTCGCACTGCAGACGAGCCGCATGCTGCAAACTTTTATCTCCCCGATCGCTGGGGCGGCGGAACTGGGGACCCGGCAATGCCGCCGCATTTTCTTCCTCCCGCGCGCCGGGCCCGCAGCCTGTGGTCGGTGGCCACGCGAGCAGGCAGCCGCGGCCGGGGTGGGGTTGCGGGGGCGCCGCCCTCGGCTTCCAGCGCCCCCGCGCCGCGCCTTGGGGGCCGCGTCCTGGGGGACCCAGCGGGCGCAGCCGCGCCTCTGCTCTCCAAGCTCCGCGCCTCGGTCTCCCGTCAGCAGCCTCTCGGCGTGGGTAACCGGGCTACGTAGGAGTTGCGGAGGCCCAGGTTCTTTCCCGAGGCCGGGGAGGATGCTGGCCTCCCTGACAGCCGCTGCTCCACGTCCGCCTCACAGCCCGGCTCTCCGCGCCGCCCGGCGTTCCCGGGTACCCGCCTCTCGGTAGCTGGGCGCGTCGCCTACTGCCCAGCCCGGTCGCCCGTGGAAAGCAGGCACCCTGGCCTTCTGCCCTGCGCCGGGCCGATGCTTCCCTCTGGTCCAAGGCCGAGCTGCAAGAATGAAAGCCGAGGCTGTCGGTGATCTGCTCTCTGCCTTTCGGTGCCTTCTAGTCGGCCCACAAATACCACCTTATCTTACATTTTAAAAACTTGGCAAAGTCGAATGGCAAGAAGCCGGCATTACCTTTCCCTGGGCCAAACACGTGAAGGACCAGGAGAGTTGTGTTGGCCCTTATTGGATCATCTCGTCTGAGAGGCTTGTTAAACCCAGTTAGGGAACCCACCAGGTAAAGTGGGCCCTCAGCTTCTAACCTTACTGGCGCTGGGATGGGATGCTGCCTTCCCATATCTTGATATTTAAGTACGGTGATGAAAAAGGAATTCAGGATATTCCTCTTAAACTTTTTTTTTCTTTTCATTAAAAAGAATGCTCCACTCCTCCCTTAAAAAAAATTAAAACAGATACTAAGAATTTCATTAGATGTTTAAACGAGCCTTTATCATCTGCTACTGTGTGAATGAAACAGCATAGACTGAAATAAATACTGAAGGGCAGAACCCTAACCCTAACCTAGGCTATAAAAGCTCCAAATAACCTAAAATAAGCATCTGTACATAAAATTCTTTGAAAACCAAGAACTTTCATAACTTTTGGCCAAAGACTCTAAAAGGATGAGTCTTCCTGTCACTGCGTGGATTAAATATTTTCAAGGGCTTCTCAAAGCCTAGAGTATTTAGTGAAAACTCCTTTAACCTGGTAGCTAAGCCCCTTCGTCTTCCCAGTTTTAAGGCCTGCTCTCAACTGGCTTGCCCCCTCTCATATTCTGATTGCATTGATTGTATCCTGAATAGTCAGCTGTCTTAGGACCCGTCTGGCCTTCCATTCCTTGTTGCCTTTCACAGGCTCTTTAAGTGCCCATGTTTGTAGTGAATCTCACTCAGCTTTCAAGGCCAGTGTGAATGTTCTTGAGAAACCTTCTCCTTCTCCCAAGGCAAAGTGTGGTGGCTTCTGCCCCTCTTTTTATATCTCACCGCATGTAACTCCATAATTTTTATGTGGTCAACAAAATCTAAAGGCCTATTGTGTCCCAAGCATCGTGCTAGGTGCTAGCAATATAGAAATTAATAAAAATTGTCCCTGCCTTCAAGGACTTCCCAAGTAAACGACTCTGTAAGATGTGATGAGTGAGCACTGGTAGAGCACAAAGGAGGGATTGACTGCTAGGAGAAATAAGGAAACAGGGTATTCCACAGAAGACATCTGAGCTGAATTTTGAAGTCTGAGTAAGTTTGTAAGGTGCCTGATTATTTCCATTGCTGCCTTTCCTAGCTAGGAGTTCCTAGCTGTGAACTCTTCCAGGGTCTTATTTCTCCCTCTGTCTCCAGCACATAGGGATGATGCATACAAGTTGAATGATGGTATCAGCCACATAGTTTCCATAGGGTCAGGACCAGCACTTACTTATAATCAATTTATATGCTTATTTTGTTAATTATTAGGGTCAGTATGCAAGCTTTGCTTTTTTAAGACAATGTTCTGAGCTGATCAGTTTTGTCAACTAAACTGAAGAAAATCTTAGTTTAATTACGGTGAGGGGATTGATTGCAGGGCTTCCTTCTGCTTGCAGTAGCAGCATTGTTCATTATGGTTGGTCCATTTAATTAGAAAGAAATTTACCTGAGGAATTTTCAAGCAGAAACACCTGCTTATTACTTCTACATTGATTTTTGCACACTCACACTGTGGAAAGGGCTTTTCTGCGTTTAAAATTTATCTCGTAATTTTCCAACTGAAAGAGATGGCCTGTGGGGGGCCCGTGTTGAAGTCAAGTTGCTGGAATAGGGCTTTCCAGGGTCTTAATGTTTATAGGGAATTACAAACCCATTTCCATTTAGCGTTTAATGCTTGTTAAGTAATGAAGAGTGAACTTGCAGTTAAGCACTTCTGCTTAAACATTACACGCAGAAGTTAGTAGTTCAAACATTGGACCAGTTTCGGCATGAGTGCGGGTGGACAGCCTTGGCCTCTCCGGCCACAAGGCAGGTGTCATATGATAGGGCTGCGGCAGTGTGAACCGTGAACAGCAGGAGGCTCAGATGTGCCTGAGCAGAAGGCCAAGAGAGGCAAGGTGTTTTAGCTTTGCAGCGTGGCACCGAGCACTTTTTCTTCTTCGTTTCCTTCTGGCAGAGGTTGGGGGTCTCAAGATTAGAGGAGAAGAGGCTTACTAAAGTCCAAACAAAGCAGGTTCAGTTGTTCGACTTCTGTTTTAGAAAAATAAACACAGGATTTTGCAAGTCTAAAAATAAAGTTTTCTCTTTGTTATATTGTTGTTCTTGTGTGGTGAAGGATCAGTGGAGAGTTTGTAATGGTAATCTGGTTCTAAAGTTTGTGTGCGACCTGGAAATGATGTACAATCTATTGGAGGGAGCTTTATACTTAGGGGTTAACCATGTTATGAAATGATTAAATTCCTTGTTTTAGCCATCAATATGAGTAGATTTCAAATATTTCTGTCTCCTATAGAAATAACTGCTCATGGGAGGTGTTCTAGCTTAATACTCTTCAGCCTCATCAATCCTTGTTGCTCAACCCCCCCCCCCCCCCCCCCGCCATCTCTCAGATTTGCTCTTTGGAAGTATATGGGGCACCCAAAGATATGCTAGTTGAAAAATTAGTTTATTTGTTGGTGGTATTAATATTATCACTTTGATTTGCTAAACAAAGAACAAAAAGTGAATCATGTAAATGTTGACTTGGGCTTCCTTAATCGATTGAACAGCCTCAAGGAACTTTCCTGTCAAAGAGTTATATTCAATGCAGTATCAGTTTCCTTATTAGAATCGGATAGTTCTAGCAGGGTCTGTTATCTTTGTTGGTTTTCCTCTGAGAAACACTAAATAGACCCATGCCTCAGAGCATGTTTGATTTTCTTAGATATTTTTTGCAGGATGAGTCTGTCTGTAGTTTTGCACCTTATTTCTCAGCGTTGCTTCACTTTTATCCTGGGCAGTCATTTAGAGTGATCCAAAAGTACCACCTGCTGCATTTCTGGTTCTAGTCAACAAAAAGAATTTGGTTCCTAGACTCCTAACTGTAGTTTGACAGAGGGGTTCTCAAGTACTCTGTTTTCTCTCCCGGGAGCTTTGTTTAACCATTCCGGTGCATCTTCCCCAGGCACAAGTAATAGGCAACTCTCCAGGTCTTCAAGGAGCAGTAGCCCAGAGCTCTGCTCTGTGCTCTCAGAGGTTCTGTGGAGCTCTGTGGTTTAGGGATTAGAACTGGTTTTATAGATGTTCTAGAGGGATCTTGAGGACAGTGGAACCATACTGCGTCACACTCTTTTGCACAGGACCTCAGAGGCCTGGAGCACTGAGTGTGTATTTTAATCTCCCAGACCTTTAAACCGGGCTGCTTTGCTGTTGCTGTCAGTTGTTAACTTGCCTTTTATTTATTTATTTATTTGGCTGCGCTGGGTCTTAGTTGCAGCACGCGGGATCTTTAGTTGGGGCATGCGGGCTCCTTAGTTGTGGCATGTGGGCTCTTAGTTGGGGCATGCATGCGGGATCTAGTTCCCTGACCAGGGATAGAACCTGGGCCCCCTGCGTTGGGAGCGCTGAGTATTAACCACTGGACCACCAGGGAAGTCCCATGTTGGCTTTTTTTTTTTTTTTAGAAGAAACAGAGTCCTGAGATGCTTAGCTTCGCGCAGGTGTTTTGATTTTCATATCGTTTCACTATTTTTTTTTTTTTGTAAAGAGAAAAATGTATATAGAACTGCTCTTTTCGTTTTTTTTCATTATTGTGGTAAAATATACAAATATAGGTAACATAAGACTTACCATTTTAACCATTTTCTAAGTGTACAGTTCTGTGGTGTTAATTAATTCAATAGAAATGCTTTTAAATGTGCTGTTCAAACTAGCATGTGGGAAAAATCTCTGGGTTAAGAGAAGCTAATGTTAGAATTTCTATAATACTTTATGCATTTGCTTTGTGACAGATAAAATTATAAATTTCCCCCTGTCTCTTATAAGTCTGTTGTATCCCCCATTTTTGATGGTGTTGGAGAGTAAATTAAAACGTGGCGGGCTCTGGAGTCAGATGGCCTGGCAGTGGCAGTCGCTGGCCTCGCGACCTTGAGCCAGTTATTTGGAGGTGTCTGTACTCGGTTTCCTCATTTTCGACCTGGAGATGATAACGATAGGGTTGCAGAGAAAGGGAGACTCTGGAGCACTTAGAACAGTGCCTGGCACAGGGCGAGCTCTCCGGGAGTCTGAGCCTGCGCTGCCGTGCGCTGCGCCGGCTGATCAGGTCCGAGTTACCGGCAGAGAATACTGCCCTGACTCTGGCCAGACTGTGGAGCGTCCTGTAGAGTTTCTCTGCTCAGTTTGCATCAGGGAGTTTGCAGGAGGGGGAGTTGGCCCGCGAGCCCCCGCCTTTCAGTGGGCGGCGCCTTCCAGTGGGCTGCTGGCGGGGCAGCCTGAGGCCCCTGCGGGGAGGTAGCTGCAGAGACCTGTGGAACAGGACAGGTCGGGGCCTCGGGTGCCAGATGGCCCTCTGACAAGTGGTGAGAGCATCCTGCGGGAAGGTTGCTGGAGGTACGGCCCGTCGCGAAAGGGCTCTGTGAGCAACCTGCTCCGACTGCATTTTTCTCCCACCTCTGCATCCGCCTTGCGGAGGCTGCCGTGCTGGCAGGAAATGCTGCTGACTAAAAGAAATGGTCACTGTGTGCCCCAGCGGGTCAGGGGACGGGGCATTTGTCTGCAGATCAGGTCATCACTGTTGCTCTCCTGTCTCCTTCCTTGCCTTGCTGCTCTTCCCTCTACTTATAAATATTCTCGTCTCCCTCTAATCATTCACAGCAAAAGAGAACAAAACACCGACACTCTCACTACTCCTTCTTCCTCTAGCTCCTGCCTTATCTCTTTCCTTCCCTTCCCAGTGGAGAACCTCCCATCCACTTCTCAGCTCACTGCAATCTGGCGTCTGCCCTCTTGCTAAGAAGCCAAAATTGGAATGTCCACAGTCACCGTGACCTTCTGTGGCTGCAGCCAGTGGACACTGCAGGCTTTCCCTCTCTTCCTCTCTCTGCAGGAGTCGGCACCATCTGCCGTTTTTCCTGCTCCTTCCCCGCGTATCTCTGCTCCAGGATCCACTTCTCTATGGGTCTGAGGCTTCAACCACTGCCTAAAATGCCCAGGGCCTCTCTGGTCTTTGGACTGGTATGAGGGCTGCCTTTTAAACATCTTTGTTTAGATACTTCACAGAACTTCATACTCACAGTGAAACTCACTGCCTCGCCACCTTTGCTTCATCGTAATCCTGCTCCTTCAACGTTCTCCATCTTACACAAGACCCTTGAGTGTGAAGCAGAAACATGCTGCTCAGCCTGCGTTTGCCCGTCTCCCTTCTCTCCCACATCTGATTGGTCCTCAGTCCTAAATACTCTGCGTGCTGGATCCCTTCTTTGATCTGTCTCTCACTCTTCCTCTTGGCCATTGCCAGTTCAGTTCGGGCTCTTATCAGTTCTTAACTTGGATGACTGTAATGACTTCCTGACCAGGTTCCTTGTCTGCAGCCTTGCTTCCAGCTCTAGTGTGCCTTGCTACCAAAGCGATACTGCTGTACCCAAAGTTTTATCAGTTAACCCCAGGCTTAAACGCTTTTAGTGGCTCTTCCATCATCCTTAAGATGAACTCTGAGCAGGTGTTTAAGGCCTTCGGGAATTGTCTCTTGCCTCCCATTCACTGTTTCCCCCCTCTGCCCCACACCCTTTGTCATTTCTATTCTCAGGACAGACTCGCAGCCAGTGGGAACCTTTTTGCAGTTGCTGAAATGCTTCATGCTTTCTCAGCCCCTGCTAGGCAAGTTTTCCCTGTGCTTGGAACACCCTTTCACACCCTTTCCGTTCCATTTTCATGTATTTAACAGAGAACTCCGGTCTCTCCTTTTAAGCGTTACCTTTATTGAAGTATAATATGCACAAGGAAGAGTATACATGTCATAAATGTATAGCTTGATGCGTGTTCATAAACGGAACCCACCCTGATCCGGTCTCCCTTTTAAGACCCGGAATAAATGATTTCACAGAAACAGTCTCTGCCCCTGAACCGCCTTCCCCTCTGCTCCTCTCTTGTGTCTTTCACCCCTGGTGGTCCTCATACCCTGTGCAGATGGTTTGCCTCCTTGCCCATCCCGGCACTCCTCCTTGAGGACAGGCCTTTGGCCTCCATAGCCCATACCTCCTATTAAAGATTCGCTAAGTGTTTTCTGGATGAAGGTCTGAATTTTAGGGATAAATGCCCTCCCACCCCCTGTGGAAGAGGAACATTGCCTCGCTTCTGAATATTTGCCTCCTTGGATCCTGAAGATTTCATCTTGCCTGTGGTTAATGATGATGATTATTCAGTTGCGTTTGGGCCAATCAGCTTAAAGGGCTCTGTAGAAATTAGCTCATTAATCCTCCCAGATCAAGAGTAAGCACTTTGAGTACTTGCACCTGCCTGTGCTGTGCAGGCAGGCAGGCAGCCAGCCAGAGGCCTGGCTTTCCTGAGGTCATTGTTCTGCGAGGTGGCCTCTGCAGATTAAAGGACCCGGAGCTCCCTGCCACAGTCTCTGCGTCCTTTCACTCAGGCATTGCAGAGCAGGGTGGGGGAAGTCCTAGCGCGCCTCTCCTCTTCTTCAGAGCTTTCCTTTCTTGAGTGTACCCATGAGCTCTCTCTTGCTGTTTGTGTAGTTATATATAACCCAACCTTGAAGATCTGTGGGCCTTCTTGCTGTGTAGAAATCAGGACTGTTGAAGAAGATCAGGGATACAGGTGAAACACAGCAGCAGAATATCAGACGGGTGGTTTTCAAAGGTTGATACGATGGCAGGAATTGTATTTTTATAAGTGACAAGGGACTGGGGGGTGATAGGATTGGTGTGGTACATGCTAAGACCATAGAACTGGATCTTTTAAAGTCAAAACCAGTCTAATAGGTATTGTAATTCCTCTGTGGTGTATTTTTGGGAAAGGTTTTTTTCCCCATTAAAAAAAAAAATTCTCCATGTAATCAAGTGAGGTTTTACGTTTTCCTCCAGGACAGTTTTGCTTAAATTATCCCCAAACAACTCCAAGATGGCTGAAGTGATTCAAGTGCTTCACGTGTTTCTTTTTCCAAATCCGCTGTTCATTGGTCAAGTTTTTGCTGCTAAAGAAGAATTCAGTATATTAATTAGAAAGGCATTTTAGATTCGGCTTAACTGGAAAGTAGAGGAGAAATAGCAGTCCTTTAGACAATGGATTGGCAGAGCTTTAGTTCAGAATTGATTTACATAAACACTTTGGGAACCTGATGTGAGTAACTGCTGATGTATTTCAAGTTTCTTCCCATTTGCCAAACAAATATTTGGGAATAAACTCTCACTTAAAGCTTTAAAAAACTTCTTGGACATTGAGGAATTAGATGAATTGACCTTTTAAACTAATTGTATATTTTGATGTATGGGAAAACATCATTTTAAGATAGAACTTAAAACATCATTTTAAAATAGTTTTATCTTCAAACTTCTTCCTAGTAAGTGGCATTTAGTATAACTCAGAGGCCTAGTCCTGGGTGTTCATTCACTTCTTCGCTCAGGTGAAAATACACATTCTTGTGACATTTATGGGGTTCAGGTTTCCAACGTTTAGTCACTGATGTACCAGAAGAACTAGTATGGTAAGTAGAGATGGATGACTTTCTATCATGTGAATGATAGATCTTCATTGGGGGAGTGTTTTAGAAGCCAGTGACCTGTGACAATTCTGAAACTTCTCACAATCACTCTATTTGATGGTTGAGGTCTTAGAAGAACTTGTGATCTTGTTTTGAACGGTAGCATCAGTTTGTACCGGGGCTTGTAATAAGGGGCATCCCTACTGGTTTCTTTCCTGCTCTGTTTTGTTTGGGGATTGAAAAGGATTCATTTTATGGATTGGTTCCTATTGGCGTGTCTTGTGTTGTTGACATTTTACTTTGAATTATTTGGTCTGTCCTTCCTTCTTCCCTCCCTCACTTCATCCTTTCCTCCCTTCCTTTCCTTTCTTCCTTCCTTTGAAATTGGCAATGTCACCAGCCCCTTTCTTAATTATGAGATGACTCAAGAAAGCAGGGGAAGAGAGTGCCCAGGGGTAGGAATGATAGGTCAGTGCTGGCTTTTTAAGGTCAGCTCCTAAGTGAGGAATAGCATAGGAATATAGGGGGATAATGAAATTTAATTTTGGAGGAAACTGAAGAGAAAGTCCATTCCTGTTCCTTTGTTTCTACAACTGAAGATTCTAACAACCTAACTTAATTTGCCTGTGGTCCAGAAGTCCTTAGAATCTCAGGCCGATGCTTCCTACCCGGTTCAGTGTTTCTTTTTTTCCTTATATTTTGGCTGCGTTGGGTCTTCGTTGCTGCGCGGCTTTCTGTAGTTGTGGTGACCAGCGGCTATTCTTTGTTGTGGTGACCAGCGGCTATTCTTTGTTGCGGTACGCCGGCTTCTCCATGCGGTGCTCGGGCCTCTCATTGCCGTGGCTTGTCTTTGTTGTGGAACGTGGGCTCTAGGTGTGCGGGCTCAGTAGTTGTGGCTCGTGGGCTCTAGACCGCAGGCTCAGTAGTTGTGGTGCTTGGGCTTGGTTGCTCCCCAGCATGTGGGATCTTCCCGGACCAGGGCTCGCACCTGTGTCCCCTGCATTGGCAGGTGGATTCTTAACCGCTGCGCCACCAGGGAAGTTCCCAGTTCAGTGTTTTCTTCTACTTACATCATGTTGATTCCTCATTGGTGGGAAGGAGGAAGTTAGAAATGTTATCGACTCAGTGAATTTTATAACTACCATTTTAATGAAGTAAATATATATCTTATCTGGGAACATATTTACCGTATAGATTTTATAGTAAAAATCTTTCTTTAGAGGGGTTGAAATGATCTTTATATATCTTTCTTCATTAGAGCATGTTTATTTAACACATAAACCAGGTGATATATAAACATAAAAGTTTCATTTCACTTATCATCTTTTGCCTGGCTGTTAGAATAGACTATAAATATATATTTTTAAAATTAATTAACTTATTTATTTTTGGCTGCGTTGGGTCTTTGTTGCTGCGTGGGCTTTTCTCTAGTTGCGGTGAGCAGGGGCTACTCTTCGTTGCGGTGCGTGGGCTTCTCATTGCGGTGGCTTCTCTTGTTGTGGAGCACGGGCTCTAGGTGTGCAGTTTCAGTAGTTGTGGCTCGCGGGCTCTAGAGCGCAGGCTCAGTAGTTGTGGTGCACGGGCTTAGTTGCTCCGTGGCATGTGGGATCTTCCCAGACCAGGGCTCGAACCCGTGTCCCCTGCATTGGCAGGAGGATTCTTAACCACTGTGCCACCAGGGAAGCCCTAGACTATATTTTTAATCCTTAGTTAGAACCTGTCAGTGAGGTGGAACCTGTCAGTGTGTGTGTGTGTGTGAGTGTGTGAGTGAGAGAGAGAGAGAGAGAGAGAGAAATGGCAAATAAAAGGTTGAGGAGCAGGAAATAGATGTACTTCAGGGCTGATCATTAGCTGGAGCAGAGCTTCTGCACTAGAGCCGGGTCCCTGCTGCCAGGCTGATAACTTTATAGCAGTCAGCAGCAACGGCATTCCTAGCAGTGTCTAGTTCTGAGCTGTCCGGAATGGTAGCCACTAGCCACATGTGGCTATTTCAGTTTGAATTAATTAAAATTAAATAAATTTTGGGGTGGAAAGGAATGAAGAGGCAGAGCACAGAGGATGTTTAGGGCAGTGAAACTGCTCTGTGTGATACCATAATGATGGACACGTGTCATACATTTGTCCAAACCCACAGAATGTACAACACAGAGGGTGAGCCCTAACGTAAACTGTGGGCTTTGAATGCCAAGGATGTGTCAGTGTAAGTTCATCAGTTGTAGCAAATGTACCACTCTTTTGGGGGATGTTGGTAATGCTGGAGGCTGTGCATGTGTGGGAGCAGGGGGTACATGGGAAGTCTCTTCCTTCCTCTCAATTTTGCTGTGACCCTAAAACTGCTTTAAAACAATAAAGTCTTTAAAAATGAAATAACATACAGTTCCTCAGTGACACGAGCCACATTTTCAAGTGCAGCCAACTGTGACTACTGCAGCTGAGGAACTGTATTTTATTTATTTAATTTTAGGTCTATAACCTGCACTGTCCAGTAAAGTACCTTACTGGATAGTGCGGATACAGATTATTTCCATCACCACAAAAAGTCTTACTGGAGAGTGCTGGATGGTAATTTCTCAGAAATGTTCAAAAACTGACTAAATATTATTATGATGGCTGTAAATATCCTGAGGCTACCTCCTGATAACATGCTAAGGCATCGCCACTGACTTAGAAGTACAAAAGGAGACAAACAGTGCTAACCTGATTAAAAAAAAAAAATTTTTTTCACCCTGTGCTCTATTAGAAAGCTAATTGATTCATATTTTCAGAAGGACAGTTATTCTTTTTTGTGTATGGTGAAACAGATACCCCTGTTGACGTAGAAAGGCAGTTTTGAAGTATGAGTTTTTATCTTACTCACTTAACTCATTCTAGGATATTCTTGTGATTACTGTAAACACGGAATCCTCCCGAATGAGATCCAGTATTTTCAGAAGTATCAAAATGTTACATTTCCTTGAGAAATCACTTCAGAGTCTTGGGGCTGGATGTGGTAGACAGAATCACTTCAGTTTATCTTCTTTTATGTAATGGAGTAAGAAAGAACTGACAAAATAGTTTTTTTGGTGAAATTACAAAGACGTTGTAAAATTAACTCCACTTAGAAAAAAAATGATACCTGTGTCAGTTTTAGTCACTTAAATGGTGAGTTTGAATCATGGTCCCTTCTTTTCCCTTGATTTTAAAACATTTCGGTAATTGAGTAATTAAAGGATTTAATAGTTTAGTCTAAGTTATATAACACAAAGCAAATAAAACGTTCAGTATTGAAGTCAGTACCTTAACAGAAATTCAAACTCAGTCATCACTGTTTGGTTAGAACACCTTTTTTGTTAGGAGAGGGAATTAATGACATAGGGGTGGGTGAAAACAAATATCTGTGTAGGGAGATTAACTGGGTTTAATTTTGGGCAATTCAGAAACAGTTTGTACTTTCTTATGTTTAGTGTCCCTAGGGTGACTGGGGCCGTCACAGAGAATGCTTTACTATGTAATCCTTTTTTATTTTTCCTCGTAGATGCCCTTTCAAGTTTCTGGAGTCCTAAATCCAGTGCCTGACCTTCAACAAGGGCCGTTGCGGAAACATTTTTAATATGGCAGTTGGGTGGCTGAAATAGTACTAGCGGAAGTGTCTCTGTGTATTTTCAAATTAATGATCATTAGGACAAATTTAAGAATAGTGATATTTTTGGCATAAGTCTAGATCAGGACTAGATTGTATATCTTTACTAAAATAAATTCTCATTGGTTGTTTAAAAAGTGACAGCCTCGGGCTTCCCTGGTGGCGCAGTGGTTGAGAGTCCGCCTGCCGACGCAGGGGACACGGGTTCGTGCCCCGGTCTGGGAGGATCCCACATGCTGCGGAGCAACTAAGCCCGTGAGCCATGGCCGCTGGGCCTGCGCGTCTGGAGCCTGTGCTCCACAACGGGAGAGGCCACAACAGTGAGAGGCCCGCGTACCGCAAAAAAAAAAAAAAAAAAAGTGACAGTCTCTAGGGTGAAGAGATAATGAGCCTCTTAGTTCATCTATAGCCATCTTCCTGATTGTTTCCATAGAAGCAGCAAGACTATTTAAAGGCTATAATTTCATGTCCTACTCTTCAGAGCCCATTAAAAATAGGCAACATAGGCGGCTTTGTAGCTTATATATTTGCTTAAATAGTCTTAAAGACAAAGAGGGTAACTGTTGTGCGGTCACTGGGATAGGTAAACATTGCAGTCAGGCACTTGTTTGGCTTTTGCTTTATAGGTTATGGTCCATTTAGCCTCCTGTATTAAGAGTGACATTTTTGGGAGTTCCATGGTGGCCTAGTGGTTAAGGATTCTGGGCTTTCACTGCCATGGCCTGGGTTCAATCTCTGGTTGGGGAAGATCCCATAAGCTGTGTGGCATGGCCAAAAAAGAAGAGTGACATTGTTCTCAGCTATATGTAGTTGTTTAAAAATGAAATATTCTCTTGGAGCTCCTTGGAAGAAAGGGAGTGACAAAAATGTGAAAAGGTGGTATTTATGGGGTCTGACCAACTTTAAAATTAATCATATCAGGACTGATATGCACAAGAAGTATTGTTTCCTTCAAGGGGACATAGTGGGAGGGGGTCCACTTATACTTTATAGCGACATTTTATTTTAAATTAAAAAATTACCCATTTCTATCAGCCCTCTAATGAAGAAACGAGACTGATTTTCTAATGTGACATTAATTTGCTCTTGAGGTATTGCCCAAGCTGTTTTTATCAGTTGTAGCTTGATCAGAATCGTTATTTAGCCTTACACAATGACTCTAGTCTGAACAGTGCTGTTAGTTGTTTAAAGTCAGTTTTGTTTACTGTTATTTTTAATAGATTCTGCATCACTGCTTCATAGAAGTAATGAGATTATCCGGGACTGTGGTTTGCAATTACAACGAGCAATTTGTCTAGAGGCAGGGATAGCAATAGCAAAAGCTGAGGGGCTGTGAGGATGTGTAATAGAGGGGTTGGGTGTGAGATTCCAAAACCAGATCTGTGAAGCCAGAGACAAGATGGGATCATTGGAAGACAAAGACTAGCATGAGGCAGCAAAAGACCTCGGATCTGAGCAGGAGTGAATAAGATGGAGAGTAAGGACTCAGGGACATTTCCACAGTTTGCAGGGGTTCAGCAAGGGGCCAAGGCAAGTAGGGACAATGTAACTTTTCCCAGAAAGTTTTAGTGGCAGCATCTTGCTGAGATGGGCCCCTCATTTGAAGCTTTGCCTTCAAGGGAGGTGTCTCTGATGAACAGAAAGGCTCAGTGCTGATGGTCTCTGCGTCAGCTATGTATAGCTGTGTAACAAACCACCCCAAAACTTAATGGCTTAATATAATGACCTTTTTATTTGCTTACAGTTCCATGGGTTGGCAGTTTGGGCTTCACTGGGCAGTTCTGCTGGTCTCGCCTAGGGACAGTCTTTGACCAGCTAGGCTGGGACTATCTATATTAAGATGGTCTCAACATGTATGTGGTGGTTGGTGCTGGCTGTTGGCTGGCCCTCTCTTTCCGTTGATTCCTCATTCTCAAGCAAGTGTGCCCGTACTTCATCCCTTGGCTGTGTTCCAAGGTAGCTGGAGTGGAGCTGCAAGGACTCTTGAGGCCTGGGCTTGGTGGTGACAAAGCGTCACTGTGTCTCTTTCAGTTGGTCAGAGCACATCACAGGGTAGCTCAGGCTCAGGCGGGAGGGAGATTGATTTTCCTGCTTGCTGGGAGGAACAGTAAAATCACATGGTAAAGGGACATGTGTACAGAGACGGGAGGAATTCTTATTACCATCTTTGCAAACTCTCTACCACACAGCTTTATGTAGCTCAAGGGTGATGAGTACACAATGTTTGTCATTCATTTAACATTCGTTTCTAACTTGTGGTAGGGGAGCTAATTACCTGACTGCCTTACCCCTGATTGTTATAGTGTGGTTGATTACAGGTTTCATAAACTAATTTTTTGTGTGAACCATCCATCAGCATGATTTTGGCTAGAAAAGTGGCTTTAGAAATGTATAACTTTCTAAGAAATCTAAACATGTCTTTTCTAATGTAACATTTGAAGGGCAGAGGGGTGTGTGTTGTGTGTGTGTGTGTGTGTGTGATGCTGATCCTTTTTTAGCCCTGAGGTGTTCTATTCCAGACTGACCTTCTTAAAACTCAAGAGCACCACATTAAAAATATAGATTGTTTGCATGCATATGTAATTGTTTCTCCTGCCTCATAGAAGTCAGTGAAGTAGGTCTATCACAGCTCTAAAAACAACAGATTTTCTATGCATCACTCAGTTTAAAGGTAGATTGTTGCTTAGACAATTATGAAAGTTTCTTTACTTTGAAGTCAATCCAGCAATATTGTACTGCCCGTTTTATAGTCAGTTTTCAAAAAAGAATTGCCAGCCTATTAGGATAAAAATATTAGAAACCCATTAATAGTTATTGACAGAAGTTGCCCATCATATACTAAGGGCAGAAATCATAGAAGGACGGGAGTTGTGCAAGTATACCATTTTTTAAATTGCAATGTCTTTCTGGTAAACGCCCTTACAAAATATTATATGCTTTTAGATGTGGAAAGAGGGCTGGGTGTTATCTTCATACATATACAGATTTAAATGCTAAGTGGCTTGCTGTTTATTCCAAAGGGGAGACATCTGTACATGGATAAAATATGTGAAACCGGTTGGCTCAAACTGCTTTCTCACATTAAGGAAGAAAGGCTGAGAAAAGGATGTTACCAAGACCTCTGAGTTATTAAAAAAACCTCCAATCTAATTTATTTTAAAGTTCCAAAATATCATTCAAGTAATAATAGATGGTCATTATAGAAAGTTTGGATAATACAGATGGATAAAAAGGGGGGAAAATCACCAGTTACCACCTGGCCCAGGACTAGATGCTATTTGTTTGTTTGTTTGTTTGTTTTGCGGTATGCGGGCCTCTCCCTGCTGTGGCCTCTCCCTGCTGTGGCCTCTCCCTGCTGTGGCCTCTCCCGTTGCGGAGCACAGGCTCCGGATGCGCAGGCCCAGCGGCCATGGCTCACGGGCCTAGCCGCTCCGCGGCATGTGGGATCTTCCTGGAACCGGGCATGAACCCGTGTCCCCTCCATCGGCAGGCGGACTCTCAACCACTGCGCCACCAGGGAAGCCCTAGATGCTATTTGAATTTTGCTGGAGGAGTGTAAGTTTAAATGGGATAGGACTGCAGAAAAACATAAATTGATAATTTTGGAAATTAATGCTTTTCAGCATTCCCGGTACTTTCACATTTAATTTGTTTAGAGCAAGAAAAATAAACTAGTCTTAGATTAATACTTGCTTGGCAAAAGTGATTTGTTTTTTGAGAACTTGGTACATACTGAGAGTCAAGCATACTTTATGATTACTGGACAGAGAACTTATGTGTATTTTTTCACACTTAAGTGTTCTTGGAATACATTTACAGTCTAATCTTAATGTCTGTGTTACAGTTCATTTTTTAGAAGTATCTGTTACGCTTTGGCTTTTGTCCTCTATGTGTTATGGATCACCGTATTTGGTACTTGGCTGATGGGAAGTGAAAACATCTTAACAGAAAGTTCTGGGATAGAAGTAAATTAAGAGTGAGTAACTTTCCCGTTGTTTGTGGGTGTGTTTGAGCACAGTAATGACTTTTAGATTTCACATTGACCTTTCATATCAGACCTCGAGCTGGCAGCGAGAATTTTCTAGATTGGTAAGATATCTTTTTGTAGAACTGGCTTTTTGATTTCAGGGACATGTGGGAGAAAGGAATCTCTAGGAATTTAATTTGATGATCTGAATGTTGAGCTTTTCGGTCTTTTAAGGTTGAATTTCATAGCATTTTGAACAAAAGGATGAAATACCTGTTGGCACGACTAGTCTTTATTTTATTAAAAAAGTTTTAAATTACAAAGATATAATAAATACTTTTGTGTCAAATAGGTGAAAATAACAACCCTCAAATTTTCATTCCCCAGCGATACACGCCAAATTGACCATACAGGGTATCCTTCTAGATGTTTTTCTGTGTATAAATATACACATAGATTTTTTCTGAATGTAAATATTGTACATGAAATGTGGTAACTGTGCATCATATTCTACCACTTAACAGATTTTACTTCTACAAGTAATATATATTACATGTATATTTTACTCCTGTGTATTTTTTATATGTATTTGTAGTAAAATATTATAAATATTCACAGCTTTCATTCTAAGTCATTTCTTATAGGTCCACCTCATTTTAAAATATGCCAATTTATTTCTGTTCCGGGTCCATTTCTATTCTGTGGATGTACTTTATTTAACCAGTCCTCTAGTGAATAACTTATTGGTTGTCTCCAGGTTTCCATACTTCTGTGGGATGGATACCCAGAAGTGGGATTGCAGGGACTAGTGGTATTGCCATTTGCACTTTTGCTAGATACTGTGAAAAATCTCCTGCACTTGTTATGTTAATTAATTGCCCTCTTAGTTGCTCCCATTTCTGGTCTTAAAGATAGAAGAGTGTTAGATTGAGATGGCATCTTGCCTTATTCCGTACTTGACCCAGACCTACAATATCTAAGACTAGGAGGAGAAAATGGCGGTGGGTTGGAAAGAGAAAAATAATCACCCAAGTTTAAGAAATCAAAGTTGCATCACTTTATGAACTAAAACAGTGTAAGGTCGTGCAGTTTATTACTATGGACAAATGTATGGAAAGACTTTCTGAATTGGTGAAAAGTCTGGGTTATAGAATGTAACTAAATTGATTAATATACCCATTTGGTTAAAAGGACCCGGGATTCACTAAAATTACCCCCACATCACAGGGCATTCTTTATAAAGGTAGATATGGGGATGGGGAGACAGGAATCTCATCCATCATCCCAGGTTTTGCAGCAGCCCAGGAAAAAACTGAGCCTCTAGGTCTTTGGGAATTGCAGTCAAATATGTTCTCGTGAACCCTGGGAGTGGACAAGACCTCAGCAGCAGGAATTTTTGGATCCTCACTTCCGGATCCTCTAACCTTGGTGTGACTTAGCCAGTCACTGTGCATCTGCTTTTGCTTGTGTCTACCTGTTCCTTTCTTCTGCTGAGTCAGGATTTTGGCTCATTCATAATCCTTACGGCCCTTTCAGCTTCTCTTTTCCTCTTTCCCTTTTACCCATAGCGTCGGCGCATCGGCTGCAAATTGCTGGCTGTTTCTCAATCTTAATCCCAAAGATTGAGAATCTAGTTTTTACCAGAGTCCCTGCATAGACACCTCCCAGCCAATGAACTGCTGCCTTAAGCTCAGGTACCCTCCTAGGATAAGGATTTAACATCAGAAGCTCCCATCGGGGAAGGGAACTTGGATGTGGCAGGCACCACAATTAGTGTTTAATGTAACATTACTCTTAGATAAGTAACCCGTCTAGAGTGTAATCCTGAGTGATGCACTTTTTTAAAATTAAAAAGTATATACTTATGATATGCTTTAAAAGCAGTTTGTTCATTGAAGTCAGTAAATACTTCCCTGGGAAGCAACCCCCCTTTTCCCATATGGAATGTAAATTTGGAAAAATTGTGCCCTGTCACAGTTGTAAATTGTCTTCAGTTCTGCAATACTGATGCCTGGATCATGAGATATGGTCTTGCCTTTTCTGCTGGACTTGAAAGTGCTACGAAATAGTTCATCCTGTTTACGCAATGATGGTGAAGTTCTGAAAAATATACGTAGAACCCGAAACTCCTGGAACAGCTCATATTCCTATGTGAATATTTTTTATCTCAACTGTATCTTTCCTGTGTACATTGAGAAGGGTATCGGGTTCTTCCTAATTTCGTTAGGTGTTTGGCGCTCCAGCGTTTCAGAGGTGAAGAGTTGCTAATATATTTCTCTGGAAGGTTTCTCTAAGCTGTTCTGTTTTCTTCCTGAGGGTTACTATCAAGTATCCACCCACATCCCCTTTTTCTTGTTTTCTTCTCTCCTTAACCCCAGTTTGCTTCTCCTTCAAGTAAAGGCTGGCAGGCTGAATGTTTCAGTGACTCTTGAATTCCTGAGTCCTTCATTTTGGTGCGTATGTCTCCCAGCATCTCAAAGGGCAGTTTCCGTGTTACTTTTAAAAATGAGAACCATGCTCATAAAATGCTGTCTTAGTGTGGTTTCAGATCACTGGAAATGTAATCTGATTTGCGAGGCAGCATTTAAGCTCCTGTTACCAAAAGGTTTTGATTATCATTTTGTAGGAATTTTTGTTGGGTCAGAGAAAGATGAACAACATATTTGCCTTTTGAAAGGACACCAAATGGTTTTATTTCATTTGGGGAAGTTTCTTCTGATGGTCTTGAATTCTGTGTTTTAATCTGCTTAAAAATGCCTTCTAGCACATAAGCAAAATTAAACATTATTTTATTAAAGTCTGTGCAATGCTCTTTATTATTTTGGAGAAAAATCTCTTAAATACTTTTCTGGTAAGGCCATGCGTAATTTAAAGCTTTCATTTTGACAGCCTGGTCTTAGCTGATAGACATGCTAATCTCTATTTGATTGCTTTGGTGGGGAGTTGGAAATCGCTGAGTGCCTGGCTTAGAGTGTGCTTATAACTGTGCTTTCTTTGGGTTTTCATTTTGTGAAATAATAAAGTGAATTTCCCTACATGTTGTTTTAGTATATTTGACTGTTCATCTGATTTCCAGATTTAAATGAAAAGTTTAACCATTTTCCCTTTTGGTGACATGTCCCTTTGTTTATCCACCCCCCCACACACTTTTTTTTTTATAAATGCTGGTGAACACACATGTATGTGTAGAGGCCCTTTCATCTAGGAAAATGGATTTTTTTGTGTTTTAAGAATTTCCCATTCTTTTCTGTTTTGGTTTAATTTTCATTACATTCTTTTCATTCTCCTTTGGAAGTGCCAAAATGTGGCAGAAATAGGATTACATATAGAATATAGGACTATATATCACTTTTTTTCTTTATGTGTATAGAGGGAAGAGAGATATATGGGTGTAAAGTTACATATGACCGAAGAAAAATTAGGGGTGATGCAAGTTATTTGACTCTTGGGGGAGAATTTTATTTAATACCTCCTGAGATATAGTTATCTTTTTTTTTTAATATTTATTTATTTGGTTGTGCTGGGTCAGTTGCGGCAGGTGGACTCCTTAGTTGTGGCTCGCAGGCTCCTTAGTTGCAGCTTGCCAGCTCCTTAGTTGTGGCAGGCGGGCTCCTTAGTTGTAGCATGCAGGCTCCTTAGTTGTGGCATGCTAACTCTTAGTTGTGGCATGCATGTGGGATCTAGTTCCCTGACCAGGGATCGAACCCATGGGAGATCGGAGTCTTAACCACTGTGCTACCAGGAAAGTCCCTGAGATATAGTTATCTGTGAAAAAAAAAAAGTCAAGAATTAAAATTCTTGGAGGTTTTTTTCCCTCTATATCATGAAGACTTGAGGACATGTAAGGATGATTCAAGTCGACAGGATGATTCCGATACAAATTTATGGAGTACCCACTGTATGCCAAGGACTGGACCAAGTACTTTACATACTTTATGTCTCATCTTTACCTTATTCCTGCTGGGATTGGTATGATTATCCCAGTTTTATAAATTAGGAAGCAGAGACTTGGGTGATCGCATTACCTTTTGAAGGTCACACAGCTGGATCTGAACCCAGTGATGTCTGATTGTAAAGACCCTGCCCTTTCCAGGGTTCCCTTTGCCTCCTCTGCTTTTGCTAAGCCATCTGCCTTTAGGATTCTCAAGCTATCAGGACAAGGAGTTAATTTCCAGAAGAAAGGTCGCTGCTTTAAAAGCAGCATCACATGGTATTAAAGCTGGAACTTGCACATTAGGCCAACTCGGCTTGGAGCCCATTGGCATCATTTACCAGCTTTGTGACTGCGAGGCAGTTCCTGGGCCTCATTGAGCTTCATGGTATTTCATCATCAAAATCAGGACCATCGTATCAGCTTTGCAGGATAATATAATGCATAATAAATAATAATGGTGATGATGATTATCATAATAGTAGTTAGCACTGAGGAGCTGTTATGTGTCAACCCCTGAACTAAACGCTTTTCATGGTTAGTTCATTTAATCCTCACAACAACCCGATGAGGCAGCTTCAGTTACCCCTGTTTGACATAGAAAGTCATCAGTACGTGAAGGCTGTTTTATTTATTTATTGCTGTGTTAGGTCTTTGTTGCTGTGTGCGGGCTTTCTCTAGTTGTGGTGAGTGGGGGCTACTCTTCGTTGTGGAGCGTGGGCTTCTCATTGCGGTGGCTTTTCTTGTTGGGAGCACGGCTCTAGGCGTGCGGGCTTCAGTAGTTGTGGCACGTGGGCTCAGTAGTTGTGGCTTGCAGGCTCTAGAGTTCAGGCTCAGTAGTTGTGGCGCACGGGCTTAGTTGCTCCGCGGCATAGGGGATCTTCCTGGACCAGGGCTTGAAGCTGTGTCCCTGCATTGGCAGGCGGATTCTTTTTCTGTTTTGTTTTGTCTTTTAAACATCTTTATTGGAGTATAATTGCTTCACAGTGGTGTGCTAGTCTCTGCTCTGGAACAAAGTGAATCAGCCATACATATACATATATCCCCATATCTCTTCCCTCTTGTGTCTCCCTCCCTCCCACCCTCCCTATCCCACCCCTCTAGGTGGTCACAAAGCACCGAGCTGATCTCCCTCTGCTATGCAGCTGCTTCCTACTAGCTATCAGTTTTACATTTGGTGGTGTATATATTATATCCATGCCACTCTCTCACTTTGTCCCAGCTTACCCTTTCCCCTCCCCGTGTCCTCAAGTCCATTCCCTACGTCTGCGTCTTTATTCCCGTCCTGCCACTAGGTTCTTCATGACCATTTTTTTTTTTTTAAGATTCCATATATATCTGTTAGCGTACGTTATTTGTTTTTCTCTTTCTGACTTACTACAGACTCTAGGTCCATCCACCTCACTACAAATAACTCAGTTTCGTTTCTTTTTATGGCGGCAGGCAGATTCTTAACCACTGCACCACCAAGGAAGTCCCAAGGCTGTTTTTATTATTTATATTTTCTTTAAAAAAATTATATTGGAGTATCGTTGATTTACAATGTTGTGTTAGTTTCAGGTATACAGCAATATTATTTATATTTTCCACAATATTATTTATATTTCCTTTCCATTGGTACGGACAATTGAGTATTCGATAACTTAGAGAATCCACTGTCATTCAATAAACTTTACTTAACACCTGCTGTATGGTTATTAAAATAGGTAGTGATTTTATCTCCAGGCTTTTTATCTTAGTGATAACTGTTTCATATATAACTAATATTTTAACAGGTTTCTTTTGTGTTGTTAAACAGGATTAATCTTACAACTCAAGTACTTATTTAAACATTTCACAGACGGGAAAATCATGGACAGAAGTGCCTATGTTCCGAACCAGTTTTTTTTAAAAATAAATTTATTTGTTTAATTTATTTATTTTTGGCTGCGTTGGGTCTTCATTGCGGTGCGCGGGCTTCTCATTGCAGTGGCTTCTCTTGTTGTGGAGCACAGGCTCTAGGCACGCAGGCTTCAGTAGTTCTGGCATGCAGGCTCAGTAGTTGTGGCTTGCGGGCTCTAGAGCGCAGCAGGCTCAGTAGTTGTGGTGCATGGGCTTGGTTGCTCCGCGGCATGTGGGATCTTCCTGGACCAGGGCTCTAACCGTGTCCCCTGCATTGGCAGGCGGATTCTTAACCACTGTGCCACCAGGGAAACCCCCGAACCAATTTTTATGTGTCCTCAAAATAAAGTAATGTCACTATGTTGATAGAAAGGGCTCTGGAGATTATATGAGAGGATGAGGAATCTTTAAAAAATGTCCTCTGCTGTCTGTCCTCCCATCCTTTCTTCTTTATCATACAACGTACCCCCAAATTCAATCAATAAATATTTGCATAAAGCAGCAATTCTCATGGCCTGTCATCTACCTAAATCAATGATGGGGTCTTGGGAGGTTTAAAAAAGTTACTAACATTAATGCTGTTGTGTTGACAACTGTAGAGAACACAGAATTTTGGCAGTGGACTCAAATGCATTTCATTATAGAAGAGAGAAAATAGTAGAACTTCGCTCGTGTACTTCCCAACATTGAAACCAGACTAAAAAATTCAGCCAAAACAGCAGACTGTTAAACATTTAAAAGAAAAGAAAACAAAACAAACCTGTGCAAACATACTACTCTCTAAATATTCCTGTAATACCCTGGAATCTCGTGGCTGGTAGTCAGAGGCCTCGTGTGGGTTAAGAAGGTTGTTCCGCACATACTGAAGAAAGTGGAACGATGGTTCTTAGAACCCAGAGAAGAGGGAAGGGATGAGTCTGTTCTTTAGAAAGACCTGAGCTGATGTGAGCTGGCCGAAGGTCCGAATTTATACACCTCCCTGCTTTTACTTGATCAGAGGGTGGGTTGATTGTCCTCCACCTATTTATTTGGTGTTCGCTGAGCTCCGGTGTGTGCCAGGCATTGCTGCATCTTGGTGGTATAAAATGGAGCTCCCTTTGGGGTCTGACCTTGAGGAACTTAGAAGGTCTAGAATGTGGGCTTCCCTGGTGGCGCAGCGGTTGAGAGTCCGCCTGCCGATGCAGGGGACGCGGGTTGGTGCCCCGGTCCGGGAAGATCCCACGTGCCGTGGAGCGGCTGGGCCCGTGAGCCATGGCCACTGAGCCTGCACGTCCGGAGCCTGTGCTCCGCAGTGGGAGAGACCACAACAGTGAGAGGCCTGCGAACCCCCAAAAAAAAGAAGGTCTAGAGGAGAAAACAGACAGGGAACCGATTACACCCCAGTGAGGTCATTCTGTAGTGGACGTGTGTAACTAAGATTCAGAGCTAATCACCTCTTCTCCAAAGTCCTTCTCACTTTACCATCAGCCTGTCATATAGGTATTGTCAGAATTTTAAAGGAAGGGATTTCAAATCTAAGTTGTGAAACTCCTGCCACCTACTGTGTGTTGTAAAGTTTGTTTCAAGGCAGAATTGTGGTGAGAGTTAGACAGGACTAATGTTCCGATGAGATTTGGAAATCCTCTTCATAAAAAGCAATTTCTGAAGTTTATTACTGTCTATACAAACATGGGTTAAATACTAACATTAGTTGAATATCTGTATATGTAAGTATGTGTATGTATGAATCTGTGTCTGGCTTTTTGATGCGCATGTATTAACATGCTTTTACCTTGTATATAAGCTGTGGACTCTTAGACAATCAGTGTTTAAACTTTCAACAAGGAAGAGAACTAATGAAAAGGAACAATGGTTTTTTTGTTTTCCCAGTAATTACATTTATCATTGTTCTGAAAACTCAACAAACGACCACAGGATGTGAATTTAATCAAGTTGTACCTTTGAACAAAGATACCCTGGTTGTAGTGGAATTTTTTTACTTCCCATCATCCTGCCCACATGTTCCCTCGCCTCCGAAATCAACAGCAGTTCACTGTGGTTGAACCAACTTAACAAATAATAATTTCAAAAGAAAAAGAAATGGATTTGGGAAGCAAAAGGAACTATTGTTTCTACTCTGTCTCCTAGATCAGCATTTGAAATCAAAGATTTTAACCTTTTACTAGAAAAATATTTTTCTGTGTACGGTGGCCCTCTTTAAAATATACCCCCTTCTTTATAGCCTAGATTTAATTGGAGGTGCTATTTGAGTGAGTGAGGCAGGGTATATCATCTTAATCCCTTCAGTTGCCCACGTGTACAATTATATTATGTTTGACAGTTTAAATAAAAAGTTTTTTATTTTTTATCCAGAAGAAACTAAAGCATTTAGTGGAGGAGTATTTAGAACCAGAACTTTTCCTAGAAATACTGGCTTTCATTTGATGGACTGTTTTTCTTGATCCAGTAGAAATGCCTTGCCTTTGATTTCAACGTCTCTTTTGGCATTGCCTATACATGTCATCTCCTTGAGAGAAAAAGCTCTGTGTCTGTGTTGTTGGTCTTCAGCACTTCATCAGTGCTGTGTTAATAGCTACTCTTCCCAGTACTTTACATGCATATTTTATTTAGTACTCATATGAAGCCAGTGAAAAAACCAAAGCCTTAAGATTACAAAAATTCGCCAAGGACAGATTTGGTTTCTCTTTCTTCAAAGTCCATACTCTTATTATTATTTTTTTTTTTTGCTGTACGCGGGCCTCTCACTGTTGTGGCCTCTCCCGTTGCGGAGCACAGGCTCCGGACGCGCAGGCTCAGCGGCCATGGCTCACGGGCCCAGCCGCTCCGCGGCATGTGGGATCTTCCCGGACCGGGGCACGAACCCCTGTCCCCTGCATCGGCAGGCGGACTCCCAACCACCGCGCCACCAGGGAAGCCCCGAAGTCCATACTCTTAACCATCATTGTCATACAGCTTAGAGTGGCTTTCTCTTTGTCCCAGAATTCTCACCAGGTAAGCCAGCTGCACCACTGTCACTTCTCTGCGGAGAGATGCTTTCTTTGGCATTTATTGCTCTTGTTAATTGAGCCGTTTAGTTTCATCCCATTACTTTTTCTCACACTGAAATCTGTTAACAAAGAGAAACATTGATTATCACGATTATTCAGGTACAGAAGGAAGTGAAGACTGTTCATCTCTTTTCTGCATGAGTACTCCATAGCATGCCATTATGATCTGAGGTGCATTCCACGGTAAGATAAGCAAATAGTGCTTACATGATAAAGTTTAAAGCAAATAAGTCAATCAAAATTAGCAATAGGTAGATAAAAAACTAGATGAAAGCAAGAAAAGCAGGTTAAAGAAACTTGACTTGTCCTCCATCATAACATCAAGGTAAGCGATGGCCTGGAAGGCTGTCTGTGAAGCCTCATCGTTTGAAAGGTTGACTCTAAGAAATAGCTTCTTTTGTTCCTAAGCCTGCATCATTAGGCAGCACTGAGCTTGCCAGGAAAGTAGTCGAGAGACCAGAGTGTTTGTGCATTAAGAGGGGAGTGCTAGCTTGCTACAGACCACTCGGAGAACAGATCAGGGCTGGGCTAGGTAAGTTTTCTTCTTTAGCTGAGGGCATCTGTCTGATAGACATTGGGTTTGGACAGTGGAAGGACAGAGACCTACAAACAACCCTCTGTGATCTAGTAGGAGGGAAGTAAAAGAAGCCACAGGAAAAGCCCTCCCCTCCCAAGGAAGGGGACAGGGCTATGAGACCTCCTCATCATGGGGTGGGAGGAAGTCCCCCTACTCATGACTTACCTGTGCTCTGTAAGGCAGCTGACCAACAAATTGAGAGTTAAGTGTATATGCCGAGATGTGAACACATTCAAAGTATCTTTTTTTTTTTTTCACTTAATGGCCATAAAGAGTCACGTTTGGTCCACCAAGGTGCTTTAGGTACCACATAAGACTGGTAAGAGAATGGAGAATTTTGCCTGGCCAAGGTAGCAGTGCCTCCCAAGGACTGGTGTTACCTTCTTGGGTACCTGGGATCATTTGCTCATCTCTTAGACTAATTGGATACCTCTTCTCCCCTAAACAAATAGAACTAGATGGAAAAGGAACAGAGAAAAGCAGTGATCATCCCACATTTCATACTTCTCTGTTTGATTTCACTTTGAAGACAGGGCAGTCGGCGATCATAGCAGGTGATGTCAGTTGCCGTGATGTGTCTCTGCTCCTCTTACTTCCAGCCCTGCTCGTCTGCTCTTTTAGGATTTCATCTTTTTTTTCTTGCATATTATTTAAGCCCCTCCGTGATCTATCTGGTCCTAGTCTGCTTTTTTCAAGTAATCTTTCATTACTCTAGACTTGTACTATTTCCTTCTTCCTGAAAATAAATGGTTAGTCCCACCTTTTTGCCTTTGTTGCTCCTTTGGCTACTTTCTAAGAGTGATAGCATCCCTGTTATTTTCCGCCTGGTATATAAATTATATGAGTCTTTCAAGGTTCAACCCAAATGCCTATTGCAAACTCTTGATTTATTCAGTTCTTAGGGAAAATCACCTATAACCAGATAATGCAGCTATGTGGGCATAAAGCTTATTTGCTCTGGTAACTTTTAAATCCTTGAGAAAAGGGAACGTGTCTGTCCCAGGTTTTATATCCTGAGTAACGTTCAACATGGTTCTTGCCACTTGGCAGGAGCCGGTGGTCATTTGTTGAGTGGCTGCATGAACATCAGTCTTCTGACCTGTTTGTGTCCAGTTCAGGCTTTCTCACCTCCCTTTTAGACCTTTTGGGATCCGTTTTTATTTATTTTACTTTTCTGGGAGTTTGGCGGGAGGAGGAGAAGTCTGTCCTCTGCTCTTGCCTTTGCTCTCTGTGCCTGGAATTACCTCTGGGGAAATGTGACACTTTTTGCTTTTGTCTCAGGCTTTCCAGGCTAATGTGGAGAAGTTTCTCTCAGGTCGGTGGTGTTCTTTAGGTGACTTGTTCTTGCCAACCCTCCTTGGGGAGCCTTCGTTGGGGAGGACGGGGAGGGCAGAGGATGTGGGCACCTCTGCCCTTACCTTGGTACGTGTGGTGTTTCTGTATCCCATGGTCACCGTTTCTGATGGTAGGACTTTGACCTGACCGGTCAGCTTCCCAGGAAAGATGATACATGTTGATTCTGTGAAAGTGAACTTTCCCAAGACATTCTTTTGGGAATTTTCAACGCTTTTGTGGTTCTGTGCAAGTCACTTACCTACTTTGGACATCCAGGCCAGGCTGCAGGACCCTCTGTACAAATGAAACAAAATCTTCTGCTGTCCTGTGGGACTTCAGTGATGGACAGCACCAGTGCCACTGATTCCAGAGAAAGGTTTTGTTGGGCAGAGCACAGGACTCGTCTGCGGTACCCTCTTCCAATTTATGTGGTCTGGTGCTGTGTAAATCCTTTCTTGGTCAGGATTCCCATCAGCAAGAGTAACTTCCATTTATTTCCTCCTTAATGATGACACAGTATTATAAGATGTTTATATTATCCCTATACATATTATATTTTCAAAGTGGAGAGAATTTAAGTGATTTGCTGCTAGTAAGCTTTTTCTAAGTCATGATGCTAGCATGGACTTGACCTTAAAATCAGTAGTTAATGCTTTTTCTTCTTTTTTAATACACATTCGCTTCCTGGACTGGCTTTGATTATCTATCTATCCATCCATCCATCCATCTCCATATCTATATCTATACCTATTCATTGAGTATATTCATGAATATATATATATATTCATTCATTCTATATATGAAGATCGGTAGGAAATTGAACAAGGTAGATCTGTAATGGAACACATTCCCCGTGTGACAAGGAATTCCAATATGTTACTTTCCAGGCTTCCTTTGTGGAATGTTCTTCTTAGATAAGTGGGAAGAATGGGATGCTTTTGAAGATACTGGTAGAGTGGCAGTGAAACACATCACCTCTTTGGGTTTTGGGAGTTGGTTCAGGCTGGTAAGGAAATGCCTTGTGGTAATACAGCCCGGGCAGGCCTAAGAGAAGTCTCCTTTACCTGACACAGTGCATCTGCTATTGCTGAGAAGCCAGGGCTGGAGCTGACCTCATCCCTCATCCCAGCCAGGTGCTCCACCCTTGGCCACACAGCACCTGGGCTGGCTTTTTAAGGAGACCCTGCTGGGGAAAGCTTCCTGGTACGGAGAAGGGACAGGCTGTGCAGATAGCTGCCCAGCTGGGGAGGCCTGATGCAGACCTGACTGAGACCTCCTTGGGAGATTAAAGTCCTCTCCTGTTCATGAGCTCATCTGTGGATAAGAGGTGCTGTGGTGGAATGGGCTTTGCCTTTAGAAGGTGGAAAGTACCCAAATGATGCGTTCTTTTGAGTGCAGCTTTAACGTTTCTCAGCCTAAAGACTAAAGACGTATTTCTGTAAGGTTTGCTCAAGCTAAGAATGGTGATTCGCCACTTCATTAGATGGCTCACCTCCCTGAAAAAAGACATTTAGCCTCTTCTCCTGGACTGCCCTGAACCAGGAATTTCTTGCAGGAATTCCAAGGACATCCTTAAACAGCCAAACACAACTTCTGCCTTGGTGTGTAGGCACACTTCTGTTTCTGTCAAAGTAAATCAGGCTGGTAAGTCATAAATTAGGAAAACATTTTGGGACTTGTGTTTATTTATTTAACAAGTAGAATAAATAGCTGGCCTCAGAAAACCCAAAACAAAACAAAAACAAAAATCCAATCTCGGGTCAGTTGACAGAGGATCGTTTTACTGTTTGCCAACAGTGAGGCTGTACCTTCTCTGGGAGGTGGGAAGCCTTTCCTCTGTCATACTCTGATCTTATTTGCTGTCCCCTTCCATCTTTTGTCACCTTGCTCTTCTTGCCTCTGCCCCATGAGTTGGGTGGGGACATGAAAGCCTAGGAGGGAAGTGCTGGGGGCCCTTTCCTATCTCAACTGTTTATTTCCCTGTCTCTTCTCCCTGTTACAAAGTTTCTCCTTGATTTGCTTTTATCAAGTTTGTGAATGACTCCCTTTGTCAAGCTTATTGGAATGCCCTGTGGGAGGGATGCTATGCAAAAAAATAATTGTATTGCATAACTGCCCAGTCCTTAGAGATGCCAGATAGCCCTTGGCCCCAGAACAGACCCTCCTTGCTGGCAGGTCCTGTGAAAGCAGGACACAGTGTATGTGAGAGGTGGCTCTGTCCTCCACCCAGGTACCACAGGGATGACCTTTACCCCAGCTCTGATAAAAGGCTTATTTTAGGTTTCTAAAATGACTGTCTTACCTTAGCCCAGAAGGGGGTGTTTCCCTGAGTGTATGTGTGTTTTCCCTGTGTGATTGTTTCCAGCTGCCGTTTCTTCACAAATGTCAAGTTTGTCTTTCCTGTGTCACCTCGAGGCACCTGACGTTCGTGACTAATTATTAAAAAGGGCAGCCTTTTAGTTTATTTTGATGAAAATAAAATCCCAGAGAATTCTGTTCAATACAGTATAATCGAGCAGGTGACATGTTGGTGTTTGGGATTTGGAAAAGCGATCCAGAAAAAAAGTAGAGTTTTTGGCATCGTAGTTGGAAGAGCAAGAAGCTCCAAGGTGAACTTCAGGGATTTGTTACTGACACTGTGTGTATCCTCTGAACTAATTCCAAGGCTTTAAACTTAATACCAAGCAGCCAGGCCAAGGCAGTCACTGGGCTTAGGGAAGGGCCATTTTGAGGCAAAGAATCGTGCAGTGTGCTCCTATCCAGATAACATTTTCCTCCCCCTGTGAAATCAGATTAAATCAACTTCGGTTTGGAGGGTGTGGAAATGGAGGGGGTGTCATTGCACTCTTGGCTGTTTTGTTTTGTGGTAGCAATAGTGATTAGTGGGAGGTATCTAGCTGTGAAGGATGCAGATGAGATAGCTCTAAAAGCTAACATTATTTCAGAATAGGATTTTATTTGGTATAGGCAGTTGCACACCGTGTTTATTAACCTTTCTTTATGAAACTTTCATTAATTGGCATGTTCTGTATGCTCAAGGGCAGAATATCATGTATGATGAAGTACAGCAGGTTCAAAGTGTTTGGGTCATGGTACATCCCTAGAGCTCCGAAACAATGACAGAGGATGATACGTCCTAACACAAAGAGAGCTCCAAGATATACACCAGTGGCTAAAAGCATCACATGGCAAAATGAAGAATAGAGGTGAATACATTTCTTTTTAAAAAAAGAAATGGCAGCAGACCAAGGCAGAGTTTGGCCCCAGATGAGGAAGGTTCAACCACTCCGAAGTCTGTTCATGGAACACTGTCAGCAGGGCTCTTTTCCAAATTATGCTGTGTCACATTATTTTTTGGCTTTCATTTATGCTTATTCCCCTTACTCATGCCTTTCCCCCTTTGAACCTTTTTGCCTGTGTCTGTTCATCTTTTAATTTGTATATATTCTTGACAAACATGTTGTTTAGCGTTCGTTTCCCTCCCCCGCCCAGGTGAAATTCATGTAAACAAAATTACAGAAACGTCAAATTAACCCTTTAAGAATGAACAATCCAGTTGCATTTAGTGCGTTCACCATGCTATGTAACCACCACCTCTGCCTCGTTCCCAAACTTCCATCAACCCGCAATAAAACCCTGGCCCAGCCAGCAGTTACTCTCCGTTCTCCCGTATCCTGCCCCTAGCAACCACCAGTGTGCTTTTCTCTTTTATTTTCCTTTTCTTGGGGGGCCATGCCGTGTGGCTTGCGGGATCTTAAGTTCCCTGACCAGGAATGGAACCCGGGCCTCGGCAGTGAAAGCACCAAGTCGTAACCACTGGACTGCCAGGGAATTACCCTGCTTTCCATTTCTAAGGGTTTACCTATTCTAGATATTTCATATAAATGATATTACAGAATACTGTGACCTTTTGTGTGTGCGCATGTATTTTTGAATCAACTTAATGGAGGCTTAATCTACATAAATAAAAGGTGCACATTTCTTAGTGGACCTTATACATAGTTTGTGTTTGCTTGTTTTGCATCGTTTGCATTTACTGACAGCACCCCCATTTTGCAGACGAGGACTGAGGCTCAAGGAGGCTATTCCATTGCCCTGCAGCAGCGTGCGACTGTGGATGGGCCGGCTCCAGAGCCCGTGCTGCTGACCACTGCTGTCCACGGCCTCTCAGCTCTCTTACACGTGCAGTTTCAGAGCTTGCGTTTTTTTTCTCGCGCAACGTGCTGTCTTTCCACACTGACAAAAAGTGGCTCTAAAATATTCCGTTTGTTTGTACCGTGGTAGAACTATTTCCCCATTGATGGGATGGATTTTTGGGATGTTTCTATTTTTTGTGTGTCATGAATATATTGAAAGGACCATTAAGGACTAAAGAAAATTCTAAAGTAATATATGTTTATACATTATGGAAATATAGCCAAGCAAGGAGAATAAGTGAAAACAAATATATGAGTTTCCTCAGAGGTAACCACTATAAACATTTTTAAACATAGCTTTCCAATCTCTTTTATGCATTTTTTTTTTAGAGGAAAAGAAAGCCCTTTAGGAGAAAGGATGATATGTAAATGAAGTTTTATAATAGAAGGTTTACAATATATTAGATAGATTTTTTTTGTGGTACGCGGGCCTCTTACTGTTATGGCCTCTCCCATTGCGGAGCACAGGCTCCGGACGTGCAGGCTCAGCAGCCATGGCTCACGGGCTTAGCCGCTCCGCGGCATGTGGGATCTTCCTGGACCGGGGCATGAACCCGTGTCCCCTGCATCGGCAGGCGGACTCTCAACCACTGCGCCACCAGGGAAGCCCTAGATAGATCTTTTATATATTGTATATATAGCTCTTTTAATCTAATTAGTAATAGTGAATGTTTGCTAAGTGCTTAAAATGTGACAGACTGTTTTAAGTGTTTTCTACCATTTCACAGGAATCACGTACGGGGTGTTTTGTTATTACAGTACATGAGGAGGTTTATGCATGTTTTAAATTCATATAAAAGGTTTTGTGTTCTAGCTTTTACTATTTTTTACTTTTTTTTTTTTTAAACTCAGCACTATGTTCTTATGGTTAATCTATTTACCTTGCTGTGTTTACCTAGACATCAGTGCCACCTTATCTTTTCCTCTAACTCCATGCACAGTACTGTAGGGCACATCCTGTATGTGCCCTCAAGGACCTGCGGGAGGAGTCGCTGGGACATATGTCCAGGAACAGGATACACGGATCACGGGAGGGTGTACTCAGACATATAGGCCAAGGCAGATCCTCCTCCAGAATGGCTGTGCTGGAATCTACGCTCCTAGTCTCTCTGTTTTCTATGGTTTCAAAGATATGTGTATAAATGTCTAGAGAAAGGACCAAAAGGATATATACACCACACCGGTGACACTGGAACACATACAAGTGGACCAGGAGGAAGAGGATGGTCAGAGGGTACCTCAAGCCTTGCTGGTCATGATTTGATATAAGGAGGATGTCTTTGTGTGTAACTTGTCGTTATAAGTTACTGCTTAAAAAGTCTGGAAACCTGACCTTTACGTAAAGTTTACTGTTGTATTCTATGAATATGTTTGGAATTGTGAATGCATGGATGAAGATTAGTCATGGCACATGGGATGAGGTCTTTTGCAGCTCGGTGTTTTTTGAGACCTGCTCTCAATAGTTATCCTAGTAGTACCTGTAAACCCTCTTTAGACATTTAATCCAGGCCCCCCACGTCAGGTGGCTCAGAGAGGTGAAGTGATTTTCCCAAGGGCGCAGGGTCAAGACGGTTGGCCAGGTTTGCTGTGGAGAGGTGGTGCTGGGGAGATGGGCCGGAGTAGAAGACTTCTCTCTGGAGGGCTAATGTTTTGAAAATCAAGGTTTGGGAGGAAGTCAGTGCTGCCTGACTGAGGTGGGGAGGGAACATTCTCAAGAACAGTGAGTTTCAGTAACTTCCTTGTCCAAACACTTAACTGAATGAATGTATTAGTTTGGTCTGTTTACTAAGCACAGGGTATTAAGATACTCTTTTCCTTATGAGCGCTTCTCTGTAGAGTGAAGGTGTGTGGCCTTCACGTCGGGATTCAAGCTTCCTTCTTTTCACCTCTTCTGAAGTGGGAGAAACAAGGGTTCCGGATGACTGAAGAGACACTTTTTAAAGGGACCATTCTGGTTCCTCGGGGATATTATTTTCAACTGAGATGCCTCATACTTTCTCAGGAGCCCAAATGCATAGCGAGCAATTGGTCACCTTTTATGTGCAGTTATCTTCAAGGATTTCTCCAGTGCCTGGCCTGTCACCTTTACCCACACCCTGATCATGGTGCATAACTTGGTTTATAACAGAACCAGTGAATGTTTGTGTCTGAATTTTACTTTCAAAACCAGGAATAGGAATATTGGCACGAATGCACTGTGCAGAAAGAGGAGGTGTTTGCGCACAGCCACAAAGATAGGTGCTTTTCTCCTCTTGCCCAGTGGTAATGCTGGTTTCCTCTGAGGAGCTACCTGGGGACAGAAGACAGCATGTTGTGGATGGTGCTTTATGAGGTAGACATATGTTTACTGCTTACAACTAAGTAAAATAAAAAAGAATATATTGGAAGGCAGATGCAGATACAAAGTCACATCTTTAAGACAGGAATGTTTCCTACCACTACCTGTTGCCCAGAACTCACTGGTTTGGAGGTTAAAGGAACAAGGCATGGTTGAGAAGGCAGAACTGCCAGCTTCTGTGTTCTTCCCAGGGTTGGTGAACTCTGTGTAAACTAGAACAGAAATGACCCTTATGAACAGGTACACATGTGTGGTAAGTACCTGATGGGTGTGTGCTGACCAATAAATACTACTATTTCCTCCTTCTGACTCATATAGTTGAAATGAAGGCTAGTCCCTCTGATTGCCGTGTATACTTATGTTGAGCAGGGAAGTTGAGCAATCCTGCTATATTAAGTAACAGTCTGGAGACAAAATAGGTGCAATGGGAGAGATAACAGTTGTGCTTTGCCTTCTGGGTGAATTTAAGTTAAAACCTTCTTATTATCTAGACTTACAGCTACTGAATAATCTTTTGCCCAGAGTACTGAAGATGCAAGATTTTTAAGTTAGCTTGAGAGGAACTGAACAGTTTGTTCAGTGAGATTAGATGACCATAGAGAGAACGGGCTGATTAATTACCTTCCCTTTTTTTTTTTTTTGCTGTACGCGGGCCTCTCACTGTTGTGGCCTCTCCCGTTACGGAGCACAAGCTCTGGACGCGCAGGCTCAGCGGCCACGGCTCTCGGGCCCAGCCGCTCTGCAGCATGTGGGATCTTCCCCGACCGGGGCACGAACCCATGTCCCCTGCATCGGCAGGTGGACTCTCAACCACTGCGCCACCAGGGAAGCCCCTTACCTTTCCTTTTTAACTATATAATTCCTGCTCATGCTTGAGATTTTGATGAGCACATTTTTGCTTTACTTCAGAGAAGGACCAGTGGAATAACAATTAAATTGTATAGCATTTTATGTAGATTGCCTTTCAGATGAAAAGAAAACCTACCCCGGTGTTCCCACAGAAAACAAAAAGGAGATGAAAGAATTTTTCCAAGTGCCGATTTTAGATCCTTTATTCAAAGTGCGACAGTTTGCTTAACTGGTAGATAAATAAATGGGAGTGTGTGTCTTGATGTTTCTCTGCAGCTTGTATGATCTGGGAACTGGTAATGAAATTTGCAACACGCCTAAGATAGAAAATTATATGAAACCACGATATATATTTTCTTTCATAGCTGTTCTCTGAGCCAGCATGTGTGGGCCCCTTTCAAGAAGGGGAGGGAGAAAGGGTGATAAATGACCTTTGAAGTGAACTTCTGATACTTGCATTACAATTTTGTGGGTTTAAGCTTTTAATTTTTATAATTGTGGGCGATAGTTGTGAAGAGTTTCCAGTATGTTCTCAGTAGTAGTGTTACGACCCTTAAAAAATGTAGCACATTTATCTGCCTGTTTTATCTGCTCTTTTGAGTTCAGACCTGGCATACCCTTGCAGCATGGTGGTTTGGAGGGGGGGATTGGGATTTTTTTCAATTACATTAGTTTCTTATGGTAGGAGAAAAGTTTTATATCAAAGTAGACATTCAGCTTCATGATTGAGTCTTATTCCCCACCCCCCCCAAAAATGGTTTTTTGGTAGTCTCTTGATAATTTCCATCATTCTTTTAAAAGTCTAACTTACTAAAATTCATTAGATTTTTTTTTGCTTAAGACTTTGATCACCATCAATGAAAATTTATCAAAACTGCTTCAGTGCAGTTTCTTCATTCATGCCTGGGGATGCAAAGGAAAGGAGCAGAACCTAAGATTTGGGGGGTTAACCAAAACAGAAGGTAGGTGGGCTTCTCCGGGGTTAGGTGGAAGACGGTGGTACATTTGGTTTTAGACGGATTTTTGGTGCCCTTGGGATGTCCACTAAGCTTGTTCTCTCAGGTAAGCTGGGCGAGTGGCGTGGTAGCAGACAATCGCCAAATCACAGAAGCTTAATACAACAAAAGCGTACTTCTTGTTCTCAGAGTCTTTGGCGAGTCTGGGAGATGCTCCAGGTCCGCTGTCTTTCCTGCAGCAACCCAGTGATCCAGGCTGCTTCAATCTTGTGGCTCTGTCATCTGATTGCCGCAGGAGGGGAGGGGCTTCGGGAGCTTTCCGGTGCCTCAGCCGTGAAGAGTGACTCGTCACTGCCCACATTTCATTGGTCCTGCCAGTCACGTGGCCTTGCCTATTGCAAGGTAATGCAGTGCTGTTGCGTTCAGGAAGGAGATACTGGTGAGCCCTCGTAAAGTCTGTCACGTGTGTCTAATTGAGGACGGGGTCTCGGAGGAGAGATTGGAACTAGATATGAGGATTTGAGAGAAGTCATTGTGTGCACTCAAAGGTGTAGCTTTCCATGATGGTTTCTCTGCACGTCGCTTTCTTCATAACCTAGGCTGTATTATGCTGCCCTAGAAAAATATAAAGGTAGCTGTTGCCACTGTCAAGGAAGTCAGGAAGGTTCTGTTGGTCCTTTGTTGATTCCTGTGCTGTGTTTACATTGTCTGCCTCCAAAAGTGTACTTGCACCTTGTCGATTGATCCTTTTGGGTGGTGTGAACTTGTAGGTTAGCGGGTCCTTAAATCTTTTTTTTTTTTTGCGGTACGCGGGCCTCTCTCGCCTTTGTGGCCTCTCCCGTTGCGGAGCACAGGCTCCGGACGCGCAGGCTCAGCGGCCATGGCTCACGGGCCCAGCCGCTCCACAGTATGTGGGATCCTTCCGGACCGGGGCACGAACCCGTGTCCCCAGCATCGGCAGGCGGACTCTCAACCACTGCGCCACCAGGGAAGCCCAAGGGTCCTTAAATCTTGATGACAACAATTTGCCTTGGCCAGAGCTTAGGTGGTGAGCGGGTGAAAATGCTTATTATTATTCTCAATGGGATTAGGAGAGAGTTTGTGTGTACTCTCATGCATATGAAACATTATGAGGACACTGGCTTTCTACTATCTTTTTTCCCAAGAATGTTCATCACTTGCCCTTGACATTGGAATGTATGATCATACTTCTGCCACTAAGCCCAAAACGTCCACAGAGAAGGGACCTACTGGGTCAGAGGATGAGCCAGTTTTGGTGGGTGTTTACTGCTCTGATTCTTCGTCTCTGATCTTGCCTTTTCCCACCCCTTTTCCTTCTCAGCAAGTCTTCCTCTTTACTCTTCCCTCCATGGTCTTTGGGAGCAGGCAGACCTACAGTTGGAGCTTGTTCCTGTGACCAGCTGTTTGACATTGGGCAAAATTTACTCTTCAGTCCTCAGTGTTCTTATCTGGAACATGGGGCTAAATGGCTGCCTCATGGGCTTTTTAGTGTTTAGAGATGTATGCAAAATACTACAGCACCTGGTGCATTTAATTGCTCAATAATTGTTAGCTATGTTTAGAATTATTTCCCATATTTCAAGGCACTCATGAATAATTCCTTCATGAAAGCTTACTTCGTTATTTCACCAGGCCGTGGATGTTATTTACTCCATTGATCTGCCAAAGCGCCTGAGATCTCTGCTAACATTTTGTTTTTTTCTTTATGTGTATGTGTACTCATGTACTGAGACTTAACATGCTGTGGGGCAGTGAGTATCCTTAACTCATTGCTGATTCTGCTGCATTGCCTTCCCTGTGTGGTGCAAGTAATGGGTGCTCAATTAAAGGTTAAATTGGCCCAAAATGAGACGGAAGGGGAGAGTTGCTTCCCTAGTTAGCATATATAGATAGATAGATAGATACACACACACACACACACACACACACACACACACACACAGATGTGTGTATATGTATGTGATTCTCACTGTTTATGTAACTGAAACTTTAACGTAACAAAAAGGGGGAAAACAAAAGAAATAATGAAAACGCTGCAAATGGCATAAACAGTAATCATAAAGCAGCAGTTCACGACTGCTCAGAGGATAGCTTAATACGACCTTGGTCATTTATGTCGCCGAGAAGGTGGCTTTCATTTCTCTGCTCGGCTGCTTGCAAGGCTCACAGCTTTCTGACTGGTTCTGCCTATGGGAAGTTGTACCTGTTGAGGCAAAAGAGGGGTGTTAAATGAGTCTCTCCTGGGGGCTTCCCTGGTGGCGCAGTGGTTGAGAGTCCGCCTGCCGATGCGCAGGGGACACGGGTTCATGCCCCGGTCCGGGAAGATCCCACATGTCGCGGAGTGGCTAGGCCCGTGAGCCGTGGCCACTGAGCCTGCGCGTCCGGAGCCTGTGCTCCGCAACTGGAGAGGCCACAACAGCGAGAGGCCCGCCTACCGCAAAAAAATAAAAAAATTAAAAAAATGAGTCTCTCCTGAAGGCGGAGACTCATTAAGTGAGTGGATTTACCCACTGTTATGCTCGTATTGTAGACTCAACTTGTGTCAGTGGAGTTGGTTTCCTTTCCTCTTAGAGGGGCCTCATTGGTCTTCCTGCCTCTGCCTCCAGGCCATCAGAAGAAGCTTGGAGACGTGTGTGAGTTCCCCCCCCCACTCCTTCAGTACCTCGGATTGATTGCCGTCTTTGAACGCTGGATCCTCCAAGACGTCCTTAAGAAAGCTCTTGTTTTCTCATTCCTTTATTCTCTTCGATAAGTGAGTGGAATGTTGGGGGTCTGCCTTATAGTCTGTAACACCATAAAATGTGAAAGAATGTAGAGCGACCGTAGTGTGCGGAGGCAGGTACTCTCATTTTACAGTTAGGGGTCATGTGCTTTGCTCAAAGTCCCCCAGGGAACTGAGAGTTTTGATTTTCGGCTTTTTGCTACAGCACTCGGCTCATCAGGTATCTCTTTGTGCTTGTGCCAGGAAGTAGGTATTGTACTGTATGCACCCCACAGAGAAACATGGGTAAACATGTCCCCTGTGGGATTTTTGGAGACCAAAGAAGGCCCCTGTGAGGACATTGCTGTCCTGTGTGTTGTGATTGGGATTGTGTTATGCATTGGTGTCGGATGTGACGGGGTTGATAGAATTATATAAATTTACAAAGCTGCTTAAAAGGAACCGACTGCTAAAACACACTTCCTCGTTTCTTGCGTTAATTGTCAACAGTAGGGCTTTTATAGGATTGTCCTCTACTGAGTTGCTTGTTCAAAGATCTGCTACTAAGGGAGTTGAATGTATATATTAAAAAACCCATTACAGTAAAACTTATTATAGTCCATATAATTCTCAGTAGTAATTTATTTATTTATTTATAACGTATTTATTTATTTTTGGCTGCGTTGGGTCTTCGTTACTGCACATGGGCTTTCTCTAGTTGCGGCGAGCGCCGGCTGCTCTTTGTTATGGTGCGCGGGCTTCTCATTGCGGTGGCTTCTCTTGTTGCGGAGTGCGGGCTCTAGGCATGCGGGCTTCAGTAGTTGTGACGTGCGGGCTCAGTAGTTGTGGCTCATGGGCTGTAGAGCGCAGGCTCAGTAGTTGTGGCACACGGGCTTAGTGGCTCAGCAGCTTGTGGGATCTTCCTGGACCAGGGCTCAAACCCGTGTCCCCTGCATTGGCAGGCGGATTCTTAACCACTGCGCCACCAGGGAAGTCCCTTAATAGTAAGTACTTTAAATTTGGCTTCAGAGATTTTATTTTTTTAAACTTTAATATTATAAAGTACATTTTAATTGCAAAACAATGCACGCTCATTGAAGAAAAATTGGAAAATGTAGAAAAGCACAAAGAAGAAAATATGTCACCCGTAATCCTATGGCCAAAAGAGGAAGCAATATTTTGGTGTTTACTGTATATTCATAAAATTGGAATTACATTGTACATATTTTATAACCTGTTATATTAAATATAGTATTAATTTCCCCTTGTCATTACATATTATTCTAAGATAGACGTAGGGTTATTTAAAAATTGCTTTCAACATTTTCTCAGGAAAAATTTTCAAACATGCAGCCAAGTTGGAAGAAACATGCAGCAAACCTGGAAGAAATTTACAGCGAATACCCATATGTTCATCCCCTATATTTTACCATTAATACTTTACCATACTTTTTTCATCACTTATCCATCCATCCACCCCCTCTCTTCATCCGTCAATCCATCTTACTGCATTTTCCCTGCATTTCAAAGTAAATTTCCGTGCAGTGTATTGCTTTTAACCAAGCTAGTTAACCTAATTGTTTTTGGTTTATACCAATATTCAAAGGAATTTGTATTCTCTGAGCACATACAAAGGAAGGCCCAGAAAACTTGCCAAGAGAATTTTGTTGGGTGTAGTGAGAAAGGACATCCAGGGACCTAAAATTTGCCTTCGAACAGGGTGTGTGTCATTAGCATCTGAAGTGGCAAATAAAGAACCAGGAAGAAGGGTCTCCTCCTCACTCATCTGCTTTTATGCCTAAAGCTGACTTCAGCATGGGGACAAGGAGAATCTTTAGAGGGTCCAATACTTCTTTCCCTTGTGGTTCTCAATGCTGTCAGAGCCCCCAGTACTTGGTAAATAGTGAAGGTGGATTGACTTGTTGCGAGGAAAAGCACTTCTGCTCCAGTTGGGGCGGTTGACTCCCAGCTGCCCTGTGGCCCGGGGAATGTGCTTTCCTGCTTTCTTCTGCCTAGGGCTCCCTGGGCAGGAGGTTGAGGCCCTGTTGCTCTGCTCTGTAACTGCACTCTCGCTTCTGCTGGGGACAGATTTCCTGCTAGTTTAGGTGGCTTCCTGTTTGAGTGAGAGGTTCGTTCTTCTGTTTTGGCGATGGTGGTGGAATGTTGAGGGCCGGCGTGGGCCGACGACCTTGGTGGCCACAGAAAACACCTCTGGCTCGTATCTCTCCGATGCCTGCTTTTAAAGCTGTATATCCTAAGGGGCAAGGCCGGGTGTAGCCACCTTGCTCTGTGTACAGTTCCCAGCATATAGCACCTTGTGTGCTTAGCCCCTTAATAAATGCTGATAGCCAAGGAGCCTGTCCCTGTTAAACCCTCCAGAATCCCTGTAGTTGCTTCTACTCTGCTAGCACGTGGTACCCGCTCACAAGCATTTTAAGAACACGCATTGGTTCTACCAAGCGTGTCACCTTTTCTTGTGTTTGCAGTGGCTGTAGGCCCTGGAGAGAGCAGGCTCTGTGCCTCTGTGCCTCCTCTTTCCCCTTCTTCTTTCCCGTGTTTCACATTCCAGGGTGTTCAGTCTCGGTGTCACGTCAGCGCCGCTGAAAACTATAAGAAGCCTCAGTCCTGCCATTGGTGACAGCTCTCGCCTGTTTTTTCTCATAAACCCAACTGCCTTCCTGGGAACTGGGGTCTGTGGAGCCCTGACTTGACATAACTAGGCTGCGCACGGCCATTCCCCTTCCCTTATTTTTGTCTTCATCTCTTCCTTATTCTTGTTTTCCTGAGGGCAGTCGATTCTTAGCCGTCTCAGGCACATCATCTGGTTTCTGAATTATCCAGGTTCCTCGATTTTTTTCCCTCAGGCAATTTCAGTTCTCATTGTCTGGGTTGGCTGGGACCTTGATTGTTGGAAAGAATGTCTAGTTTCTCTTGCGCCCCACCTGCTTTCTCTCCCCTCTAATTCATGGAGATTTGGACCTCTGGAACATTTGTCAGTGTCTTCAGAGATCTTTGGTTGTCCCAGCTGGGGAGGGCTGAGAGAATGCTACTGATCTCTCATGGATAGAGGTCAGGGTTGCTGCTAAACATCCTGCCGTCTAGGGATAAGCCCTTACAAGAAAGAATTATCTGATCTAAAATGCCGATAGTTCAGAGGCTGAGAAACCCTGCCCTAGATTTAAAGGTGCTTTTTGGGAAAATCTTCCCATCGATGGCATTATATGACCTCCATGCCAATATTACACCATCCCCTATCAGAAAGTTCATCTGTACATCCAGCCTAGGTCTCTCTCTTTTTTTTTTTTTTTTTCTCGGTACGCGGGCCTCTCACTGCTGTGGTCTCTCCCATTGCGGAGCACAGGCTCCGGACGCGCAGACTCAGTGGCCGTGGCTCATGGGCCCAGCCTCTCCGCGGCACGTGGGATCTTCCCAGACCGGGGCACGAACCCGCGTCCCCTGCATCGTCAGGCGGACTCTCAACCACTGCGCCACCAGGGAAGCCCAGCGTCTCTTATGCTTCAGTTAGTTGCTCTGAAGTGGAGATGAAAATGTGTGCTCACCGTCTCCTGAGTATGATCATACTCTCCCACGCTGATCTCAGTTAACTTTTAAAATTTATCCTCTTATAGCCTCTTTTCTGCCTCTCTTTTTAATCTCTTGAGATGTTTTCCAAATTTTTCAGGTATTAATATTATGTCTCAAATTGTAGTGACCCAATCCAGAGGCAGCATTCTAGCAGTTTGGTCAATACCGCATGCAACGAAAGTGGTTATCTTTGGGGTGGATCTGGTCGAGGTGGGAGGGAAAATCATGACCAACCATGTAAATGACTGCTAGGAGAGCAAGAAAACAGCTACTTCTCCTGCTCATTAGAGGGAGTCCTTCTCCACATCAGGGAGACCTGGGTAGAAATCTTTACCCTGCCACGTGCAGAAAGCGGGCCACAGGCCTCAGTCTTCTGAGCCATAAAATGGGGATGAAACACTTCAGAGGGTTGTTGGGAGTGTAAAGTGAACAGGACGATGTCTGTACGAATGATCATTAGCTCTTTGGGGTAAGTAGGGACTTGGTGTTTTTTTTTTCTGTTTTTTTTTTTTTTTTTTTTTGCTGTACGCGGGCCTCTCACTGCTGTGGCGTCTCCCGTTGCGGAGCACAGGCTCCGGACGCGCAGGCTTAGTGGCCATGGCTCACGGGCCCAGCCGCTCTGCGGCATGTGGGATCTTCCCGGACCGGGGCACGAACCCGTGTACCCTGCATCGGCAGGCGGTCTCTCAACCACTGCGCCACCAGGGAAGCCCGGGACTTGGTGTTTTAATTAACTGCATCCATGGTTTTCGTTGGAGAAGATACTCAAAAAATTGGGAAATCTACAGAGGTAGTTTGAGTTTGATGGTGGTTTTCAAACTTTATTGTGCAGAAGAGTTCCCAGGGTGCTTGTTCAAGCATGCAGGTCCTCAGGCTACAGCCCCAGAGATTCTATTTGGGAAGTTTGGCCGAGTCTGGGCATTTGTTTTTTTTCAGAGTAACCCAGGTGGTTCTGGTGCAGGTGGTGCACAGGTAACACTTGGCGAAATCCTGGCTAGTGGCTACCAGGTGAGCTTGAATGAGGAACCCCCGCCTTCTCAGGAAGCCTGGCTCCAGCTAGTTGGTTTCTGTTTCTCTGGGGCCATTGACAAAGAAGAATGTTTTAGAGCTGTTTCAAGCAGGACAGAACTGTTCTTTGTTCTTGCTTTTAATGGTAACTGGAGGTATCTTTTTTTAATTTTTATTTTATGGAGGTATCTTTTTATTGGATGGTCTCCTCGAATGGTATTTTGACTCAGAGTCCTAAGTCTCGCGGGAACTAGCTCAGGAACCCGGGCTGGGGAAATCTCCTTGACCGTTGGATGATGGAATTGTGATCTGGGGTGGGGAAGGGGCACGTTGGAGGGAGGTGGTGCTTATAGTGGGGGTTTTGGAAGGCTTTGGGGAAAAAGAAGTGAGCCGTGGACGGGATTCCTCCCGGCTCCAAACTGCATTCCTTTAGGAATGGGATGAAAATGATCACGTTCCATCCATTTGCAAATTGTTCGTATCTAGTTTATCTTTCCTTTCGTTGAGTTATGCCTGGCAATCTAGAATACTGACCACATTAGTATTTTAAAAAGTTTCTTTTTGCAGCCGAGGTTTGAGGGGTGGGAGGATGGCTCACTGAGCGGACCCCTGAAGACCAGAGTTGCTAAGTCCTGAAATGAATGTTTGTGATTTCCTGACTTAAGGACAAAATAAACATCCAAGGCTTGCCCAGGAATATATTTTAGTGCTTCTCCAGTGCTGCAGCTTCGGGTCTGCGTGTGTTCTCAGATCTCTTTCTGTGGCATATATTCTACCCACACTTTCTGTCAGGCACAGCTTCTGGTTGCCAGCTAAGGTCCGGCCTCTGCAATGTAGGCTGCGACTCCAAAATATTTTAAAAGAAAACCTTGGAAGGAATTTTCATCATTTATTTAATAAATGAAAGTGCTAGGTAGAAATCAAAAGTCAACCAGGGAGTGTAGCTGGAAAATGTAAACCATGTGAGATGTGTCTTTAAAGTTTAAAACCCTTCTTGGAATCCCCTCCTCTCCTTCCCTCAAGAACTCCCTTTAAAGTCCTGTCTGTTGAATTTAATGAGTTTGAAGCTGTGAATATGATTCTTACATGAAAAGTGTATAAGCCAAAGAGTCAGGTTGCTTTGGTTGATATTTTTCAGTCCTGCATATAAGATGTTTGTTAAATATGTCCTAGTTTCTCTGAGTTAATAGAAGATTGTTTTGTTTGATAATGTTGGGTCCCTGAGCCCATGGCAGGTGGACATTTCTGTGGATTTTATCATAATAAAACCAAATAGAGGACATATTATTTGTAAACTGGTACAAAAATAAAAGGTGAATGTTCAGTGGTTAAAATGGTAGTGAAAAATGAGAAAGAAGGATTTGCTTAACTGAATAGTTTTTTTCCATTCCAAGTTTAACTAGTAGTATCCTTTAAATACATTTGTTTTAGAGTCAGGAATGAGGTTAGATAGTAGTTGGGTGTGGCAACTCTTTGTAGATTTAAAGTGCGCCGATCTCTAAGACTAATGGTGTGGCATTTAATATTTCCATGGATTTTTTTTTTTTGGTCTCGTAAGTCATTGCCTTTTCCCACTTCTTAAATATTTTGATATGGTTTTTGATATGTTTTGATAAAAGCATGGAAATGTTACTTTAAAGTTCAAGAGAGAAACGAAGGTGAATGCAAAATAAACATTATTTTGCTGGCCATATTTGGTCATTTTGGTTCTGGCTGGAGAATGTGAGGAATTGTAATACAGGTCAGATACCATCATGAAACATAATAGGACATCCGGATACTCTTAAAGCCCAGACATTTCCAAGGCCCTGCTGACAGCTTAATTATTTCAAGCAATATTTGATATGGCTGAATACCAGTTGTCCAAAGAATCTGGACATCCTTTTGGAGTCATTGTCCAGTGTGAGCCCTGGCAGAAGATGTGAAAGTCTGCATGGACATAATGTGGAGATGCAGGGTTCCCATTTCCCTTTTCCCTTTACAAAGGGAATCAGCATAAAGTGGTGCTTCTCCACCAGTGACTTTGAAATAGGATATAGTTTGCAAAACTGAACAACTTCCTCCGTTTTCTAGGATGGAGTTCAGGTTCTCCCAGGATGGGATCTGATGCCTAGATAGCCATCTCTTTTTCTCCTTCAGACATTCTCCTGAAATGATCGGCCTCGTGAGTTAAGGATGGTGCATAAAAAGGTGGAAGAGGTGTCCCACTGTGGTCTCTGTGGCTGGTGGGAGTCTTCACAGAGGCTGCTGCTGGCCTCCTTTTAAAGCTGAGAACAAACTTCAGTGGTGTAAGCCTCTTGTCTGCTGAAGGGTATAACCTCTTTAAGGATCAGGGTATCAAAGGATATGGGATTTTTCTTTTAAGCATTTCCTGAAGCTAAAGCCCCTGGAAGCCCCGCCCTGCACCCCCGTGATACTTTTAGCATTGCCTAAAATACGATGCCACAGTGGAGAATCTGGAGGACAGCTGGGAAGCTGGCGATCGGATGAGCATGTTCCACTTTTTTTTAGTCACTCCTCAAGGAGTTAGGAAGCCTTAAAGGGAAGGCACAGCACAGTATTCTCGCTATATATAACATTTATCTCTATGTGTACTTTTTTAATTTAAAAAAAATTTTGTTTTTATTTTGTTATTGGAGTAGAATTGCTTTACAATGGTGTGTTAGTTTCTGCTGTGCAACGAAGGGAATCAGCTATACATATACATATGTATAGTTCAGAGTTACCTGCACATGTTTATGTAAACTATTTTAATGTAGTACTATTCTTAAAACATTCAGAGAGTTGCCTCCTGCAGCATTTCATCTGTGGACTCTTACCTGTAAGTACTCAGCCACCTAGTGAAAGCTAAGACTTCGGCGAAAATTACAGTGCAGAGAGCGTGATGTCTCCTCCAAGTCCATATTCCGTTCGCTTATTTAAAAAAAAAGTGCTCACTCTATGGTGCAGGTTCAGCTAATTTCCTGCTGGGTTGGTGAGTTATTCTTGTATCCTAGGTAAATAATCCTTGAATGAAATTGATGTATTTCTTTTTACTCACTTGGTTTGGCAAATCATTGACAGACAAATGATTTTATTAGCAATTTAATGACTTAACAAATAGAGCAATTTTATAAGAGCCTTGAAGCTTATGCATTTGGCATTGTTTTAGCGTTTATTTGCGCCAAAGGTGGGTTATCCCTTTGAAATTGTTAGATAAAACAGAGAGAAAGGAGAATTCAAATGCCCACTTTTAGGGTTAAAGGCAATAGTTTACGGTTTAGTAACGTGTTGGGATATTGTGTTGCAACTAATATAATTATAAACATTTTAGAAACGTGAAAAATGTTTATGATCTAATTGACAATGCATTAGCAGAATACAGAGCTATAATTACTGTGACTGTATATGTGAGTGCATATAAATGTGTGTGTATGTAAGAATAAGGATTAGAATGTAATATGCAACTATGAAAATAGCTGTATTTGGGTAGTGGGATTTAAGAAAAATTATTTAAAACATTCTTTGTCCTTGTTGTTTAGTATGGTTTAATTTTAAGGAAGGGAGGAAAAAAGCTTTCATTTGACTCGTTTATTTCTTTTAAGACTCCGAAAGTAAAAGAGTGGGATGGAAAAAATACCTTCAAATACTAAATATTTATATTTCTTCTTTTGGTTTTATAAAGTCTTCTTCATAGGAGTCAGCATCCACAAATATCCATTTGTAAGAGATGACCGAACAATTTGTTTTCTTCCCGGAACTCTCTCTTGAATGTGTGCAAACACATCCCCCCCCCCCCCCCTTGCTGGCCTCTTCTCGCTTAGTAAATGGGAGATGGCAGCAATTTGGTTTTTACATCTCCTTCCCCTGCATCCTCAGCCTTCTTTGCTCTTCCTGTTGGAGGTTGATTGAGCAATGCCTGGTAGCTCAAGCCTTTTAAATGTCATCTGGAGCAAGTAGAATTTATTCTGGTGGACAGACCAGTCCTGGTGGACAAGTTTTGGGAAGGGTGAAGAGAGAATCAAGGCTATTCGTTAGAAAATTCAGTGATTAGTAGAGGCGATACATATTTAGCTTTAGTACCTCAGTATTTCCCCCCCAGGTAATTTCCAATCCATCAGCTCTCATCCTTGCCCAGATTATCATTAATTTGTGCCCACACATTTATGGCAGCTCCCTAACCAATCTTGCTGCGTCTACTCTTTCTCCACATACAACCATACCTCCATAGAGCAGCCAGAGTGAGCTTGATAAAATATGAACCAGATCATCTAATTCTTCTTTTCAAAATCCTCCAAAGCACTTATTTTGGTCCACAAGTCTCTCTCCATATGGTCCCTGCCTACCTGTCTGACCATCCCTTTTTCCATCTGCCTTCTTAGTCAACAAGTTCTGGCCACGCTGCCTTTGTCTGTGTCCCTTGAGCTCTCCAAACTCATCCCTGACTCAGGCCCTTTACACGAGCTGCTCCTCTTCTTGGCACGCTCTGCCCACAGATCTTTGTATGGTGGCTTCTTCTCATCCACCTGATGTCAACACCTTAGCGAAGCTTCCTTGACTGTCACAGCTCCGGGACTCTCCCCACCATTCAATATCACGCACGTCTGTTTTATTCTTTTCACAGCACTTATCGCAAAATAAAATTATTCATAGATTAAAAAAAAATCTAGTCCCCACCCCCATTAAAATGTAAACTCTAGGAAGGCAGGCACTTTTTTTGCTCTCTGCCTCCAGAACTTTAAATAGTGCCTGGCATATACAGGAAGCTCAGTGGAATCTGTTGAATGAATAAACAAGTACATATTCTCTGTCCTTATATGACCTATAAATAGAAGTTCTTTTCAGCTCCAAGATACTGTTATTCTTTGCATGTTGAAGGTGCTATTACAATTATTATACATGGTTAGTAGATCAGGCTTTTGGTTGCTGCCCCCCCCCCCCATTGGTGATGGAGTTGTTATACATATCTATCCATTTTGTTCTTACTCGGACGGGATGGGCTGAAGCAACAAAGTGAAGCTAGGTGATACATGAGGAGATGGAATCTGAAACTTGGACTTTTTAAGGAGTTTGGTCCGCATACCATAGGCCACAGCCCAGAACCTAGACCTGAAGGCCTGGCCATTATCACCAGCAGGTTTTCATTAAATTATGTGCAGGAGGGGTCATCTTGGTGGTGAACGAGGCGAATGAAGAGGGTAGGTAACTGCCTACTGAGAGCTTAGAGTTCAAGGTAGAAACATTAGTTAACCAAAAACTTGACAGCAAATTAATAAAACTAAATTACTTCCTATCATTTGTCGAGTAAATGAAACAGAAAGGAAATAAAGAAGTTTATCTGTTAAAAGATCAATTTAACAGGTACTTATTAATCCAGTTCAGCCCAGCTGTTAAAAAAGGTAATCAATGAGTGACTACAAGACATATTGAAACTCATGCCATCCTAAGCAGCTCTCCCTAGAATATACGTCTGCTTCCAGAGATATGGTCACAGATATGAGGATCTGGGCCTCATGCTGTAAGAAGGTTTCAATTAAACAATATTAGTAATGATTCTTTTTCTTGAAGTATCATACTAAGTAATCTGTATATGTTGAATTTAGACATCATATTGCTCTTGTAAAGACTAATTGTTTCATGTGAATGTGACTAGGGACCTGATATATATTGAATAAAAGCATTTGCAGATGCTTTTATTCCTTAGTTGATTATAATATTTGAGGAATCATGTTTTCTGGATTAATAAATTTCCAGGTAACTGAAGCCCAACTTAATTTCAACCATAGTTGCTGGAAATAATTCTAAGTTTAATTACACTTTGTTTACTGAGGCAGGGAAGGAGGATCGTCCTCATCTTTCATTTGTGGTGAGTTTCTGAAAATATACCTGAAAAGTAATGAACTTTACATGTTAAGGGGAGGAGTGTTGAATCTTCATTTCTGAAGAGCTAAATACACATAAAATTCCTAAGTGTGGTTCCTTGGAGAAAGGGATTTGCTCCTTCTGGTGTCTTGCAGGCCGGGAGCCCATTCCCCAGGCTGGTCCCTCTGTTTTTTTGTTTTTTTTTTAAATTGAAGTATAGTTGATTTACAATGTTGTATTATTTTCAGGTGTATAGCACAGTGATTCAGTTATATATGTATATGTATGTTTGTATATATATATGTATATATATGTGTGTGTGTATATATATTCTTTTTCAGATTCTTTTCCCTTATAGGTTATTAGAATATTGAGCATAGTTCCCTGTGCTATACAGTAGGTCCTTGTTGATTGATTATCTGTTTTACATATAGTAGTGTATATATATTAATCCCAAACCCCTAATTTATCCCAGTGCCCTCACCCCCTACTTCCCCTTTGGTAACCATAAGTTTGTTTGCTATGTCTCTGGGTCTGTTTCTGTTTTGTAAGTAAGTTCATTTGTATCTTTTTTTGTTTGTTTTAGATTCCACATATAAGCAATATCATATGATATTTGTCTTTGTCTGGTTTACTTCACTTAGTATGATAATCTCTAGGTCCATCCGCATTGCTGCAGATGACCTTATTTCATTCTTTTTCATGGCCGAGTAATATTTCATCATGTATATATGTACCACGTCTTCTTTATCCATTCATCTGTCGATGGACATTTAGGTTGCTTCCATGTCTTGGCTGTTGTAAATAGTGCTGCAGTGAACATTGGGGTGCATGTGTCTTTTTGAATTAGAGTTCTCTCCGGATATATCAAGCTGGTCCCTTTATCCCTGACTCCCCAGTCATCTGCTTTCCCATGCCTCATACTTCCCTCCCCAGTCAGCCATAGGGGACTAGGAGGTGGGTCAGGCAGTTTCTAAACTTTCTACTCCCTTGTTAGGAGGTAAGTACCAGGAACCTTTGGGGGTGACTTGGGGAAGCTATATCCCCTGTGCTTTAGCAATTCAAAGAGGGGCCCATGGACCAGCTACATCATATGTGTCACGGGGGAGCCTGCAGAAACATAGAACCTCAGGCCCCACCCCAGACTTACTAATCAGCATCTACATTTCACACAGCATCTACATTTCACCCAGATACCTTATGCTATCTGCACATCTTCCAGTTCCTGTATGGTCCTAACACTTTGGCCGCCAGCTTTAAGACCATGGGAGGGAGAGTTCTGAATTCCTGCCAGGCCCCACCGATGGCAATGTGGGATCCTGCAGGAAGACCCACGAGGTAGGGCTGGCGGAGGCAGGGGCTGACAGCTTGCTGCTGCTCCCGTTGGGGCCCTTCGCGGGGCACTTCTTCCTCCTCCTGCTCATACAGCCGTGATCTCAGGCCTGATGGGGTTACCAGGACACTGCTTCCCCTGTGCCTCTTCTTTTCTTCTGTCGTTTCAGACTGCCTGCGGCATCATTCCCCTGCTGCTGGGTGAGAGTGAGGCAAGAGAGAGGCAGGGAAAGCCCTTTCCCCTGTAGAGTTGCCCGTACTTCCTCTTGGATGGTGTAGTTTGGGGGAGAACCTCAGGTTGCCAGGGAGACCAGATAAGCAGGAGTTTGATCATGAGTGAAGTCAGATCAGATGGAGACATGGGAGGGGTGGGTGGCGTTAGCGGGATGGACTCTTTTCCTTCTGTCCTTGCATTAGCGGGATGGACTTTTTTCCTTCTGCCCTTGAGCTAGGAGAAGCTTTTAGTTCCTTGCTGCCTCATGGATCTGGTAGCCAAGGATATTTAATTATCAGAGAAGTGGATCTGGAACAATGAATCACTTCCCTGCATAAGTTTCTGTACACCCAGTCATGGTGGTGTAAGACTTGGTTGTCAGTGCTGGCTACCAGGAGTAGGGTTTAATGGGGTGGAGTTGAGAAGAAGCTGGTGGAAGCTGAGGCTCTGGGGGAGCAGAGGTGATCTCAGGGAGGGCGTTTTTCTGAAGCTTGTAGTAGGTCTAGTTCTAGTTTCCATCCGGGTGTCTGGGATAATCATAGTGTTGATAATATTCACAGTCAGAACATAATTAAACACTTAAGTGCCAGGCATGTTCCTTTATATTATTACATTTGCCTGTATCATCTCATTTAATATTTACAGCTATCCTGTGAGGTGGAGGTGGATACTGTTGCCATTCCCTTTTTGTAATTGAGGAAACTGAGGCACATATGCCTGAGCAACTTGCCCAAGGTCTCATGGCTGCTGGGGCTGTCTGGCCCCAGGTTCCCACTCGTCGTTACTACATGACCAGGAGGAAGTCGAGCGGGCTAGGCCTGGAAGTACAGAGTGAACATTTGGGGAGTGTTAGATGCTAAAAAGGGCTATGATAGAAATTGTGTTTGAAAATAGAGTGAAATGAGAATTAAATTAAAAAAAAAGAGAAAGCCTGGCCTTTGTTAGGGGGAGCTTGGAATAGGCCCCATCCTCCTATTGGAGCCGATGCACATCCAACTCCTTTGGCTCCTTATTAAGTGATTGTCTCTAAGCCCTAGACACCTTTCTAGACTCGGCTTGTGTATTGGGCTGGTACTCGGCAAACCACGTTCCTCCTTTGCCTGCTGTTCCCTGTTAAGCTCTGCTAATAGAGGGGTGCTGAGGGATTCTGGGAGGCTGGAGGAGGGAGAAAGGACATGCTTCATCCTGCTTGCTTACGGTTCTTATCAGCTTCCTTCCAGAAAGGGTCTTTCACTCTCTAGCAGCCATTGGTTCCGGTCTGCAGATTCTTTCTGCATCCTGGAACCAGCCTCCTGACATCCCTCAGAGATGCCATCAGACGGCCTCCCAGCCCCATGTGGACCTTCACTGAGAGGCCCTCCTTGGAGCTCCTGAGGTGTTAGCCCCCGCTCCTCGGACATCTGGGTCCCAGCTCTGCGGGTCTCCTCCTCTAAGCTGTCAAATTCTCATAACCCCAAGCCCCCTCTCTGATTCCCCCGGCTCTAGGGGACATAGCTGCTTCCTGCAGCTACTCTGTGTCACTCGTCTTTTCATTTCTCTAACGCCTGTGGAACAATTCTTTATACTAAATAATATGTTACAAGACTTCATGTAACTGGTTTTCCTGACTGACCCCTGGCTGATAAATTTTCCCAAGACCTGGTGCCCTGGCTGGCGAGGGGGCAGAGAAGCCGACACTCAGGATCTGTGGTTCTCAAATTTAAGGACATAGGGAAATTGCATTAAAGATGCAGATTCCAGGCCTCTATTTGCAACAATTCTGATTCAGTAGGTTGGATATGGGCTCAAGAATCTGCTATTTAAACAGTTACACACTATACAGAAAATAGATACACAACAAGGACCTACCATATAGCACAGGGAACGTATTCAATATCTTTTAATAACCTGTAATGGAAAAGAATCTGAAAAATAATACATCTATATAACTGAATCACTTGGCTGTACACCTGAAACGTAACTCAACTGTACTTCAATTAAAAAAATACAATAAAATCAGTTCATCATAAACAAAACAAGGAATCTGCTTTTTAAACAGACGTCTTAGGTGTTTCTGAGATGAGTTCAGCTATTAATTACTCTGTCTCGCAGGCTTTGAGAAAAATCTGCCCAAACCCAGGGCTTCTCATGGGGACTGTTTCTTAGATCTGAGGTGGTTGGTTGTCTTGGGGCTTAGAAACAGACTTGACTTATTTTTCTTAAACAGGCTTGGGGCTACGGATGTGCTAAGCTTAGACCAGGGGCCCCCAAAGTTGTACCCTGGTCCCTGGTGGCTGAACACCCAACCCTTGCTCAGCGCAGCAAGCTCTGATGCAGTCAGCTGGGAGAAAGGAGTTTTCTGCCCAGTCGTGTGTTGTCCACTTGGCAGGCCTTGCCGTCCAGTGAGGGGGATGCCTTTTTCTTATTCCTACAAAGACAACGTGCATGTGGCTGAGATGGGTAAGTGGGACCGACCTCGATGTGTAGATGCTGGCTCTTCCTTTTGCATTTAGAGCCCTTCCCACTTCCCGGTGGCGTAAGGTTGGAGCAGGAAGGAGCTGGAGACCATCCCCATACCATGTTAAAATACCGTATGAGAACCAGGGCACTCAGCGTCTTTTGGCCTTTGCCAGTGGGTGTATCTGTTTATCTGTGTGAATAGCAATGGACATTCCTTTGTGGAATGTTGGCTTCTATTTGGTTGATTTAATCAGTAAAATGAGTGGGTTTTGCTGGGAGGAGTTGCTACCCCCTCAGAGCAGAACAGGAAGTTTTTCAGTCTTGCCAGATCATGGGGTTTTGAGTTTACAGGGGGTGAGGACTTCAAAGTGACCTTTACTGAGTATAAAAATCCAGTTTGCTCTGTAGGGATGTGTCCCTCCTGCAGTCTAGGGCCTGATGCAGTGTTTCCTAAGATGGATTTGGAGGATTGTCATCGGCTCCTGTCTGTCACATCTCCACATTACCAGGTGTTTTATGTCACCTCTTTGTCATCAAGTGGAATCATCGAAGACCCTACTTTATTTTAGCCTGCCTCATTTTGCATGATTCCTGCATGCTGAGCAGTGGCCAGGGGATTCACTTTTTCAAAACTGAGGGTCCCAACCCATTCTGGTGGGACATTGCTCTTCAGTCTGAGCTTTCCCGTGACACTTGACGACACCAGAATTGAAAGGGATGTTCTACAAACCATAAGTGTCTTCAGGCAGATGGCCTTGCAAGGCTTGTTCCTCCACTTTAACTGCCATGTCTACCAAAAGCTACCTACTTACACACACACACAATGAGCATACCGAGTAAAAGTGCTCTGCCTCCTTGCCTCCAGGTTATATAGCCTATTGGGCTGAGACCCCTCTGTATCGACCCACCTTTGGGCACAGCTACACCTCCCTTGTTTACCTTGTCAACCCAGGGAGAGGTTGATGGGAGTTTCATCCACTTAGCAAACAGTTATTGAGGACCTCCTGCGTTCCAGGCAGGGGCCTCAGTGGAAGGGTGGGTTCTAGAGTCATGAGGCTGTGGAGACCAACTCGATGAGCATGTTAAGTGCTGGCATGAGACTGGACTGAGTCCTTAGGGGCGGAGAGGAAGTGACTAACTCTGCCTGGGGCTGTTAAAGAAGGCAGCATCTCAAGTGATTCATAGCTAATCCCTGGGACTGTGTTGTCAAAGCCCCCCACCCCACCCAAATAGGATGATCTTTTTCTTAAACAGTAAATACACATTCACGGACAGAGAGATCATATGTTTCACTCCAACTTTTCTGTTGGTCAGCATTAGAATTAGTGTCAGCGTTAGAACTCGAATCTTAGAATAACTATTCTGTTTCAGCTTTAAGGGATCTGACCTTGAAGTGAGTGCTCTTCAGACTACAGCTGTCCCCCTTATCCACGGGGGACGTGTTCTAAGACCCCCAGTAGATGCCTGAAACAGCAGATAGTACTGAACCCTACATATACTATGGTTTTTTTTCCTGTACATACCTACCTATGATCAGGCTTTACCTGATCGCAAGCACTGCGATACCTTGACAGTTGATCTGATAACCTTAGATGGCTACTAAGTGACTTACAAGTGGGATACGCTGGACAAAGGGACGATTCACGTCCAGGATGGGATGGATTGGAATTTCATCACACTACTCAGAATGGCACAGACTTTATACCTTGCAAATTGTTTATTTCTGGAATTTTCCATGTAATGTTTTTCGATCACGGTTGACCTTGGGTAACTAAAATCACGGAAAGCGAAACCACAAAAAAGGGGGGGACGACTGTAATTGTGAAATGTTTTTTAAACTGGCAAGTAATCGTATTTACAGAGTGACTCTTTTATCTACTGTGTATCATTAAGGAAACCAAAAATGTCTAGGAGTAAATCACAGTATCAATCCCATTGAGTTAGACGGAAGTTAGAGTCTGATACTCAGCAGATTCTTATCCCATACATACCACTCCTCTTTAACCAGCTACCTAGACTTTACCTGTATCCCTTAATAATCATTTTCTTTGTGTTAGATAATCCCAGTCCACTTTCTGAGTTTAGTAAGGGGAGTATAGAGCTGTGTTTAAAATTTTTAAAACATATTTAATTGTTGCTTTAGGTGTAGCTTGAGGTCCAAGGTGAGCATATGACATTCATTCCAGTTTGATTCCACACAGCAGTTTCCCTGTATCTCCCTTACGATCAGAGCCCCGGGTGACTTTTTGTTTTTCTGTGGTATTATCAGAGGGCTCTTGCTGAGTTACACACAAGCCTTGCTTTTCTTTGGGGAGGTCTGTGACCTCTAAAGGTTTTAACAAGCCAGGCTTTCCCAGGGAAGGTAGTTTATCCAGGTCAGTGGTGAAATACAAGTTCATTCACTGAGTGACCATTTCTGTAGTTCCCCCTGGCCTTTATGATTTTTTATAGTAAGCTCTAAATCTGCGCCAACAACCCCAGAAGGAGGCTCTGCTCACTGGTTCTTTTGACCGAGGCAGAAGGACATAACTCAGCCAGCTTGGCTGTTACACGAGCCAGCTTGCTTAGGAGGGTCACCTGTCTGTAGCTGCCGTGAGAAATGTGGCCTTGCTGTGCCTGGCCTGGTGTATCCTGACAGGCCAGCAGTAGCATCTGTTTTGTAAAAGAATCTGTCCAGCAGATTGCACATAACACCTGTCTCACTGTTTCTGTTCTTTGTGTTTGACTTGAGAGTTTACTGTGCCCGTGTTCCTTCCACATAGAACGCACCAAACGACCGAATAGCTCTGATGGCTTTCTCTTTGTATGAAGTAGCAGGATGCGGTGGATGGCCATGTGGTGACCTGCTGTAAATGAGTGTGGGCCCGTGTCCTGAGTATATTCGCGTATTATGTTGAACCATAGGAAATGTGACCATTTTTGATCTAGAAGAATGACAGCTTCGTATGTGTAATCGAATAGATAATTTTAAATTTGTACCTTCAGGTAAGGAAGGGTACACATTTGAAGCCAACTAGCAGTCACCCAGGGAGGCAAATACGGCCTGTGGCGAGCTTCTTTTCTTTTTTTTTAAATATATTTTTAAAATTTCTTTGTTTTATTTATTTATTTTTGGCTGCATTGGATCTTCGTTGCGGTGCGCGGGCTTCTCATTGCAGTGGCTTCTCTTGTTGCAGAGCACGGGCTGTAGGCACACGGGCTTCAGTAGTTGTGGCTCGCGGGCTTCAGAGCACAGGCTTAGTAGTTGTGGCGCACGGGCTTAGTTGCTCCACGGCATGTGGGATCTTCCCGGACCAGGGCTCGAACCCGTGTCCCCTGCATTGGCAGGCGGATTCTTAACCACTGCGCCACCAGGGAAGCCCATATGGCAAGCTTTTATGTGACTTACCATATTTTTATGTTTTTAAACATAAATTGCTAACCTTAATTTAGGAGCTCTCACACAAAATTCTGGATTTTCAGCTTTTCTGCGACAATCAGAATCTTGCCCCGGTAGGTCAGTGATGTCAGGTGGCGCCAGTGGACTGAGGCAGAGTGGCAGCTGTGTCCCCGTGGAGCTCACGTGTGTGTCCATTCACGCCCTGGCCAGCTTGTGGTCCTCATGGGACCTGATTGGCCTCATGAGCTATGAGGTTGGACACATGACATAAATAGGGCACCTCGAGCAAGTTGGGTAAAGAGAGAATTGGAAGAAATCACCAGCTGGACCAAAGTCATCTGTTTTGTTTACTGCATACCAGCAGCCAGCACCTCTAAAAAGAAAGCCTGATACAGCTCTGGACTCTATTCACTAAAAAAGGACAGCTATGCATAATTAAGGAGCTTTCTCAGGTGCTAAGAGATGCACAAACTCTTGTTAAAGTTTCAGCTTGGTGCTCTTCATTTAAGTAGCGTATGATGACAGAATTTGCTTCCCCTGGCCACCATTCCTGTCACAGGCTAATGTAATACCTCTCCTGTTTACCTTTTTGCTTTTTAAATCCTGACATTTATGGGAAGGGGTTACTCAACAAACGACCAATTGTCCTAACTTTAACATGAAAGTTCTTGTCGACTCATACATATTTTAAGAGTTCCAGATATTTATTGTTACACTGTTTGTAATGTGGGGGGAACTGGACATAAAAAAAGTACTCATCAATAAAAGAAGGGCTGAATAAATTGTGGTACATCAAACACCATGAAATACTATGTGGTGTTAACATGACAAATTGACAGGACACCAGCTGACCTGGAGGGATTTCCCTGAGGAGTAATTCTAGCTGAGATTTAATTAGTACTTCCTGTGTGCTAGGCTCGGTTCCAAGGGCTTTCCATGTATTAACTCATTGGATCTTCACAGCTGCCCTGTGAACCCGGTGCTATTATTGACATCTTACAAGGGAAGAAACTGAGGCATGGAGATGTTAAGAAGGTTGTCCAAGGACGAGCAGTTAGTATGTAGCAGGGCTAGGATATGAACTCATGCAATCTGGATGAACAAAGACTTCTTAAAATCATTTTGTTTGGCTAGATATCAAAGTACATTTTCAGCGAGAAATGTAGCTATAGGATATTAATTCATAGCTGTTCCTGAATTCTCTGGGTTATTCTCTTATATCTTAGACGCTTAAACTCATCATGCTGTATCAGACCTTAGACATCATTTAGTCTTCTGGTTTTCCAGTTTAGCCCACCTGTTCCCCCCCTTTTAAACCAACTGAATCTTCCTGGTGAGCAAAACGAAACTTAGTCCTGACCTGGAGCTACTTTGCCCTCTCTCTTTTCCCCAGTACAAACTACAGATATAGTCCATCTCCTTCATGTTACAGATGGAGAAGTGAGTCCCAGAGAGAGAGCCTAACATTTATTGAGTCGATGTTTTCCAGGGATGTGAAACTCATTGTTATTAAGCCTTGCAGGTAGCTTTTATTATGCCCATTAAGGAAACGGAGGTATAGGTAGAAATAGGGCCGGTGTCACAGAGGGAATCAGTATCAGGGTTGGATAGAATCCCTGTCTAACCTTCTTCTCAAGGGTCTTACTAACCTACGACTTGAGAATTACAGAGGCCTTCCAGAGGCCCTTCAGTTGTATTTGTCTCTTATTGCTGTTGGAATTAATTAGGAAGTTTTTGAGAACTGCTAACTTATATGGCATAATTTAGCATAGGTGACCGTGGGAGAGTGGCTTCAGAACAGACAAGGAAAGCTTTTTGTATTAGCTTGGGCTGCCATAATAAAATACCTTAAGAATGGGTGCCTTCAACAGCAGGAATTTATTTCTCCCTGTTTTGGAGGCCGGGAAGTCCATGTCAGGGTGCTGGCTGATCTGGCTTCTGATGAGAGCTGGCCTTCCTTCCCTTCCTGTCCTCAGCCACATGGTGAGGGGCTAGACTTGATGGTCTTTAAGGCTCCCTGCACCTCTAAAGTTGTTCTTGATCTCTCTTAACAGTTGAAGGAAATCTTTGGATTCAAAATAGACTGTTCCAAATTGTCCAATGGGTGGTTAAACCCATTCATGCTGTGACAATCACCTCAGGTCATAAAGCTTTCATATTTATTCTTTCTAGAGATGAGAAGCTGCCAGTTGTTCTTTAGTCAGCTGTAGTTATAAAGCAGTAACAATCCTCTAGGTGTATGGCTCTAATAAAAGACTTTCCCCAACAATCCCTCCCCCTTTTAAATTAAAAAAATTAAAAAAATATATTACTATTTTTTAAATTAAAAAAAAGTTTTTAACAATTTTTAAAGATTACTTTCTATTTACAGCTGCTACAAAATATTGGCTACATTCCCCATGTTGTACAGTACATCCTTGAGCCTATTTTTTTTTTTTTTTTTGCGGTACACGGGCCTCTCACTGTTGTGGCCTCTCCCGTTGCAGAGCACAGGCTCCGGACGCCCAGGCTCAGCGGCCATGGCTCACGGGCCCAGCCGCTCCGCGGCATGTGGGATCTTCCCGGACTGGGGCACGAACCCGTGTCCCCTGCATCGGCAGGCAGACTCTAAACCACTGCGCCACCAGGGAAGCCCTTGAGCCTATCTTATACCCGATAGATTGTATCTCCCACTCCTCCACCCCTTTATTGTCCCTCCTCCTCTCCCCACTGGTAACCACTAGCTTGTTCTGTGAGTCTGCTTCTTTTGTGATATATTTACTAGCTCCTGTATTTTTGAGATTCCACATGTAAGTGATATCATACAGTATTCGTCTTTCTCTGATTTATTTCACTTAGCATAAGGTCCTCCAAGTCCATCCACGTTGCTAGCTGCGAATGGCAAAACTTCATTCTTTTTTATGACTAATATTCCTGTGTGTGTGTGTATGTGTATGTAGGTATGTATCATATCCTCTTTATCCATTCGTCTGTTGATGGACACTTAGGTTGCTTCCATATCTCGGCAGTTGCAAATAATGCTGCTATGAACATTGGGGTGCCTGCATCTTTTCATATTAGTGTGTTTGTTGTTTTTGGATATATAACCAGGAGTGGAATTGCTGGGTCATATGGTAGTTCTATTTTTAGTTTTTTGACAAACCTCCATATTGTTTTCCACAGTGGCTACACCAATTTATATTCCCACCAACAGTGTACATGGGTTCTCTTTTCTCCACATCCTCACCAACATATGTTATTGGTGCTCTTTTTGATGATAACCATTCTGACAGGTATGAGGTGTTATCTCATTTTGGTTTCGATTTGCATTTCCTTGATGATTAGCAATGTTGTGCATCTTTTCATGTGCCTGTTGACCACCTGCGTGTCCTCTTTGGAAAAATGACTATTCAGTTCTTCTGCACATTTTTTAATCAGTTTGTTTTTTGAAGTTGAGTTGTATGAGCTCTTTACATGTTTTAGATATTAATCCCTTATTAGACATATCATTTGCAAATATTTTCTCCCACTCAGTAGGTTGTCTTTTCATTTTACTTTCTTTAACATTTTTATTGGAGTATAATTGCTTTACAGTGGTGGGTTAGTTTCTGCTGTATAACAAAGTGAATCAGCTATACATATACATATATCCCCATATCTCCTCCCTCTTGCATCTCCCTCCCACCCTCCCTATCCCACCCCTCTAGGTGGTCACAAAGCACAGAGCTGATCTCCCTGTGCTATGCGGCTGCTTCCCACTAGCTATCTATTTTACATTTGGTAGTGTATGTACGTTCATTGCCACTCTCTCACTTCGTCCCAGCTTACCCGTCCCCCTCCCTGTGTCCTCAAGTCCATTCTCTATGTCTGTGTCTTTATTCCTGTCCTGCCCCTAGGTTCTTCAGAACCTTTTTTAAAAAAATTTTTTTAGATTCCATATGTGTGTTAGCATACGGTATTTGTTTCTCTCTTTCTGACTTACTTCACTCTGTATGACAGTCTCTAGGTCCATCCACCTCACTACAAATAACTCAATTTTGTTTCTTTTCATGGCTGAGTAATATTCCATTGTATATATGTGCCACATCTTCTTTATCCATTCATCTGTCGATGGACACTTAGGTTGCTTCCATGTCCTGGCTATTGTAAATAGTGCTGCAGTGAACATTGTGGTACATGACTCTTTCTGAAATATGGTTTTCTCAGGGTATATGCCCAGTAGTGGGATTGCTGTGTCATATGGTAGTTCTATTTCTAGTTTCTTAAGGAGCCTCCATACTGTTCTCCACAGTGGCTGTATCAATTTACATTCCCAACAACAGTGCAAGAGGGTTCCCTTTTCTCCACACCCTCTCCAGCATTTATTGTTTGTAGATTTTTTTTTTCTTTTTTTTTTTTGCGGTACGCGGGCCTCTCACTGTTGTGGCCTCTCCCGTTGCGGAGCAAGGCTCCGGACGCGCAGGCTCAGCAGCCACGGCTCACGGGCCCAGTGGGATCTTCTGGGACTGGGGCACGAACCCGTGTCCCCTGCATCGGCAGGCGGACTCTCAACCACTGCGCCACCACGGAAGCCCTGTAACATTCTTTATATTGAAGTCTGTTTTATCTCATATGAGTATTGCTACTCCAGCTTTCTTTTGATATCCATTTGCATGGAATATCTTTTTCCATACCCTCACTTTCAGTCTCTTTGTGTCCCTAGGTCTGAAGTGGGTCTCTTGTAGGCAGCATATATATGGGTCTTGTTTTTGTATGCATTCAAGCCAATCTGTGTCTTTTGGTTGGAGCGTCTAGTCCATTTTCATTTAAGGTAGTTTTCCATATTTGTGTTCCTATTACCATTTTCTTAATTGTTTTGGGTTTGTTATTGTAAGTCTTTTGCTTCTCTTGTGTTTCCTGCCTAGAGAAGTTCCTTTAGCATTTGTTTTAAAGCTGGTTTGGTGGTGCTGAATTCTTTTAGCTTTTGCTTGTCTGTAAAGGTTTTAACTTCTCCGTTGAATCTGAATGAGATCCTTGCTGGGTGGAGTAACCTTGGTTGTAGGTTTTTCTCTTTCATCACTTTAAATATATCCAGCCACTCCCTTCTGGCTTGCAGAGTGTCTGCTGAAAGATCAGCTGTTAACCTCATGGGAATTCCCTTGTGTGTTATTTGTTGTTTTTTTCCTTACTGGTTTTAATATTTTTCTTTGTATTTAATTTTTGAAAATTTGATTAATATGTGGTTTGGCATGTTTTTCCTTGGATTTATCCTGTATGGGACTCTCTGTGCTTCCTGGGCTTGATTGACTATTTCCTTTCCCACGTTAGGGAAGTTTTCAACTGTAATCTCTTCAAATATTTTCTCAGTCCCTTTCTTTCTCTCTTCTTCTTCTGGGACCCCCCCTTATAATTCGAATGTTGGTGGGTTTAATGTTGTCCCAGAGGTCTCTGAGACTGTCCTGCATTATTTTCATTGCTTTTTCTTTATTCTGCTCTGCAGTAGTTATTTCCACTATTTTATCTTCCAGGTCACCTATCCGTTCTTTTGCCTCAGTTTTTCTGCTATTGATTCCTTCTAGAGAATTTTAAATTTGATTTATTGTGTTGTTCATCATTGGTTGTTTGCTCTTTAGTTCTTCTAGGTTCTTGTTAAATGTTTCTTGTATTTTCTCCTTTCTGTTTCCAAGATTTTTTTTTTTTTTTGTGGTCCGCGGGCCTCTCACTGTTGTGGCCTCTCCCGTTGCAGAACACAGGCTCCGGACGAGCAGGCTCAGTGGCCATGGCTCATGGGCCCTGCTGCTCCGTGGCATGTGGGATCTTCCCGGACCAGGACACGAACCCGTGTCCCCTGCCTCGGCAGGCGGACTCTCAAACACTGCGCCACCAGGGAAGCCCTGTTTCCAAGATTTTGGATCATCTTTACTATCATTATTCTGAATTCTTTTTCAGGTAGACTGCCTATTTCCTCTTCATTTGTTAGGTCTGGTGGGTTTTTACCTTGCTCCTTCATCTGCTGTGTGTTTCTGTCTTCTCATTTTGCTTATCTTACTGTGTTTGGGGTCTCCTTGTTGCAGGCTGCAGGTTCGTAGTTCCCATTGTTTTTGGTGTCTTCCCCAAGTGGGTAAGGTTGGTTCAGTGGGTTGTGTAGGCTTCCTGGTGGAGGGGACTGGTGCCTGTGTTCTGGTGGATGAGGCTGGATCTTGTCCTTCCTGTGGGCAGGACCACGTCTGGTGGTGTGTTTTGGGGTGTCTGTGAACTTATTATGATTTTAGGCAGCCTCTCTGCTAATGGGTGGGTTTGTGTTCCTGTCTTGCTAGTTGTTTGACATAGGGTGTCTAGCAGTGTAGCTTGCTGGCCGTTGAGTGGAGTTGGGTCTTAGCGTTGAGATTGAGATCTCTGGGAGAGCTTTTGCCGTTTGATATTTCGTGGGTCCGGGAGGTCTCTGGTGGACCAGTGTCCTGAACTCAGCTCTCCTACCTCAGAGTCTCAGGCCTGACTGACACCCGGCTGGAGCACCAAGACTCTGTCAGCCATATGGCTCTAAACTCCGGAGCTCCACAGTCAGAGGCCCTCTTTTGCATGTGCTGTCTCTCCCCTTCTGCCATTTTTAATTTTTTAATTAATTGATTGATTTATTTTTGGTTGTGCCAGGTCTTAGTTGCAGCATGTGAACTCTTAGTTGTGGCATGCATGTGTGATGTAGTTCTCTGACCAGGGATCGAAGCTGCGTCCCCTGCATTGGGAGGCGAATTCTTAACCACTGAGCCACCAGGGAAGTCCCTGTCTTTTCATTTTGTCAGTGGTTTCCTTTGCTGTGCAAAAGCCAGCTCAACATCCCTTCCCCTTTTTAGAATTCTTCTTTGTGTCCATATTCTTGCGTTTGTCTGTGGAAACCAGAAGGCTTTTATAGTCAAGAGCTTAACTGATTGGGCGTGGTAGTCCCATGTCATGTACACTTATTTTACCGTTTCTGGGAGTTTGTTTTCTTCTTTCCTGTTTTGCAGTTTTCCCAATGTGAGAATGTTCTGGGATGTGGATGGAGGATGGAGGGGTGGGATTGGGGGGCGATTTACAACAGGTAGGGCTGAGCTTCCCATCAGCAGCTTGTTAAAGACTTTTGTTGATTTCTCTGCTGGGTACCAGGCCCAGCGCTAACTTGCTACTTATCACTTTCTCTGTGGCTCCCTTCAGTGATGGTCTCTTGTTCTGGAGACCTTGACTGGAAAATACACTCTGCTATCAGCAGGGCTCTTTGTAGTGTTTGGCCCTGGTATCTGGAGCATTCTTGGATTGAGCCCAACATGCTGCGATCTGCAGGGCCGGTGAGGTTGATCCAGTGGGACTTGGAGTAACAGCTGATGGAGAAGCAGTGAGGTTAGGGACAGGCAGCCCCTTTTAAACAACCTGTGACAGTGGCGTTTGCTCCTTGCACTGAGCTCTAGAGAGAGTGAGGTTCTCTAGGTTGTTTCTCTTTTCTTCAACCATATAGGGCAGAAAATGTTTTCCTAGGAAGGGCAAAAGAGGGAAGGAAAGGGAGAGGTGCGCTTCTGACTTGTGGGAGGTAGGAAAAAACCATGGACGTTAGAGTCCTACAGACCTGACTCAGATCCCGGCTCAGGTACTTGTTAACTGTGTGGGCAAGTTTTCCGAGTCCCAGTGTTCTCACATATAAAATGAGGCTAATAACAAAAACTGCACAGGCTTGTAACAAGAATTATGTGAGGAAAATGCCGACTATATAGTGGGTGGTCAGTATCTGTGGAGTTTCTTCCCCAGTGAACACAGGTGGGACTTCCTGGAACAGAAGCTGTGAACTTGGAGACCTGTCTTTGGAGCATTAGGGTGACCTGCTCGGGTCATAGATCAGGGGGCCAGAGCTGATGGTGAGACCACGGGGCAGAACTTCAGTGCTTAAACACACCTATTTGGGCGCTTCTTTGGGGTGGGAAAGCCTTGATTTGCACAAGAAGTGTCCTGCCTTTCCCTCACGTGTGTCAGGAAATCTAAAACTGGTCTCCCCTCCTTATTGACAAAAGATCCTCCCTCCTGCCCTTTGGACGAGATTCGGTGACTCATTTGGGAAAGAGTACCCAAAGAAAAACTTGAAGGAGAAAAGTGGACGGTCACATCTGCCCCCTTTTGCACAGTCCCGAGTACAGGCTGTTTCTCTCCTTGGCAGTCTTGCAGGGAGAGGATTTATGTGATGAGAATGAGATTTTTGGTATTCTTTGCAGAATTGAGATGCCTTAACCTGGAGGTCTTTTTGCCCCTACGGAATACAAATCCGATTAGGAGCTCTTTGTTCTCTGCCACAAATCATTACACGTCTGCAGTTTGCTCTTATAAAATATGGATGCTGACACGACTCTGCCTCTTAGGAATTTGAGTGCATTAGCTAATGATCATGAAACCTTAGAAATGGGAAACGCATATGAATGCTGAGAGCTTTTGTAATTACACATTTGCATCATTTTGCTTGGTATCCTTGAAGAGTCCTGCTTTCAGCATGAGAATACTCAGGTTGATTCCTGTTCTTCTAATTGTAGAGCAAAATTGGAAGACATAAGCTCACAGAGTGCTCAGAGTAGATAAGTTGTCACAGCATCTCATGGAAGCCCTGAAGTAGCTCAGGCTGGAGTGGTTTGGTTTGGGCTCAAGGGGGAGAAGAGCTTGAGATACTGTAAAGGCACTGAAATGGGAAGGCATCAGCACGAGACGATGGTAATGGCGTCCACGCAGGGGTGTGCTTAGATGCTTATGTCTCTTATTCTTTTTTTAAAAAATTAATTAATTATTTTTGGCAGCATTGGGTCTTCGTTGCTGTGCTCGGGCTTGCTCTAGTTGCGGTGAGCGGGCTTCTCATTGCAGTGGTTTCTGTTGCAGAGCACGGGCTCTAGGTGCACAGGCTTCAGTAGTTGTGGCTTGAGGGTTCCAGAGCACAGGCTCAGTGGTTGTGGCGCACGGGCTTAGTTGCTCCATGGCATGTGGGATCTTCCCGGACCAGGGCTCGAACCCGTGTCCCCTGCATTGGCAGGCGGATTCTTAACCACTGCTCCACCAGGGAAGCCCTCTCTTATTCTTGTGACATGAGACCCATCACTTTCTCAGCCTTTGTTCTGGGCAGCAGTGAACACCCTGTATTGCAATGGGCTCTTTTTTTTTTTTTTTTTTACACCTTTATTGGGGTATAATCGCTTTACAATGGTGTGTTAGTTTCTGCTTTATAACAAAGTGAATCAGTTATACATATACATATGTTCCCATATGCAATGGGCTCTTTTGATGTGGGTCACCGTCCTGGATTGTTAAGCCTCTGAAGTGCAGGTACTGTCTTTGTATTCTCTAGAAACATGCAGTTTTTCCTTTTTCTCCTTCATAGAATTATTTTCGGACTTAAGAAACTCTTTAAAAAGATGTCAAATGATAATGTTTTGAATACTTGGAGTAGAAACTTAAAAAAATAGATATTAATTTGTGAAGGGGGTCACAGATAGTAACCAGACAGCGTGCCACTTGATAGCTGATGTTGTTTTTATTTCATTTCAGGCAGTGGCGCTACAGCTGTGGTGCAGGCTGCTCTATGTAAACCCAGGCAAGAACGTGTAGCAATAAAGCGGATCAACTTGGAAAAATGCCAGACCAGCATGGATGAACTATTAGTAAGTAAAAGTGAAGGGGATACTGCTCGTTGCTTTTCTTAACTCATGGATACATAGAGATGGGCCGGAGAAGCAGGAGAGCAGAGAGCAGAGGCAACTTGGTGTTTTCTCCTGTTCGGACACACTTATTTCTTGGAAAGCAGCCCACATGGCTTTTTTCCCCTTATGATTGTGTTGTGTAATATACAGCTTACTTTGCTTTGACAAACAGAATTTTGCTCAGTCCTCATAATCCCCAGGTGGGGAGGGCCTCAGTGTTAACACTCTTTTTTATGAAATGAGGGAACAGACTCAGATGACCTAAGGTCATGTGATACTGAGTGCAGAGACTCAGATGACCTAAGGTAATGTGATACTGAGTGCAGAGTTAGATGGTGAGCTTCTGGTCCTCAGTCTTGAATCCTGATGCAACTAGGACTTAAATTTGCTGGTCATTTTGGCTTTCATAAATTACAAAATCTCCTATAAATTTCAGTTATTCAAAATACTGCTGGGTAGCTTGCATTCTTATTGGCTAATGACAGGAGTTTATTTTTTGTACAGGGCAACTTGTACTTCTTCTAAATAAAGTACATTACATAAATAACTGGAGCTTGTCGGTGTGGATATGACTGTAGTACCACTGGTTGGTTGAAGGAACATTTGCTTTAGGCTTAGCTGACTCATTATTAAATGAAGAGCTTGGCAAATGGTTATTAGTTGCCCAGCAAACTGTGAAGGGTTTGAGAGTTTAATCTCATAAATATAGTTGTCGATCCGCCGGCCAATTTTCTTTTTTTCCTTTTGGTCATTTATTTGAGGATAATAGAATACTGCAGTGGAGGAGTTAACTGATTGGTTATCCCAGCACTAATCCCAGGACAAATATTAGTCCAATAGCTCCATACACGCTACAAAGTGTAATGACAGTTGGCTCCCAATGAAGAAGCCTTTTGTTAAAGCCTACATTGGGGGAATGGAATGTCATTAACAAGAGCTTTTTTGTCTTTACTCAGAATATAGCTTTTACTTCAGGCATAATTACAGTACACAACTATAGTATAAATTAAGTACTAGGATAAAGCTGTACTTTTCCAGATCTGTTTGGTCTTACATTTCAAATTAGACTACACAAGGCATAGTTTTCACTGGGATTGAAGCAGCAGATTGCCTTCTAAACCTCAGATTAAAGGAAGGGCTTCCACAACTTAATGTTAATTTCCAAAAAAAAAAAACTTTTTTTTTTTTTTGCATACATTTAAGGCTTTTACTCTCTTCGAAATTTCAGCTGTGCTTTGCTCTTACTGAAATTATTACTGCATACTTCTGTTGCTTGTTATCACGATGACCAATAAAATTGTGCCTTTGTCATCGGACCAGTTTTCAAGATCACTTTCCGGAGTGGAAAAAGCTTTAAACAAACTGTGGAGAGAGCTGTGTCCTGCTTTCGCCACTAACTTGTTTTTCAATTTTCGTCAAGTTACCTAACGGCTCTGCACGCTTTAAAAAGAGCTGAATCCCAAGATCTCTAAGATCCCATTAGGAGTCCTCAAGTTCTGTGACTATACAAAGTACACATTAAGTTTTAAAAAACCTTGGAGTATACATTTATACTTATGCCCTATTTGGAAATAGCACTCTTGGCCATGACAACTTTGCCCATGACAGTTGTATTTGATCGTGGTGTTCTGTTGGAGGTCTCACAGCCATCTTTTTACCACCAGCAGAATATTTGTACAGAATATGTGTAAGGCTTGTGTGTACTTGTATCTGACAGCTCTGAAAGCAGCCTGCTGGGCTGATGCTTTGGTCTCTGGTTCCTACCAAGCTGTCAGTTGCCCAAAGCTTCCGTGTTTTCCCCTTGCTGACTTCTTACCAGCAGTCGGCTGCCAGCGATGATAGCTGTGTAAGGGTCCTAGTGGAGGCATGAGGGAGAGACTGTCATTCCGGGCCATTTTCTCTATAACCCCGGCACCAGGAACCATAGCTGTGTCATTTGGAGTTACTCGTAATTTAGCCAGAGCTGTCACTGTGAGGACTGGTGTTTTATGGCTTTGTGCTTGGCTCCATTAATCTGAGGTCTTAAGATTTACAAGTTTGCTTATTAGCAGTTAATTTATTTCTTTCGTTCTTCGCCCCTGCACCCCCGTCCCTGCAATGCCCATGTTGTGTTAATGGAGTATAGTGTATGTGCATAATTATCTGTTTTTCATTTTAAAAGATGTATTGATTTGTTGCTCTGATCTTTCCTTAATTTTGAACCTTTGACCTTTCGATGTCTTGCTATTTCTAGGGATGGGGAGAATGGCTCTGGTTGTTTAGGACACAAAACTCCCAGGTCCTTTGCAAACAAAAAGAAATGGAATTTACAGTATAGGCTGCCTAAAGTTGTCAGGCTTCTGTAGCCCAGCTATCGGCCCGTGATTGTGTGGCGCAAAGTTGCTGTAATCCTTTTCGATTTCTAATCCTGCTGCTGCTCGCGCTTTTATTATCTCTGTGGGTTCACATTTTGGCAGTGTTTGGACATCCGGTATCCTAATAATCCTTTAATTCTGTGTGTGTGTGTATTATATACAGGTCAGTGCCTTGTGTCATTTCACAAACTGTGCCCTGTGTTGACTGGAAACCATTGTCCTTATAAGAAACAATGGCCGCTGGAATCCTTATCTTGTGGGAGTGTTATGTTATAGAAGTCACAGTTATCAGCTATTTGCTGGCTACAGGAACAGCTGCCTCCCCTGTTGAAACTCTCACCTCCCACCCCTACTGTCTGCCCTGTCCCTACCCCGCTGCCCTGACTTCCATAGGTGGGATTTACCCATGGAGGTTGGGTATGATGGCAGAGAACAGTTTTGGAAAACTGGCCCTGGACTCTGCTTCTTTATGTGATGGAGGCTGTCCGAGTTTTCCATGGTCATAGAGTTTGTTCGAGGTTTGACTGAAGAAGATTCGAGTGGTCATGATTTCTTTTCCTTTTTTTAAATTTATTTTTTAATTGAAGTATCATGATTTCTGAAGCAAAGTAATAATCACGGTGTCATCTTCTCTGAGAATGAAGGGAGGAAAAGAAATGTTCAGTGAGATCACTGGTGCTAAACAATTGGTAATTTAAATAAAATTTATGCTGTTGAAATAAGTACTGTAATATCCTCAGAGATACTAATTTATTTGGTAAATACTTGAGTTTCTCCATTGTGCTTAGGCCCGTAAAAAGGATGAGTTTGGGGTATATACATGAGAGGACAAAGGTATACGCTCACTAAAAATTCATTTCATTTTAACAATTAGATTAGAACACCCTAGAGTAAATGTTTTCCTTGGCATCACATGAGTAGCATTTAACCTACTCAGTCTAAACTAATTGTTTTTCTATGCATTGTTTTGAATTTTCTTATGTGTTTTTGACTTTGGCTTATACATCCTAATCTTGCTAGGTTTGATGATCTTGGTGGTTAATTTTCCAGGAGCCAAGGGGTTTTACTGGTCTGTTCTATATTCTTAACCATCCCAACCTAGATACTTTGATAATTTCTGAGAGTTGTTAATCCCATGTTTGTTGTTAACCCCATATTTTGTTAATCCCACAGTGTTAAAAATGACTAATTATAATTAGCTTAACACCCTCTGGGAGATATAGTTTTAGAGCAGAATTTGTTCACTCCATAGTTATTAAAACCCTGCTAGATGGTAGGCACTGAGCTAGATGGTGGGAAAACAAAGAGGGGTCTTTTTTGTTGTGGAGCCCAGGGACTGGCCAGTGAGTCTCTTCATTTTGGTACTGGGTTGGTGAGATGTTTGAGCTAGGAATATCTTTCTGCAGATTTCCTCTTTATTTGTCTAGAAATGGGTTAGCAGATCGATAGATTCTCTAATGTGTACTCCATTGAGGAAGTTCTTGCTTTCCAGTAGGAACCTAAGGCTTGCTAAGTGGGTCTGACCCACCGTCATGCAGACTAGTATATTCTTGTTGATCTAGATGGCCTCGAGGTTTCTTGAAAGGCCTTGGTTCTCTGGTTTGTGGTCAACCTCAAAGGTGAGGGATGCTACTCGAGGGCACACTTGGCTTCCGTTAAAATTTATTACGTGGGTGGAGAATTTATTCCATGGTCAGATGACTTTTCTGAAGTCATCCATCTTTTTCAGTCTCTGTTAAACCAGGTGACAGTGAATTCCATAAATGTGACACAGTCCTTCCTTTTATTTATCCTAAATCCCACTTTTTTCAGCCTTCAGGGCACACTCTCCTTTAGTTCTACCCAGGGATTGTTGACCATTTTGGGTCATCATCTTACTTGACTTTATGATTTTTAGATTTTAATCATATCCTTCTCAATTTTTTTTCTCTAGACTAGAATTCTCATATTTTTAGTCTGTCCTTGGTACTGAGTCACAGAAAACTCAGTACCATTTTCTCATTCTTTAATTTACATCAGTGCTATCAAATCTTACAGTTTAATTCTTAAGGGCAGGAACGCTTTAGGTGTAGGAAAAACCATGGCCCTGGACTTGGACAAAGTGCTTATTTCTTAAAAAACACCTATGCACCAGTGATGAATGCTGCAATTTGTGGTAGAGGGAAGATTGCTTCCTGGGTCAGAGGGCCTGCATTCTCCACTTGGGTCCTGGACTTGGGATGAATCACTTTCACTTCTGGTGCACAGTCTCCTCATTTGTTCAATAAGGAAGTATACTCGAAGGCAAAAATTTATTTTCACCACCAAAAGTTCTATGATTCTGTGTATTTAAAAATTAATTCTTTTAATGAAATCCCCTTTTAAAATCATTTAAATAGAAACACTAATTACTAGCAAATTATGCTTTATAATTCAGGATGCTTTATAATTCAGGATAGCGTCAAGTCACTCCAGTGTTGTGGTGTAACGGTAAAAATTCACCATAAATTCGTAGATTTGGGTACACAGAGGGCCATCTGTTTCTCCTATGTACATAATGAAAAAATTTCTCAGTCTTGAAATAGAACAACTCTAGCATTTGCCCTTCTCTTCCTGTATCATCTTATAAAGATATTTTGCTCTCACTGACAGTATTTGTAAGTAAATCGTGCTTACATTGCTCAGAACGAAGCCCTGCTCATTTTGCTTTCTGCTATAGTGCTATTTTATTTATATATTTATTTTTTAATAAATTTCTTTCTTTCTCCTCCCGCCGCCCGGCGCAGGCTTCTGATTGCAGTGGCTTTTCTTGTTGTGGAGCACAGACTCTAGGCACATGGACTTCAGTAGCTGTGGCACGTGGGCTCAGTAGTTGTAGCTCACAGGCTCTAGAGTGCAGGATCAGTAGTTGTGGCACATGGGCTTAGTTGCTCCGCAACATGTGGGATCTTCCCAGCCCAGGGCCCGAACCTGTGTCACCTGCATTGGCAGGTGGATTCTTAACCACTGCACCCCTAGGGAAGTCCCTATTTTATTAATTATTTTGCTTTTCTCTTGATCTGCAGTTCCCTCTGTACTCCCCTTTCTCTACCCCTGACCCTTTACCTTTTCCCCCTCACTCCTTCCATACTTTCCTTCCATTTCTTTAGAGGAATGAATTAGCTATGATTTGTAGGTTATTTTGGAGAATAAAGCTCTAGATACTGACTTTGCCCAATGGTCATTTGAGAGAATAGTTATCTCCTATTATCTGACACAGGCTTCTCTCTTCCTTTTAAAATTAAATTATAGTATTTGGGGACCTCTAAGCAGTTCCTCTAGTCAGAAGGCGTTTTTTCCCTTTTAATTGAGATTTTAAAAAATGAAGAAGAAAATTTCTTCTGGTGCATTTTAACCCAATCTCTGTAATTGTGTTAATACTTTCGCAAATCTTGTTTATTATAGAAAAAAATTTATACCAGTTTGAGGACATCAGCTTAAAAAGCTGGAAGCTATAATGTATGTGTTTTCTCTGTTGTGTCAGTGAAAGTACTTTCCATTCTTTTTGAACTAAAGAACTTTCTAATTAGTAAATTAATTATTCATATCCCAGCACATCCCTTGTGATATGTGGTAATAAATTGCATTTGGCTATTTCTTGTAGAATCTTTTGTTCCAAGGGTATAGCGTTAAAATATAAGCCTACTTCACTGAGTGTAGTACTATTTTGAGCATTTCAGTCTCAAGTATTACATTTTATAGTGTCATTTGTCCCTTGCCACTTGGCTTTGTAATTATTTTCATATGATTTGATGTTTGTGCTTACCCAAGTATAGTCCAATTGAGGGCAGAATTAGAAATGAGAACTTTTGGATAATTTGAGGACGTACCATTTTGTTTTGTTTTGTTTTGTTTTGTTTTTTGCGGTATGCGGGCCTCTCACTGCTGTGGCCTCTCCCATTGCGGAGCACAGGCTCCGAACGTGCAGGCTCAGCGGCCATGGCTCACGGGCCCAGCCGCTCTGCGGCATGTGGGATCTTCCCGGACCGGGGCATGAACCCGTGTCCCCTGCATCGGCAGGCGGACTCTCAACCACTGCGCCACCAGGGAAGCCCAGGACGTACCATTTTTAAGAAATTAGAGAATATCACATATGCAAAAGTAACTTATTTTTACAGCTCTAAAGTTACATTAGCTTAGGAATATGTATAATTTGGCTGGAGAAAAATAATTTTCTTTTTGGAACGTTAAATTTAAAAGTTATAGCAGATCCAGATAATAATTAAATATCCTAATTGAATTTACTTTTAAGTATTCTTATACATTTGTTAGAAATGGCTTGCTAAAATGTTTAACATCTCTCTTTTTTTTTTTTCAAAATGTAAACAGAAATTAACATTTCAAGGCCCCTCAGGTTTCTGGACTTATATGTGCTTGGTAACAGAGAGACCCAGTACATACTCATTTTCAGAGTAGGAGAAAACGGGGAAAACATTCCCAGATTGAATGAATACAACTTCAGTTACATCTTTTTTTTTTTTTTTTTTTTTAATCACTTTTGCCATCCTCATAAACTTCTGGAAAATGTTATTGCTTGGGTTGAGACAGATGGTTCTGTTCTTTCCTATGTTATTGTCTTTCTTATTTTGGTTTGATTATATTTCCACAATTAATTAAGCTGACTCTGAAAAAGAAGGACTCGGAAACAGGGAGAAGGCTGAAGAGTGTTCAGCGGGGTTTCTGCCTCTGTTCCCTGGCAGAACCCCAGACTGCAGATCATACCCAAGCGTGGGACACGGGAGGCCGCAAAAAAGAAACACACGTTTCACCTTGCACTCTTATCCTTTGGTGATGAAGGCAAAAATAGCAGCAGTGCTGAAAACTGGCCTGGAGGTTTCTAGCAGCATTAATTGGCTGACAAGAAAGATGCTTCGTGTTTCTGTTTTTAACGAAGTCTTCGACTTTATTTTTCCCAGTATACCCAGTCATGGACAGTTAAATGATCAGATAGCAGTTGTTGACAGCTGAGTCTGATTCAGATTCCTGATGGCCAGCTTAAGAGCTTGCAGAACCCATAAGGCATCCTTGTTACTGTTTGCTGAAGAACTTTTTCAGCCAACTCTGGAAGAAAATGGTTCTTCCCCATTGAACTTTGCACATCACTCCTTTACTCTTTGCTTTCTTTCCTCTCCTTGGAAAGAGTTATTTTCTCTTGGTGAAAAATAACTATGGCGGCGACTTTTTCATTTCCAAGCAAAATTCTTTAGTTTTTTGGGGAACAGTTTTTGCAGAATGACCATCATTCATAACCAAGTAGATAGGCCCTGGGATGGGCATTCTGTTCTGTAGGAAGTAGATATTTACCCATTGTGATTTCTCTGCTGATTTCAAGGGATTTTCCAGACCTACCTCCAGCTCCCCTGATACTTTACCTTTTACAACTGCTCTCTCTAGTTTTAAATACTTCTCCACAGACACTGATTAAGGCTATCACAAAATTTGTTTCCCTTTTCCTAATTTCTTACAAGTGTTTCCCTGTCTTCAAAACATCTAGACTTCCCCCATTTCTAATCCTGTCTTCAACTGGACTGTACTTGGATAGACAGATACCAAATCATAATGAAAATAATTATAAAACTAACTGGTGAGGGACATTGGTTGATTTACTCATAAATAGTACAGGTCAGAATATGTGACTTAACTCTTCCTTGAGTAGGTTTTTTCCTATTGGTACTCTTATTTTAAAAGAGGCAGAAGTTTGCTGCATATGTGGCATTTAATTTTTTGTAATTAAAAAACCCTCACAATGACATTTTTCATGATTGAAAATGACAGTCCAAAAAATACAGTGCTCTTAGGAGAGCTTTGTCATCTTTTCCTTCCAATTCTTGGCTGACATTTGAAATCATTGAAGTTTATGGGTTTTTTTTTTCTTTTTCTTAAAAAAAAAATTCAGCTACTTACAGTATTGGGTTACTTGTGAATGTTGATGAGCTTACCCTTCATAATGATGCTGATGTTACAGAAGTGCAAGCCTGAGGACGACTTTCTGAAAAGTGTTTTCAATTAACGCGGTGACCCTCATATCATTTAAGGAATTCTTTAGATGCTTGGAGGGTGTTGCATACATTTTAAAGATGTATTTGGTTATCTCTTGCATTTGGAAATGTACGTTTTATTTGATAGTATTTGTGGGTCATATATTTATTTTTCCTTTTTAGATTAAGTGACAGTGTGGAAATGTGCTCGGGAGGTAGATGTTTCTCTCAGCATTTCCTTGAAAGAATGAATGCATCTCAGTGCTTAGCTGGAAAGCAGCGCTTCTCAGCCTTCGCTACACAGTAGAATCACCTGGGAGCTTTTGAAAAATTTCATTCCCAGGCTGTGTCGTAAACCAATTTTACATCAGTGTCTCTGGGGCTGAGATCCAGGCATTGGTATTTTTTAAAGCTCCCGAGGCAGCCAAGGTTGAGAACAAGTACTTCAGAATAAAGTTAGAAGTAGCACCTCCTCAGATTTAACTGCGCGTGGTGTTGGAACTTGGGTGGGTGTGACTTCTCAACCAGGCTGAGTAGGATATTTTGCCACCGGTATCAGATGAAGAAGAATTTATTGAAGATTTAGCTAAGGTATTAGAATATGCTAATTTGGTTAAGTATAGTTTACTCTTTTGAATTCAGGATCCATTTAAATCTCTTTCCTTTTAGCACTTTGTGAGTCGCATCGTCTTCAGGACAACAGAAACTAGACTTTAACTTTTTCCTAATTCTTCTGTCTCCAAGCTCTTTTTTGTTTCTCTTTGTTCTGAAAGCTTGGCATAAGTATCTGTTTAGACTTCTTAATTTCAAAAGCGTTTGAGGCAGCATACTAGATACATGAAGTATGATGAGGTGGTATAAATTAAACACAGGATGAGATACTAAGGGAAAACACAGTTGAGGATGTTGTGGAGTTAGGAATGAAGCGAAAAACTCATGGTCCGATGACCTGGACACGTGTTACAGGACACTCCTTGAGCCAGCAGGGCACAGAGCGTGTTCATTATGTGACGTTTCTGTGGGGAAGGGTGAGGGCTGCCGCTAAGGGCTGTCTCTGTGCCTCTGAGACTTCAGGCGGGAACGTGGGACACATGGGGTTAGTGATCGGCGTGGGCATGCTCACACACAAAGGAGGAACTGAGACACCGAGGGACTGACTTTCAGCCTTCCTGTCATGTGCTAGGCCTTCTGCAGGGAGTTGTATAGATCTCATTTTGCTTATTTCACAACAGTCCTGGGTAGATGGCATTATTAAGCTTGTATTACAGAAAAGGATTCTGAGGCTCAGAGATGCTGGATGACCTGCGCAGGTAATCAGGCTGTGGTCAGTGGCAAAGCCAAGCTTCCAAGCCAGCTGTGTCTTAGAGTGCAGCCCTTCCGAAGTGGCTCCTGCTGGCTCACATCCCTGTTAATCATGGTTCCTGCTTATTCTCAGTGATAGTAATAGGAGAAAAAAATTTGGGGGGGGGGGGATGGTTAGACAAAGGCCATATAGCAATATTAGAAAATTGCTCATAAATATTTAAACACAGTTTTTTGTTTTTTTTTTTAATTTAAAACTTCCCCGGCTTCCCTGGTGGCGCAGTGGTTGAGCGTCCGCCTGCCGACGCAGGGGACGCGGGTTCGTGCCCCGGTCCGGGAGGATCCCACGTGCCGCGGAGCGGCTGGGCCCGTGGGCCACGGCCGCTGAGCCTGCGCGTCCGGAGCCTGTACTCCGCAACGGGAGGGGCTGCGGCGGTGAGAGGCCTGCCTACCGCAAAAAAACCAAACCAAAACAAAAAAACTTCCCAGTTTTGGGGGGTAGTTTTTTTCCTCCCAGCTCATCACATTTTCAGGGTAGGACGCTTTATGTTTTTTTGTGCAGCCAAACCTAGTTTGTCCCATATAAGAGGGATGTGTCATGTCCTGTTTCGGCGAATTCATCCGGGCTGGGCCAGCAGCAGTGTGTGGGTGTCCCTCTTTGATCTGCCTTCGGCCCACATCGCTCCCAGCAGAGATGCTGCTGTGGCTGCCACTTTGGTGTTAGCAGGTGGAAAGGGTTTTTACTCGCTGCCCCATTTTAGGTCGCTTTTCCCACTCTTGTGAAATTTCACTTGTACTGCGTTTCAGGTGAAGCTGCAAGAGCAGATCCAGCTCTTCAAGCCACTGGGAAGCTTAAATACCGTGCTGTGGCTTGGTTTGGCACTTGATGACATGTCTGAGTCAGATTTCACTAGACTTCCAAGGGAGCCACTGTGTTACATTCCTTGACTATAGTTTTGGCAAATGTGTTGCCTGGGTTTCAGAGTTCTGTGAGTTCTTCCAACTTTGACCTCATGTTTTTCTCTCGCTTTGAATTTTTTACCCTTTCCCGTAGTTGTGAAATTCAAACCACTTTAATCCCACGATCTCCCACATTTCCAGCTTTGCCTCCTACCCCTTTCACGAGGTCTCACTCAGCTAGGCCTCGCCACCGGGCCTGTTCTCCTACCCTTCTTTCCAACCCTGGGGCCTGGGTTGCAGCCAGTCGTCTGTGCTCCTTCCTTTCACATCCCCGCCACCCGAGGGCCTGTCTGCCTGCCTTCTGCCACTTTGTCACTCAAAGTCTGGTTTCTGGACCTGAAGCATCAGCATCAGTTAGAAGCCTCTTAGAAATGCATAATCTCAGGCCCCACCCCAGACCTACTGGATCAGAATATGCATTTTCACAAGGTCTGCAGGTGATCTGTGTGCACATTCAGGTTTGAGCAGCGCTGCTCTAAGTCACACATCTTCCGTAGATTGTGTCCTAATTGAGGGAATAGAGTGTTGGAACCCAGCTATTCTGTAGGAAGAATTGGATAAAAAGGATTCTTTTTTCATCCATTTATTCATCTTTGGGTGATACTTTGGTTACTTTTAGGGACGGAAGGGATGAGTATGTTTGGGGGTAAATGGCTTTGCCTACCCATGTGGGTAAAGTTAAGGCACTGGGAAAAGCTTGGATAATTTAGTTGATAGGCTGTTACCAAGAAAGGATTCATACAGCAACCATCATCACTGTTGAAAGAAAATGGGGAGAGTAGTTCTGTAGAAAGAATATTTGACTCAAGTAATAGTTATATTTTTCAAGTTATAAAAAATACATAGGGGGCTTCCCTGGTGGCGCAGTGGTTGATAGTCTGCCTGCTGAAGCAGGGGACATGCGTTCATACCCCGGTCCGGGAGGATCCCACGTGCCGCGGAGCGGCTGGGCCCGTGGGCCATGGCCGCTGGGCCTGCGCGTCCGGAGCCTGTGCTCCGCAACGGGAGAGGCCGCAGCGGTGAGGGTCCCATGTACGGGGGGAGAAAAAAAAAAGATATATATATATATATATATATATATATGTATACATAATTGTCTTGGCTGGGTGGGGGTCCTCTTTCAGGCTGCAGACTTCTCTCTGCTTCCTCATGTGGTGGAAGGGTTGAGCTGGCTCTCTGAGGTCTCTTTTATAAGGGCACTAATCTCATTTTTGAAGGCTCCACCCTCATGACCTAATCACCTCCCAAAGGCCCCACTTCCTAATACCATCAGCTTAGGAATTTTGTAGGGACACAAACATGCAGAGCACAGCAAAATTATAAATACATTTGACCCCTGAACAATGCAGGTTTGAACTGTGGAGGTCCTCTTATACTTGTTTTCTTCAATAGTGAATACTATAGTACTACATGACTATGGTTGGTTGAATCTGAGGACATGGAGGAATGAAACCTTGGATACCTAGGGAGGATTTTTGATGAACGAAGGGTCGGCGTCCCCTACGTTGTTCAAGGGGAAACTGTATAAAAATTTTGTATCTCTGTAAAAGGCAACTAAGCAAAAGGTTTATATATAAATTAATTTAAGGGTTGGATAGGCCAGTATAACACCTATTTCTTCCTTTTTAAAAGTGTATTTCTACCCCGTTTGTGGAAATATCACTTAATATGGGGGTTCAGTGGTAGCACAGGTCATATCCCAAGGCAGAGTGACCGGTGTTTTTCCCTAAGGCAAGTTTCATCGTGTCATTACACATTAGAGGCTCTACTGCATGGAAAGGCTGTGTGGTAGAATAGGTGGTGTAGGAGTGGGGGATATGGACTCCTGGCCAAGCGGTGAAGAGGGCAGTGAGATTATGAGTGGTCAGACTGATGCAAGTCCCACCTCTCTTCTCAGGACCCACCTCTTCTTTGATCTGCCCTTACTCTGCTCATAGGGGTATATTAGTAGTGGTAGTATCTGTGTCTCTTCTTTTTTTTTAATCCTCAGGACTTTTAAATATCCAGCTGGTACCTCTAAGGCCCTGAAATTTGAAGGAATAGAATTTGATAAGTTACATCCATAGGCTATCTAAAACAGTTTCTCCATAGGTTAATTAAAAGAGTTTCTCTCTCTCTCTCTCTCTCTCTCTCTCTCTCTCTCTCTCTCTCTCTCTCTCACACACACACACACACACACACACACACACACACACACACACACACACAGAGTAGCTCACTGCCATCATCTCAGAGAATCTGATCCTCTAGGTAGGAAGTGATACTGGCCATCTAAATGCAAAGGTCTAAAAAAAACGTGTTTTTCCAGACTCTGACCCGGCTTTGCTTCCATGCAAAAGAATTTCCTGTCATATGAGCACCGGTTGTTGATTGTATGCTTTAATGATTTAAAAGTTTGGTGTTAGAGAGCTAGAAAGGCATTCATTTACATCGGATATAAAATGGTGAGAATGCAGAGCGCACACACTTGGAAGACACATTATTCTCATTTCTGTGAATAACGGGGGCATCTGTTTAAACTGGACCCTACATAGAGCTGCAGGCCTTCAAAGTGGGCCATCCCCACACCGAGCAGATGCTAGCCACTTGAAATAGGAATGCTGGTCAGCGTTCCATTTCTCCTTCAGAAGCGTCTTACGGTATCAAAACCTAACACCAGAAACAGATGGAAACTGGACCTTAGGTTTCAGATCTTCTTCAAAGGACAGGAGGTGCTGAATTGAAAAGTGTTAGATTTAGAAAACCTGTGATCAGTGAAGGGGATGAGGAAAATGATGAAGGGGAAGTATTGTCATAGAATGCAAGGAAAATAGAAAAATTAGTGATTTTCTTACAAGTTTATCCATGATAAAAAGCACCTAAATAAATGCATGTATTAAGATGTATATATGTGTTATATATCATGGTATTTAGGCCAAGTTAATTGACATGTAGGGTCACCTTAGTAATTTGAGGATTAAAGTAGTACTGGATATATAAAGATAGCAGCTCAGGGCTTCCCTGGTGGCGCAGTGGTTGAGAGTCCGCCTGCCGATGCAGGGGACGCAGGTTCGTGCCCCCGTCCGGGAGGATCCCACATGCCGCGGAGCGGCTGGGCCCGTGAGCCATGGCCGCTGGGCCTGTGTGTCCGGAGCCTGTGCTCCGCAATGGGAGAGGCCACAGCAGTGAGAGGCCCGCATACTGAAAAAAAAAAAAAAAAAAAAAAAAAGCAGCTCAAATTGGAATATTCTGGTTGGCAACTTTCAGTTAACGCAAAGTAGACACTCGTTGAAAATATTTACAGGATGCACAGATATACTTTTATTTCATCATAAATACATAATGACATAAGTGAGGTTTCTGTGATGACTTAGGTTAGTCATTCTTGTGGCTTTTGGTCAGCACCTTGAAAGTGAGTTACACTGGTCTGGTACCTTTGATTGAGGGTTAGCATTCAACTGACTTTTTTTTTTTTTTGCGGTACGTGGGCCTCTCACTGCTGTGGCCTCTCCCATTGCGGAGCACAGGCTCCGGACGTGCAGGCTCAGCGGCCATGGCTCACGGGCCCAGCCGCTCCGCGGCATGTGGAATCTTCCCGGACCGGGGCACGAACCCGTGTCCCCAGCATCGGCAGGCGGACTCTCAACCACCGCGCCACCAGGGAAGCCCTCCACTGACATTTTATAGGAGTCATGTGGCGGTAACATAAAACAGCAAACCAAAACCAACATGAGCTTGAGTATTGCAGAAAACTGTGGCTTGTTGAAGTTGCCCATGTGTTTGGTTTCAAAGCTTTGTTGTTTTGTCTTTTGATAAAACTTTTTTCTAAACTGTGACCCACAGAGCATTATTTTCCTGCATTGTTCCTGTGGATTCAACTATGACAGTTTGTCTACTGCAGGACTTCTCAGAGCCTTTGACAGTACTAACATACCCTGTGACGTGACGCCTGTAAACTGAGATGTAGTATCTGATGTTGCCCAAGCTTATTTCGTTTTACCAGCTGCCTCTCCCACCCCCACCTTGCTTTTTTCCTTGATGGAATATCTACCGTGGAAGATAGTTTGGGAAATGGTACTCTAGCATTTTTATAGGTAGTTTTTCATGTACCATCACAGCAGTGCTCAGAAACAAGCAGTTTTGTTGCCCCTTTTTGGATGAGTGAGGAACACCAGGGTTCAGGTTGGCACCAGGACCCAGGTCTCCTAATAGCTCACCAGTCTTTTATCTCTCTGTCGAGGCTTTGGGTTCAGGTAGGAGGCACTTATCACATATGGTCGCTGGGGGGGGTTGTAGAGCTGTGTGCTGATCTGAAGTTCCTCTGTCCTGTGGCTGGTCCTCAGGGCTCTGGGGTCTCCTGTAGAGGCCTTCCTAATTCTAGCAAGTTGATAACGAGGGTGAGAGAGTTAGTTTTCGTGTGGTTTCTGTGAAATAATGGTTTAGGCAGCTCCTTGCCCAGGTGTGCTTTAAGTAGGAAAGTTACCCAGATATTCAACTATGCACTTGTGTCTTGCTTCCTGATTTTCGCCCCATGGTACATGTCATGTTTTGCTTTTTTTATAGAAAGAAATTCAAGCCATGAGTCAGTGCAGCCATCCCAACGTAGTGACCTATTACACCTCTTTTGTGGTAAAAGATGAACTTTGGCTGGTCATGAAATTACTAAGTGGAGGTAAGTGGATTTTGTCATTTTTGTTTGTTTGCTTGTTTTCTTTTTTTCCTTTTGTGTGAGTCAGCATATTGAATAAGACTTTAGATTTGATCCCCTTACTCCCGTATTTATAAGTTTTCTTGGTTTATTCTTTGCCTAGAGAGTAAAGTCCGGATTTCTTCACATTGATATTCAGAGCCTTTCATAATTCAGCTTAACTTGTAGAATATCTGTGTCCTCTTTTACCCCGGCCTTCCAGGTGTGGGTGAGACTCCCCAGATGCCTTCTGCCCTCTGAGGTCTCTGTGTTGTTACTTAGCCCCAGATGTCTGTCTATCCTTCTCCATGTGCCCAAGTCCTAAAAGGCCCCATCCTCTCTGTAGCCACCCCTTACTCTCTTTAGAAAAGTTAACCAATCCTTCCTCTTTAAAGCTTTCATTCTTAACGTTATTCAAGTCTCTAACACACTGTAATGAGTTATTTCAGTGTGGTTTACTAAAGGTCCGTGGTGATGGAAATGTTCTGCGGCTGTGCTATCCAGTTTCTACTAGTGGCTCTTAAACATTTGACATGTGGCTAGTGTTACCCAGGGACTGAATTTCTATTCAATTTTAATTAGCTTACATTTAAATAACCTCAGGTGGCCAGGGGCCTATGGTATTGGACAGTGTAGTTTTAGATTGTGGATTTCATGAAGAAAGCATGTGGGAAGGTGAAGGAACTTTGCCTGTCTAGCCTCAGATCACTGAAGTTAAAAAAGCCACGGACAATTAAATTTATAAGACACTTTCCCATTCCTGTATTTTATCTCTTTTAATCTTTGAACGTCACGCTTTGATAGGGGAGGATAATGATAACGGTTAATTTTCTTGAACACTTCCTCCGTGGCTGGATCCTGTGCCAGGTGATTTACAGACTTTATTTCATTGTAATCTGGACAACACCATTGCATGGCAGGTGCCATGATCCCTGTGTTTCAGAAAGGACACCAGAGCTCAAGAGAGTTAGGCTGCTTGCCCAAGGCCACACACGTCGTGCCTGTTAGTGCTGGGATCTGGACACGTAAAAGCTACCCTGCGCTGCAAGTATCATCACCTTCATTTTACAGACCCGAAAACTGGAGCTGAGAAAGCCCGAGGGATTCCTTCCTAATACCCAGCATCCCCATACCTCTCATGTGTTCTGTTTGCAGGGCGTCCCTCCCTGTATATCCATCTTACTGAGGCGTGAAGTATGGTTAGGAGTAGAGGAGAACATTTGGTGGTACCTGGACGAAGCCAGAACCGACAGTGCAGGGTTTATTTGGTGGAGCCCATTTTTATCTGCAGACCCAGTTCAGCTAAGGCTAAATCAAGGCAGCATCACAATTAAAAAATTTTTTTTTTTTAGAGAAACTGTCTTGGATGCAGCAGAGGCCCTGCAATGAGATGACGAAGGCATTGTAATTGCCTTGGGTCTGCTTGTGTGGGTCTCGGTAGGGAGCCTGGGAGAGCTTAGTTTGGTTCTGTTTCCAGTCTTGTCAATCCTATTAGTTATTGTTTCCTTGAGTGCTGACTCTGGCTTTTAATTAAAAGGGAGAAGAAAAATGGAAGGAAAAAGGAAGCCCGTTGGAGCCTACCGCAATGTTGAGTGTCAGGACTGCTTCTTGGTTCTGCTGAGGGTGGTGCTGTATTGATAAGATGATCTTAACCTGGCCTCTCCTTGTAGGGGGTCCACTAACTGAGGAAACAAGAAATTCTGGTGACCTGGGGCTCTGTGGATTTTAATTCCTCTCTTTATTTTTATCCCAATTAACCTTTTATAAGCTTGAGAATATCCCCTGTGCCCTTTCCTAAGGACTGGATAGAAAATTTCATTGTCTTTTTAAAAGAATCCAATTTAGTCTCCCCTGGCCCTAGGTAAGAGGAACAGGTTTCCACAAGTAAGGGGAATGTGGGCAGATGTAGCCTTTTGCTCATTTTGCTTTCAGCAGGCCAGAAATGAATGCATGCCTGGTATGGTATATCCTTAAAAGAAAAAATTAAAATGTTTTTGGAAGTATCGTTTTCTAAATGACCCCCAAATCCAAGAGTCAATGAATAAAGAGATGTTTGTTTCTCCCTGAGGGGAAAGGTATGCATTTGTTTTCTTCTATATTATTTTATTACATCAGATCTCTTACTGAGTGGCAGGTGGCTAGCCTGGTGTAGTAATATCTGATGGGGAAACTCAGTCCTCTTAGTTAAATCAGGGAGAGCCTGGAGCCATGTTCGGGTCCTGAGATAGGCTATTTGGTAACTCTTCAGAAGTGTTGAACCCCCAGGTAATTATGGCTCTTAAGGTGACCGGGAAGTTTGGAATATTAATTAACATGTGTTGAAGCATGAATTCACAGTGCCAAGGATACTGATCTGTTTATAGTAACAAAATACTATGTATTTATTTCTTTATTATTAAACTCTGTACATCACGCCTCAAGTAAATGTAAATGAAGATTGCCTGGAGTCACAGAAAGGAATCTTCTGGTTATAAGCAGGGGTCTAAAGGCAACAGACATTTTTTCTCTCCTCCTACCTGAGGTTAAGGAAAAACTGTGCTTCTTTCTCTCAGCAGTTCCCTGCTGTCTTTTCTCAGGCCTCTTATTCCTTTCTTTTTCAGTTTAGACATCCCGAACTCTCTTTTAATCTGTAACCAGTTGCATGTCTACGGAAAAGGGACTAACTGTGAAGTGGCCGTGGACAGTCTTCTGCTTCCTGACCCAGAATCCCTCTCATTAAGTTCAGCTGAATGTGTGCTTGCAAACTTGGATTTAGTGTTTTTCTGGTCACGGGCTACCATGCAATTGTTTGTATGCCTTGGGAATATTTGTGTTAAATAAACAAATGAAAACTATATTTTATTGTTCTCGTTTAGCTTTTTATTTTTCTAAGGATTTTTTTAAAAATGTATTATTTATTTATTTATTTATTTAATTTATTTGTGGCTGCATCGGGTCTTAGCTGCGGCACACGGGATCTTCGTTGAGGCATGCGGGGTCTTCGTTGTGGCTTCTCTCTAGTTGTGGCGTGTGGGCTTTCTCTTCTAGTTGTGCGCAGGCTCCAGGGCGCGTGGGCTCTTTAGTTTGCGGCACGCGGGCTCTCTCGTTGAGGCGCGCGAGCTGAGTAGTTGTGGCTCTCGGGCTTCGTTGCCCTGCGACATGTGGGATCTCAGTTCCCTGACCAGGGATTGAACCTGCGTCCCCCGCATTGTAAGGCGGATTCTTTACCACTGGACCACCAGGGAAGTCCCTCGTTTAGTTTTTTAAATAGGGAGGACTATTCTGGAAAGGTAATGAAGGTGCTTATACAGTTGTCTAATTCTTCTTTCTGTCCACTTAGGTTCAATGTTGGATATCATAAAATACATCATTAACCGAGGAGAACACAAGAACGGAGTTCTGGAAGAGGCAATAATAGCAACAATTCTTAAAGAGGTTTTGGAAGGCTTAGACTATCTACACAGAAATGGTCAGATTCACAGGTATGACCCCTGCAGAGATGTTTAAATTCAGCTGTTCATATCTTCAGTCCTAGTTAGTAAAGAATACTAAGGAAACACACCTCACAGGTAGGTATTGACATATCTCTAACTTAGGTAGTTTAAATAGATGGGAACAAAGTACTTAAGAACAAAACAAGAGAACAAGTTTTGATGAATTATATTGGTGTATTGGTTTATCTGCTTTCGCTGAAATAAGAGTAGACTACAGAAAGTACTGTGGGGACTCAAAAAAAATCAGTTTACATTTTATACTCATTTGAAGTATACTCATTTGAACTGGATAGCATCTCTAACTTTCTAATGCAGGCGAGAGTGTTCCAAACATTTAATATGTTAATTACTTTTGACATGGTGGTGGAAGAGAAGGAGGGGAGGCACTAATTTCATCTCTTTTGTGGCATAAAATGCTAATTCTTTAAATAGCTAAACAGCATCGCATATGAGTGCCTGATGCTTCAAATGGGTTAGTGCTCCTTGGGCTCTTAGGAATTGTTGCAAGTAAATAACCACTTACCACTAATATGAATATTGCAATTCCCTTGCCCTGAGCTATAAGTGAGCTGTGTGTTTAATGGTATCTATTATGTTTTTCAATAATTAGAAAAATATTACTTTAGAAGGTAAACTTATAAATTGTCATTTTTCTTAAGTGTTAAGACTACTCAGCACAACTTCTATATAGTGAAGAAATACGTTACAGAGTATTGTAATTAGTATTTACCATCAGTCTCTCCCCAGAGGAGAGACTGATCAAATCCATTGTTTCAGAGGCTGAGGGGATTGATTGGAAATTGCATCACAGACACATTTAAGTAGAACAGCTTTACATAGACTGGGCTTTAATTCTTGATAAAATGATAGTATTGTGTGTATATGGCAATCTGTAACTCTGTAACATGAAATAATCTACTCATTATTGTTTTAATTAAATCTGGATAATGATATCACATAAACTGTATGTTACTAAAATCCTAATCACCCCCCAGGAGCAAACTATAAAATCACAATGTACCTTTGTAACTTTTAAAATCTGTGATATAATTTTAATATTTATAAAATAATAATTTTGTCAAACATCTCCATTGTATGATATTTATTAAAGTCTCCCTGAGTGAATATAATGTCTGTACTCCATAATTAAATTCTCTCTCTTTTTTTTTTTTTTCTAATAGGGATTTAAAAGCTGGTAATATTCTTCTGGGTGAGGATGGCTCAGTACAAATAGCAGGTAAAGCTGACAAAGATAAAACATTCTTTACCTGTTTACAGAAGTGTTAGGGCTTCAAAGAATGTAGACTTGTTCCTAAGAAATGAACAAATTGCATGTAATCTGTATTTTTAAATTGAAGTATAGTCGATGTACAACATTATGTAAGTTACAGGTGTACAGTGTAGTGATTCACAATTTTTAAAGGTTATAGTTATTATAAAATATTGGATATATTCCCTATGTTGTACAGTGTATCCTTGTAGCTTATTTTGTACATAGTAGTTTGTACCCCTTATACAGTCCCTCCCCCTTTCCCTCTTCCCCTTGGTGACCACGAGTTTGGTCTCTATATCTTTGAGTCTGCTTCTTTTTAGTTATATTCACTAGTTTGCTGTATTTTTTAGATTCCACATATAAGTGATATCACACAGTATTTGTCTGTCTCTGCCTGACTTACTTCACTTAGCATACTACCCTCCAAGCCCATCCATGTTGTTGCAAATGGCAAAATTTCATTCTTTTTAACGGCTGAGTAGTATTCCATTGTATGTACCACTGTATCTGGGCTGCCCTATCATAGAATGTTTCGGTCTGAGGTATAACATGTTTTCCTGCTATTTTAGAATGTGGCCTTTTAATAAAAAACAATTTTATTTTTAATTTTTTTATATTTTCTACCTTCCAGATTGAGTAATGGTGATATTTATATAACTGTAAGAAGCACTTTTGAGAGTTTTTGGTTGAGTTTGAAAGTTTAAAACCATTGTACACATTAATTTTAAACCTTTTATTTCTCAAGAGGTAGCTGAAAGAATTGTGAACTCTTAAAATCTAGGGCTTATTTTGCTCTTAAATTTGACCCTTCATGGTGATTCTTGACAGTTGATAGGCATGGCAAGGCAGTAAAGGTCAAATGAGTGAGAGCCTCAGGCAGGAGCCTTCTATGTGCAGAACCTCTCATTTTGTTAATGCTCCTAGAATAGCCTGAAAGGCCTGGTTTACAAGGTAGCCATGTTCATACCAACTCTTGTGTTACACCCGGTCTGGGAAGGTCTGTCTCAGCATCCTCTCAGCCATCATTGCTTTGGGCATTTTTGGCTGCACAGCCCTTCTCCGTACTGGACTGTCCCTGTCATCGCAGGGTGTTCAGCCTTCTGGCTGCCGGGCATTAAATATCACCAGCAGCACGTCCTCCCAACATCCTTGGTGTGAAGATCATCCATCTAGCTTGCGTTGTTGACGAAATGCTGAAGATGTTGAATCAGCCTAACCTGCTTCTATCTGAGTTGGAGTGGAAGAGTCCTACCTTCTAGCATAGGTTTAGGGTCTTTACATGTCTAGTTATTAGAGCAAAGTTGATGGCATTTCTTCGTCCCACTCTTGTTTCTAGACAAATCTGAGGATCTGGGGTTATTATTAGAAATGTGAGAGTTCAGCAGAAAACAAACCCACCCTCAACACAAAGGATAAGCCTTGAGTCATCTCTTTGTTTCATTGTTTGCCCCTCTCTCGGTACCAGAGGACCAGTCAGGTGATGATGCCTTGGCCTGGATGGCGAGCATGATGCTGACCGTAGGCTCTGTATTTAGTTAGGTACACTTACGGGGACCCTTATTGAGTTATTTTTTAAAGAAGAGACAAGGTGTCTTGAAAATACAGAAGGGAAACTGAGAATTTGTTTCAGATCAAATGTTTCTTCCCTAGGGAACTAATAATGGAAGTGTTATCTTGTAATAGTCCTCCCCTTTGAAAAGATAAATTTAGTCAAGTTCAAGACCGCTGGGGAGGCACTTGTTGTGTCAGTTAAGCACAAAGGCTTTGGAATCAAACAGGCCCAATTTACTACCCACTGTGCAACATGGGGCAAGTTATTGCATCTCTAAGCCTCAGTTTCCCCATCTGTGAGATGGTGATGATAATACCTATCATTCAGGAAGACGTGGATTTCCTGTGCAGCTGTTGAATCATAGGATTCAGACCCCTGTAAGTGCAATGTGCTTTTGGGAGTTACTGAGTGTTCTAGGTAGAGAGGAGATGCCAGTTTGCAGTCGGGAGGTATTTCTATACAGGCATTTTTATTAAATTGTCTAAAAAGATCCTAGAAGAAAGGACCTTAATCTTTAAAACTCCAGTGAAAGGCTTCCCTGGTGGCGCAGTGGTTAAGAATCCGCCTGCCAATGCAGGGGACACGGGTTCGAACCCCGGCCTGGGAAGATCCCGCATGCCGCAGAGCAGCTAAGCCCGTGCACCACAACTACTGAGCCTATGCTCTAGAGCTCGCGAGCCACAACTACTGAGCCCCCTTGCCACAACTGCTGAAGCCCACGTGCCTAGAGCCCGTGCTCCGCAACAGTAGAAGCCACTGCAATGAGAAGCCCACATACTGCACCAAAGAGTAACCCCTGCTCACCGCAACTAGAGAAATCCGCGCACAGCAACGAAGAACCAAAGCAGCCAAAAATAAATAAATAAAATAAATAAATTTATTTAAAAAAAACACTCCAGTGAATTGGTAATGAATTTTTTAAATTAAAAAAATATATATATATATATTTATTTAGGCTACGCCGGGTCTTAGTTGCAGCATGTGGGATCTTTAGCTGTGGCATGTGGACTTCTTAGTTGTGGCATGAGTGCGGGATCTGGTGTCCCAACCAGGGATGGAACCCGGGCCCCCTGCATTGGGAATGTGGAGTCTTACCCACTGGACCACCAGAGAAGTCCCTGAATTTTTAATTTTAAAGAAATACACACATTTATACCTATTTTTTTTACTCATAATTTTATATTCTCTGTTTTACAGAGGATCTTCCAAATTGTATACGTTTTATGTCCCGTGAAGCCTGGATCCACCCTTGCTTACTGTTGTTGCATGAAGTAAATGAACGTGAGAAATGCTTAGTGTGACCCCCAAAGTGGCAACAGACAGGAGAAGACAGTCTAAGCTTATTTATCGTGATAGCGACGGAGGTGTCCCAGTTAAATATGGTATACGGTGTATCTTCACTGTGGAAGACCTACCAATGGAGAATGAAAAGTTCTCTGTAGACTGACATGAAAAAAAATCACCAGGCTACGTGGTTAAGTGAACACAACAAGGTGAAATACAATGTATATAATATGCCACCTTTTGTGAAAGAAGTGGGGAGAAATGAGAATATATGTATTTATGTGAAGAAACGTTAGAAGGATAATGGCAGTGGGAGCAGGGGTGGACTGCTGAGTGTAGACCTTTTATAACATTTTGAATTTTGAACCATGTGGAAGTATGACCTAGTAAAGCAAATGAAAAGAAATGACTCAACAAACTTAATGAACTCGCAATAAGTCAGAGCCGTTTTTAAACCTTTTATTGTGGAAGTTATCAAACGTAGCCCAAAGGAGAGAAGAGTAGGAGGAATCCTCTGGTACCCATCACCTGGCTTTGGTCCTCATCAGTCTTTGGCCAATTCTTGATTCACCTCTCTTTCCCCTCCCTGCTTTGGAGGCTCTTATCATTATTGATGCTGACTTTTGTTCTTGAGTCATCTAAGTTAGTGCCTTATGTATGCGTATCTTGTCCTTCCTCTAGAGAGTGGCCTTTATCCCACAGGCTAGGGACGTTATGAAGGAAAGACTTCAAGTAAACAACTGAAAGCTTCAAACCGTCCAGCATCAGATAGTCTAGCTGTTAAGAAGATAATCTCTGAGATCAACTGGCTTGGTTGAAATTCCCTGGTTACCACTCAAGCTCTGGGACCTTGGTCAGGTGGCTCAACGTCCTAAAGACTCAGTTTCCTTAAAGGGAGATACAGGTATAACCCACTTCATCTTTTTTTGTGAAATCAAATGAGGCTCTTCGTATCCAGCAGTCTTATAACAGTGGCTGGCACATTATAGATACACAGAAAATAGCAGCAGCTGCTACTGCTAATCCTATTACCGCTACTGTTTCTACTGTTAACTACTGCTACTACTGTTACTCCAACTGACAGGATCGCACCGACCCCCTCTCGCACTGCCTGGAGGTCATATGTACCTCAAATTTGTCTTGCAGGAGGTTCAGCTCTGAGGGGCTTTATGCGTTATAAAAAGGGGATGCTTATTAATTATGGAACTTGGAAGCTAACTTGTCATTAATCTTGCTCTAAGCTGATAAAAAAGTACAGCTAATTTTCTGTTTTGTGATGAAATGATCATTTCTCACTAAAAGGGTCAAAACAGCAGTGAACTGCCTTTGAAATGCAGAGGCAGGTCAGCCCCTGGCTTATTCTACCACCTGCTACTCTGCCAGTCACTCCGTTCCATTATTCTTTTTCTTCTTTTTTTTTTTTTTTTTGTGGTACACCGGCCTCTCACCGTTGTGGCCTCTCCTGTTGCGGAGCACGGGCCCAGCCGCTCCGCGGCATGTGGGATCTTCCCGGACCGGGGCACGAACCCGTGTCCCCTGCATCGGCAGGTGGACTCTCAACCGCTGCGCCCCCAGGGAAGCCCTCGTCCCATTATTCTTGTCAGATTACCGACCCGAGCTCCTTCTCTGGGCCTTCAGGAGCACATTGTCCTTTTCTTTTTTCTCAGTTGGGATCCCCCGAGGTAAGATTTCCCAACTTTTTCTCTCCCTCTCAGGTCTGTGGGTTTTTTCCTCACCCTGGGTGGTGGTGTTGAGTGTAACCAGCTGGTGGGTGCGATGTTTGGCTCCTGGGTTCGGAAGCGCCCGTGCAGGAAGCCACCGCTTGGGTTGTCATGAGGATTAAATGTGTCAGTGTCTGTGGTGCTTAGGACAGTGCCTGGCACATGGTGAGGACTTTATAGACAGCCATTCCGGGCTTTCCTCGGTGTCCTTTTTGTGTGTGCGGCTTCATGCTTGTGTAATGACGTTACCCGGAAGCCTCATTTCGGGGTGAGTAATGGTCGGCTATCAGGCGTGTAAGTTTCCACTTTCTGTTGATACATCTCTGGAGCCATTATAGCTTTTCTAGAATTCACAGTGAATGTTCTCCGTGTCCTCTAACCTGAGCATAACATTGAGTTTATACAGTATTTAAATTTTTTGTGTGGTTTTAACTCTAAAATAAGGTTATTGCGTTAAAAAGAAACAAAAACATTTGTAATGATTTCTTGGAAGAGCTGGATGCTGCTGCTCTCCCCGTGTTACAGGAGTTTGACTTTCTTAGTCAGGCAGTGGGTCACGGCCTGAAAAACTCGGACCAGGAGTCCTCAGGTCTTTTGCTGGCATCTTGGGTGGGTGAAGTAGGGGAGGAGGGTGGGAGGGTTGAAAGCAGAGACTCACAGCAACAGCAGAGCTAGACCGTCTCTTTGTTGCTGTTATATTTGGACAAATAATCCACTGCTTTTACTCGGATTATTTGTATTCTCTTCCTTTCACATCTTTATGCATCTAGGCTCTGTTTTTTGAAATACGAGTTAAACTGGGGAGAACTTTGCATTTATTTCTTTGAATGTAATGTTTGTTTACCTTGAGAGTATTAATACGAGTATTCTTTTAAAAAGAGTTTTCTTGCTATTCTAATAGAAAACATAACTTTTTATTAAAATCACTCACTCTATATGTACATATACGCACACACACATATATGTGCGTATATGTGCGCATGTATTCTCTTTTTCAGAACTTTTTATTAGAAAAGGGAACATTAAGGGGCCAGGTTCAGACCACTAGAAACTCTTGCCTTATTATACAGCCAACAAGTGTGGTGAATAACGCTGGTATGCTTGGTTCTATTTTTAGCAGTTCCAATTCCATGGGTATTATATATATTTTTATTGAGTGTGGCTGTAAAATCAGTACCTAACGTGTATCGAGTGTTTCCTGTGTGCCAGGCCTGGTTCCATGTGCTGAGTGCACCGTGACTCATTCAGCCTCACTGCAGCCCCATAGGGAGGTGCTCTTATTATGCCTACTTCACGCGCTAGAAGCTAAGATACGGAGAAGGGAAGTAAGTGGCCCAGGTCACACGTAGAATAAGTGGTGGAATCAGGCTTCAGCTTTGGGCAGTTTGGCTCCAGAGCCTGTGATGCCACGTCTGTGGGTTTTCTGGGAAGACAACCCTAAATCTGGATTTGAGTGATCTCAGTTTTTGGTGGAAGACCAATAGCAATCACTAGCGCTTCTCCATCTCTGCAGATCGATTCTGTTTGGGACCAGGGAAGATATTTAGCACCTTTTCCCTCCTTGCTCACAGCATCACGGGTAAGGTTTTAGGGGATGGGAGAAGCCATCATCTTAGGCATCATCTGGTGCAGGATTAAGCGTGGTAGTGACACCACACTCTTTTCAGACTAAAAAACTTCAGGTTAAATGTAGTGAATTAAAACCTGAGGATTGCCTACTCAGGGTTTAAAAGAAAATGCTTTACTTCTTACTAGATCTTCTGTGCTCAGAAAACCTGTGTGTGTGTGTGTGTGTGTGTGTGTGTGTGTGTGTGTGTGTGTGTGTGTGAGAGAGTGTGAGAGACCTCCTGATAATAAACTTGGAGCAGATGCCTTGGTAAGTGTAACAGATTTTGCTACAATATGATAGAAGGAGTGGCTATATGAGTGGCATGCTTTTCCCACGGCCTAGCATTTTCTTTTCCAATTTGATGCTCTGTCATAAACTGTCAGGACGAGCTTAGTGCTTTGTCTGGCAAGTGTCTAAGGCTGTTTGTCCAGAATTATGAGAGATGCTATTTTAAAACATTCATATAAAACAGGTCTCTTTGGGGTGGTCACTACAAATATATTTATCTTAGGATTTTTAAAAAATAGTGACCACTCTTAATCTACTCTAAAAATGTTAATTTCAAAACGATTGATTTCTGAAGAACTTTCCAGAAACATACAACTGCATTATGTAAGGTAGATCTCATGCTCATTTCCACTTACTTTTGCCTTTTAGGTGTGTGTATGTGAGTGAGTTGTGAATTTCCCATTCCTAGTTTTTCACGACAGAAATCAAATCTGGTACTAGCTAACTATGGCAGCCTAGGAATTTAGAAAGTTATCATCACATCTATCTCAGTGTATCTGAGCCCATACATATCAGCTTATGCCCTAGGTTTTTCACTGTCTGAGGCACAATGGTGTGACTTTGGGTAGCATCTCTGTTTTCTGGGAGGGAGATTTTTTCCTTAGTCAGCCTTCGAATGCATTTTTCAGCTTTAGTCAGTTTCTTGAATACTGAAAACCCTATGACTAAAATTTCTGCCGGGAAAACTTGCAGCTAGACTTAACTTGCTTCCAGTATTCAGATATTATTCTCAAGGAGCCAGAGGAAAGTGCAAGGTGGTGGAGTTTTTATACCCAGAGCTGCTGGGTTCTTTTGTGTTCCTTCTGTGTTCTTTGGCTTTGGTAAAGTGTATTGGATGGGGGGAGGAAAGGAATATTTCTCATGTTATAGGGAAGAGAGGCTGCTGCTTCAAGCAAGGTGGTTTGGGCTCCCTAGGTGCACCGGAGTCAGCCTCTGATTAGTATAAGAGAGCTCTGAAGCCCATGAGGCATCGGATCAGGAAAGGATGATGTCGCCATATCTAAGGGTGCTTGGTCTAGAGCATGGGCTCTGACACCTGACTGCTGTGAGTCCAGTCCTGGCCCTGTAGCCAAGTTATTCAACTTCCCTGCACTTCAGTTTCCACACCTGTGCAACGTGAAAATACCAGAGGGTTAAAGGAGTTAACACACATTCCATTTTAGAATTAGTGAGCTCGTGTTGCTTTTGTATTGAAATGGGGTCGTGCCCTTTAATTATGCAAGGTGTCCTAAGATCACAGGGAGGCGGCGGGAAGGTGAGGTTGAAGGCACCTCGTGTGACCGCCTGCCATATCATTTTGCTCTCCCTCTTTCTTTCTTCTTTCCATCAATTTCCTCAGTATCACCGGAGTAAAGAATCTGCAATGCACATCTCACCATCTGATTACCTGGCCTAAAGTTTAAAACTGTTGCTGATGGAATAAAGCCCTGGTTCCCTAATGTGGCATATGAAGGCCCTGACTGTTTTTCCAGTCTCGTCCGCCACTGCTTTCTCTTTACTTCTTTGTGATCCCCCTTCTTTACCTGGCTCACTTCTTCTCCTTCCCGATTCAGTTCAAGGTGTTCTTTCCTTGAGAAAGCCCTTCCCATCCTTTCCTCTACCACCCCCGTTCTCGCTGCATTAAGCACCTTACCCTGGTGGCTTGAAAGTGCCCTTAATACACTCCAACTAGATTGCCTATTACATGATAGTGAAATTGGGTCTCTGCGTCCCCCTTTTCCCTCCAGACCGTATATCAAAACTTATCAGCGGTAGAAACCCCATGGTGTTCATCTCAACACTCCCTATTAGTGCCTGGCACGTGGCAGGTGTTCACGACCTTTTGGCCAATGTGATCTGAGCGGTGTCACCGGGCTCTACACCCATATGCATCCATCAGTGGTAGGGGTGCTCGTGTGAGTCACAGTTGAAAGTTCAGACAAGCAAGAATATATCACCTTAACAGAGAGGAAGGTGAAAGTATTTAAAATATTTAGGCACATACACTAATGCATACTTTTAAGGCTGAAATAATTTTTTTTAAAATATAATTCAATGTAGTAAATTTCTCCAAACTAATCTCCAGAAAGTTATGAGATTTACATCAACTAACGCATCTAAACAATTCAGGATATAGTTTCAATTATAATAATAAGTGAATTATCATTCCACGTGAAATGTCCATTTTATTAAGCCTGAAATAGTTTTTTAACAGACACGTTTCAGCTCTGATTTAGGCAAGCTCTGCCGTAGCCAGCTGGCGATGAAATGATTAATTAAGTCAAGGAAGCGTGGAGCAGAAGCGTGAATTTAAGAGACATTGGGCACACTCAGAAAATAGAGTACAGTGCAAATTAACATCTTGGGAGAGGGTATAAATTGCTTTATAGTGAACCAAAGTATGTTTTGAGTTTCAGGAAGTTTGATAGTTATGTGAATTACGGTTTAACAAATTATGCCAAAATTCTCATTTATTCCTTTTTTTGGGGGGGGGTTAAGTAAATAAAGACAACAAATTAATGTGGCTTCCTGAATCTCGGGATCTTGACAAACGGTACCGTTTGGTGAACCCTCTGGTGTGAACCACGTATACAATCAATTCTGGAAACTTAGTTTTCCTTTCCATTTGTATACCATCGGGGAGAAATACTTGGGGAGATTTTCAGCAGCCTCCCATCCTTTAACAACTGCTAGCAGTTGTTTGAACAGCAGTCTAAGGAAATCTTCCTGGGTGAACTCAATGGGGGAGGACCACTTTGCTCTGTATGCCTGCTGGAATCTTTCCTCAGCTGTGCACGTTCAGCTGCAGGGGGACAGGGTTGAGCTTCAAGGAAGAGTGCAGGAGGATCCTTCTCCCTCTGTCCGCCCTTCTCCCCTCCCCTGCCCCTTTCCTTTCCTCCCTTTCTCTCTCTTCCTCCCTTCCCTTCTTTCTTCCTGTCTTTAAGGGCCTGCACTGTCATTATTAAATTAAATTTCATGTATTACCACAAGCTGCTGAGGTCTGGGGAAAACAAGAGTTTTTTTTTTTTTTTTTAATTGAAGCTTAGTTGGTGTACAATATCATGTTAGTTTCAGGTGTACAACAAAGTGATTCAGTTATCCATACGTATGTACCTGTTTTTTTTTTTTCAGATTCTTTTCCCTTATAGGTTATTACAAAATATTGATAGGAGGTCCTTGTTGGTTATATATTTTATATATAGCAGTGTGTATATGTTAATCCCAAACTCCTAATTTATTCCTCCCCATACCCCCTTTCCCCTTTGGTCACCATAAGTTTGTTTTCTAAGTCTGCGGGCCTACTTTTGTTTTGTATAAGTTCATTTGTATCATTTTTTCAAGATTCCGCGTATAAGTGATGTCACATGATACTTGTCTTTGTCTAGCTTACTTCACTTAGTATGATAATCTCTAGGTGCATCCGTGTTGCTGCAAATGGCATTATTTCATTCTTTTTTATGGCTAAGAGTCCAGTGAATACACACACACACACACACACACACACACACACACACACACACACACACCTTCTTTATCCATTCATCTGTCCATGGACACTTAGGTTGCTTCCACGTCTTGGCTATGTATATAGTGCTACAATGAACATTGGGGTGCATGTATCTTTTTGAATTATGGTTTTGTTTGGCTGTATGCCCAGAAGTGGGATTGCAGGATCTTTCGGTAGATCTATTTTTAGTTTTTTAAGGACCCTCCATACTGTTCTCCCTAGTGGCTGCACCAGTTTACCTTCCCACCAGCAGTCTAGGAGGGTTCCTTTTTCTCCACACCCTCTCCAGAGTTTTTAGACTGAGAGCAGAGCAGTTCAACTCCGTTCTTTGCTGGCTCATTTTTATTGTTTTCGTTGACTCTTTGTTTCCCAGAACCTTCAATTGTTCTAACAAAAATGGTCCTTCCCTGGTGAAAAGGTGAACGTTAGGTGCTTGGGTTCAATGCCTCTGGGGTGGTTAGTTGACAGATATTTATTGAACATTTACTATGTTCCAGGCACAGTCTCTGAGCTGATCTGTCGTCAGCAATGGAGACTTCGTGTCTGCTGTCCTGGAGTTTACGGCTCAGGTGAAACAGACAGCTATCAACAATTTGCTATGACATTTAATTTAAAAAATTTGTAAGTGGAGAGAAATGCATATACCCGAGGAATTTAAGTTAGCCACTCTAGGTCTAGTTTAATATGTTGTCCTGGGGATAAATCTTAAATATGTATTGTACATATGAGTAATTTGGGACTAGGCTTTTTTTTTTTTTTTTTTTGGCAGTACGTGGGCCTCTCACTGTTGTGGCCTCTGCCGATGCGGAGCACAGGCTCCGGACGCGCAGGCTCAGCGGCCATGGCTCACGGGCCTAGCTGCTCCGCGGCATGTGGGATCTTCCTGGACCGGGGCACGAACCCGCATCCCCTGCATCGGCAGGCGGACTCTCAACCACTGCGCCACCAGGGAAGCCCGGGACTAGGCATTTTTGATCAATAACATCTCATAAGTTACTGCATGTATCATATGTAGATTAGAGATGTTTAGGAAATTTAAATAGACTTAACATGTATTTACACTCTGTGTAATATAATTTAACACTTGATTTCACAGAGTACACTTGAGAACACAGTCACCAAGGATTATCTAGCCCCCAGGTCACTAACTTACCCTGTGCCCTCCCTCAAGTTCTTTGCTGGCCATGTATCACCTATAAAGTGAGGCTCTTAGGCTCTCAAGTTTCCTTTCAGCTCTAAAAATTGTATAACTGCAGTACAGAAGAACTCTGTAACCCCCATGCCCCCAAACAAACTGCCCTTCTCACAGTCTTCCCTGCTTCTTTTAATGGCAGCTCTATCCTATGTAATAGGGCAGAAATCTAGTGTTCCTGACCCTTCTTCTCTTATACCCCATGTCCTGTCCAATTTGTCAGCAAATGCTATTGTGAACCACGCCTCACCACCTCCCCTGCAGTCATCCTGGTCCAAGCCACCATCATCCCTTCCCTGGATTATTACCGTAGCCTCCTAAGAGGTCCTCTTCTGTCCTTGTCCCTGTGTGCTCAGCTGTTTACACGGCATCCAGAGTGATGCTGTTAAAATAAGCCAGCTTGTATCAGGGCTTTACTCAAAACCTTGTAATGCCTTTCCACCTCAGTCAAAGTCCTAGTGGTGGCCTCCTGGGCCTTACAAGATCTAGCTCCTCCTTAGCTTGTTGACCTCATTTCCTAGCCCTTCCTTTCCCTCACTTTCCTCTAGTCAAACTGGCCTTCTTGCCACTCATGCTCCTGTCTCATGTCCTTTGCATGGCTTGTTCCCTCTACCTGGAATGCTGTACTCAATACCTCACATGTCCCATCAGTGAGGCTTCCATGGATGGCATCCTATGGTGAATTGCAGTGCCTCTGTCCCATACTCTCCATCCCCTGATCTTTTTATCTTTATTGTACACATTAATGTATTCTACATTAGTGGTTCTCAAGGTGTGATTCTAAATCAGCGGTATCGGCATCACCATAAGAGCTTGATAAAAATGCAAGTTCTTGTCCTCTTCCATCCCTAGTTTCTGCTGAGTCAGAAACTCTGGAGGTGGGGTCCAGCAATCCATATTTTAAGAAGCCCTCTCATGATTCTGATGCACACTAAAGTCTGAGAACCACTGCTGTCTATTGTGCTTCATAATTTTATTACCTGTATTTATCTCTCCTCCCCACCCCTGCCCCGACTTAAAGTCAGCTCCATGAAGGCAGGGGTTTCTGTTCCTAGTGTTAGAGTTTAGAATGGAAATGCTACTTAGTAAGAGCTCAGTAAATAGTGGTTGAATGAATGAATGAACATGTAACTATGTAGGAAATTTAAATTAAAAGAATACTGAGCGGGGCTTCCCTGGTGGTGCAGTGGTTGAGAGTCCGCTTGCCGATGCAGGGGACACGGGTTCGTGCCCCGGTCCGGGAGGAACCCACATGCCGCGGAGCGGCTGGGCCCGTGAGCCATGGCCGCTGAGCCTGCGCATCCGGAGCCTGTGCTCCGTAACGGGAGAGGCCACAACAGTAAGAGGCCCGCGTACCGCAAAAAGAAAAAAAAAAAAAAAAAAAAGAATACTGACTAATAGAGTTTAATGTATGTTCCTCATATTTTAGTGACTCTCCTCAGTGTTAGGAGTTTTAAATACGAGGTTTTCTTTATCACAGATTTAAAAATCTGCAGATCTTCGAAGATTGCGTTATCCCCGACTAATCCTTCTTGAAACTTTGTGAAAATGATGTGAATTGTTGCTTTAAATACTTGTGGCAACTGGAATTGTGCTATTTTAATCATCTCCCGTAGGGACCATCTCTTTAAAAGTGTACAGATAGGTCATTCTGGTTTATTGGAAGCTTCTGATAGTCGAGCTAGTTGAGTGGAGATTTGTATGAAAAAGACCACCTGGAGGTATATGAATATTGCATTGGAAGTTTAGACTCATTAATCTTTGATCTGAGTTGCTTGTGCCAGTCTTTGTGGGTATGGCCAGCCAGGAGCCCCCAGTGACTGCAGAGCACGCCTTTGGCTTCGGAAATGATGATCCCTGTATAATATGCTTACCTAGTGTTCCCCTCGCTTTGCTGTCAGTTCAGCAGAGTCGGTCTTACAGATGAGGGTACTGAGGACTGCTGAGTGATTGTGGCCTTGTTGGAGGTCATTCTGAAGGTCATAAAAGCAGATCACTCCAGACCTCCCCAGACTTCACTTTTTATCCTCGGCTGACTTCCTCGCCATTAGGCTCCCTGCCCCCTCCCCCACCTGCTTCTTCACGCTATGCCTTTTGACAGCTCAGCTGTCCCGGGGTTCAGTTTCTCAGCTGAAAAATAAGGAAGGTCGACGAGATGTTTTCCGAGGATCTATCTTGCATCAGAGTGTTTCAGTGTCCCTTCATTAGCCTCACTCACTAAAGGCATTCTCAGTCCTATTTGAAAGCATTCAAAGCAGAGGGTGATCTTGGGCATGGAGCAGAGAGTAAGCCAAGCATCTGTCCTGTGGCTACTTTCACCAGAGCATCTTTAAAACTATCCCTCCCACTCCCACTGGGGAGCCAGGGAGAATGAGTTTGTGACTTGGGGAGTATCTGTGGCTCTCCTTTGCTCACTGTAATTATCATAGTTGATAGAAGGTTGACCACGAGTGGGCTCTTGGTTGTGTCTGTCTTTAGACTTGAGAAAGCTGGCTCTTGCCTGTACCTGCAGCACACCTGGTCTGGGTTTACTGCTCCAGCCTTCCTGGCCCCCCTTTCTTCTTCTGCTGCCCCCCTTTCTTCTGCTGCTGCCCCACCAGGTGTGGCCTCTGGCTTCATGTCTCCCCGGAAGTTCACCTGCTTTGGGCTTTGGGGGGGGGGAGGGTTCAGCGACTCTGACATAGATGGGCAGATTATCGGTAGTTTGCCATTGTCTTAAACTAGCGTTCTCCTTCATGCTGGGGCTAATTGGCTGTATTAGTCAGCATAACTGTGAGCCAAATGTGAATTGACACCAGCCACCACTTATTCTTCTTCTTGTCTCTTTTAAGCCTGTGTTGTCTTGATTGTGAGAATGGTTGAGGAACTGGCAGCCTGCGTAGCCTCCATATTTTTACCAAGAATACCTCTGTTGAATTTTTAACATAATTTGTCTGTGTCATTGTGGATCGATGTTGACTCCGTGGACGAAGTACAGATAAGTGCTAAGAGCTCTTCCTTTATAAGTAGAAATGTAGCACATCTGAAGGAGCCCTGTTGATGTTAATTTCGAGAGTCTGCCCACATGAAATACCAACCCTGGGAAGGTTTGCTTCTTTGTGGGTTTGTTTTGTGTGTGTGCTTTGAAAGGTGAAACTCTAGCTTTAGGGAATAAAAAGATGTCTTCTAATTTCTTCTTTTGCCATCAGAAAAGGCCGTGAAATTGTTATTCTCTGATGTTTCAAACACGGTCAGGACTGCCTCTCCCTCATTAATAGATGGGAAACGTGGACTTGTGCAGAGCAGCTAGAAGTGACTCCCTAGGGCCCAGGCTCTGGAACTACGGCAGATCCTGTTTTCTGATCCTGAACGCCTTGGACACCATGCCACATGTGGGTGGGGCTGCAGTCTGTAGAACCAGCCCAGGCCATTGAGACCACTTGCTTACGAGAAGGAGTAAATAGAATTGAAAATCAGGAGTCTGATTCAGGGAAAGAAGTTTGGGTGGAAAGCGAGGGTTTTCAGAAAACTCTCTTTGGTTCTATCTGGTCCCTCTTGGGGTCCCTCCTTCCTGAGCAGGACAGGTGGTGTCCCCCACCCCCCCATAGTGAGGTGGTGTGTGAATAATTGATTACTAATAGCAGATAAGGTGCCGACATATTTCTTATTGACTTGCCTAAAAATTGAGTGGATTCAGTGTTATCATTTTAATATTATAATGCTATCACCCTCACACAACTGCCTTTCAGAGCTTTCATGAGGGGGAGAGAGAGGTTTAGTGTTACAGATACCTGTGCTGGGGCTAATGCTTACCCGCAGCCTGGCTCTTCTATGCCCTGGCACCTCTAGTGAACAGCTCTTACGGACGGACTGTTAATAAGTTTTGTGATTGTAACTTATGTAAATGTATCATAAAAAGATTTTGTACAAATCTGAGCATTCCCACAGAGGTGTGCCACGTGTGTGCATTTGTCCTGCGTGACACATTAGCATCGCTGGGCCAGACAGTTCTGTGTAGGACATGATTTTCGTTTGTAGTGTTGGCCTTGTACTTACTTGTCATAAAATACATGAATGTGCACTCGACTTTCTCCAAGCCACTCTCTTTCTACTGCTGTGGTTCTCTTCACCAAAGAGGTGAAGGAGGGAAGCCGTGGAGCTGGCTGTACTTGGAGGTCTTCCGGTCATACTGAATCGTGCCGTGGTGCCTGCTAGGAAGACGGTGCCCTTGAGCAGCGCTTCTTCAGCTGCACTGCGCATCGAATCAGCTGGGGCTCTTGCTATAGTACAGATTCTGTTCACTAGGTCTGGGGTGGGATCCAAGATTCTGTGTTTCTCAGAGGCTCCCAGGTGATGCTCATGCTTCTGGTCTGTGGACCCCACTTTGAGTAGCAAGGACCTAGACGAGAATGTTGAAGATACCTCTCTCTCCTATTTTCCTGGAAGTGTATTACTGTTCCATTTTTGGAACATTTATGTAAGCGTAGCCCCAAACAGAACTATTGGCAAACAAGTGAATTAGGCTCTTCTTGTAGTATGTTTTTTTTCCCCCTTGAGATGCCGGTGCATTTATTTGTTTTGATTTGTGCCCCTGGTATTAAAAGCCATGCTTAATACTGGAACTGTTTAAAACTCCAAAATTGCACTGTGTGCCAAATCGTTTTCTTGCTGATTTTTTACCAAGCCCATTTGGGGATTGCATCGACTTTGGCCTCTGATGCAGTGATTAACTCTTAACAGTTAGGAAGTATGAATAAACATGGCTGGACTGGGGAAAGACAGGGGATTGTAAAAATTAAAAAGCCTTTGGGTACAAATACCAGAGGGCTTGACCGTCAGGGGATGAAGCAATACGGACGTTTAACAATCTCACGTAGCATCAGTCTGGGGTATACTGTTCCAGGGTTGGTGCAGGAGCCCAGGGTATCACAGAGGTCTTGGGCTCTTTACTACTCTCTGTTCTGCACCTCAGTCATGTCAGGCAGCCCATGTCCCCACGGGCTCCTTTGCTCCCGGCATCACATCCTCATGTGACAGTGTCCCTAACAGGCAGGGGGAGTGGGGAGGAAACCACCCTGGTAGGGTGGTTCTTGTGTTAGGCAGAAAATAATCCCACGAGTGTCTGTACCATATTCCTCTTGGATCCCATGGGTCAGGACTAGGGCAGACCCTCAGACCATTCACCAGACCAGGAATCAGACACCATGATTGCCTTAGATCTGTACAGTTAATCCCCCTGGGGCCCGGCACACCAAATCAGGATGCTGGTAGAGATCGGGGTGTGGATGTTGGGTAGCAGATCACCAGCGTGTGCTGCCAGGGACTTAATATTATTAGGAAACTACTATATGCATTCTGTGCCCCTCATTTTATAGCTTGTGAAACTGTTGCTCAAGGAAGTGAAGTGGATGAGTGGGGAGTGTAAATGGCATCACACGCAGGCCTGTTCGATTCCAAAGTACCTTCTCGGGGTGGAAATGTGGTTCCTTGCTACTCACTGTGTCCTCCCTCGGTGCCTCTCCTCTCCCCTGTAGCTTCAGGGATCATTGATGGGGACACACTGGGAACGATCAGGACCCCATGGTGTGCCACGTATCCCACACCAAGTGTGTCACTATTTGGCCTCTTACTAGTTATGCCCACACCACTGTTAGAGTAGAGAGAAAACTTCGCCTATGAGTAAAGTGACATTCCTTCAAGAAGGAAACCAGCCTGGTGAACGTTGGCGGCCACTGTGTAGGTCTCGCCACATCCTGCCTTGGCCCGCTGGGCTCTGGGCTCTGCTTCTTGCTCTGGGTTTGCTGAGTTCTGCAGGTGCCTGGAGGCGCCGCGTCCTCCTGTAGGACTTGAGGCATCCCCTCTGCCACCTCTGAGTCAGTGCTGCCCTGCGCTCTCTCCTGCCTGGTTTCAGGGGTTCCCAGCAGGCACGAGGCAGTGCTGCCCTCGCCTCCCCACCTTCCCGCCCCTGCAGACTTGCTTCTTATTGCCTGGAGGTCTGATGACACCCTGAAGATGGCAAGCCTCCAGGAGAGTGAAAAGTTGTTCCTGTTTAATTTACAAACAGAAATAAAACAAGCAGTAAAACTGGTAGAAAAGGCTGGGTTTAATTATACATTAAAGAAAAGTAAAATTGAGAAACAAGTGATTAGGTCAGTTAAAAAAGCGAAAAGCACTCTGCTCAAGGATGCGATAATGGGGTAAACATTGCAATCAGAAGGAAAGAATACTGGGAGACTGTTGGCTCCTACATACAGGATGAATTATGGCCGGGGATTCTGTTATTCTTCAGATGCCAAGTGGGGAGAGAGTTTGACCAGAGAGGGCTGTGATCAGAACTGTGCTTTAGGAAGAGTAATCTGCATGGAATAAGTCTGGATTGCAGTTGGAGGAGGCATGCCTCTGATTCTGTAATTGCTAAAGCCTTCACTTATCCTGGTCTGTGTCTTTGCTCTCTCACCAAGAAAATCTGGGGGCAGAAAGGACACCTTGAAATTACCAGCAAACAGAAGATGATACCTTAACATAATTCTTCTATTCGTGTTGTTTAGGTCATGTAATAGTCACTCTATTTCAATTAATGTCATATTTTCCCATGTTAGCTCTCACTAGAAGGCTGGCATTGTGTTTGAATCAAAGCTGTGCAAAATCAAAGCGACACCCACGCCGGTCGGACACTACTGTGCCTACGGGGGCGCTGCACCACTGACACACGTTTTACTATAAAAACAACATGAAAAGAACGAAATACGTCATTTAAAGCAAAACAACTGTTCATGCAGTTCCTAACAGAATTAAGAAAATATTTGCTTCTGTTTTATACCCATTATCATAGTTTGCATAATTTAAATCATAATGTGCTTCTCTATAGGCTTCTTCATTCACCAACATTGGATGTATAACATTTTAAGGACACCTGTGAGACTCACGAAGGCCGGATGCTGGCAGCCCTGAAAATGTTTCCTGGGTGTTCAGAAGTACATTTCAGTTTTGCCAGTAAAGTCTTGACTCTCTCATGAGAAAAAAACAACAACTGGGAATCAAACCAAATTATGCAGGGATTGTTTTTGATGATATAAATATGACATTTAGGATTAACCAGAGAACCTCAAGCCAGTTTTTCTATGCTGGGTGATCACAACTTGATCTTTACTCAGGGAAGAGCGTAGGAGTTGTGGAATATTAACCCCATTATTCCTTTTTGTGTTTCCGGTACCTAAGAATACACCGAATTTTCCCAAAAAGGAGCCTGGGGCTATGTGGCTAAAACTCCTCTGTGAAGGACTGTGGATTTCATTCAGACCTTCAGTAACTTGCTATATGGTCCTTGGCAAGTTATTTCATCTTGTTTATTCCCTCCTCTTTTTTAATTCCAGTACTCACTAAATTATCACATTTCATTAAGGATTTGTCTCATGCTTTCGTTTTTCAGAGTCTCTCTTCAAATATAGGCCCTGTTGATTTTACTCCTGGGCTATGGCTGTGGTCTTCCTGCTTCTAGCCTTTCTGTTTTCCTGAACATCCCTGCATGATTTCTTTTCCCCAGCTCTCCTCTTGACTAGAGAGAAAGCAACAGTAGTCCAGGGTAGTAACTGGATCAAGTACAGCTTCCTTTACCTGCAACTCAGACTCTGTAGTTGGGCTCCTTGATAGGCTCAGTGCTTCTTCCCTTTTCCAGACCATGGCCTCTGGGGAAGAGAGGCTGCTTCTGGCAGGGAACTACCAGGGGCCCCTGTAGCCACTGTGACTCTCGCTGCCCCAGACCTGCAACCAGCCACTCGGAGGTCTAAAGGATCAGTATCTGTTGCAACCCATTTTGAATATGATTTAGGAAGCTCTGAGCTCTCAAATGTTGGTTCTATTACTCTCTAGCCAAGTATGGAATGGACCTAAGCCATTTTTTTTTTTTTTTTCCATGCACAACTCAGGTTCCCTTTCACAGATATTAGTAGATTTTATAGATGTTTGAGGTAGGTTCGGGTCGGCTAACTCACCTACAGCGTCACTCCCAGGTTTTAAGGAAATCAAGATTCAGACCAAATTTTGCCCTTCGTTAGCAAGCAAGAACCCTAGAGATTTCTCACAGTTTATTCCGTAAGCTCAAGGAGATTCCTGCTCTCTGTCCTTCTAGGTGAATGAAAAATTCACTCGAAGCCGACATGCCAACATTCCAGATGCAGTTTTCTTGTACACTTGTGGTTGGCATCTAGAATCTAACTAGGCAGAAAACTGGTTAGGGATTTAGCTTCCTCTTGGGCCTGGCTGGATTCTTTCTTTCTATTCATGCCAGATGGGGAGTATATCTAAAATATTTTAGCCCCTCTCTGTGTGCTCACTACTTTGACTTTTACCAGTGAAAGCCTGTTTCTAACATGCATCTTGCCTATCAGCAGGTGACTCTTTTCCCCAACAGTAGTCCCTTCTGGGCATTCACCTGGCTCATACTTATCTATACTTAGATACGGATAACAGAAATACTTCTAGCAGCTGCCTCTGGCATCGTGAATCAAGTGCTGCGAGACCCTTCTAGCGCTGGGCATTCTGGCTCAGAACACCAGTTGGCCACCTGGGTTGCAGTACCACAAATATAATATCACACGGTGTATATTGAAGTATTGTAGGTAAATTTTAGACATCATAACAACACAGTTGGCAGACTAGTTTTGCAGGTTAAATCAGGCAGGCGGAATTGCTTTATCGTGCTTTTCCACTTTTTTTTTTTAAATGTATTTGTTGCCAGCGACGGCAAAAACGAGAGGTTTTACATCAAGATCTCAATGTTTGGCTTTCTGTGGGAAAATTGGGGCATCTGCAAAAACAGGGCCATTTTCCTCTATGACAGTTTTCTTTTCCAGCGGAACAGCAGAAGCTTGCTTTAGACCTGGGGATGGGCTCCTGGGAAGGGCCCTGCACTTCCTAATGTCCCCCTATGCTGAGACAGATATCAAGTGCCCTTCACCACTGAGATGGAGCTATTGGTTTGCAGGACCCCCTTCCCTCCTTCTTATTCCTGCCTGGGCCCCTGTAAGTATTTGAGTTTTTGAGCCATGCAGCTGTCAGACAGTTTTTCTTCTTGACTCAACACTTGTGCTTTGCTCATGCTGCTTCTCTGTCTGGAAGGTCACTTCCTTTTGGGCTCGTCTGTCCAACACTCAACCTCATCTTCAAGGCCAGGTCCAAGGCCCACTTCGAGATGGAGTCTTTCATGGCTGTTACAGTCCTAACTCTTCCACTTCTACATGGACAGCAGAGCATAGCGTTTGATTCTACACGTTCTGTTTCATGCCTTCTCCCTCCTTGATGGTAATATTCTTAAGGTCAGGAAGCATGTTCCTCTCGTATTTTATATCTACCACTGTAAAAACGTTCATGCTTATCCCCTCAGCCCAGTTGTAAGGCAGAGAACAGTAGCTTATTGATCTACCTAACAATTATTATAAAGCCTATTTATCCATGGTAAAAAGAAGTAGAGGGGTGTTATAAATGTGAAAATAATGTAAAAACAGGCATAACCAAGAAGCCTGAAAGGTTACGTGCCTTGCTGGAGTCACACAATTGGGGAATAGCTTCGTCTTCAGCCTAACCACTGAGCATCCTGCCTTGGTTCCTTAGGGCTGTGCTATTTCCTGGCAGGTCTGCTACTTGCTAAATCAGGTAGCTGCACCCCAAACGCCTGCAGGTCCTCCACAGGGCTTAGTGTTCACATATCAAAACAAGACAATTCCCAAAGTCACTTAAATCGTATGCCACACATGAGGGAAAGGTGATGAAGGTACATCAGACTTAACCATACAAGGCACCAAGAGTCAGGATGCCAAAGATGCTTCTGTCACTTTTTTGTTTGTTTTTTTTTTGTTTTGCGGTATGCGGGCCTCTCACTGTTGTGGCCTCTCCCGCTGCGGAGCACAGGCTCCAGATGCGCAGGCTCAGCGGCCATGGCTCACGGGCCCAGCCGCTCCGCGGCACGCGGGATCCTCCCGGACCGGGGCACGAACCCGCGTCCCGTGCATCGGCAGGTGGCCTCTCAACCACTGCGCCACCAGGGAAGCCCGCTTCTGTCATTAATAAGGACCAGCAGAGTGTCCTCTGCTGATGGTCCTCCCCTTAGTGGAGGGAACAATGCACTGGGATGATGCCAAAGTTGGAATTTTGGAGTAGTGTTAGATGAGGCGGGAGAGGAAAGGGGAGTCATATTTGCATGTTGTTCTGAGGGATTCTGACTTTATCCTGGGGGGAGCAGGGAGCCTTTAAAGACTTTTAAGGAGCCGTCAGGCCTGTGACATAGAAGTGCCTGGCTGCTGCAGGCTGGTCTGGGGAAAGCAGGGAGGTGGTGACCTCGGAGGCTGCCCCAGGACTCTCGGGCTTAAACCAAGGCACTGACAACGGGGAAGGAGAGAACTGGATGGATTCAAAAGATGTGAGAGCCTTTTCGTTACCAGGATGACCGTACTCTTTCTGGTTTGAGATGCAGTTATTCCTTGAGGCTGACTAACTTGATGTGTAGCCTTTGATTCCATGTTGCCAGAGAAATGTTCATGGTTTCTGACCCACACGTATCTGCCTCCACTCCCCTGGGCTGTCTGGAGGTCCCCTCAGCAGTCAAGGGCACTTTTCACCGTTTTCTGCTCTGCCACCTCCACTTCTCTTGTCACATGTAAGCTGTCTCCACAGCATATACCTGTCTTCCTGTTTACACAAGCACCCTACAAAGTTCAGTCCAAAAGTTCTCTCTCACAGTACATATAAATCTTTTTCTATATACACTGGCCATGCGTATGAGCAAATTGTGCATTTATTCTGTAGTCATAGGGTGAGTAGATGTTAGGATTGGTGTTTTCTGCTTCTGGAATTTTTCTTCTGAGCTTTAAAGATGTTTAACCGTCTGTTTATGAGTTAAAAGTGAGTGTTCTAAGTGGAGTCTGTGAATACAAATGTGAATCAGGAAAATACATTGAAGAGGCATTGTCAATAATGAATTGCAACTATGCATCTCTCTCAGCAGTTTTTGCAGCTTTAAAAGGTCTAATGTAATCAGATGTTTTTGGTTTTTTTTGTTTAATTTTTATTTATTTATTTTTGGCTGCCTTGGGTGTTCATTGCTGCGTGCGGGCTTTGTCTGGTGGCGGCGAGCGGGGGCTACTCTTCTTTGTGGTGCGCGGGCTTCTTACTGTGGTGGCTTCTCTTGTTGCGGAGCACGGGCTGTAGGTGCACGGGCTTAGTTGCTCCGCGGCATGTGGGATCTTCCCAGACCAGGGCTCGAACCCGTGTCCCCCTGCATTGGCAGGCGGATTCCCAACCACTGTGCCATTAGGGAAGTCCCATCAGATGGTATTTTTAAGGAATTAAAAACAATTAATGTTAACAATGGATTTTTGTCTAGATTATATCTTTTAGGAAGATATATGTATATTTGGGGTGTAGAATTGCTTCAACTGCATGGAAAAGAATTTATTTTTCCTTAAAACAACTTTTACCCATATCCTTAATTATTTACAGATGATATGTATTTATTTAATATTATCATGTTACACAATTATTTTAATAAAAACAGAATGTTGGATTCACTGTTAAACTTCTTTTCCGAAATACAAATGAGGTTGAAATTTGTATTTTCGAAAGCCTTATCATGTCGTCTCTTCCTCTAGTCAAATATAGTAGATACTTACAAATGATTAAGTTGACCTAGCTCTTCTGTAAGAGAATGAATTTTGTCTCCTCCTGCCTGAAGGAGACTGTTTCAGTGGTTTCTTTTCAGAAAGCTTGATTTTTCTGACTGTAATGTAAGAGTTCAAATAGAGTTCAGCACATACATGCAAATTAAATTATATAGCATTTTCAGAATATACTTTTGCTCACTATTAACACGAGAGTGGCAGTTGGAATAAAGACGCCCTTTGTCAATTTTTATTCCTTTGACTTGAAGTTGTAATCCTGTTGGGATTTGAGTGAATTTAAACGTAAATAAAATGGAACAGGCAACAGATTTCAACTCGGGGAACTGGTCCCAGTGTTATTGCATAACTTAATAATGTAGATCTAACGCAAATGCTAATATTTGACCTTGGTTTGTACTTGACGCTGTTCTTTGGTAATTGCCATCATCCTGGCAGTCACCGAAGGGGGCCAGCAAAGGAGAGTCATGTGAGAGCAGTTTGAAGGGGTCCACACTGCATAATCTGCTGCAGTGTTTTGAGGTGTTGACATCCCTTTTTTATAACTGTTCACCAGCTTTCTATTGAGGTGCCCTTGAGTTGGCTCTTACTGGTAGGTCTGTACTAGCCCTACGTAGTTGGTAGTTTAACTTACTAATTTTAACCATTAGTAAAACTCTAAGCACAGATGCAGGCATTAATAATCACTGGGTATTCCCTCTCTACTTTCACATACAAACATAATTTTTGCATAAATGCATGCACGTATACAGTATGCTTAATTAATTCATGTCCTCACAAGAAGAACTCCTAATATATAATGGATGTCAAGAAGAGTATTATTTCATTCTACAAACCTTTCCGTCTATATCTATGAAAATTATCCAGAACGCAAACGTTGGGAAAAAACCCAGTCTTTACTGACTGGGCTTATCCTTTGTGTTGATTGCTACGTGTGGGCAAAACTGGGCATGTTGGCTCTATGTACCTGGGTTTGTGGATTTGCCATTATGATTTTGGCTAAAGTGTTACAGAGCACTGTTCAAGGAAGGGCATGGGAATGTGGAAGTTGTGTGTTATTCATGCTTTATTTCAAGGAAGAAATCCACTCCCCAAACATTGATGATGTGGGATTAAAGAGGCTAGAAAATAATCATGCTAGTTACTACCTTTGGTGCTATTCTTATAAATGATTTTCTAAAATGAATCTTAGCTAAAAGCTAAGATCCTTTAATTTAGGGCTTTGGAAAGCCCTAAATGTATGTATGTATATTTTTATTGTAGTCTTTTATGGTTAGTTATGACTTGTGATACCTTTTTGGTAGAAAATATAAAAATGATATGCTGAGCTTGCTGACCCATAACCTGTGATGAGGGCGTTCTCTGAAGTGTAGGGCAGGGGTACCCAACCCCCAGGCCACGGACCGCTACCTGCCCACGGCCTGTTAGGAACCCGGCCGCACAGCAGGAGCAGGAGGTGAGGGGCCGGTGGGCAAGTGAGCGAAGCTTCATCTGCCGCTCCCCATTGCTCCGGCTCGCATTACTGCCTGAAGCATCGGCCGTCCCTGCCCCCGGGGAAAAATCGTCCTCCAGGAAACCGGTCCCTGGTGCCAAAAAGTTTGGGGAACACTGGTGTAGGGGATGGCGGGTGGCAGGACTGCCCTGATGTATGGCTGAGAGAGCTCCACAGTGTTTGGAGCAAGTCATCACCATTGCGAGGCCCATCAGGAAAAGAGATGTTCTTAAAGGCAGAATTTGTAAGCCATAATGTCTTACCTAAAATAAGGGTGATTTTTTTTTTTTTTTCCTTTCAGATTTTGGGGTAAGTGCTTTCTTAGCAACAGGGGGTGATGTTACCCGGAATAAAGTAAGAAAAACATTCGTTGGCACCCCGTGTTGGATGGCCCCTGAAGTCATGGAACAGGTGAAATAAATTAATAAATAAAATAAAAGTGATGTTTTGATTGACATAGTATAGTTGTACAATACATGTCATTAGTACACTAACATTTTGTTCAAATCAATCATTTTACTAGAATGCGTCATGCAAGATTTAATTCCCGATTGCTGGGCCTTAGCAAAGTAATCTCAAGGTTGTGCACACACGGTCATGGACTTCTGACATAATATGGACCCCGTCATGTATAACATGCTGGCTGTATAATTGTGTTTTTCTCCCTGCTTCCCTTCTTAGGTGAGAGGCTATGACTTCAAGGCTGACATGTGGAGTTTTGGAATAACTGCCATTGAACTCGCCACAGGAGCAGCGCCTTATCACAAATATCCTCCTATGAAAGTAATTGCTATTGGAAATATTGTGTCGGGTTTGAAATATGATTTAACAGAATCCATTCTCTTAAACATAGTCATTTCTCTCTTAGACCCAAGGGGAATTAATGGAGGGGGGATGCAGCCAAGTTAAATGTTAGCTGATGCTCTCAGCGGACAGAATGGGACAAAAGTAGCACAGTTGCCGGCTTTGAAGCTTGCTTTGCGTTCTTAGCACAGAAGAATGTGATCAGATTGGTCGATGGAGGTTGATAGATGAGACAAATGCTGGTCATTACTCTCTCTATCACAGAATACCCCCAGCTCCCCAAGAAAAATCTAAAAGTAGATTATAGTGATATCATCTTTACAGATGGATTTCCCAAATTTTCAGGCCTTTTTTTCCCCACGGTCTGTAACATTTCACTCCTGTTCTCATAGTGTCATGTTGGTGACTCATCTGAAATAAGGGAGCCCAGTGTTTTTAGGAACTAACATACATTTGGATACCATTTTTAGATTTTTGTTATTTTATTTTTTTGGAAGTTACTCTTTATTGTTATTATTTTTTAAAATATTTATTTATTTATTTGGCTGCATGGGATCTTAGTTGCGGCCTGCGGGCTCTTCACTTCGTTGCGTTGTGTGCGCAGGCTTCTCTCTAGTTGCAGCACACGGGCTCTCTAGTTGTGGTGCTTAGTTGCCCCTCAGCATGTGGGATCTTAGTTCCCTGACCATGGATGGAACTGGCATCCCCTGCATTGCAAGATGGATTCTTAACCACTGGACCACCAGGGAAGTCCCTATTTTTGTTATTCTTTTAACTAGCCTACATCATTATTTCTCTTAGTTTTGAGGTGGTGGGATCAGGGCTAATTTACCCAAATGGATTTTGTTTTGTGGCTGAAATAGTTGAATGGAAATTATGAAGGTATTTTTACAGAGAATATGGTCCATGTGTGTTTCAACTTTTTCCTAGGATTTTATTGGAAAAGTTTTAAGAGGATTTAGAAGAAAAAAGACCTGAGGATAAAAAAAAAGTTAAATGATTTTACTGATTAAAAAGTTAATACGTTCTTATTGTAGAAAATTTGGAAGTCCAAATAAGAATAAAGGTGAAAACAGTCATCCATAATCTATCTCATCAACCACAGACAATCCCTATTAAAGTTTTAGTGTAGTTCATTACATTGTTTTCCTCTCTATATTTATATACATATTTTTTAAATAGTTAAGATTTGGGGGTTGTGTGTACACACCTGATTTTGTCAGCAGAAAATTTTAAATTGAGGTGTAAACAACTGAAGTGACCTTTTGGGGAAAAAAGCACTGAAACAGCGCTGAGGACTTTTCTTTCATCTGGTTTTTCTCTATTATTTTTTCTTATTTCTTGTTTGCTTTCTTTCCCTACTTTTTAGTGTTTTCCACTTGAATCCAGTCACATTGCTAATTCTAGCCTAAAGTCCTGCAGGACTTTTCTTAAAATCTCACAGATCTCCCACTTTTCTTCGGTTTGCTATTATCCTCCACAAACAATAAACTGTCACTTTAATCCTTCATCTGTTCACGCATCTGAAAGTGTTTGAACAGTGTCTTGGCGTGTATAGCATTTGCATAAATTAAGGCTGATGTATGCATTAATGAGTTTTTTTTTCATTTTATAATAGGTCAATAGTTTGCTACAAATTCTACACTTTTTTTAAAAAAACAAATAATTTTGACATTAGTGTGAAAGAATGGAAATTTTTACCTTTTCGATGTGAAACCTGTGTTTTGATTTTGTTTTGTCCCTTTCCAAAAGCAGCATGGACTTTTGTTCTGGTTATGGTTTTTAGTAACTCACTTGTGTCCCAGCTGTCTTTCAGTGTCTTACTGTCTCAGTTTTGCCAAGCCTTTGAGCAATTTTCTGTATGTTTTTTCATTTAAAAAAGAAAAAGGGAGACCATGTGTTACCTCTTGGGACGTTGTGGATTTATTTTTAGGGCTGGTAATGTATTACAGAAGCCTTGAGTACAGGCGGTCCCTTCCTTAGGAATAACCTGTATACGTGAACATTCCCTGCTGCTCTGGGCCTCTCTTTCTCTACCCTCCACTGCCCCCTTTCCCAGCCAGAGCACAGCCTGCACTAAGCTGGTGCTGGAGCTATGTGCTCCTGCAGGCCTTGTGAGAGCTAGTTCCCAGGAAGCCCGTGTCCTGGCCCCTTTGGGAGAGCACTCTTAACACATAGAGCAGATTTTGTAAGTTCTGTCAATGGAATAACAAAAAGGTGAAAGGGCACGTGAACAGGTTTGCAAAGGGAACTGAATACTTTGCACACTTTCTAGAAGATGAAAATCATGGGGAAGCACGTTTGTACCTAATCAAGGAGGGTCTTTGAGGCTTTGCTGGAAAATGAAAAACTCAGTTGTAGCAACTGCTGTCCTGAGATCCTGTCTTCCTGTTTGTTTCTGCTGCAGGTGTTGATGTTGACTTTGCAAAATGATCCACCCACTTTAGAAACAGGAGTAGAGGATAAGGAGATGATGAAAAAGTACGGCAAGTCCTTTAGAAAATTACTTTCACTGTGTCTTCAGAAAGATCCCTCCAAAAGGTATGTCAAACTGGGTGGATGAGTGAGTGATCATGACTGGGTGGGGTCATGACAAAGCTTGGTTTGTGGATGGGGAAGGGCTGTGTGAGGAGTCCTGAAGTTTAGTTCTATCCAGTTCAAGGGAAATCCAGCTCTGGTCCCCAGATTTCCAACCTGTCAGTGGAAGCTTGGGTCCAAAAGGGAGAGAAGTAAGTGAGGACGAGGGAGAGGCAGAGGAAAATTTTCCGTGTTAATAAGATTGGTGGTGCTTGTTAGGTATGGGCTCTGTCATCAAAGGAAGTGAAGTAAAACAAATCAAAAGCAATTGGCAGTGGTGAATTCAGAAGCTGAGCTAATATTCTGCACCATGTAGGTTGCGCTGACCTCTCAGGATTTGAATATCCTGCCAGCTCCAGTCTAAACCAGGCAGAGCTGTTGCATTTTGCATGAGCTTCCTTTGAGTAGCAGAACAAGTTGTTTGTGCTGTTTAAAAGATTATCAGTAAAGAAGATTAACATTTTTACATTCGAAAGATTAATCGTATAAATAGAAGCAAATGGTTTTAAATTAACTTTAGTATTTCCTCTTTATTCTTGGGTTATTGCCCTGCACTGAGGTATGTCTGTTTTTTTCTGAGTTTTGTTTCTTCTTCTTCATTTCTGTGAGTTTGAAGTATCCTGGGTGGTGATAGTAGAGCCCAGTGTCCTTTGTCCCTTGAAGGAGAGTGTTAAGGACGTGAACTGAGCATACACCTTGGCTGGGGAGGGTCCCTTTGTAGTGCTTGTCTGTGTGCTGCATTGTCCTAACGTAAGGTGAACTTGGATTACACACCTGGAGAGGCTGCTGAGAAGTTACTGGCTACCCTGATCCACCCAGGACTCCAACTTGATACCTAACGTTCTAAAACATAAAAGCTGGCTTCTCTTTTGGAACTTTCTTTTTCAGGGAAGGACCCTGCTTTTCGAAGGATTCCTTTATCCTTAAGTTCTTGATGAAACTTAAGCCTTTTGCCTTCGCACAGCGATCTACTGTTTGAGCAGGCTACCCTTCTCTCGAATAAACATAGTTTCCATTATTATACCTGTTCTTTGTAGCAGCTCTGTTCATTCCTTTACATTTTACTGAATTTGCCTTGAATCTTTTCTATATCAGTTAGTTACCTCTCTCATGGAGCCAGTTTAAAGACTCTCTGCTGTTAAGCATTTTGAAATTATTTATTGTAAAAGAGGTGCAACACTTGCTTGTATTTGGTGTCATCTCCAAGCGTAAGTTTTTAGCATCACCAAGGAGACAGACTTTGATCCTCTAAAGCCCAGTGAGAGAAGAACTCGTTTTCCCCTTTAGAAGGACTGGCTTGTGACTGATGGTCTTTGTGATTCTCAAAATAGTTGAGATTCCACCTAGTGGTGATGTGTGATGCCGCACGATTCCAGCTCTTTCAAAAAAGGATTCTGTAGGTAGAACTGTTAGTGTACTAACTGATAAATATATTTCTTTAGCAGACTTATAATCTGGTCAAAATAAATTAGATTAGACCGTCATACATTATATTTAACAAGCCATCCTTACTTCTCAATAATCTTGAAAGTCTTTCCAGTTTTTATTTATTACATGAGCTCAAATATCAGGTTCCCACCACCCCACCAAACAACAACAATAATAACAGCAAAAGTTTTAGAAGAGAGCCATACAGAATTTATTCGAATTCTCACAACATCTTTCCCTCAGAGTATTCTCTTGGTAACATTATTGATTTACAGAGTATTAATAGGTTAAGAACTTCTGTTAGATACTTTCTGTATAATGTAATCTGTTCTCACTATCGTGCAGTTGTCCTCTATAACAAACAGAGAGTGTCACTGGTGCACAAACTTCCCAGGTGATTTTTTCTTGTAATGAAAAGACACGACGTGGGAAGTTTGGGGAAAAAAGGTTCAGGAAATGTGAGAATGGAAAAAAGCAATATTATAATTGTTGAATTATTTATTATACAGGATGCAATTAAAAAATATGTATTCATGACTGAATTAATAAGTAAACATCTAATTGCTGCTCAGGTCTGAAAGAAACCTGTGAGTATTTCTTATCTTCTCTGCCTTTGTTTATATTGTCCAAAGATTTTTTCCTCTTCTCCTGTCCCCCTTCTACCTGTCTTTCAATACTTAGTTCAAAGGCCCCAGGTTCTCAAAGGTACATACATCTGGGTGCGATTCCTAGCCCTACAGCATCTGCATGACTTAGTTTCCTTGTCTGTAAAATGGGCCTAATAACACCACGTCATAGGGTTGCTATGACGATGGAGATGATGCCCTTAAAGCAGAGAACAGTGCCGGAGCATTCCTAAGTATTCAGGAAATTGGGGTTGCCATTCATTATTTGCCTTTTCTTCCTGACCAAGTAGAGTTGTTGCAACCTTGAGTTTCCTGCAGTATGTTGATGATATGTCTCTTGTAGCACTTATCACGCTGTGTACATTTATTGACTTACATATTCAATTTCCTCATGAGTTTCTGAGTTTTTTAGAAGGAGAATCTGTGCCTCTCATCTTTCTGTCTCTCTTTTTGTCCACAGTGACTGGTCTGTATTACGTACTCAGTGGTATTTCTTGAACACCTGCAAACAATTGGGAGCTTGCAATTTGGGGATGATTTGGACTCATTGAAAAGAGTTTCGGAACCAGACCAGATTGGAGTGGGTTGAGGAGTGAAGGCAAGAGTTTCGATCATTGTATTTATTTCTGTTGCCAGCATATAGATCCTCTGCTTGTAATCTAAAAGCAGTTGACTAGTACTGAAATCCTGGTCTTGCTGAGTACCTTTTTAGCAATGAATGAAAACATATATCACAGGGGAACAGTGACCAGGACAGAATCATTCCTATGCTGGAGCCCTCAAGCTAGCTGAGAAGGAACTGTGCTTTCTGTCAACCTTGAGAGCTCGTGGAACTTTCCTATTGCCTGAGAGCTGGGTGTCAGAGCTGTTTGTTTCATCCAGGTCTGTGCCCTGCATTTGCATAGGTAAAGATTTGCTTATATTTGCACAGCAGAACATTTTGCTATTCTTAAAAAAAAAGAGCCTTAATCTTGGAGGTTATATACTTCATATGGATGACAACTATAAAAGTAACTATCATTTTTTTTGGAGCAACAAAGGGGTGGTTGTTGCATAGATAAATCCACTGGAAACAAATAAAACTTGGAATATTTCTTCTGAGGGAAGGGGTGGGGTGAGAAACGCAGCTCTGCCAGAGGTCAATGTATTGTTCTAAAAATTTGCATTTTAATTTCTATTTAAACTGTATCACATTCATCCTGAATCCTTTGAAAATTATTTTAAGTCTCAGTGGACTTTGGTTCATCCATATGTATTGGAATCCTTTAAGGGATTTTCTTCTGAGAATGTTGGTACTTGCAGACTTCCGCATTGTTTTTAAGGATTTAAAATTGAATCATTATTCAAAGTCTGGGCCATCATTTTGGTTGCTGGTATATAGCATTTTAGCATTTCTTGTAAAATGGTGTTTGTGTTTACATTATATTGTATTGCTTGATAATTGGTAGTGGACATGTAAGACAGAATGGTGCTTGCAGAATTCTTTCGTCTGTAGTACTCGGCTAAGAGACAGGCAGCACTGATGGTTCCACATTAACCCTACACTAGTAGTTTCTATAGCATAAGACTAAAACAGACAAAACACGCAAAAACCCTAAAATCAGATGGGCAGCACACATCTTGGCTTCTCTCATACCTTCTAATCACTTTCTTCCCTTCCTCATTCTTTCCACTTCCACTTTTCCGTGCTTTTTATGGAGATAGTTTGGCACATGTAGGATTCAACTCCAAAATTCAACACCTGCTATTTAGTTCTCTGTATAGAGTAGAAATTACCTATTATTAACATAAATATTAAGCCTGTTAAAAAAAGGAGCGTGGCTTCTTAAACCACTTCTCCTTTCTCATGTCATTGTGTTTCTGTATCTGTTGATGAAGGCTGAGGGTGGAGTCCAAAGGAAAGAGTTTTCTCTGCAGCATGCTTTTCCCCTTTACAGTTTTGGTTACTATAGAAATGACCTTGCTGGGGAAGGGAAAGTATTCCCAGCCCTTTGTCTCCAGGTATGCCTGGCATTTCCCAGCCTTCTCTGTACATGGGTCCTACACTTGACCCTGGGTTGAGGAGGGAGGAGGTGGGGTGCGGAGGAGAGAGGGGGTTGTCTGTGGCCCCCCTCCTCAGTGCCTCCTGTGTACAGACGCATCCCTCGCCTTTTCTTTTTTGTTAGCCTGAGTCTTGTTTTCATTACATCATTCTCCTGCTCTCTACCATATTGAGTAGATGCTTAGAGTGCTGACTAACTCTGGCTCCAGAAGCTGTGGTTTGGGGCTCCAATGTCTAGTGGCATCATTTTTACCCCATATTTGATGATAGCATGAAACTGAGCTGTAGCAGTTTTGTGCTCTGTGTTAGGCTTTGGGGATATAACACATGAATACTGTGTGGTCCCTTTCTTGGAAAGGCTTATAACCTAGTGGGGTGGAGGCAGGGAGATACAGAAACAGATTATTGCAAAGTGTGGTGGATTGGTGTGTGAGCACCAAGGTGGGAGCAATGAATTCCGCTACTTGTAGGACCTGGGAGAAACACCTCTGAAGACGGATGGCATTTAAATGGGTTCTTGACTGACGAGCAAAGATATGCCAGTTGGTCACAAAACATTCTAAAGCAAGAAAAGCAGTGTGTGCTTTGTCGTGAAAGAGCAAGAGATGGCGGAGACCATCACCGTAGCTGGCGGATAGAGTTCATGTGGGGCGTGATGGGAAATGGGGCTGGAGGAGTCGGGGTCTCAGGCCACTGGAATCCATTAGGAGGGATAAGAAATTGTTTTCGTTTAGAAGCCAGCTAGGGAGCAGTGTGGGTGATTGGTTGGAATGAGAAGAGAGAAGTGGCAGACAGACTCACCGGGAGGCTGTTTCGTAACGCTGTTGACCAGAGGGGATGAGGGTTTCTACCAAAAGAGTGGCCTTGAGTTCCTTCACCATCTTGATTTTCTTCGGTTTCTTTTCTTTTCACTCTAAAAAGTTAAATCTAAGTTATTTTGTATGCCTCTTGGTTTTTAAAATTTGGTTTCATGTGGTAAGGTACCACACATGGTCAGTCCCTTGTGTAATGGTTCCTCTTATATGTTTTCTCAGTAGCCCTCTCCTTTCCCCAAACACAATTCATGTGTTTGAATGTTCTGACCTTCCTCTTACAGTCTGACAGCACACTCTAACTCTTATCTGCCAGACTGTAAGTTGCTAAGCGTAGTATTTCTGTCTGTCATAGTCATTAGAGTGGGCCTAGCGCCTAACATGATGCCTGACAAACAGCAGATGCTCAGTATATATTTACTGAGAGAATGAAATGATGAGTTTGGAGTAGCTGGAAGCCCAAAACTTTGCCAATCATCACTAAGAGTAGTCTACATTAAAGAGACAACCAAAGTTAAGTCACTTCAGTTATCCTTTTTAGTTCTAGTGCGTGGTAAACAAGGTCCAAAAACAAGGTCCAAGGTACAAATTCATGAATTTGAACGAGCTTACCAAGGGATACGGGAACACAAAATGTAAAGCGTGGCCCACCTGTTGTTTAGACCTTTGTTTACTCCAAGCAATTAGCAATTAGGGGCTCTTGGGTGCAGTGGCTGTGGCGATTTGGGGTTCTTTGTTAGGTACCCCTAACCAGTGTTCCACTTGAAATTGAGGAAAAGAGCAATAACAATTGAAAGAGAAAATTTCTTCACACAGAAATACGGTTTATGGCCCCTGCAGACTTACACAGTTTGTATACCGTTGCACTTAATGATGTTTCCTAATTCTTTTATACGCGTGGGTTTTGTCCCTGGAAACATTTTAGTGGGGCTTCCTGGTTCAGAGCACTGGTTTCCAATATCTTCAAATGTGAGGACTCCCTTTAAACTTGGATCCGCTTAACACAATAGTCATGATCCCTTTGGCAGTCACTGCCTGAGAGGAGACCTAATGATATTCAGTCATGCTTCCCTCCTCCCTCCCAGTTTTTTATTATGAAAAATTTAAAGCATACAGAAAAGGTGCAAAAATTGTATAGTGTTTGCTTCTACAACAACACTGAGATTCAGCAGTTATTCACATTTCCCATATCTGCTGTCCCTATTTACCCACATTTTATTTGCTGAACAGTTTGAAAATAAGTAACAGACGTAATACCTCAGCTTGCATTCCCTCCAAATACAGACACGTTCCTACGTAACCACAATGCTTTTCCACAAAGTAAATGAACAGTAATTTCCTAAAATTGTCCTATACCTAGCACACTCACCTATCTCTATCTCTAAATGTCTCTTGCAGCCTCTCCCCGTCCTGTTCAAATCAGGACTCAGGAGAGGGGCATGTGTTGCGTTTGGTTGTATGTTCCTTTAAGTCTGTTTTGATCGAGAACAGTCCCCTCACGTCTCCCCTTCTCTTGTATGACACCGACTTTTTGAAGAGATCAGACCAGTTGTCTTGCTGACTGTCCTATCCTCTAGGTATATGTGATTCTTCCTGCATGGCTGCGGGAACTATTGATGAAAGAAGCTGTTCTTTATGGAAGAGTGCCAGTTATTAAACGTAGAAGGAATGAGAGAAGTAGAAAATCAGTGTTCTGCCACCTCCAATGAAATAATTATTTAAGGCAAAGATGCTAAAATCATCAGGTGACAGTTTCTCCGGAACAGGATATTCATATCGTGGCAATGTATTATCCAACAGAATACTTGCCAGTTGCAGTGGCGAAAACTTACCTTTACCGTGGAGAGATCTTGGGCCTGGGGACCACGCGGTTAAACTTAGCATCCCTCCCGCTGAAATAACCTATCATTATGTGCCTCCCCCATGCTGCAGTAAGATGTGTGTCATCTACGACGTGTTCTTCCCCCAAATGCTTGTGTCAACCTAGCCAAGCCTTCAGACCCAACTTGCGTTTTATGGGAAATACAGTACAGAGAAACAAGTTAAATGACACCACGAGGAAACAATCAGACCAATCCCATAATGCTTTAAAATGAATTTGCATTCTGTTAATCACCATTCCATTAATTACCTTCCCCTGAAAAACAATAGTCCATGGACACTTGAGACCGGGTTACTCGGTGGCCAGACAGAGCTCGTACACATGCTGCGTGGTCCCCTTGCAGAAACTTCTGCTCTTGGGGAATCATAGAACACTGCGGACACAGTTTCTTCGATAGGGTCATATCGCAGCTTGTACTGCTTCTTAATAAATACAGGGATTCAGCTCACAGACGTGTCAGTCTGCCACCTTTTAGAAACGCTGAATTCACTTAGTGAAGTGTAAGGATGAAGGATGGAAGATCGATCATGCCCCAGGTATTTCACTTGCAGGAGTTTATGTAGAGGAGGAGTTTTGCAGTAGAGGCGTCTGGAAGGAACTGGAAAATTGGCACCATTTATTTTGGTGCCCGCTTATGAGTAATTTAGTCTGTGGCTTTGCTATTCCTGAAACTGGTCTTCCAGAAAGACTCTAGGATTAACTTGTTTCGTCAAGGCAGTGTCTTTATTGAGCGGTCATTGTTTCAACTCTAATTTATTATTGATCTTTCAGGCCCACAGCAGCAGAACTTTTAAAATGCAAATTCTTCCAGAAAGCCAAGGTAACATGCTTAAAAACCCAAGTAAATCTGCTATTTTGAAATCACTGTGAATTTCAGTGTCTTGCATTTGATGTTAAACTGTTGGGAATATTTGTTTTGCAGAACAGAGAGTACCTGATTGAGAAGCTGCTTACAAGAACACCAGACATAGCCCAAAGAGCCAAAAAGGTAAGTGCTATGAGCCCTCCTGCCCCAGTGGGAGCTGCTCCCCATCCGGGGACATGGAGCCTACAGAAAAATAGGAAAACGATTTCACATACTCCGGATATGTTATGTAGAGGTTATCTGACCAGCGATTACTCAGATAACTGACCCTTTTGGTTATCTCAGCCTGCTGCTGTGTGTTTGGGTGTGAAGCTCAAATGACTTCAACTTTCCACTTATCAGCCTGTTTAAGGAAGGTCAGAGGGGAGGGGCTTGTGTTGAGGCTTAAACACTGGAGAGGTAAAATATCTTTGAATATCTTTTGGGGCTGGGGGGGGATTTTACTGAAGAGGGACAGTCATTTTAAATCAGTTTGAAATGACAAAACGAAAAACAAAACTTTTTTTGTTTGTTTGTTTGTTTTTTACGGTATGCGGGCCTCTCACTGCACAGGCTCAGCGGCCATGGCTCAGGGGCCCAGCCGCTCCGCGGCATGTGGGATCTTCCCGGACTGGGGCACGAACCCGTGTCCCCTGCATCGGCAGGCAGACTCTCAACCACTGCGCCACCAGGGAACCCCAAAACTTTTGTTTTTAACGGTTATTTTAAATATCTGTGGGATATAGACCTCATAAAAGACCCATGTATTTTTTTGTAGTCTATGCTGTGTGAACTAAATTATGGTAATAATTACCTGAAAAACTTTGCATTCTAGTATTTAGATTTTTTTTAAGTGGTATATATGTGTGAGTGTATTTATTTATGTGTTTTTACCCAGAGTTTTATTTATTTGTTATTACAGATTTCATCATGGTATGAAACCTAACAAAATTTAACCTCTGGTTTGGTTTGGTTTAGTTTGATTTGAAAATTATATTAGATATTTATAATTTAACATATTGACGTAGTCAACAGATTTAGAAAGAGGAAGCTTCTTTGTTTTTTGTTTTCCTTTTTACAATTAATAGTTACAGGGAAAGGTGATAATGAATCTGAGTTGTCTGCTCTGTAAATAAAATTGACAAAGAAATAGGCATGAGAGATTGCATCTCATCATGCCTAGGTGTGGGTCACTTGGACTGTTAACTTCCAGACATTGCCCTTTCGAAAACATTGGATATGGAACACATTTAGCTGATGCTTTAGAATTGCTTTAAATAGATTTTAAAATAGACTTCAAGAAATGACCCATTCTGTGTGGGTATCGAGCCCCTCTCCTGGACCCGCAGAATCCTTTGGAGTGGGCTGGTTCCCGGGCTGTGGGCCTGGGCCAGGAATGGGGGATTGCTGTGCTGACTGCGCAGCCCTGAGCCACAGTAGGCCTCTGGGACAGCTCAGAGGGAAAAGTGAACCTCTAGCGATGGTCCATCAGAGTGGCACATCCCATGGGGCAGCGCGGAGAAGCTGAAGCTTCAGTTTGGGGCAACAGAAAGTCAAAGTGCCCAACCGAGTGCGAGGGCTCCATCCAGAGGGCTGAAGGAGGTGCCTGGAGCACTTCTCTGGGGTGTCGGAGTCTAGCAATGGGGCCTTTTGATCAGATAACTAAAATGCCAACCAGAGTTGAAGAAAGCTGTTAAGAAAGCCATTGATTTGGACAGTATGTATCCCCAAAGGACGTTGTTTTTGGTTTCCCTCTGATCTCATCCTGTCGCTGTTTCCTGGGAGGAACTTTCCCAGGCCTGCATCCTTCCCAGAGCTCCAACCTCACACCTTCAGCCCCCTGTGCAGTGTTTGCAAACTGTGTGTCTTCCCTCCCAAACCTCATCTCCCTGTGCTGTCTGCTGCTTTCTGAGCCACCCGACCTCAGAGCTCGGGGATGATTTTTAGGCCGCCTTCTTTGTCTTCCCCATCTAAACCCACTCCAAGTCCTCTCCACGTTTCCCTCTGCAACGTTGCTTGGAATGTTTCCTCCTGTTTTTTTTCTGTTTGTTTGTTTTTGTTTTTTGCTGTATGCGGGCCTCCCACTGCTGTGGCCTCTCCCCGCTGCGGAGCGCAGGCTCAGCGGCCATGGCTCACGGGTCCAGCCGCTCCGCAGCATGTAGGATCTTCCCGGACCGGGGCACGAACCCATGTCCCCTGCATCGGCAGGCGAACTCTCAACCACTGCGCCACCAGGGAAGCCCCTCCTGTTTTTAATTGAACCTTTGCAGTGGATTTCTAACTACTCTCCTCCCCCACCCCATTCCTCCTTAGACACTAGTGCAAGATTAACTTTCTAATCGTGGCGCTTAATTGCTCAAAAGTGGTTTCCAAAATTAAACAAAAACAAAAGGAAATAAATGGGGGGAAAAAAAAGGTTCCTATCAAATAAAGTCCAGGCCCCTTAGCCTTGAATTCATGACACCATTTCAACTTCCCGGCTTATGCAGTTGACCCTTGAACAACCTGCCAACCCTCTGCACAGTCAAAAATCAGAGTACAGTTTATAGTCGGCCCTCTGTATGTGTGGTTCCTCTGTATCTGCGGATTCAGTGAATTGTGGGTTGTGTTGTACTGTAGTATTTACTATTGAAAAAAACCCATGTATAAATGGACTTGTGCTCTCCAAACCCGTGTTGTTCAAGGGTCAACTATATTCTAAACTCCAGCGAAACTCGAACCGTCTATAGTTCTTACTACATAACCTATACTTTCCTTTGAGATTCCATCAATGAGGAATCTGTTCAGGCTCTCACTTTGTTTTCTTTCCTTTTTTTTTTTTTTTTAAATTCAGATTATTTATTACATATTAGTGTGTTGTGCATTCCAGATTCCATTTTGCACGTATCTTAAACAATAAGCAGCCGGAGTTTCGGGAATTATGATTTTCCAAGCGTGTCTTCTGCCCTTTTACTAGCTCCTCAGGGATTGTTTTGTCATCCATCCCTTCAAATGGAAAATGGCCACACATCTGAGAGTCACACAAAGGAGGAAAGGGAGAATATAAATTAGTTCTTTAAACATCTTAGTAGAGAAGACAGGGGCCCATAATAATGCTCTTCTGGCTCTCCAGCTTCATTAAGTTGGCTGTTTTCCTGTCATAATTCTCATTTTAAAGTGCACTTTGGTTATCAGCTATACTCTACTCCTTGCCAGTAGGTTCCGTGGCAGGTACACTGTCCTGGTCAGCATCAGTCAGTGTGTGTCTTGCTCATAGTAAGTGCCCACAGAATGTCTGCTGACTCAATGAACACATGCTTCAGTGGACCAAGGAAGGATCATTTGAAACGCTGTTTGTCTATCACTTGAACCCCCCAAGTGCTTGGCATATACTTGTTCCTGGGCTTCCTGTTAATAATAGACCAACTGCCCTCATTCCCCTGGACTCGTGGTGTTGATAAGCAACCATACCGTTCCTTGTTTGAAACTCCTCATTCGGGCTTACTGGCCACTAGGAAGTAAATATTATTTTAATTGCCATGTGCGTTGAAAACCTTTGTGGCACTATGTCTTTGCTTGTCTTAGGTCCTTACAGTGTTTAAGTCAAATTAATTTAAAAGTTGATACAGGGGAGTCCTCAGTGTTATTTGTGTTATTCACCCTTGGACTTGTCTTGATTGGCACCTGCTCAGCTGTCTCCCTTCCTGTTTGCTGTGGTGCCCACTAGTTGATGGTGCTCTAGTTTCTTGGTGGGGGTTTGTTCCTTAGACGATAACTGTCGATGTTGGTCCCTTGACTTTGGTCACCTCAATTTGTTGTTTTTAAAACAGGAACAGACAGTTCATTGATACTCCAGTGTTGACGTGACAGCTGGGCCTGTGGACCAAGCTCAGGATATTTAGGCAACCATGTTGATTTGAAATTTGTTGTCATAAGCCATAGTCTCTGCTTCTCCTCCTTTATGGTAATCAGTATTAAGAGCTATTTTTCAGTAACATGAATAACTCTCATATTTAAGAGGGAGAAGGACTTGTATTGTAGCTGCTCTCAGGAGGGCCTGTGGAGCCCATCAACGTGGTCTTTTGGTGTGACAGAGACAGAGGCTTATTGTATTCATGTTTGCCCAGGATGTGAAGCATTAGTTGAGAGCCACATAATTCCATGTGGGTATGTGATCTTCCCTGCATCCACAATGACTCCTGTAAATCAGGAAAAAAATATTAAAAAATAGAAACAGGCCAGTGTGGCTTCTCTGGTAATTTAGTGACATAAAATGATTTTTTTTTGGATGTATTAATTGCAGAAATCAGGGATATTTGTGGGTTTTTTGGTTTTTTTCTCTTGAAGGCAGCGTATTTGGTCCATTCTGGGTTCTTGTGCTAAAAGGTAGTGTTGTTTAGGGATCATCTTAATTTTCTTTTGCCTTGATTTTTCTGTCTGTGAAATAGCAATTCTGTCTGACCCTAGGAATGTGATAAAGGGTAATGGGAGGTTTGATGTTTCTGGACCTCAGCACACTCTGTAACTTGTAAATGAGAGAGTGCTAATAATGACCCATGAGAACAGGGTGAAGTTCAGCTGTATAACTTCTTTTCAACTTTTCGCTTATCCTTGTGCATGAGAAGAAATGGCTTCATAGCCATTAGTCCTTCTCATGTGGCTTTTTAGCGGCCTGTCTCCAGCCATCATTTGAGGTTTGAAAGCTTGACCGCGAGGTGTTCCACCATTTACGCTACTGGAATCACTGGGTGGAGAAGGTGTAAGTCATTCTGTTAGAATCAAATGCAGATTCTTCAGGCTGTGTGCACTTTCTGTAGGAACATCTAAGTGTCCGAGTTGGCTGATGTCTCTGTTTTACGTTAGCAAAATGAACCTTGAGTCACCACACTCACACTCATATCATATACTTTTCTGTGGCTAAAACCCATCGATGCAGGGCAGGGCAGGGGCAAAGGGATGTCTAAATGCCAACCGCTTAGCCAAATGTGTATTGGCCAGAGAAAGGATGAGGTGGGGAAACGTAATACACAGTGTATCTTTTTATTATGGTGGTCTGTGTTTTCATGGGAAGTGGAGTCACTGGAGGATTTTTGGTTTTGAATTTTCTTAATTATGAAATTGAGAAGTTAGGAACGGTTAGTGATTATCAGAAGGAGGAAAGGGGTATTGCATCACTGCTACATTTGGGCGGAACCACTGTGAGTTGGAAAAACTAGGGTGGTATTTGTGGGTACCAGAATTTCTTATATCAGTCTCTAAGATTGCTTTCATATTAAGGACGCAAGGCTGTTGGTTCTTTTTTTTTTGTGGTACGCGGGCCTCTCACTGTTGTGGCCCCTCCCGCCGCGGAGCACAGGCTCCGGACGCGCAGGCTCAGCGGCCATGGCTCACGGGCCCAGCCGCTCCGCAGCATGTGGGATCTTCCCGGACCGGGGCAGGAACCCGTGTCACCGGCATTGGCAGGCGGACTCTCAACCACTGTGCCACCAGGGAAGCCCTGTTGGTTCCTTTTGATCCTCCTGTGTGTGTGCTTAGGAATCAGTAGGTAGGAATATTACAATTCACATTTATTTAATACTTGACATGCATTGATAACTTCTAGTGTTTTTACTTTTTGTTTTGAAATAATTTCAGACTTACAAAAATGATACCAAAATAGTACAAACATTTCTGTATATATTTTTTCTCACTCTTTTTTTTGGAATGTTTCAAAACTATAGACATGATGGCCATTATCTTTAAATATACTTCAGTGTGTATCTTCTAAAAACAAGGACATTCTCTAACATAACAGTATAATTGTCAAAATCAGGAGATTAACAGTGACAGGATTAATTTTCAGATCTGATACCAATTTTGCCATTGGTCATTTACCTGGTCCAGGATCCAATCCAGAATCATGTAGTTGTTATGTCTCCTTTAGTCTCCTTTAATCTGGAATAGTCTTTCTTTTCCTTTTACAACTGTGACACTTTTGAAGAGTACAGGACAGTTATTTTATAGACTGTCCCTCAGTTTGGGTTTGTCTGATATTTCTTTACGATTAGATTCAGTGTATGCATTTTTGACGGGAATATCTAGGAAGTGATGCCACGTTCCTCTTGGCATATCATGTTGATTTAGTCCTTTACTGGTGATGTTGGCACACGCGGAAGGAGGTATCTGCCAGCTTCTTCACTGTAAACACAATTACCTCTTAATAGGAAGAATTCATTAATGTTACATTCCTTCTTTATATTAAACATTAAAAAGTAAAGTGAATGTCCTGGGTCATTAGTCTTTTTTCAAGGAAACATATCTGCTTGGTGTCATTATGGTTGTGCATTCATAGGATGTTAATGATAGGATTTCCATGATTTCTGAGCAATCTTGCAGACAAGGAACCCTTTGCTAGCGTGTGACGTTCAGATTGAGGTGGGAGGTGGCAATGGTGCTGCTCCAGTCTGCACCGGGTCTGGAAGCAGAAACAGCTGGATTTGTGTCCTTTGTTGGGTGAGCTGCCTAATCTTTCTGATCCTAATCTGTCAAATGGAGCCAAGGACAAGGACGTTGTGCTGCCCTGGGGGTGAGAGATGATCTGCCCAGGGAGTCTGGTGCTGTGTTTGACTCATAGCCTGTGCTCAGTCCAACAGTGGATGCCGTGACTATCATGTAAATAAGGAGAATAATTTTTGCGGGTATAGGAGACAGGCATTTTAGAACTATGTAGTGAAACAGGGAGTGAGGAAAGCGGCCTGGTAGCGGGCAGGTGGGGATGGGTGATGTGGGTGTTTCTCTATTGCTGTTGCTTTGGGTGGAATGGAGTAAGAGCCCATGGAAGCCTACAGAAAGAAGGAAAGAATAACGCTCGTTATTTCATCACCATTGCCTATTCACCTGTCTTCGCGTGTTCTTTTCTGCCCTATCAAAGTACTGACAGTGGGCAAGGGCCAGGGTGTTCCCTCTCTGTAGCAATCCCCTCTACTGGGTGAAGTGCAGGATGTGTGTTTGTGAAGAGCCTAAGAATAGTAAGAATTAAATGCACACAGAGCTGTTATCCTTTCACAGCTTTTAGATTGCTTTCGTATATGCTTCCTTATTTATTTTAAACAACTGTGCTCCGAGACAGGTAGGGCAGGTATTATTATTATTATTATTTTAAAATTTATTTATTTATTTATTTATTTATGGCTGCGCACGGGCTTTCTCTAGTTGCGGCGAGCGGGGGCTACTCTTCGTTGCGGTGCGCAGGCTTCTCATGGCGGTGGCTTCTCTTGTTGCGGAGCACGGGCTCTAGGTGCACAGGCTTCAGTAGTTGCAGCACACAAGCTCAGTGGTTGTGGCTCACAGGCTCTAGAGCAGAGGCTCAGTAGTTGTGGCTCACGGGCTTAGTTGCTCCGCGGCATGTGGGATCTTCCCGGACCAGAGCTTGAACCCATTTCCCCTGCATTGGCAGGCAGATTCTTAACCACTGCGCCACCAGAGAAGCCCCAGTTTTTGTAACCTGTTTCACTGCTGCTTGGGGCACCAACTGCTGCTGTTCCTGTTTCTGCTGCTGCTGTAACAGCTGCTACCATTACAACCACTGCTACCAGTAGTGGACACTGAGGTGCAGACAGATAAAGGACACAGTCCAGCCAGTGAAACTCACCTTTCAGTGGGGGACACAGTGCAAGCATCACAAGACCTGGAAAATTGAAAGAGTAGCAGAGAATAAATACTTTAGGATATGGGCATAGAATATGTACTACAGGAATGGAAAGGGTCATGGAGCTGGTCAATGGGGGGACCTGGGGAGGGGAGAGAGGGAAACTCATACTTACTGTGGGCCTTCATGCACATGCAAAACACTTGGTTTACATCTATCTCATTACTGAAGACTTATAATAATCAATGAAGTCCTAAGTAATAGGACAGAGGATATCATATGTTAGATTATTAAGACGGGTTAAGAAAAAGCTATGGGGCTTCCCTGGTGGCGCAGTGGTTGAGAGTCCGCCTGCCGATGCAGGGGACACGGGTTCGTGCCCTGGTCCGGGAAGATCCCACGTGCCGCGGAGTGGCTAGGCCCGTGAGCCATGGCCACTGAGCCTGCGCGTCTAGAGCCTGTGCTCCACAACGGGAGAGGCCACAACAGTGAGAGGCCTGTGTACAAAAAAAAATAAAATAAAAAATAAGAAAAAGCTATGAATATTTTGAAATCTGAATAGAAAAGAGCAACCAGGATCATAAATGTCTCCTGCTTTGCAATCCTTCAATTTGCAGGCCTGAAAATTGAGACCTAGGGTGGTTGGGCCCCGACCAAGGTCATGCTGTCATGTAGTGGCTGAATCCGAAGCGAGCCTCCCAGTTTGCTATCATTTAGTCTCTTCCTTTTAGTCGATAAAGAGGGAAAATGACTGAATTTTTGTGAACTTGCTCTGTTTTTCCCTCCTGGAATCTTATAATTAATTTATAAGATATTGAAGGTTATACATTATCAAGAAACCAGAGAAGAAATTAGGTGATGTCAAATGCTTGATGGGTGGATTTTTAGTTTTGTTTCAAGTCTGCCCAGTAGAGGGCAGCAATGGCTTTTAATTCTCTGTGGTTGTGGAACGGGAGCTGAGCAAAAGTTTCCAGCTTGGTTGAAGGTCTCAGGTTCGGTTGGAGTAGAAGGATCCAAAGTATGTTAGGCCCCTACTGAACTACTAGGTACTAGCACCAAGTACTAGGCATCTCAGTCAGTTGGGGTGTTTGTTTGTTTTACTGGGCAGGAGGTTGAAGGGTGATGGTTTAAGTACTTCTTGTTATTACCAATTTCAGTTTTTTTTTTTTTTTTTTGCAGTACGGGGGCCTCTCACTGCTGTGGCCCCTCCCGCCGTGGAGCACAGGCTCCAGACGCGCAGGCTCAGCGGCCATGGCTCATGGGCCCAGCCGCTCCGCAGCATGTGGGATCTTCCCGGACCAGGGCACGAACCCACGTCCCCTGCATCAGCAGGCGGACTCTCAACCACTGTGCCACCAGGGAAGCCCACCAATTTCATTTTAAATTACACTTTCTATGAACATATCACAGTAACCTAACATTTATGTTTTACGTAGTTCATGTGAGAAAGAAAAATCTCAGTGTTGAAGATACGATTTGAGAGCTTCCAGTATTTTGTGGTCAAACTAATACCGTTCTGGGTGGTGGCAGAAAGTTCCAGAAGGTTCAGTGGTCCCTGCAGTCCTCCTCAGAGCCAGTAAAATAGGGAAGGAGAGAGTCAAAGTGTATATACCTGTGAAGCAGAAGTGAACAGAACTCTGTACCCGTCACCAGGTATGTTATGCGTTTAACAGAAACACTCCTGATGATCCAGGTAGGCCCGAGGGTGCGTGTCCTCTTATTGCTTTGTGTTTCTTTTCCGCTTCCTCTTGTTTAAAAACAGCTGTATGTGCTTGGGACTGTATCTTATTGAGGAACTCACATGCTCACAGGGGAGAGGACTAGGGTGGTTGGGGATGTTAGTTTTCCTATTTTAGAGCTGAGAGAACAGTTGGCCAGAGGTTAACATTATTGGTTTAACTGGACAGGTGTTCCCAGAGGGTAAGCTCATTGATGTGTTTGCTATTTTTAAAACTTTAAATGCATTGCTTTTCATCAGTTTAGCGTGCAGAGTTCATAAAGTGATTTTGGTCACTAGGGGGCGCTATCAGAATAGTTCATTTACTCAGTCTCTGTGGACAGGAATTGCTTCCTCGTCTATAAAAACCCTTGCAGCTGTGGATGTCTTCCTTTTGCTCTATGCCTGCTGTAAGGAACTTGAGTGGTGTTTGTGCTGGGGGTGAATTAGGCAGAGGGGAGGATAGAGGAAAGAGCAAGGGGGGGAAAGCATCATAAATCACTTTCAATTCAGTTGGTGAATTGAATTTAAAAATGCATATATTCTGGGTAAGTGGCCTCTTTCTGGTGGCATTTGACTTAGAGCAGAGAGGATCCTCTCTGGAAATTGTGATTTGCTAATTCTGGCGGCCCAGTTTAGGACGAATGTCTGTATTTTCAGGTTGAGGTATCTTTTTTGTTTTGTTTTGTTTTGTTTTGCGGTACGCGGGCCTCTCACTGTTGTGGCCTCTCCCGTTGCGGAGCACAGGCTCCGGATGCGCAGCCTCAGCGGCCATGGCCCACGGGTCCAGCCGCTCCGCGGCATGTGGGATCTTCCCAGACCGGGGCACGAACCCGTGTCCCCTGCTTTGGCAGGCGGACTCCCAACCACTGTGCCATCAGGGAAGCCCTGAGGTATCTTTTAAAGATACCAACTGCTTAAGAGAATGTTTTAAACTTTTACAGATCTCGGAGATCCACTTTTGGAAATATAAAAATAATGACATACATTCTGAAAATATTGTGAGAGATAGTGTTTGTCCAACTTAGTTTGTAGAGAACTGATTGTTTTCTGTTACTGGAAATGAATAGGCAGAATCAGTGGCCTTATTTCCCATCCAGCTGGATTTTTGAGACCTGTGTGTTCAAGTGCATTATGTGCTTCATTTTTGCCTTTGGGAAATTTGCTAACTTTTTCCCAAGCTTGTGTGCATCACCTAACTTTTGGAAACTTAACTGGCATGTGTGTGCTAGGAGAGGGGCCCTGACTGTCTGCCCATCCGGTATTCACTGAGCGTCACTGTTAACATACAAGGTATTGACTGTCGTTAAGGTGGTTTGTCTTTATTCAGCTTTATAGCTCGCTCTAATACTAGCATACCATGTCTCTTAAAAGTAAATAAACCACGAAGAATGGAAAGGAATTTGTCTATGGTTGCAGAAAAACTAGGATAAAAACTTAGCAGATGCCTTTTTGATCTTGTCAAAACCCTAATATGATTGATTGTTCCTTCTCCCTGGTTTAAAACCAGTCAGTGGCCTCTTGTCAATTACAGGGTAAGGTTCAAGTTCCTGCCGCTGATAGATTAAGGTCCATGTCACTTGCAGGATAAGGACCACGCAAAGCTCCTGTGATCTGTGTTTGGGCCTCGTCTCCAGCCTTTCATTCATCCACTTGCCCCCTCACCCTGGACACACTCCTATAGAATTACTGATTCTGCTTTCCTACCAATACACTCCTGAAATCCCATGCGTGTTCTCCATGAAGGTGCACGTACTGGTCCCTCTGTTTTGGCTTCTCCCTGAGCTTGTAGCTTTCCAATGCTAGCGCCTCTTCAGTGGAGCTTCCTCGTACCACACCCCGAGCCCTGCACCCCAGACGGTTCATCCGTCCTTCTTTCCTGCTGCTTCTGAAGCTCAGGCATAATTCCCTTGTTGCACGTTACACCGTTGGTAGTTTATTTCCTCGCACTTCTGCCCTCTGTACCAGACTGTGAGCTCCTTGGGTGTAGGAATGGTGTCATGTTATCCCCCATGTGCCCAGTACCCAGCACAGTGTCTTGGTCAATCAATAAGTACCTCTGGAATTGAAGTTCAGCGAGCAGGGCTGTGAAGTTACGAGGACAACTTATGTAGGGGTTGACGTGAGAGCACGAGGGGAGGCAAAGCAAATCTGCTTTCAGTTTTAACGGAGAATTGCTAAGATGTTTTTCGGTTGGTGCTGTGTTCTTGTATTTCAGGTCTAAGACTCAGAGTTTCTCTGATCCCAGGTTTAAAATCCTTTGTTATCTCCAACTTGCTAAGAGTCTTGGGTGAGCCAATTAATTTTATTCACCTTTGCCGCCTTACAAAATAGAATGGTTAGATTTTATTATCTAACAATTGGGCATTATCCACTTTGGATTACTTGGCAGCAAAAATTTTGTCCCTAGCATTCAGCATGTTTCTATGTTGTCATTTTCTTCACCCAGCCAGTATGCATATAAGTTTTCCTGTTACCTGAAGCCACATCTAATTAGGAATATATTTCTAAACTAGATTTAAATTAGTTTTCAGTACTCTCTCATTTTGGGTTACCTGTTACTTATCTCTTCATTTAGGGGAAATAATTTAAACTTAACGTTTATATCAAGATCCTGTAAATCTTTAAAACATGTATGACATTTTGGAGAAGGGAAGGATAGAAGAGACAGAAAATAATGGAACTTTTGTACATAATTCGGAAAGGAAGAACTCCATGCCAGCGGAAGAAACGCAGATGTTTTGCCCTATTTCCTAGCTACATTATGGTCATTCTGGAAATGTGTTGAGGCCAGCAGAGGGCGTGGTACACATGCCTGAAAATCATGTGTGGTGGGGTAGAGGACTCTGCCCGTTTTATGTTGATCAGATTTGACTGACGTAATGGAGGTATGTGGCTCTGTTTTTAAAAAAAAAAAACGGAAGTATTTTTAAAAATTTCTTTTACTTTGAAATTCAGTAGCTTTAAAACAAATTAAAATTCAAGAGGCCCAGTTAAGGTTGCACTTCGTTAGAGGATTTTCTAAGCTTCCCATAAAATTAGTCTCACAAATTCAAATACTGATTTAGAAGGGTGTATAATAACTTTGTAATTTGTTTCTCACATATAGACATACAGAAAGGCAAAGAGCCTTATATTACAACTTACAAAGCAATAACAGAGCTAAGAGATTCAAACAACGGCCCTTAATTTAACCCAAATTTAAAAGACCATTTCAAATTGTTTTGGTTGTTGTACAGCCAGCTTGTTGGCTGATTGTAATTGAATTGGGGAGGAACTGGGAAGGTCCTGTTTTATCCAGATGGGAAAGATCCCTTAGGGGATAAGGACAAAGTTCTGAGGGGGTGGGCTTTCTCTGTGACTTTTTGGAAAGCAAAAGGAGGTAGAGGAAGGAGAGAAAGGAAGAGGAAAATGAGAATCCACGCCTGGGAAGAGGCGGAAAAGGCCTGGAGAGAGGGAGAGGCACATGATCAGGAAGCTGGAATGCACAGAAGTCTGTGACTGAAAGTTATGGCCAAGCTCAGGCTCTGCGACAGGCCCCAGCCTGACCGTGGCTCTACCACTCACTCATGGCATATTCTTGAGCACCAGCTGAACCCTCTGTGCCTCATCTGTGAAATGCAGACTTCCCATTGACCTTCTGGGGTGAAAACCAGAATCCTTAATCAGGCCTCTAGGGCTTGGCATGGTTTAGTCCCTTCCCCACCCTTAGGACTTCTCTCACACTCTCTACCCAGTTTTCCATGTGCCCAGTGGCCCAAGGCTATTACAGGTGCTGCTTTCCCATGTGTTTGGAAGGGTCAGCCCCTCCATCTTCAGCAGACCTCAATTTCAGCTTAGTTATTTCTCCAGAAGACAAAATTGGAATCGTGCTGTATTTACTGTTCTATGATCTACCTGCATTTTCATTTAAAATATCTGTGGACAGTTTTTGTGTCAACAAACATAGATTTACATGATGACTTCATTTTTCTTTTTTTATTAGCAAAAGAGAATAGTTCTTTCTTTTTATTGAAGTATAGTTGATTTACAATATTATATGTTTCAAGTGTGTAGCAAAGTGATTCAGATACTTACATATATATATTTCAATTATTTTCCACAAATACATTTTTTTTTGAATTTTATTTTATTTATTTTTTTATACAGCACGTTCTTATTAGTCATCAGTTGTATACACATCAGTGTATACATGTCAATCCCTATCTCCCAATTCATCACACCACCACCACCACCAACTCCTGCCACTTTCCCCCCTTGGTGTCCATACGTTTGTTCTCTACCTCTGTGTATCAATTTCTGCCCTGCAAACCGGTTCATCTGTACCATTTTTCTAGTTTCCACATATATGCATTCATCTGCAATATTTGTTTTTCTCTTTTTGACTTATTTCACTCTGTATGAAAGTCTCTAGATTCATCCACGTCTCTACAAATGACCCAATTTCGTTCTGTGTATGTATTCCATTCTGTGTATGTACCACATCTTCTTTATCCATTCGTTTACGGCCATTTAGGTTGCTTCCATGATCTGGCTATTGTAAATAGTGCTGCAATGAACATTGGGGTACATGTGTCTTTTTGAATTATGGTTTTCTCTGGGTATATGCCCAGTAGTGGGATTGCTGGGTCATATGGTAATTCTAGTTTTAGTTTTTTAAGAAACTTCTGTACTGTTCTCCATAGTGGCTGTATCAATTTACATTCCCACCAACAGTGCACGAGGATTCCCTTTTCTCCACACCCACTCCAGCATTTGTTGTTTGTAGATTTTCTGATTATGCCCATTCTAACTGGTGTGAGGTGACACCTCATTGTAGTTTTGATTTGCATTTGTCTAATAATTAGTGATGTGGAGCAGCTTTTCATGTGCTTCTTGGCCATCTGTATATCCTCCTTGGAGAAATGTCTATTTAGGTCTTCTGCCCATTTTTGGATTGGGTTCTTTGTTTTTGTAATATTGAGCTGCATGAGCTGTTTATATATTTTGGAGATTAATCCTTTGTCCGTTGATTCGTTTGCAAATATTTTCTCCCATTCTGAGGGTTGTCTGTTCATCTTGTATGTAGTTTCATTTGCTTTGCAAAAGCTTTTAAGTTTCACTAGGTCCCATTTGTTTATTTTTGGTTTTATTTCCATTACTGTAGGAGGTGGATCAAAAAAGATCTTGCTGTGATTTATGTAAAAGAATGTTCTTCCTGTGTTTTCCTCTAAAGAGTTTTATAGTGTCCAGTCTCACATTTAGGTCTCTAATCCATTTTGAGTTTATTTTTGTGTGTGGTGTTAGGGAGTGTTCTAATTTCATTCTTTTACATGTAGCTGTCCAGTTTTCCCAGCACCACTTATTGAAGAGACTGTCTTTTCTCCATCGTATATCCTTGCCTCCTTTGTCATAGATTAGTTGACCATAGGTGCATGGGTTTATATATGGGCTTTCTATCCTGTTCCATTGATCTATATGTCTGTTTTTGTGCCAGTACCATATTGTCTTGATTACTGTAGCTTTGTAGTATAGTCTGAAGTCAGGGAGTCTGATTCCTCCAGCTCCATTTTTTTCCCTCAAGACTGCTTTGGCTATTCTGGGTATTTTGTGTCTCCATACAAATTTTAAGATTTTTTGTTCTAGTTTTGTAAAAAATACCATTGGTAATTTGATAGGGATTGCATTGAAAGTGTAGATTGCTTTGGGTAGTATAGTCATTTTCTCAATATTGATTCTTCCAATCCAAAAACATGGTATATCTCTCCATCTGTTTGTATCATCTTTTTAACTTCCTTCATCAGTGTCTTATAGTTTTTTGCATACAGGTCTTTTGTCTCCGTAGGTAGGTTTATTCCTAGGCATTTTATTCTTTTTGTTGCAATGGTAAATGGCAATGTTTCTTAATTTCTCTTTCAGATTTTTCATCATTAGTGTATAGGAATGCAAGAGATTTCTGTGCATTAATTTTCTATCCTGCAACTTTACCAAATTCATTGATTAGCTCTAGTAGTTTTCTGGTGGCATCTTTAGGATTCTGTATGTATAGTATCATGTCATCTGCAAACAGTGACAGTGTTACTTCTTCTTTTCCAATTTGTATTTCTTCTCTGATTGCCATGGCTAGGACTTCCAAAACTATGTTGAATAATAGTGGTGAACATGGACATCCTTGTCCTGTTCCTGATCTTAGAGGAAATGCTTTCAGTTTTTCACCATTGAGAATGATGTTTCCTGTGGGTTTGTCATATATGGCCTTTATTATGTTGAGGTAGCTTCCCTCTATGCCCTCTTTCTGGAGAGTGTTTATCATAAATGGGTTTTGAATTTTGTCAGAAGCTTTTTCTGCACTATTGAGATGATCATATGGTTTGTATTCTTCAGTTTGTTAATATGGTATATCACAGTGATTGATTTGCATATATTGAAGAATCCTTGCATCCCTGGGATAAATCCCACTTGATCATGGTGTTTGATCCTTTTAATGTGTTGTTGGATTCTGTTTGATAGTATTTTGTTGAGGATTTTTGCTTCTATATTCATCAGTGATATTGGTCTGGAATTTTCTTTTTTTATAGTATCTTTCTCTGGTTTTGGTATCATGGCGGTGGTGGCCTCGTAGAATGAGTTTGGGAGTGTTCCTTCCTCTGGAGTTTTTTGGAAGAGTTTGAGAAGGATGGGTGTTAGCTCTTCTCTAAATGTTTGATAGAATTCACCTGTGAAGCCATCTGGTTCTCGACTTCTGTTTGTTAGAAGATTTTTAATTACAGTTTCCATTTCATTACTTGTGATTACACAATCATTTTTAATGTCTGTACAATATTCTAGTGTAAGAATGACTACAGTTAATAATAAGTTATTTCTTGATGGACAGTTAGTTTGTTTCCAATTTTTAAATTTTATTTTTTTTGAGAATTTGTTGCGTTCTTTTTTTATTTTTATATATTGTTTTTTGTTTGTTTTCTTCATTTGTTTTTTTTAATTTTTATTTTAAATTGGAGTATAATTGCTTTACAATGTTAGTTTCTGCTGTACAGTGAAGTGCATCAGCTACATACATATATATATATATATATATCCCCTCCCTCTTGGACCTCCCTCCCACCCCCTCCCATCCTACCCATCTAGGTTGTCACAGAGCACCAAGCTTAGCTTCCCGTGCTTTATAGCATGTTCCCACCAGCTGTCTATTTTATGCATGGTAGTGTATATATGTCCTAATCTCCCAGTTCGTCCCTCCCTCCCCTTCCCTGCCGTGTCCACATGTCCATTTTCTGTCTGTCTATATTCCTGCCCTGCAAATAGGTTCATCTGTGCCATTTTTTCTAGATTCCACATATATGCGTTAAGAAACGATATTTATTTTTCTCTTTCTGACTTACCTCACTTAGTATGATCATCTCTAGTTGCATCCATGTTGCTGCAAATGGCATTATTTCAAAATTTTTTATGCCTCAGTTATATTCCATTGTATCTATGTAGCACATTCTCTTTATCCATTCATCTGTCGTTGGACATTAGGTTTTTTCCATGTCCTGGCTATTGTAAATAGTGCTGCACTGAACACTGGGGTACATGTGTCCTTTAGAATTATGGTTTTCTCAGGGTATATGCCCAGTAGTGGGATTGCTGGGTCAAATGGTAGTTCTATTTTTAGTTTTTTAAGGAACCTCCATACTGTTCTCCACAGTGGCTGTATCAATTTACATTCCCACCACCAGTGCAAGAGGATTCCCTTTTCTTCACACCCTCTCCAGCATTTATTGTTTATAGATCTTTTGCTACTGGCCATTTTGACTGGTGTGAGATGATACCTCATTGTAGTTTTGATTTGCATTTCTCTAGTAGTTAGTGATGTTGAGCATCCTTTCATGTGCCCCTTGACCATCTGTGAGTCCTTGGAGAGATGTCTGTTTAGGTCTTCTGCCCATTTTTTGATTGGGTTGTTTGTTTTTTTCTGCTGTTGAGCTCCATGAGCTGTTTGTATATTTTGGAGATTAATCCTCTGTCTGTTGCTTCGTTTGCAAATATTTTCCCACATTCTGAGGGGGTTGTCTTTTCGTCTTGTTTATGGTTTCCTTTGCTACTCCAAAGCTTTTAAGTTTAATTAGGTCCCATTTGTTTATTTTTGCTTTTAGTTTCATTACTCTGGGCGGTGGGCCAGAAAAGATCTTGCTGTGTTTTATGTCAAAGAGTGTTTTTCCTATGTTTTCGTCTAAGAGTTTTATAGTGTCCGGTCTTACATTTAGGTCTTTAATCCATTTGGAGTTTATTTTTGTGTGTGGAGTTAGGTAGTATTCTAAATTCATTCTTTTACATGTAGCTGCCCAGTTTTCCCAGCATCACTTTTTTTTTTCCCTTAACATCTTTATTGGAGTATAATTGCTTTACAATGGTGTGTTAGTTTCTGCTGTATGACAAAGTGAATCAGCTATACATATACATACATCCCCATATCTCCTCCCTCTTGTGTCTCCCTCTCACCCTCCCTATCCCACCCCTCTAGGTGGACACAACGCACTGAGCTGATCTCCCTGTGCTATGTGGCTTCTTCCCACTAGCTACCTCTTTTACATTTGGTAGTGTATATGCGTCCATGCCACTCTCTCACTTAGTCCCAGCTTACCCATTCGCCACCACGTCCTCAAGTCCATTCTCTATGTCTGCGTCTTTATTCCTGTCCTGCCCCTAGATTCTTCAGGACTTTTTTTTTTTAGATTCCATATATATGTGTTAGCATACAGTATTTGTTTTCCTTAATGACTTACTTCACTCTGTATGACAGTCTCTAGGTCTATCCATGCCTCTGCAAATTACCCAATTTCATTCTTTTTTATGGCTGAGTAATATTCCAGTGAATACATGTGACAAATCTTCTTTAACCATTCCTCTGTTGATGGACCTTTAGGTTGTTTCCATGTCCTGGCTATTGTAAATAGTTCTGAAACGAACATAGGGGTGCAAATGTCTTTTTGAATTATAGTTTTCTTAGTTTATGTGCCCAGGAGTGGGATTGCTGGGTCATATGGTAATTCTATTTTCAGTTTTTTAAGGAACCTCCATACTGTTCTCCATAGTGGCTGTATCAATTTACATTCTCACCAGCAGCCAGCACCACTTATTGAAGAGGCTGTCTTTTCTCCATTGTATGTTCTTGCCTCCTTTCTCATCAGTTAGGTGACTGTACGTGTGTGGGTTTATCTCTGGGCTTTCTATCCTGTTCCACTGATCTATATTTTTGTTTTTGTGCCAGTACCATACTGTATTGATTACTATAGCTTTGTAGTATAGTGAAGTCCGGGAGTCTGATTCCTCCAGCTCCGCTTTTTCCCCTCAAGACTTCTTTGGCTATTTGGGTTTTTTTGTGTTTCCCTACAAATTGTAAAATTTTTTGTTCTAATTCTGTGAAGAATGCCATTGGTAATTTGATAGGGATTGCATTGCATCTGTAGATGGCTTTGGGTAGTATAGTCATTTTCGCTGTATTGATTCTTCCAATCCAGGAACATGGTATATTCGTCCATCTGTTTATGTCATCTTGGATTTCTTTTATTAGTGTTTTATAGTTTTCTGAGTACAGGACTTTTGCCTCCTTAGGTAATTTTATTCCTAGATATTTTATTGTTTTTGTTGCAATGGTAAATGGGATTGTTTCCTTAATTTTCACAAATCACTAAAATTAGAAATGGAAAAGGAGAAATTACAACTGACACCGCAGAAATACAAAGGATCGTAAGAGACTACTACCAGCAACTATATGGCAATAAAATGGGCAGCCTTGAAGAAACGGAGAATTTCTTGGAAAGGTACAATTTTCCAAGACTGAACCAGGGAGAATTAGAAAATATAAACAGACCTATCACAGATAATGGAATTGAAACTGTAATTAAAAATCTTCCTGGACCAGATGGCTTCACAGGGAAATTCTATCAAACATTTAGAGAAGAGCCAGCATCCATCCTTCTCAAACTGTTTCAAAAAATTGCAGAGGAGGAACACTCCCATGTTCGTTCTACGAGGCTACCATCACCGTGATACCAAAACCAGACATCGATATCACAAAAAACGAAAATTACAGACCAGTGTCACTGATGAACATACATGCAAAAATCTTCAACAAAATGCTAGCAAATAGAATCCAACATATGAAAAGAATCATATACCATGATCAAGTGGGTTGTGTCCCAGGAATGCAAGGATTCTTCAATATATGCAAATCAATGTGATACACCGTATTAACAAATTAGGGAGTAAAAACCGTATGATCATCTCAATAGATGCAGAAAAAGCTTTTGACAAAATTCACCACCCATTTATGATAAAAACTCTCCAGAAAGTGGGCATAGGGGGAACCTACCTTAATATAATAAAGGCCATATATTACAAACCCACAGCAAAATCATTCTTAGTGGTGAAAAACTGAAAGCATTTGCATTAAGATTAGGAATAAGACAAGGATGTCCACTCTCACCACTGTTATTCAACATAGTTTTGGAAGTTCTAGCCATGACAGTCAGAGAAGAAAAAGGAAAGGAATACACATTGGAAAAGAAGAAGTAAAACTGTCACTGTTTGCAGATGACATGATACTATACATAGAGAATCCTAAAGATGCCATCGGAAAACTACTAGAGGTAGTCAATGAATTTTGTAAAGTTACAGGATACAAAATTAAGGCACAGAAATCTGTTGCATTCCTATACACTAAAAACGAAAGATCAGAAAGAAATTAAGGAAACAATCCCTGTTTCCAGTCTTTTTAAGTTGTTCACCATACCGGAATGAGCATCATTGTATGTGCATTACTGCATACAGTGTTACCTATTTTGTTAGGGTATGTTCCTTGGGCTGGAATTGCTTGGTCAGCTTGGTCAAAGAGTGGATGCCTTATAATTATTGATGTCCCTTGGCTTAGTCATGTCTAAAATGGGAGGCCTTGTATTTCAGATCTTTCCCTGAGTCTCAGGTCTCTCATCTGTGAATAATATATTACACACACACACACACACACACACACACACACACACACACGCACACACACACACGCACACACAGATGCTTAGCCCAGTGCCTGGCATTTGATATTTAATATTATGACTTATGTATTTTTGGTATTGAAATGTTTTCCACGTACATTTATTTTATTTCACTCTTTCTTAGATCTGCAGTCAGCTATTTTGTAGAGAGTATTGGAGGGCTTCTAGCAATTTTGCAACCTTGAGACACATTCACTAACTTTAGGAGAGATTAGAACGTACCATGTACTAAAAGCTGATCGATAGAGAGCCTATTATGGAGGTCCCAGCTTGGGGTCCTAAAGTCTTAAGGCCATTAAAGGTATTTTAGAGAGTGCCATTGGTGGTGAGAAAGCATGACAAGCCCTATTCTTCTGTGGCTTGTTTTTGGATAAGGAATTATTTTCAGTGTTAGGACTGGGCGTGAGTGTACAGTTTACGAGGTGTTTTTGCCCATTATTCTGTCACTGTGATCTCTTCTGTCCAGAACAAACAAATGACAAAGCAGCTGCCAGCCTGTGCGTAACGATCAAACCATTTTCATTATCCCTTGGTTTATGGTGTTAGTGTGCTCATTATGAGGTCTGATGTCAGTCATTTGTGCTGCACAAGGTGTTGGTCATGCCCAGCATCTACATTCAAAGGGTGGTACTACACAGTTTGGGTACTGAGCTTTTCCTGTTTTTTGTTTGTTTGCTTTTGTTGTATACCAGTGTTCTGGTTCAGAACCAATTACAGCTTTTAAAATTGTAAAATTGTAAACCCATTTAAAAAAAAAAAATCATTGTGTGCCATGTTTTAAGTAAAGTTAACCTTGAGATTATACTTCCCCTCAACTGCCCTTTGGCTGGCTTTGAACCTTGGGGGTGTCACCCAGCTTCTCTGAGCCTCGATTTTCTCACCTTCCCAAACTCCGAGGGTTTTGTAAAGTTTCAGTGTGACAGTTTATATCAAATGCTTTTGCAGCATCTGTAACATAACAGGGATTCATAACTGCCTTTGCCTTATCTCCCTTTCCTCACTGTGCATCAGGGAAGGCTTTGTAAGGAAGGAGAGTGTTATTTAAGTGAGCAGGAAGAAGTATTTAAATGTCATGTGAGGATTGTTTTTTATTTTGTCAAGGAAATTAAAGTCTAAGATTAGAGAATTTCATCCCTCTCCTTCCTTCCCTCTTCCTGTCTCTGTAGAGGCCCAGCCGCTAACCCTTGTTCTTCAAATAAAACTATATTCCTCCTTCTGCCAACACACACAGTCTTACTAATTTCCTTGAGGAGTTCAAATTATTGAAGTTTAGCTAGAACTCTTATTATTTATTCTTGTTTTAATATTAAGATTTCTAGTTTCTTCATTTACTTATGAAGACTTAAGTTATAATTAGAAAGGTTCCCTATTTAATGCGTTTTTAACAACTATAATGAGTTTATCTGTTAGAACGAAGTTATAAAGTTTTGTGAAATAAATGATGTCTAATCCAGCCCCTCCACCACTGATGTTTTCTGTAATCGAATGTTACTTCCGTGGGACCCTGCTGCTTTTCTCTTATTTACCACCTCCAGAGATGTTCTCCTGTCCTTTTTCTTTACAGAAGCTTAATAGCTAGTTGTTCTGAAACTTCCTGTGTAGACACCCAGGTCCCTTAAACAGAGATCCACATTCTTAGGTCTGGGGCCATTACCTAGGATGCTGCATTTTTCATAAGCAGGTCAGTTGATAGTTATACAAGTGATCGAGACAAACCTGGTCTGTCTCCAGGTTTGGAAGGAAATTATATTGCTAAGCACACTTTACAAAAAGTTAATAGTCCTGGTACAAAGCTGCTGGGCTAGAGATAAGAAGGCCCCTCTTCTGCAGAGCGGTATCAATCCGCAGAATAGATGTGGGAAACAGTGCCAAGAGGAGCCGGAACCAAGATGCAGGAGTAGAAGGACGTGCTTTCACTCCCTCTTGTGAGAACACCAAAATCAGAACCATCTGCTGGACAGTCATCGACAGGAAGACACTGGAACTCACAGTAAAAGATACCCCACATACAAAGACAAAGGAGAAGCCACAGTGAGACGGTAGGAGGGGCGGAATCACAGCAAAATCTAATCCCATAAATGCTGGGTGGGTGACTCACAGACTGGAGAACTTATACCACAAAAGTCCACCCACTGGAGTGAAGGTTCTGAGCCCCACATCAGGCTTCCCAACGTTGGGCTCCGGCAACGGGAGGAGGAATTCCTAGAGAATCATAAGTTGAAAGCTAGCGGAATTTGATTGCAGTACTTCTACAGGACTGGGGGAAAGAGAGACTCCACTCTTGAAGGGCACACACAAAGTAGTGTGCACATTAGGACCCAGGGGAAGGAGCGGTGACCCCAGGGGATACTGAACGAGAGCTACCTGCTAGTGTTGGAGGGTCTCCTGCAGAGGTGGGGGTGTGTCTGTGGCTCACCTTGGGGACAAGGACACTGGCAGCAGAAGTTCTGGTAACTACTCCTTGGCGTGAGCCCTCCCAGAGTCTGCCATTAGCCCCACCAAAGAGCCCACCCAGGTAGGCTCCAGTGTTGGGCTGCCTCAGGCCAAACAACCAACAGGGAGGGAACCCAGCCCCACCCATCAGCAGTTAAGCGGATTAAAGTTTTACTGAGCTCTGCCCACCGCCAGTCCTCCCATCAGGAAACCTGAACAAACCTCTTAGATAGCCTCATCCACCAGAGGACAGAGAGCAGAAGCAAGAAGAAATACAATCGTGCAGCCTGTGAAACAAAAACCACAATCACAGAAAGATAGACAAGATGAAAAGGCAGAGGGCTATATGCCAGATGAAGGAAAAAGATAAAACCCCAGAAAAACAACTAAACGAAGTAGAGATAGGCAACCTTCCAGAAAAAGAATTCAGAATAATGATAGTGAAGATGATCCAGGACCTCAAAAAAGAATGGAGGCAAAGATCGAGAAGATGCAAGAAATGTTTAACAAAGATCTAGAAGAATTAAAGAACAAACAAACAGAGATGAACAACACAATGACTGAAATGAAAAATACACTTTTAGTTGAAAATCAATAGCTGAATAACCTGAGGCAGAAGAACAGATAAGTGACCTGGAAGACACAATGGTGGAATTCACTGCCACGGAACAGAATAAAGAAAACAGAATGAAAAGAAATGAATACAGCCTAAGAGACCTCTGGGACAACATTAAACTCAACAACATTCGCATTATAGGGATCTCAGAAGGAGAAGAGAGAGAGGAAGGACAAGACGAAATATTGCAGAGATTATAGTCGACAACTTCCCTAACATGGGAAAGGAAATAACCACCCAAGTCCAGCAAGCGAAGCGAGTCCCGTAGAGGATAAACCCAAGGAGAAACATGCCGAGACACATAGTAATCAAATTGACAAAAATTAAAGACAAAGAAAAATTATTGAAAGCAGCAAGGGAAAAACGACAAATAACATACAAGGGAAGTCCCATAGGGTTAACAGCTGATTTCACAGAAGAAACTACAAGCCAGAGGGGAGTGGCATGATATACTTAAAGTGATGAAAGGGAAGAACCTACAACCAAGATTACTCTACCCGGCAAGGATCTCATTCAGATTCGATGGAGAAATCAAAAGCTTTACAGACAAGCAAATGCTAAGAGAATTCAGCACCACCAAACCAGCTCTACAACAAATGGTAAAGGAACTTCTCTAAGTGGGAAACACAAGAGAAGAAAAGGACCTGCAAAAGCAAACCCAAAACAATTAAGAAAATGGTCATAGGAACATACATATCAATAATTACCTTAAACGTAAATGGATTAAATGCTCCAAACAAAAGACACAGGCTTGCTGAATGGATACAAAAACATGACCCATTTATATGCTGTCTACAGGAGACCCACTTCAGACCTAGGGACACATACAGACTGAAAGTGAGGGGAAGGAAAAATATATTCCATGCAAATGTAAATCAAAAGAAAGCTGGCGTAGCAATAATCATATCAGATAAAATAGACTTTAAAATAAAGAATGTTACAAGAGACAAGGAAGGACACTACATAATGATCAAGGGATCAGTCCAATAAAAAGATATAACAATTATATATGCACCCAACATAGGAGCACCTCAATACATAAGGCAACGGCTAAGAGCTGTAAAAGAGGAAATTGACAGTAACACAATAATAGTGGGGGACTTCAGCACCTCACTTACACCAATGGAAAGATCATCCAAAATGAAAATAAATAAGGAAACAGAAGCTTTAAATAACACAATAGACACGATAGATTTAATTGATATTTTTAGGACATTCTATCCAAAAACAGCAGATTACACTTTCTTCTCAAGTGTGCACAGAACATTCTCCAGGATAGATCACATCTTGGGTCACAAATCAAGCCTCAGTAAATTTAAGAAAATTGAAATCATATCAAGCATCTTTTCTGACCACAACTCTATGAGATGAGAAATGAATTACAGGGAAAAAAACATAAAAAACACACACACACGGAGGCTAAACACTACATTATTAAATATAAAGAGATCACTGAAGAAATCAAAGGGGAAATCATAAAATAGCTAGAGGCAATTGACAATGACAACACGACAATCCAAAACCTATGGGATGCAGCAAAAGCAGTTCTAAGAGGGAAGTTTATAGCTATACAAGCCTACCTCAAGAAACAAGAAAAATCTCAAATAAACAATCTAACCTTACACCTAAAGGAACTAGAGAAAGAAGAACAAAGCAAAGCCAATGTTAGCAGAAGGAAAGAAATCATAAGGATCAGAACAGAAATAAATGAAATAGAAACAAAGAAAACAATGGCAAAGATCAATAAGACTAAACGCTGGTTCTTTGAGAAGATAAACAAAATTGATAAACCAATAGCCAGACTCATCAAGAAAAAGAGGGAGAAGACTCAAGTCAATAAAATTATAAATGAAAAAGGAGAAGTTACAACAGACACCACAGAAATACAAAGTATCCTGAGAGACTACTACCAGCATCTCTATGCCAATAAAATGGACAACCTGGAAGAAATGGACAAATTCTTAGAAAGGTATAACCTTCGAAGACTGAAACAGGAAGAAATGGAAAATATGAACAGACCAATCACAAGTAATGAAATTGAAACTGTGATTAAAAATCTTCCAACAAACAAAAGTCCAGGACCAGATGGCTTCACAGGTGAATTCTATCAAACATTTAGAGAGGAGCTAACACCCATCCTTCTCAAACTCTTCCAAAAAACTGCGGAGGAAGGAACACTCCCAAACTCATTCTATGAGGCCACCATCACCGTGATAACCAAAACCAGACAAAGATACTACAGCAAAAGTAAATTTCAGACCAATATCACTGATGAATATAGATGCAAAACGCCTCAACAAAATACTAGCAAACAGAATCCAACAACACATTAAAAGGATCATACACCATGATAAAGTGGGATTTATTCCAGGGATGCCAGAATTCTTCAGTATATGCAAATCAATCAATGTGATACACCGTATTAACAAATTGAAGAATAAAAACCATAGTATCATCTCAATACATGCAGAAAAAGCTTTTGACAAAATTCAACACCCATTTATGATAAAAATTCTCCAGAAAGTGAGGTAGAAGGATCCTACCTCAATATAATAAAGGCCATATATGACAAACGCACAGGAAACCTCATTCTCAATGGTGAAAAACTGAAAGCATTTCCTCTAAGATCAGGAACAAGACAAGTATGTCCACTCTCACCGTTATTCTTCAGCATAGTTTTGGAAGTCCTAGCCATGGCAATCAGAGAAGAAAAAGAGTTAAAAGCAATACAAATTGGAAAAGAAGAAGTAGAACTGTCACTGTTCACCGATGACATGATACTATACATAGAGAATCCTAAAGATGCCACCAGAAAACTACTAGAGCTAATCAATGGATTTGGTAAAGTTGCAGGATACAGAATTAATGCACAGAAATTCTTACATTCCTATATACTAATGATAAAACATCAGAAGGAGAAATTAAGGAAACACTGCCATTTACCATTGCAACAAAAAGAATAAAATGCCTAGGAATAAACCTACCTATGGAGAAAAAAGATCTGTATGCAGAAAACTATAAGTCACTGTTGAAAGAAAGTAAAGATGGGACCAACAGATAGAGAGATATACCATGTTCTTGGATTGGAAGAATCAATATTGAGAAAATGACTATACTACCCAAAGCAATGTACAGATTCAATGCAATCCCTATCAGACTACAAATGGCATGTTTTATAGAACTAGAACAAAAAATCTTAAAATTTGTATGGAGAAACAAAAGACCCAGAATAGCCAAAGCAGTCTTGAGGGAAAAAAATGGAGCTGGAGGAATCAGACTCCCTGACTTCAGACTATACTACAGCGCTGCAGTAATCAAGACAATTATGGTACAGGCACAAAAACAGAATCATAGATCAGTGGAAGAAGATAGAAAGCCCAGAGGTAATTCACGCACCTATGGTCAACTAATCTATGACAAAGTAGGCAAGGATAGACAATGGAGAGAAGACAGTCTCTTCAGTAAGTGGTGCTGGGAAAACTGGACAGCTACATGTAAAAGAATGTAATTAGAACACTCCCTAACACCATACACAAAAATAAACTCCAAATGGATTAGAGACCTAAATGTAAGACCGGACACTATAAAACTCTTAGAGGAAAACACAGGAAGAACACTCTTTGACATAAATCATAGGAAGATCTTTTTTGATCCACCTTGTAGAGTAATGGACATAAAAACAAAAATAAACAAATGGGACCTAATGAAACTTAAAGGCTTTTGCACAGCAAAGGAAATCATAAACAAGACGAGAAGACAACCCTCAGAATGGGAGAAAAATATTTGCAAATGAGTCAACGGAGAAAGGATTAACCTCCAAATATATAAACAACTCATGCAGCTCAATATCAAAAAAACAAACAACCCAATCCAAAAATGGGCAGAAGACCTAAACAGACATTTCTCCAAAGAAGACATACAGATGACCAAGAAACACATGAAAAGCTGCTCAGCATCACTAATTATTAGAGAAATGCAAATCAAAAGTACAGTGAGGTATCACCTCACACCAGTTAGAATGGGCTTCACCAGAAAATCTACAAACAACAAATGCTGGAGAGGGTGTGGAGAAAAGGGAACCCTCTTGCATTGTTGGTGGGAATGCAAATTGATACAGCCACTATGGAGAACAGTCTGGAGGTTCTTTAAAAAACTAAAAATAGAATTACCATATAATCCAGGAATCCCAGTACTGGGCATATACCCAGAGAAAACCACAATTTAAAAAGACTCATGCACCCCACCGTTCATTGCAGCACTATTTACAATAGCCAGGTCACGGAAGCAGCCTCAATGCCCATCGACAGACGAATGGATAAAGAAGATGTGGTACATACATAGAATGGAATATTACTCAGCCATTAAAAGGAACCAAATTGGGTCATTTGTTGAGACGTGAATGGATCTAGAGACTGTCATACAGAGTGATGTAAGTTCAGAAAGAGAAAAACAATTATCTTATGTTAACACATGTTTGTGGAACCTACAGAAATGGTACAGGTGAACCGGTTTGCAGGGCAGAAATAGAGACACAGATGTAGAGAACAACCGTATGGACACCAAGGGGGGAAAGCCGTGCAGTGGTGGGGAGAGTGGTGTGATGAATTGGGAGTTTGGGATTGACATGTGTACAGTGATGTGTATAAAATTGAAGACTAAGAAGAACCTGCTGCATAAAAAAATAAAATTTTAAAATTTTAAAAAAGTTAATAGTCCTTTTTCCTAATTGTTTACCCATAATTAAAATGCCTATATTTCATCCGCTCATTTTCTCCTCTTTCCTACCCACCTTTCGGCAGTGTTGTCCTCTCCTCTCTGTCATTTACAATCTGAGCTCCACTGGAGCAGCCCCTCATAGTTGTTGCACATCAGACCTATCTTATCTGCATTCCATCAGCTGCTAGCAGGCCTATACCATGTGAAGTAGAGTTGTGGTATCTTCTTAAACCATGGCTTCGTTTTGTGTTGCATAATAGATCTTATATTCACTATTTAAGTGGGCCTGTCAGTCTTGATTTTACTGGCACTATTAATGTAGGCACTTGTTTCTACCATCCCCATAATGCTGGTTTCTTTGGTGCGTAATACTGGAAGGTGTGGGGCAGTCTCACATGTTCTGGTGGCAGGATGGATGTATGAGCCTTCAGTATACCCTAGTTCAGAGTTGTGCCCAGGACTGCAGAAGTAGCTGATAACCTTGCAGCTTGAAAGATGGCTAAAATGTAGATGGTGCCTCTTGGCTTCTGGCAGAGGCAAACACAAATATTTTTTGAAGGAACACTTTCCTCCAAATATAAATAAAACATTAAAAATAAAGAACTAGGGACTTCCCTGGTGGTCCAGTGCTAAAGAATCTGCCTTGCAGTGCAGGGGACGTGGGTTTGATCCCTGGTCAGGGAACTAAGATCCCACACCCCGCGGAGCAACTAAGTCCACACGCCACAACTACTGAGCTCAGACGCCTCAACTAGAGCCAACGTGCCACAAACTACAGAGCCCACGTGCTCTGGAACCTGCGCGCCACAACTACAGAGCCCACACGCCATAGAGCCTGTGCGCCACAACTAGAGAAGAGAAAACCGCATGTAACAACTAGAGAGAAGCCCCCGTGCCACAACAAAGAGCGTGCGCCCCAGCAAAAGATCCTGCATGCCTCAACAAAGATCCCGCATGCCACAACTAGGACCCGATGCAGCCAAAAACAAATAAAATAGATAAATAATAAATAAATCTTAAAAAAAAAATAACTAATTTAGGTAGCACCTTCCCAATGAAATTCAGATGTTAGAATTATCTATATTATGGATTCTATTAAAAATCGTATATATAATGTTAAAAGAAATAAAAAATAGAGAATCGTAAAAAGGAACAAGCAACACAATATCAAAAGTGACCAGCAGATCTGAAAAAGAAACAGATTTTAGAAATAAATCTTATAACTGTTAATTAAAATAATAAAAATAACAACCAAACAAATAAATAAAGAACATCAGTGGAAGGTCTTAGATGAAAAAATATTTGGTGATTAGACAGATTAGACACGGATGAGAACTGCCAAATTGAAAAAATTACCGAGAATGCAACATGGAGAGATAGGAAGATGAAAATGATCAGACAGAGAGGTTAATAATGTACAGGATAGAATGAGAAATTATGACGTAAATCCAGTCATAGCCTCAGAGGAACCCAGAAGATTTGAAAGATAGCAGTCCACAGAAAGAGGAAAAGTATTTTGAACCATGAAAATAAATGGAATCTGCACTTTGGTATTTTGAACTAAGATTGCAGAACCCCAGAGATAAAAGGAAGATCTTAAAGTGAGCTAGCGAAGTAGAACAGATCACCTATAAGGGAATAATAATAACCCGACCGACAGCAGACACCTCAGTAGGAACAGTCAAAGCCTGAAGCCAGAGGAATCAGTTAATATCTTCAAAGTTTTGAGAGAAAGTTAAAAATTTCTGAGACTGAAGATGAGATGAAGCCACTTTAAAATGAACAAAAACAGAAAATTTATACTTAATGAACCTACATTGAAGGAACATTCAGGAAGAAGAAAAGTGAAAACGAGGTAAGCATCAAACTTGAACTAGGAAAACAACAATGTTAATATGAAAACAGTAGAAGGAAGGAATGATAAAGGCATGAGAAAAAATTAGTGAAATTGGAAACAAAAATATATCACAAATAAACTACAGTTTTAGCAGAGATTAAAAAGAAACTGTAATACTACTATGAATTACTGTATGCCATATATCTAGAGGAGATGGATAAATTCTAAGAAAAATGTCACTGAACAATATTAAGGTAAGAAAATGAAAAATTGAGAAGTCTTATAGGTTAACAGACAGGACAGATTATTGTTTATTATTTCTATTACCTTAAGTAAATTCTAACAAAGGGTGTATAAGAATTTTAGGTAGAAAAACTATAAAACTTATTGGAGGATTTTGAAGAAAACCTAATAAATGGACAGGCAAACCATGCTCATCAGTAAGAAGACTCAGTATAATGAAGAAGCCAGTCATCCTCAGGTTGATTGATGGAGTCAGTGCTCTTCCACATCAGATTTTCTACAAAGACTTCTGAGAAACTTTATTCTAAAATTTATTTGAAGAACTAAGGCCCAAGAATATACAATGTAGCTCAATAAGACATTGTGATATTGGGGATAGACAGGTGATCAATGGAATAAAATAAAGAACTCAGAAACAGACCCTTGGTAAATGACAGAGATGTATTGCAGATCTGAGTGGAAAGAGGGAATAAGTAAGTAAATATTTCTGGGACAAGGTACACATCCCTATGGAAAACAGTTCTTTTTCTGTCAATACACAAATGTATAACTTCATTCCTGACTAACCAGAAATTTAATGTAAAGGCAAAACTTGAAAACTTTTTGAAAAAGACAACATACTACTTTGGAGCAGGGAAGTTTTTCTTAAAGTAAGATTGGAAAGGTCTATCCATGAAAGAAAAGACTGTCACCTGCATTAAAGTTAAGGACAACTGTTCATCAGAGGGCACCATTAATGTAATAGAAAGACAAACCTCAGGGACTTCTCTGGTGGCACAGTGGTTAAGAATCCGCCTGCCAATGCAGGGGACACGGGTTCGATCCTTGGTCTGGGAAGATCCCACGTGCCGCAGAGCAGCTAAGCCCGTGTGCCACAACTACTGAGCCTGCACTCTAGAGCCGGTGAGCCGCAAGCACTGAGCCCACGTGATGCAACTGCTGAAACCTGTGTGCCTAGAGCCCGTGCTCTGCAACAAGAGAAGCGAAGCCATGGAAATGAGAAACCCGTGCACCACAACGAAGAGTAGCCCCCACTTGCCGCAACTAGAGAAACGCCGCGCACAGCAACGAGGACCCAGTGCAGCCAAAAAACATAAAAAGAAAAAGACAAACCTCAAACTGGGAAACGATATTTTTTTGTTGTTGTTGTTGTTGTTTTTGCGGTACGCTGGCCTCTCACCGCTGTGGGCTCTCTCGTTCTGGAGCACAGGCTCCGGACGCGCAGGCTCAGCGGCCATGGCTCACGGGCCCAGCCGCTCCGCGGCACGCGGGATCTTCCCAGACCGGGGCTCGAACCCACGTCCCCTGCATCGGCAGGCGGACTCTCAACCACTGTGCCACCAGGGAAGCCCGGGAAACGATATTTTTAAGACATACACAGACAAGTGGTTTTTGTCTAAAATATACAAAGGACTTCTTCAAATCAGTAGAAAAATGAATATGAACACACAAGCAGGCATTTCCCAGATGAATAAATATTGAAAACAAGTGCCCCAGAAACATATCAAAAGATGCTCAACATCATTAATATTCAACAAAATGTAAACCAGAAAAGCAATGAGGTACCGTTGTATCCCATGGTAATTCCATGTTTTGTTCGGGATGTAGACCTACTGCACCTCTTATAAATAGCTGGTGGGAGTGAAAAGTAGTACAACCAATTTGGAAGAGAATGTGGCACCTTCTTATAAAAGTTGTTTCTACGTCCTATAGCCCAGCAATTCTACACTTATGGAATTTATATCCAGAAAACCTTTTGCACACCCATGCCAGGAGACATTTATGAGAATGTTCAGAACAGCTATGCTCGTAATCATAAACACAAGAAAATAACCCATATATTCTTACATAGGAGAATGAATAAATGTTGTCTACATGCACATCAGAATATCATATAACAGTGAAATTGAGCAGCGTAGATGAGTCTCAGAATTTAATATTGAGTGAAAATAGGCAAAATGCAGATGACTAGTCAGAACGATACCATTTTTATAAAACTTAAAAACAAGCAAAACTAAATGATATGTGTGGAGATAGGTATTTGAGATAATATTGTTTTTAAAAAAGAAATAAATGACAACAAAAGTTTTGTGGTAGTGACCAGGACTGGGACAGGGGAGGAACAAGTGTCAATGTAGCAGTATTTTAAGTTGGATATTATTATTATTATGCATTATAACTTATATATATGGCACATATGTTCATTTGTATGTATCAAAAATCATATAGCAACAAGATAAAGAGCCAGACAACCTGGGTTCCTGTTAGGGTACTTCTGTTCACTAAAGGTTCAACCATGGACAAGTTACCTAACCTCTTCAAAGATCAGTTTCCTTATCTGAAAAATGGGGTGATAGCAATGGTACTTATATCATTGAGCTGTTGTGATTATTAAATGGGACTCCACTAGGCTTCAGTTAGTGCCAAATACAGAGTAAGTGTGTAGTATATTTAGCTTTTATTTCATTATCTTATTCTTAAAACATGATATGTGATGCTAAGTACTTCACCTAGAATTAAAGTAGACAGTGTTCCCACACAGAATGCCCTTCTGATCGTACAGCAGAAATGAGATGTTCACAATATGCATTTAAATATGCATAAATAATACACGTTGATTTACTCAGAAGGGTTAATGAGTTTAGTAGAGATTCCTTGACTCTGACAGACCAAAGAAGAGGTCTTCTGGAAGGAGGAGCAACTTTTATGCCCGCTAAGTCTTGTAAATTCTGGAATATTAGCAAAAGTGTTCCATCATTTCTTAAGTACAGCGTGAGAACATTAGAGAAAGGCCATTTTCCAAAAGTGGGTCACAGGTTCATTCACCATGGGGTCAAGACATCCCCAAACAGACATCTCATTGTGCTCTTAGAAGTAATCACATTTAACTTCAGTGGGTATGAATGGAGCTCAGTAACTCCAGAAGACGTTTTATAATGTAAAATGCAATTCCAATTCCAACGGATAATTTAAACTGGCATGTATATTCTGTAGTAAGTAGGATTTTGCCAGGGCTGTTGAAACAGTTGTGCTAGAATTAGAAAGAGAGCATTTAAAATTTGGTTGGTTTGAAAATGTTTTGACTGCACACATTGCGAAGCACTAAACTGGATTCGTCAAGAATGGCATTATTGGTGGAAGAGCGGAAGTCGCTGTATAACGTGGCGTGTTACCCCGAGCGTAGGAAAGTATAAAAATTTTTATGTGTGGTCACAAGACATATCACCAAGAACAGTGTTATCGTAGCTGTTACCACTCGGTGGATTAATAAGGAATGTGAAAATGTGTAAAATTTCCAATAATGCCCCAATGTTTGGTTATATTTACACATATGTTCATTTTACTATTCAGTGTAACTGTGGCAGAGAAAAGGCCACATATTCCACTAAGCAGTCTGTTACAAAGTTGAACATAGGTACATAGATGTAAAGTGATTTTTTTTTAAGGTGAACTAGCGAGTCAGTCCAGATTTCCTTTATTTTGTGGCAACTCCCTGATGAGGGATGTTTGAACTAATTCCACATTTAAATGCTTTACAGAGGCTGACAAGCAGGTGTGTTGTGTGTACTGTGAATGAAGTATAATTATCCTTCTGTCTTTTAGGACAGGTGCTTTCTTCTTTCAAGTAGGCACATGGTGAGGTGACTCTGAAAAGCTTCAGATTCCTAAAATCTTTCAAAAGGTTTTCCTATAGCAGGTCCAGTCCAAGACCTATGGGTTTTTAAAAGACCAATTCATCATGTTGTAATTCATCATCTTGAAAATTAGACTCAGAAGAAAAGCAAAGTTTAGAATATTTGAGAATAAGACCTGAGGATAAAATCATAGTCACCTCTGAGGTCCAGTTTAATGGCCCTGAAGTTAATCAACGATTATTTTAGAAGTATTTTGTAAGCAGTGCCCTTGATGCTAAATAGATGTTATGGTAAAATAATCAACTGAGATAGTTTTTTACATTCAAAGCAGTCATATGAGACAACTGCCCTTCTCGAGGTGACTCATATATTGTAAAAAAAAAAAAAAAAAAAAAGCAGATCATCAAAAACGATTGCTTTAGTTTTTTTTGAGTGAGTTTTGTATTATGTATTACGTGTAATTCTGGATTATAGTTTAAGATTCAACCTAGGTGCGACTTAATCCGGGATATAGTCTGTTCTTTTAAATTTTAGTTCTAACGTAGGTATAGTCAATAGGAGAGGAAGTATTGATAACAACAATAACAGTAACAGGAATAATAACCTTGATAGCTAATCTCTATTGAGTTTAAACTAGGCAAATACTGTGCTAAGTGCTTCACTGAAATCTCACTGAATCATTGCATAATCCTTATAAGGCTGGTACTGTTCTATCTCCATACTGCAGATGAGGGAACTGAGGTGCATAAAATGTGATTTTATGTGGAATCTCACCGCTGGTAAGTGTTAGGGTGGGGATGTGTACAGAGGCAGCCTAGCTCTAAAGCTGATGTTTAAAAAGAGTATGCAGTTCCGCCTCCACACTGAGCATCATTACTTCACAGATATATTGGAGCCTTGTTATATCACTGTTTCAATGTCTGTACACTAGGACTGCAAGGCAAGACTGCCTTAAACGAAACCATCATTGTTCTTTAAAAGAAGACGGGATTCTTATCTTGAATTTCATTGCTAAAGTGAGGTTCTGGAATAAACGTAGCCCTTCAGTAGGACACAGCCGATTTCATTTCTCCCAGAATTTGGAGTCATTACTCACACAAAGTTTTGCCCTTTGGGTTATGAAGCCTGCAAACCCTGGCTTTAAAAATTTCGATTAAATGTGTACCTCTCCACACAATCTCTCTAAGACATGATTGGTATTTCCTGTATATGTAAGCTCCTCTAGGAAATGGTGTTTGCTTATTTAAAAATTTCCCTTTAATTTTCCAGGTTTTATGGCTGTACTGTGTCAGCGTAAGCTTGCCTTTGAAATCGATTGATAAGCCCAGACCTTTTATTTCTATGCCAATTAGATAACGTCGTACTGTGGGGAGTTTCTGAAGTAGGCCCACTGAAACAAGGCAGCCGTCTGCCTTTCCGAGGTCTGATCTGTTGACTTCCGTTGTTTTATAAAATGACTTCAAGGTACCTGCGTGGGCTGGATCTGGTTTGCAGTTTGCTGAATCGTTGAGTTATGTTGTCCCTAATGGAGCCCAGGCCTTGTTTTGTTCCCAGAGAGCATCAGGTTGGAGGGAGAGCACAGGAAGCTGTGAAGTTCATCGGAATGAGTAAGGTGGACTGAGTTCTTTTTCTCATATTAATGAGTTTTCTGGCCATAATTAGAGGTTATAATGAAGAAGCACTTTGAAAATCCAACCTACCTACCACTGTCAGACTCACCTTTTAAAAATAGTTTTTCACATGTTTATCTGCCCAGTACGGACACAGATTCTTAGTTTTCAGTCATTTTAACCCAGAAAGGCCGCATGTTATACAGTTCTTTGCCTTGGGTTTTTTTCACTGAATATATTTTCATGTGTGTACACAACTTCCCCATTCTTTTGTATTGCTACCTAATATTCTGTTCCAAGGCATATTATAATTTATTTAACCAGTTCCCTATTGTTGGAAATCTGGGTAAGTTTCTAAACTTTTGCTGTCACAAGCATTGCTTCATTAATTATTCTTGTATACATGTCATCTTGCATGTATTTAAGTTTTTCTGTAGGTTAAATACTCAAAACTAGAAATGCAGGATCAAAGGGTGTATGTGTATGTCATGTGGGTAGATATGGCCCAGTCGTCTTCCAAACCGTCATGATTTTTAGACCCCTCACCTCTCATTACTCTGCACTCAGAATGCTAGGCTTCAGTTAAACTAATTAGGAGCCCTAGTTAGTGGCCCTGGAAATCGTGATAAAGATTTTCACCTATTTTCTGACTTTCTCAAAACATCCTTTCCTTCTATTCCTTCCACTCCACACCTTCACAAATCCTTCCCAAACACACAGGAAACCCTCCTCTCTTACGGGCTCACAGCCTCACAGTTTATGTTGCTTTTCTTTTCTGAATGTTTATGGCGTGTACACACTGTACTCATTTCGAAAATCCATCTTATACTACTTGCAACTTAATTGCTTCTTTTGCAATGTCTGGCCTTCCCAGCAGGTTTATCAGCAGGAGGAGGGCTCTTAGCTTTCTTTTTCACATTTTGTATACTTCTTAATGCCTAGGACAGTGCCATTGTGGGAGTCTTTTCTAATCTTCTGAGGAAAACAGATTTATTGTTTTGGTTAAAAACACCTGCTTTTTATGAGGAAAAAAATGGTACGAAAAAGTGCCAGATATAGAAAAACTCCCTGAACTGTCACTACCCAGAGACAGCTACTCTTTTTTTTTTTTTTTTTTTTTTGCGGTACGCGGGCCTCTCACTGTTGTGGCCTCTCCCGTTGCGGAGCACAGGCTCCAGACGTGCAGGCTCAGCGGCCATGGCTCACGGGCCCAGCCGCTCCGCGGCATGTGGGATCTTCCCGGACCGGGGCACGAACCCGTGTCCCCGGCATCGGCAGGCGGGCTCTCAACCACTGCGCCACCAGGGAAGCCCCGGAGATAGCTACTCTTGACATGTTGTCACACATCCAGTTCTCTCTTGATGGATAAATATACAGATCTACAGATAGATGTGCACCGTTTTACACGTGACCTCACAGTGTTCCAATAATTAAGTACCTTGCTTTTCTTCAAGAGAAGATTTAGATCTTTCCCCATGTCAACTGGTATGGTTCTATATAATTTTTAATGGCTATATAGTAGTTGTTTCTACACACACATGGTAGTTCATTTAACCAGTACTGAACTGATTGACCTTTGTGGTTTACAGTTTTCTCTCTGAGTCAGTGCATCTGTCAGTACTAGTGTGATGATCTCTTTAGGTAAGGTAAAGTCTTGGAAATGAAAAAACTGTGTTAAAGCATGGGTAAATCTTATGGGATCTAAATAATTACTCATAGAAGAGAAGAAAGTTTAAAGCAGCGTTGAGTACTTTTTCCTAGGCAGCTGTCAAATTTTGATAGTTAGCTGTGGCCTTCAGTACAGCATTCAGTCATCAGAAAGTGTTGTGAAATATTATACATAAATAAAAGGAAAAAAAATCTCAAAGAGGTACTCTAGGAGAAATAACCTTTGCATGTATTCATGAGTGTACAAAAGAATCATTGCTTTCTGCCTTTTATCCTGCGGGGCAGTGACTACCTGTCTTTCTCCTTCCCCAAACTATTTTGGAAAGCTTGTCTAATTTAGAATATTGTAAAAGCATTTTCTCTCCTGCCAAGGTACAGAGAAGAGCAGTGTTTTCTGTTTCTTGGAGAATAGTTTGCTTAGGAAAGTACACAATCTGATAAAAGAGCCTGCAGCTGTGGGCTATTTTGAAGCCTACTTGAAAACACTCTGATATGTTCCTTTACTACTCCACTTTATTTCAGAAAAGATTTGAGATGGTTTACAAAGATGAAAACAATGGGCTAGATAAAATTTATTTGATAGATGAGAAAACGGAGGTAAAGGGAAAATGAGGGTAAGAAAGTGCATAGAAAGCCAAGAGTAAGGATAGTTCACAAAATACACAAGCAAGATGAAATTGCTATCTTCGGCATTGTAGAATAGTTGCACCTGGGCACTTTTGTATGGTTCAAACACAATATTAAGTCATGTGTACTTGCTCGAGAGGGGCCTCAGGTTTGGCCCTGAGCTGGTATGTGGGGTTGTAGCCTCATCGTTGTTATGATCAGAACACAACCCTCCTACTCAGAAGAAGTCAAATATTCCTGATATTGAGGCCAAAGTGAAAATTCACCTAGAGAGGAGATTTTTAAACAGTGTAAATTCAGGAACCCAGAATATCACAGCTGGAAAGGCCTTAAGAGGCCGTGCTGTTCAACCTTCTTAGGATCGTGTGAGGCCTTGTATTGGCCTTGTAGTTGTGTAGTGCTTTTCAGGGGACTCTGGAGGGAACAGAGTCTGCCTATGACCCGACCTTGAGTCAGTTGCTTCCCCTCTCCAATCCACAGTTGCTTTGTGTACCAAATAGGAGTAAGGACTGGTTCTTACCTCATGAGGTTGTCATGAGGATTAAGATAATGCAAGGGAGGGAAATGCAAATGAAAACCAACCGCAATGAGATACTACTTGGTGCCCATGAGGATGGCTGTAACCAGAAAGACAGACGATAAGTGTTAGTGAAGATGTGGAGAAACCAGAGCCCTCATACACTGCTGGTGGGGATGGAAAATGGCAGCTGCTTTGGAAAACACTCTGGCAGTTCTTCAGAAGGTTAACGTATAAACCAGAAATGCCACTCCTAGGTGTGTACTGAAGAGAAAACACCAGAACTTGTATACAAATATTCATAGCAGCATTATTCGTAAGAGCCCAAAGTGGAAACAACCCAAATGTCATCAACTAATGAATGGAAAAAAGGACAATATACTGCATGATTCTATTTCTATGAAATGACCAGAAAAGGCAAATGATTAGAGACAGAAAGTAGATTAGTGGTGTCTCGGGCTGGAGGCTATGGGGGAAGTAGGGAATAACTGCTAGGGACATGGGGTTTCTTTTGGGAGTGATACAATTTTTCTAAAATTGATTGTGGTGATGGTTACTCTGTGACATGTACTCTTTTTTCTTTTTAAATTTATTTTATTTTTATTTATTTTTGGCTGCATTGGGTCTTTGTTGCTGCGCATGGGCTTTCTCTAGTTGCGGGGAGCGGGGGCTCCTTTGCAGTGTGCGGGCTTCTCATTGCCGTGGCTTCTCTTTTTTTTTTTTTAAAACATCTTTATTGGCGTATAATTGTTTTACAATGGTGTGTTACTTTCTGCTTTATAACAAAGTGAATCAATTATGCATATACATATATCCCCATATCTCCTCCCTCTTGCGTCTCCCTGCCTCCCACCCACCCTATCCCACCCCTCTAGGTGGTCACAAAGCACCAAGCTGATCTCCCTGTGCTATGTGGCTGCTTCCCACTAGCTATCGATTTTGCATTTGGTAGTGTATATATGTCCACGCCACTCTCTTACTTTGTCCCAGCTTCCCCTTCCCCCTCCCCGTGTCCTCAAGTCCATTCTCTAGTACATCTGCGTCTTTATTCCCGTCTTGCCCCCAGGTTCTTCATGACCATTTTTTCTTAGACTCCATATATATGTGTTAGCATACGGTATTTGCTTTTCTCTTTTTGACTTACTTCACTCTGTATGACCGACTCTAGGTCCAACCACCTCACTACAAATTTTGTTTCTTTTTATGGCACAGTGGTTTCTCTTGTTGTGGATCATGGGCTCTAGGTGCGCGGGCTTCAGTAGTTGTGGCACGCGGGCTCAGTAGTTGTGGTTCACGGTCTCTGGAGTGCAGGCTCAGTAGTTGTGGTGCACGGGCTTAGTTGCTCCACGGCATGTGGGATCTTCCTGGACCAGGGCTCGAACCCACGTCCCCTGCATTGGCAGGCAGATTCTTAACCACTGTGCCACCAGGGAATCCCCGACATGTACTCTTTTTTTTTTTTTTTTTTGCGGTACGCGGGCCTCTCACTGTTGTGGCCTCTCCTGTTGCGGAGCACAGGCTCCGGATGCGCAGGCTCAGTGGCCATGGCTCACGGGCCCAGCCGCTCCGCGGCATGTGGGATCTTGCCGGACCAGGGCACAAACCCGTGTCCCCTGCATCGGCAGGCGGACTGTCAACCACCGCGCCACCAGGGAAGCCCCCGACATGTATTCTTTAAATAGGTGAATTGTATCGTAGGTGAATTATATTATTTTTGCGTATATGTATATACACACATACACACAAAAGATAATGCACGACAAAGTTCTTAGTGTAGTGCAATAAGCAGTATACTAAGGAAACACTCAATAAATGTAGCCTTTTCTTTTTCAAACAGATGATGAAACTGAGGCTCAGGGAGGTGAAATGCCTTATCCTAATCAGGTGGCTCCCTTGGCCTAAACCAGAGCCCGGTTCTCCTGAACCTAAATCAGAGTTCTCTCCTTCTTCAGGAGAGCAGCCGTAGAGACCCTATGGTTTCTTCTAAGGAGATCTTGGATTGTTTTGACTTCAGTTGACCTTCATTTGGCCTTGAACCTTTCCATCTTGAAAAGATTTTTGAGTTTCCCAATTGTGGATGCAATATAAACTGTGAAAGAGTCAGCAAAATTTTCAGTTAACCATGATAAACTGCTTAAATTGATTTATGGCCCTGCCTGCTATTGACTTCTCAGAGACTGAGTAGCCTGGCTCAGAGTTACCCAGGCACTTGGCTTTTTTTTTTTTTTTTTAATTTATTTAATTTATTTATTTTTGGCTGCATTGGGTCTTCCTTGCTGCACGCGGGCTTTTCTCTAGTTGCGGCGAGCGGGGGGCTACTCTTTGTCGTGGTGTGTGGGCTTCTCATTGCAGTGGCTTCTCTTGTTGCAGAGCACAGACTCTAGGTGTGCGGGCTCAGTAGTTGTGGCACACAGGCTCAGTAGTTGTGGCGCACGAGGTTAGTTGCTCTGTGGCATGTGGGATTGTCCCGGACCAGGGCTTGAACCCGTGTCCCCTGCATTGGCAGGTGGATTCTTAACCACTGCGCCACCAGGGAAGCCCCCAGGCACTTGGCTTTTTAACTTTTTCTCCATGCAGCCTGTCTTTAGCCATTTCACTTTTCAAACTTCTCTCTTGAAATAGGCTGGGCAGTCAAAAGCAATGGAGACCCGTCTCTCGAGTTTTCTCAGTAGCAAATCTGGCATAACTTTTGAAGCTGTAGTTTTGGTGTCAGGTGAAATTTGGGTTTCCCATTACAATTTTTTTTAAAATGTTTATGTCATGGGGTTTTTTTTTGGTTTTTTTTTGGCCGCTGCGTCTAGGAGTTGACTAGTCATTTTGACATGAAAAAATTATGAAGCTCAGTATCAACTTGATAGTCTCAATCCAGTGAAATTGACAGAGTTTTAGATGATTTGAATTATATCAGTTTGTTGTTGCTTAGTGTTAAGGAACATATAAATTATCAATAACTTAAACAATGTGCATGTTTAACTTTGTGTAAAGCTTAGGGCTTTAAAGGGTATAGCTGAGGGCTTGACAAATATTACAGTGAAATGGAAACTTTCTGAAAATTAGATTTCAAGAATACTTAGGTTTCCAGAACAGCTTTCCCTTTAGAAGTAGTTGCGGAATAAAGCAGTAAGACCCTTCTTTGGAGCATAAAAGTAACCTCCAAGTAATAAACATGAATAAAAAGTTAACAGAGGTTAACTCTTCACATTAACAACCCCACTTACGTTTGGATTGGTAATTTCACTCTGTAGATGTGAAGGCACACTCTGATATGTTAGGTCACTAGTGATTATTATCTATTGGTTATCTACATTTTAAAAATTTATTGAAGTATAGTTGATTTACAATGTGTTAATTTCTACTGTACAGCAAAGTGATTGAGTTATACATCTATATTCTTTTTCATATTCTTTTCCTTTATGGTTTATTACAGTATATTGAATATAGTTCTCTGTGCTGTAGTAGGACCTTGTTGTTTATCCATTCTGTATATAATAGTTTGCGTCTGTTAATCCCAAACTCCCTCCCAGGGCATCACTCCTCCACCTCCCATCCCCCTTGGCAACCACAAGTCTGTTCTCTATGTCTGTGAGTCTGTTTCTGTTTTGTAGATTAGTTCGTTTGTAACATTTTAGGTTCCACATATAAATGATACCATACGGTATTTGTCTTTCTCTTTCTGACTTACTTCACTTGGTATGATAATCTCTAGGGCCATCCATGTTGCTGCAAATGACATTATTATGTTTTTAAATGGCTGAGTGATATTCCATTGTGTATATATACCACATCTTTTTTATCCATTCATCTGTCAGTGGACATTTAGGTTGTTTCCATGTCTTGGCTACTGTGAATAGTGCTTCTATGGACATAGGGGTGCATGCATCGTTTTGAATTATAGTTTAGTCCAGATAGATGCCCAAGAGTGGGATTGCTGGATCATATGGTAATTCTTTTTTCAGTTTTCTGAGGAGCCTCCATACTGTTTTCTATAGTGGCTGCACCAGTTTATATTCTTACCAACAGTATAGGAGAGTTCCCTTTTCTCCACACCCGCTCCAGCATTTGTTATTTGTAGACTTTGATGATGGCCGTTCTGACCAGTGTGAGGTGGTACCTCATTGTAGTTTTCATTTGCATTTCTCTAATAATTACCGATGTTGAACATCTTTTCTTCTGCCTACTGGCCATCTGTATGTCTTCTTCGGACATGTCAGACATGTCTGTGTAGGTCTTCTGCTGGGTTGTTATTTTGTTGTTGTTGAGTTGTATGAACTGCGCCAATTTACATTCCCTTATTGGTTATCTATTGCTGTGTAATAAATTACCCCAAAACGTAGTGATGTAACCTAGCAGCAGCCATTTTATTATTCTCTCTCATGGTTCTGGGGCATGATAGGCTCAGCCAGGTGCATCTTGATGGGCTATCTCATGTAGTTGAAGCCATCAGTGACTAATGGCTTCTTGAGGCTGGTTCGCTCACATAACTGGAAGCAATTGAAGATGGCTGTTGTCCGGGACCTCAGCTGGGACCACGCGTGGCCTCTTCGTGTGGTCTCTCCTCATAGTGACTGGGGTCCAGGACTGAGCTTCCCCAGTGGGCCAGGCAGAAGGTCTATGGCTTTTATGACCTAGCCTTGGAAGCCAGGTAACATTGCTGCTTCTGTGGTTACAGGCTGACCCAGATTCACAAGGAGGGAACATGAACTCTACCCGTCAATGGGATAAGTGTCAATGACGCATTGTAAAAAAGCACATGGGATGGGAAGTCTCATGATCATGTTGAAAAACACCATCTGTGTGGTCACTCTTTCAATAAAAGGTAATCATGGGAGGAGGAGACAAGAAATAAAAAGAACCCGAGGGGTTGGTAGTGGTATGGCAACAGTGAGTTGCATACAGTAAAAATGAGAGTGGGAGGTAAAGGCGGGAGATGAAATGGTTCAGATGGAGGGATGGGGGAGGCAGGATGGAAGCCCTGGTGCATAGGGTATCCCTGATGCTGATTGGCCCCACAGTCACAGGGTCTACACCTAAGGATGTGTCCTTGATAGTATCTCAGTCATGAGTACAAGGCATATTAACCCATCCCGTTCAGCATCTGGGAGGCAGCAGGCCTACACTCTAGTTGCCGTAATAAGCTGGCCAGGATGGCATGTGGTAAAGTACAGTTAAGTGTAGTATTAGAATTGCCTCGTGATAGATGGGGATTTCCAGTCTTCCTGTAAGGGGAAGTAAAAGATACTAGTAAAGAAATGATCATGCAGACCTCGAATGAGAAAATGGACACTTAACAGTTGTCTGTTCTCATTCCCTGTTTCCTTTGCAACAGATATTTATTTATTTATTTATTTATTTTCCGGTATGCGGGCCTCTCACTGTTGTGGCCTCTCCCGTTGCGGAGCACAGGCTCCAGACGCGCAGGCTCAGCGGCCATGACTCACGGGCCCAGCTGCTCTGCGGCATGTGGGATCTTCCTGGACTGGGGCACGAACCCGTGTCCCCTGCATCGGCAGGCGGATGCTCAACCACTGCGCCACCAGGGAAGCCCCAGATATTTATTTTGATTATTAAAATATGTGCACTTGATAAAAAGGATCAAATATTTATTGGGTGCCTACAGTTTGCTAGGCACTATTCTAGGTTGGGCTATTTGAAGGGTGAAGATGAGTAAATCTAGTGATTACTTTGGATTGTTTTACACAGCTGTTTCAGTTACCCTACAGGAATTTTGAGAGAGGGTTCGTGTTAGCTTGCTACGAGACCTCCAGGAAATCATTTAGCTTCGATGAGACTCTCTTTTTCAGACTCTATCTGTAGTGCCCATTTGCACAGCACTTGGAGGTGTTGGAGACATGTTTGTAAAATGAAAAGCACACAGAAGCACTTAATACATGCTGAGTTTAGCACCTGTATAGATTGTGATCCCACCACATGTTCCAAAGCAGAATCATATGACATAAATTCTGGCATAAGTTCAAGCATTTACTGACTGTCTGCCTTCTTTCATTACACTACTCTTGGTTGAACATCTGGAACGTGCCAGAGTACCAGGCTCTGGGGTTCAGGGAAGAACAAGCTGGGCAAAGTGTCTGTTCTGTGGAACCTACATAAGGAGGATTCCTCTGTGAAAAGGATCCAAAAATGCATACGACTTAGTGAAAAGGTGACATGGCCACATGAGCACACGTAGCCAACTGTGTGCAGTTTCAGAGGTGGTACTTCTCTTTCAGATAGATACGGTATGGAAGGGGTTTCATCTGGTTAAAAAGCAGTCAGCAATGATGCGGTAGAACTCTGGCATTTTCAAAGAAGTCATCGCTGACTGCATTGTATTGCCTGAATAGTTGCAGAGTGCTGGAGAAATGGTCTACTTGGTCTACTTGGTGGTACTTGTCAACTTTAACGCAGGCTGCTGTTCAGAACCCAGGTTTAGTAGGACAAGGACACAGTAGCATGTGTTAAGAAAGGGCCCTACAATAATAAGTTAATAGCTTGTTCTGTCTCCCTTGTGGGTATTTTGGGCACAGTTATATCCTATGCAAGATTTTTTTCTATGCTCACTGATTCAACATAGATATTTATAAGAGTATAATTCAGAATATAAATATAGAAAAGGTCTCATAAGGGAGTTTATCTTTAACTCAGACATTGTATCATTAATACTTTAGATCTCATTATTACATTATAACCTGAGTCCCACATCTTTCTTCCTGTATGGAGACCTTAGAGGACATTTGCGGCCTGATGCCATCTTCATCCACTCTTTAGTAACAGTGTTTATGATGATGAGCTCAAATATCCAAAAACAGTTGTATCAGGCCGGATATTTCTAAGAAAATAGGTAAGTCTACAGCAGGTTTTAAAACTCCACATATTGGGATGTAGTCCACAGTGATTCATTCTCTGAGAATTCTTGAGGCTGAGGATATGCCCAGTTTTTGTTTTTTTCTGGAGAAGAATTCAATACAAATCAACCTTTTTTGAACACCTGCCAAGTTTTGGGGCCCTGGCCTAAAAATGGTTTATACGCGTTCTCATTTGTCCTCATAATAAGTTGATGAGGGAGATATTATCACTCGGTTTTGCAGTGAAGAGACAGACACTTAGGATAAGTATTGGCGTCTAGTGGGTGGTCAAGTTGGAACTTAGCCTCAGATCTCTCTGATGTAGAAGCCCCTTTGCTGGCATCTGCTGTGTTGTACCATCACCTAGAGGAAAAATTCTAATTTCGTCTTTGTTCTTTGCTTTATTTCCCAAATTTTCTATAGTAAATGTGAATCAATTTTATATTCTAGTAATCTCAACCAATACCATTTAAACATGTATCGTAATGCAGTTAGATTAAAAAACATTTTTTTGCATGTGATGTGAAAAATATAAAACTACATGAATCTGAACATTACACCCCTATATTTAGCAATTAGATAGGTATTATAATTAATTCTTAAAATGTAGTAGACATATAAGTATTAAAGTTTCTGCTTCATTCATTTTTCTTGGGAAGATAAAACCTATTGATTTAAGATCTTTACCCCCAGATTCTAAATTGATTTTCTTATTTCATTATCATCGTGTTTAGGGCAAGGACAAGAAAAGCATTTCCTTCTTCTTTGTAGACGTTTATGTATACAGAAAGATTATAGGTGATACTTGAGGGAGTTTGATGATTAAAGGAAGAGAGATACCTAAGTGGCTAGAAGACTCAGTAAAGTTTCTGATAATAGTGGGGATTTGAGCATTTTTCCCCTTTTCTTTCTCGTGCCCCACCACCATAATTTGATTTTAGGAGCAGTTATCAGTACTGTGAGAGACAAATTAATTTAGATAATTAAATCAGCTAATTTTAGGCTGTTTCTTTAATCCCCCCTCCCCCCAAATCCATCCTTTTTGGCACTGAGCTAGTTGCAATGGTCCCTTGGAGGTTTTGCCTCATTTGGTCTCGGATAGGACCTGACAAGCTGCATTTTTAACAAATGATCTGGGTAAGTTATATGATTAGGCATATTTGAGAACTCCTGGGTGAGAGGAAAGCCTGCATGAAGACAAGCAGTAGAAAATGAGATTTTAAAGTTGGGTTGGGTCCAGAACGTGAAGAGCCTTGAATCAGAAGGCATGGGTCTGGGAGGTGGTGCCGTAAGCTGTGGGGAGCCGATGAGGGGCACCTTGTGAGCCGGAAACAGCTGTAGAAGTCAGATTGGAAGCGGTGGAGAGCAGCGGGCAGCCTGAAGGAGGAGCTATCGGCTGGCAGAAGCTGTTAAAGACCTCGAGGCATGAGATAATGAGGGTTTGAACTAGAACCGTGGCAGAGGTATAGGGAGGAAGGGACATGAATAAGCACTATTGAAGTGTCAGAGTTGAAAGAGCCTGGCAACTGATGGAGGTGGAAGGCAAATCGCAGAAGGGAGACAACAGAAAGAGATTGAGGCTGTATGGATAGCAGGATGGCAGTTGAGGAGGGAAGAGGGATGCCAGGCTTGTTGGCATCTACTGGAGTTTGAAGCGCCACTGGGGCTTCCGTTTGAAGGTGTCCTGTAGGGAGACAGAAATGTGGCGCTCAGGAGAGACTGTGACTGCAGGAGCTGTGCTTTAGCAGTTCTCCCCACATAGGTGATTGTGGAAACCATGTGATCAGGTGAGATTGCCAAGGAGGACATTGCAGGGGCGAGGGAGAAGGCCTGGGGGAGCAGTTATGGAGCAGGTGGAGGATGGAGAGAAAGAAAGTGCTGTCACAGGAGCCAAGAAGGTGGAAGTGGTCAGCAGTTTTGAATTTTGCAGAGAGAGAAAGGAAAATGAGGTCTTCTCAAAGGACATTGGATTTAGCTCAGTTTTCATAGTAAGGGGAGAAGCTGGACATTCAGATTAATGAGTAAAGAGACGGTGATGAAGTGCAAGTGGGTAATGTTTCAAAGCTTGATGGTGAAGGGCAGGAAGGGACCGTCATAGCTTGGGATGTGAGGAGACTTTGAGGTCACTGGAGACTTGTATATATTCCAGAGCTCCATGTGGAGGAGGCCTGGTGTGTGTCACAGAGGAACCTGGAGGGCAGTGGTTCCAAAGACACTGACTTTTCATGTGTCAAGTTCCAGGACTGTGCTAGGGCTCCAGAGGTAAGACTCAGTCTTCATCTGTAAGTATCCCGAGAGAAGGATGAAAGTTGACAGTATGGATTTGAGCCTGGATGACTCAGGGGTGGCAGCCCCACAGACGACGGGAGGACGTGGGCAGGAAACGCCAGTGGAGCATCAGGATCAACGCTCCGATGAAACGATGCACAGATGCCGGCCCGTGTCGAGGAGGGCGGAGGGCAAGGCGGCCAAGGACTTCATCGAGGACGTGGTGCTTTTGTTGTCCTGTGTAGGATATATGCTCCTTCGCCAGTAGGCAAGGAAGCTTCTTGCAAGTTGGGAGCCAACCTGGGCACATGCTTGGAAATGTATTGGAACAGCGATTGTCTGTGATTGAAGTAGAGGGAAGATACTCCCAGGTGAAGTTGGAGGGGTGGACAAGAGCCGGAACAAAAAATGTCATGTGGGGCTTCCCTGGTGGCGCAGTGGTTGAAAGTCCGCCTGCCGATGCAGGGGACACGGGTTAGTGCCCCGGTCCGGGAAGATCCTGCATGCCGTGGAGCTGTTGGGCCCGTGAGCCATGGCCGCTGAGCCTGCGCATCCGGAGCCTGTGCTCCGCAACGGGAGAGGCCCGTGTACCACACACACAAAAAAAAGTCATGTGTCTTGATGAGGAGTTTAGGTTTTTACATTTGCAAGTTGTTGTTTTTCTTGATAGCTTTTGGGAACTGTGACAAGAATTTAAGCAGAGATGTGCAGTGATGTAGTTTGCCTTTAGGAAGACCACCCTGGCAGCAGTGTGGAGGATGGTTTGGGGGCAAGGTTGGCAGCAGCAGCCAGGTTGGAACCCGGTGCTTAGTCCAGGTGAGGATCGGTGGGCACTGAAGGTAGAGCAGGCAGAGAACAGGCAGAGGAGACACTTAGGAAGCAGAGTGGACGGGACTGAGGATTTGAAAGATTTTCATGGGGATGGGAGGTTAAGAGGGAGAGGGAGAGGGGGAGGTTTCAGGAAAAGGTGAGGTTGACTTCCTTTCTGACATCGAGACTGTTTGGAAGGTAGGAAGAAACATTTACTGGGGGAGGTGCTGAATGTTTAGAATGTGGTGAGCTTCATGGGATGCCTCTTATCAAATGGAGAGGAGAGTAGACCAGTGTCCGTGTCAGCAAATCGTGGGAGGGTGTGGCCTGGAGACAGAAACATGAACACTCTCAGCACAGGAGCCATAGCTGAGACCAGTGTATGCAGACGATACCGTGGAGTGTGGAGCCCACGCATACACACACACACACACACAGAAACACATGCAGAGCCTCTCGACTCAAGAACTAATGATACATTTTCTGAATTTTCTGGGTGCCTTCTAACTTTCCAGTCTTAGCTCTCTGCAGGTTAGACATTGGACTCTTACTGGCATTAGGCAGAAAAAGAAAAAAAATGATGGCATCCAAATATATTTAGCTTTACTACCGATTAGCAGATGGTATGAGATGTTTGGATCCTTAGAAGAAGAGCGTCAGATCCCACAATAAGACTTGGATTACTTGTAAGACTCATTTCTATTTCAACGCGTGCTCCCACCCCACCCCACCCCGGCCCCCGGCCCTTACCAAGGACACCAAAGCTCCTTGGTGTTAAAAGGAGCTCCTTGCTCCTTTTTTTAAAAAAAAATTAACCCCATGAGAATATACAACTATGTTCTTTCTTTTATTTTTCTTTTTAAATCGGCGGTTGGACAGATAATTGTCTTTGGCAAATACATGAATTAGAATATATAGTTTTTCGGAATCTTTTACAGGGAAATCTATGTTACTTACTTTGCTGCTCTGGCAATCTCTTCTTAGTACTAAATGAACTAACAAAAGTAGAATTTATGGGCCTTTTCAGCATTGAATTGAAACACAGTTGAGACCTTGCCCCAGAAATAAAACTCCTGTCTGGAGCATTTTTATGCTGGAGCCTTCATTGTAGCCTTCTAAAAATTTATTACTGAGAATTAATTTTCCCAGTGATATAAAGGGAGTGTTCTCCTGCTGGAGGTGGTGTTTCTTGTTAGCAATAAGAAAACAATGAGGCTCTTATGGTGTCTTTTTAGTTGAAAAAGCGGCATCTAAGTCAGAGCCTGCTTAAGTGGGTATGATGGCGTGCTTTTTTTTTTGTGGTACGCGGGCCTCTCACTGCTGTGGCCTCTCCCGTTGTGGAGCACAGGCTCCGGACGCGCAGGCCCAGCGACCACAGCCCACGGGCCCAGCCGCTCCGTGGCCCACGGGATCCTCCCAGACCGGGGCTCGAACCCGTGTCCCCTGCATCGGCAGGCGGACCCTCAACCACTGCGCCACCAGGGAAGCCCTGACGGCGTGCTTTTTAAGAGAGACCCTAATGAGAACTATTACAGATTTAAGAGTGTGGATCGTATATGGGTCTTGTTTAGATCCTTTTTTGAATAAATAACTGAAAAAGACATTTTTGAGATAGTGGGACAAGATTGAACCTAGACTGATATTTAATTCTACTAAGGAATCATTGGTGATTTTGTTGTTCGTGAAAATATCGTGATCGTGTTTTGAAATGTTCTTCTCTATTAGAGATGTGTGCTGAAGTATTTACAGGTAAAATGATATGAAGTCTAAGGATTGCTTTGAGAATACTGAAGCGTGAAGAGTTGGGGTGTAAAGATGAAATCTCAATGGCAGGACAGTTCGTTTAAAAAAAAAAGCCTTAACAAAGGTGAATGTAGGAAAATGTAGAAGCCAGTAACAGGAGGGAGTTGAAGGTCTGCTTCTCAGCCCATTTTGACACTCCTGTGGACGCGTGTCACTCTTTCTGCACATACGGTGGTCATCGTTTTGCCTTTTTGACCCGAGAATCCAGGAATATAGCACCACCGTTAGATTGTGCTGTTGTGATTGTAACACCGCACCATCCGGGACTCGGGCAGTGGTCTGGGCAGTTCCTATCTCATCCTTCTCAGAGGCTTCAGCCCCTTGTGGAAAAATGACCATGCAGGGTATTCCTTGTCCCCTGTTACATTTTTGAAACTTTAGACTGAGTAAGACATGAGATGATAACTTGGCTGGAGTGGTCTGTAAAGACAGACGGAATGGGAGAGAGTAGAGATTTCAACATGAGGTATGTTTTTGCCTAGAGACCTTATGATGTCATTGTTGGCTCTTCTTTCTTATCAGTTCAAATTTGTACTGGAATCAGACTCTTCACACTTTCAAACCAAAGTGTAAGTCAGTGCTGTGTGTGTATTTTTTGTTTTCTAACTAACCCCCCATCTGAAGTCTCTGCCCTTTGCAGACAGCAGGATAGCGAACTGAGTCCACTACAAAGGGAACACGATTTCAGCTGACCACCACGGACTTGTTTCCTTCTTTGAATTATTCCCAGCACAGTGGGTTGTTAATATGTTGTCTCCGAGGCAGATGGGCCCATCCATTTTGATCACCAGCTTTGCTCTTAATTGACGTTTAGAACTATGCCTTTCGTCTCAAGATCTTCAGATGCTTAGAGGAAAGCCCAGAGTTTCCTTGACACCAGCTGCTGCTTTCCTTAAACAGGTGGAAGAAATTTAGCCCCTCAGCTTCCTCATACGCATCTGTTAAGCATGTCACCACAATGACAGGGTCCATGATGGCAAAGGGTAGTAGCTTTCTGAGGACGTGATAAAATGCCTTTGAGCTGCAGGTTGAGATGTTTTGGCCGAGAACTTTACTGTGTCTGTATGTTTTATCCAGGGATGATTTAACTCGTTCATTTGTCCAACTAACACGTTTTAAGTATCTGTTATGCAGTAGTAGTCTGTATTGGGTGCTGGTTCACAGAGCCGGGTTTTCTGTTCACTGCAGCAATTTTCAGGTATGTTCTGACTCTAGGGATTATGGACGTGAGGAGCTAAAAGGGTTTCAGGATGTCATGGGGTCTTAACTTGCCTTTCCCCCCGTATCCCTTCAGCAACCCCATGATGCTGTGTCTGCCACCCCTGACATCCCTCTCCAGGGGAAATGGTGAGAAAAGGATGGGGAGAAGTTCCCTCCTGGTGCGAGTTTTGCTTTGGCAAAGCTATTTTTTGGGCAGCAAACGAATGTTATTTATGCATTTAGCAAATATATATTTGTCACCTACTAAATAAAAGATACTCTAAATATATAAGGACTCAGAATAGATTGAACTGTGTCTTACCACCAGGCCATGTGCTTTCCCAGCTCCAGATTTTCTTACATGCTGGAACATCTTCTTAATATCTTTGGAATTTCGTAGCAAATACCAGATTAACAAAAACAGCAGAATCCATTACTCTGGACATAATATAGAAGAACACAAACTCATCCACTTGGCTAAGAGAAATGTGAAGGCAGTGCACTGACAAGCACCACCTCCTGTCAGTACATGTCCTGTGTGTGCAAAAATTTGATGATCATTTCATTGACCAAATAGTTTACTGTAATGGTGAGTCTTCACTCCAGAATTCATTGCATAAAAATCAAACATTGAAAATGTTGAAAATCCTAAATTGTTACACTTGTAGTAAATGCAGGTGCACATAAGTTGATCCCATTGTCACATCAAGGTTTTAGAAGGTTTCATCATTTTCAGTCTTGAGAATTTGTTTGAAAGCTCCTATTTCCGTCACTTCCTCCCCTCCTGGAAAAGTCATGTCTTTGAACATCGTTTAGAAGTAGGAAGTGGTTACTTTTACTTTCTGTTTTATACACTCCCATGTTGTTTGAATTTTTTTTAAAAAAACATATGTGTATCTTTCATTTTTAAATACCTGTTTTCCAACTGATAGCATCATAGATAATAATGATTAAAAATTCAGAAGATACAAAAGTGTGAAGGGGCAGAGGGAACATTTCTTCTCTACTGCTGATGGAGTGAGCAACCCCTAGATTAGTGTTTGATTAATAACTGCGGACGGTAGCGTAGCCAGGTCGACACCTAAACCCAGCCATCACAGTGTGTCTCTCTGCGGCTTGTTAGAATTCTTCTGGTCCTCGTGGTCAGTTCTGCTGCCTGCCTGGAGCTGCGCGCACTTGGCCGTATGCTCTTCTTTCTCGTTCCCACGCCTCCTCCCCCTGCAATTAAGTTAACTTGGTAACTCATTGCTGTATCCAGAGCATCTTTGGCTCTGCTCCACTGCCAAACATTTATCCTCCCTTTTCACCCTTCGGTTTTTCTCATCTGTGTTATTTGTCTTACCAGGACAGAACGTTCCCATTGTTTTCTTTATTAGCTGAAGTCACAGATCAGCTTGGCACCCATTCCGGCAGGAGCTTCCCTTCTCAAAGACGGTAGCTGCAAAATTGGATGCTGCTCTCTTGGCTTCTGGCTGTTGTTATTGTTCTTTGTCACCCTAACTTGGGGAAATGCCATATTGGAGGTTTGATAGGACTCAAACAGAATAAGAAATCTAATTACTTTTTGTTTTGTGCTGCTGCTTCAGAATAGCTCCCTTCCAGCTTCCAGAACATTCTCTCTCACGGCATTGCCCTTTCATGTTGGATTTCCGAAGTTACAAAATTCCATTGTCATTATCTGAAGAGCGACATTTATCAAATTTAATTCTTTCACATTGGAAATGTTCAGGCATCATAAGAAGTCGCTACAAGTGTGTCCTTCACTGAACTAGCCCGGTGTTTTGAATTGTTATTATTGAATTCTAAGAGTCTTTGTTTCTCTAGAATTTCTTCCAGTTGCCTATAGAACGTTTCAATTCTCTCCTTTTACATTCTAGCAAAAGGGAATGCCAAATTTTAGCAGAACCAGATAAGCATTGAATTCCAAGAGGTCAAAAAAAAGAAAGTTAATGCAAATCACTGGCAAAAGTTCCCAGATTTAGCTGTAGCCAGTTATCTGTCATTGATAGAGATGAACTTTTTTCTTCTTGGTATTTTAATGAGTAATAACAGGGTCAGACAGAAAAAAATGTGTAAGTATAAATTAAAATCTGAGGGTTCAGATGCCCAGAAAATCCAGTCAGAAAACACTGACCAAGGAGCAAAGTATGGTAGAGCCTGTCATTTGTCATGGGAAGGGGTATCAAATATGACCTACGAATTTTTAAAGAATTCCTAACTACACAAAAATGGAAATGAAATTCAATAAATAACCTCATCACCATCCTTATTCTGATTATAGCAGCTTCAGACAGTAACAGTCATTTTAATAAGCTTCTGTGGGTCAGGGGTTCGGGATAGTGTTAGCAGGCTGCCCTCTGGTCATGTGAAGCTGCAGTCAGATGGTCAGGCCTTGTCTTCATGGGTTCTCTCTAGGCTGGCAGCATGGAGGCCTCAGGGCCGTCGGACTGCTTATCTAGTGGCTGCAGGCATCTGCTGCCCATATTCCAGTGAGCAAGGTGGAAACGGCATCACCTTTTCTGATGCTTGGTTCTGTCGGTTACAGGCAAGGCACAGACCCACCCAGGTTTAAAGAGAGGACACTGGACTCCGTCTCTTGACAGTGAGGGTGGTAAGATTCTGGAAGAACACGTGAGGCAGGCGGTACTGATATGGGCATCTTTGGAGAGAAGCAGTCTGCCCTGGTCTACCCTCTGGCCACAATAATTCACATCTCTCCCACATGCAAAATACACTCTGCGCTTCCAGAACCCTCCAGAAGTCTCATCCCATTATGGCTTCAGGCTCAGGCTCAAAATCAAGGGCCTTACCCTCTAATCGTGTGCCTGACACACACCCAGAACACAACAGGAGGATAGGCCTCTTAAAGGTCTGCCCCAAAGAGGGAAAACCAGAGGCACATGGGACCATGGCAGTTGTGGAATTTGGCCAGTTGCCTGTTGCCTGTTCCTCTTCCACTGCTCTCTTTGGCTCTTGGTTCCACGCTCTGGGATCTTACTTATACTTTTTAAGTGACCCTTCCTTTTTCCAAAGAAAGAGCCAGGGCTTCCCTGGTGGTGCAGTGGTTGAGAGTCTGCTTGCTGATGCTAGGGGACACGGGTTCGTGCCCCGGTCCGGGAGGATCCCACATGCCACAGAGCGGCTGGGCCCGTGAGCCATGGCCGCTGAGCCTGCGCGTCTGGAGCCTGTGCCCCGCAACGGGAGAGGCCACAGCAGTGAGAGGCCCGCGTACCGCAAAAAAAAAAAGAAAGAGCCAGTGTTTGCAGTTCAAGTAGCCTTCTCAGACTGCTTCCTGCCCCTAAAAGTTTCGGGAGCTGAATGCTCTTTTCATTTTGTACTCTCTCTGTTTTAGTCGAACCTGGCAGTAATTTCACAGTACAAATGTCTAAAAAGCTTTGTGGGTTTTCTTTGACTGTTGATGGGTTCATGTCTTAGACAGGAGCCATGACCTCAAGACGCTTTGTCTACCTTGGGCTCCTTGTGACACTGAGGGACCACACCCTTAAGATTCTCAGAAGCCTTATTATGTAATGCAGAGTTTCTGCAAGGTTTGCTCTTCCGAGCCTTAGAAAGCCTTAGGTCTGTTTGAAAGCATCCAGAAGGCACCGCCTTAGATCTTTCTGAAGTCTTAACAGAGTGTCACACAGTCACACCCTGGATTTGGTCTTTGCCTTGAAGCCCTGGCTGGGTTTGAGAACTGCTGGATGTCTGGAGAGGCTGGGGATGAGGAACCATTTTGTATTTAACGGTGTGTCCTTTTCTCTCATCTCTCTCTGCTCACATTTTATCACAGGCAGCGAGCAGCACCCAGGTGTCACTTCGAGTACTCTGCCTGGAAATCTCTTCAGCTAGATCATTAGGTCCATTTCTGTTCCCGCTTTACCGCAGATATCAGTGTTGCCAAACTCTGTCACTGCACAGCCGGGTCCTCTCATCCTCCAACATCCAGTAATACTCTCCTCGCTTTCCTTTACGCCCTCACTAACCACCTTCTTAAAACAACAGTCCTTTCATTATCTTCCATTGTCTTTCGTGTCAGGAATTCAGGAAGGGCTTGTTCTGATTTGGGGTCAGAGTGGAGCTGAAGCACTTTTGCTAGGAACCCAGGCCACCAAGGAAGCCAGTCTGACTGCCCCGGAGGCTCCTGGGACTGTTGTTGCTTTAAGTCACACAGTTTGAGTGTGATTAGTGACATGTCAGTAGTTCCTGGAACCAGTAACACTACTGTTTTCTTTCTGGCCTTTGTCACCCTGAAGTCCCAGTACGTCTGCTTTCAGGAATCCAGATTGGATCATTCCCCCCACCCCCACCCCCCGTGGCCACTGGAAAGCCTCTCTGCTTTTCCACTGTCTGAATTCTAAGCCCCCTGACTTGGTAGACCACAGAGGGTGCAACTCACAGGCCAAAACTGTCCCACAGACACATCATTTCTTAGGCTGTGCAGGAGAATTTTATTTTATCTTGATGTACACTTGTTAACATTAAAAAAATCAAGAGCATTCACATAAAAATCCACTTCTCTGGAAGAATCAGAAGATCTGGCAACACTGGGATACCTTCCTGTGGCAGCAGTCAGCTCATGCTGGGCACTCCCTTTGGGTGTGTGTGGTGGTGATGAGGTTGGCCCTGTCCAGACCTCCCAGGTCCTCACTGGGTCTGCTTTCCATTTCCTACCTGGTTCCTGCAGGCCTTTGAAGTGGCCATTCTTATTGTACAAGTGTTCCACACAGCTTTCCAGCCTTATTCTTAGCTGTTTCCTTAAACCCAGCCCCTAGACCAGCCCCAGTCCCATGTGACCCAGCCCTGGCACATGAGTCAGCAGAACTCTATAAGTTCATACCTTCCCACTGGGTGGAATAACTTCTCCACTTCCTCTGCCTGGTGAGTTATACAGGTGGTCATCCTCTCTTCTGAGATTTCACAGAAATCTCAGTTTGTATCTCTGTTGTAGCATTCACATTTTCTTGAAATTATTAGCTTAAATGTCTGTCCACCTCTCTGGATTGTGAGCTACTCCAGGATGTAGGCTTTTATTTTGTCTTTTGTCTAGAACTTGTCACCAAGGCAGGTATTAAATAAGACTTTGTTGACTGACTGAGTAAATGATTCTTTGAAAAGGCTAAAGCTAGCTCTCTTCCCTGTAAGAGTATACAGTTCAGTATGTCATCTGTTAAATGTAACACAGAGTAGAATGATATAAAGGTGCAGGCAAAATACCAGTGAAGCTTCTTGGATTGGAAGAAAAGAGGTAAGTAGAGATCGTGGAAGGGCAGATCAGGCTAAGATATGTATGTGATACACATGTAAAAAGGTAGAGTTGTGTAAGTATTTAATTTGTACAAAACTGTATTGTGGGTGTCTGATGGCATATGGTGGGAAATAAGTCTTGAAAAGGTAATTTGGAGCAAGGGTATGGAGAGACTGGAATATTAAGGAATCTGAACTCATTCTGTAGGCGATAGTGAACTCTTGTTGTTTTTTTTTCTTTTAGAGAAAGTTCTAATCTGTGACTTGTGGCAATATGAAGGATAAAATAGGCAAGAGTGTAGAGGCCAGAGGATTGATGAGCAGTTTGTTTTAATAGGAGAGACAGGAGATCAGCGTTGAAGGGGACCTGATCCAGCACAATGGTAGCTGAGGAGGTGAAATCTGCAGAATATAGTGTTTGATAGATTTGGCTTGTGAGAAAGATGATAATATTCATGATAATAGCACCTGTCATGTCCTGAGTGTTTACTTATGTGCCAGGCATCATGTTAGAAACTTTATATGACTGTGCCCTTTGGCCAAAATGACAGGGGTGGGGGAGTTTCAGAGGTCTTTTTTTTTTTTAACCCAAAATGGAATTTTATTTTAAATTGAAAAAATTTCTAGGAAATATGTGCCTTGTTATCCAGTGAATGCTTCATGCAGAAACTTTATATGTATATACAAACACACACACACATACATACCCATGCATTGTAGAAATAATACATTTATGTGTGTATTTCTGTTTCTTCTGGGATTAGAAGGTACAGACAGAAATGTCAACTAGGCTGGTAGTTCTCCATCTTTCACCATTTTACTTCTCCCAAATAATCTATCAAATAATCAAGGTTCCAAATTGTTATAAACAAAATGAATAATCTTTCAGTGACATTTACGTTTACCATTGATCTGTTGTCATGTTAATATTTACAGGAGATTTGAGAACCTAGTTTCATGCTTTAACTAGAAGGATCTTTGTTTCCATTTTGCAGAAAAATTAATCAGGTATAAAATTTTTGATCCTGTTTGTAAAATTTATCATGCATTCCTAGATACAAAGGAAGCTTGAAAATACTGTGATACTTTACTTTCCAAATCTAAAGATTAGAAAAAAAAAGTTTTCTGGTCAGTTTGAACTTATGAACACTTATGGACATAGGTGAAATAACAGAATATCTACTCATAATAATTTATTAGGATAACTATATATAACTGTCAAATAACTTGCACAAAACATTTTTATTTAGAAATACACCATTTGTTCTCCTTTCTTACTGTGTATCAAGCAGTATTATTTACGCTCTGACTTGCAGTGTTGGCAGTAACCATCATAAAACCAATTTTTGCATCATCTAACACAGTTTTTCAGAGGACACCCTTTTCACTTCTATCTACGTTAAAAAAATATATAGCCCTGTGTTTCCTCATGATGCTTTCATAAGAAGTGTTATCCCAAGCCATATGTATCAGTTTGAGAAATGTTAAGATAGTTTCCCCCCTGCTCCCGTACTTATATTGGTATATGTTTGGTATATAAAAATCAATTACTGTGTTGCTTTTAAAGGTGAGATTTGAGAGGCTTGTGTAAGAAAATTGAGATATTTGCCATTGCAAAGGAAAGTAGTTATTTCCAGGAATAACTACTAAGTTCTTGTGAAATGTTGTCAAATTTTAAAATGTTTCCGTGAACTGAGTCTTATGGTCAGTGGCGTGCTTGTAAACCTTGAGAACTGCCACTTTGGCAGTAAGGGGGGAGTGCAAATCCTAATTTGTACTATTTTTCTATTTCCATTGTGTAAATACTCCTACCCTGGCCAATTTAAGTGAGCCTTGTGAAGTCAGGTGTCTTGTAAACTTTCTGAAATGCTAACAGTGGGCTCTCCTGAGCTAGCAGGAGCCAGCTGCACCCCGGAAGTGTTAACTAAGACAGGCGACCCTGCAGAAGTGTCAGAGTGAGGCTGGGGTGGAGCATTAATAAATGGGCTGGAGATGGCGAGCTAGAAATTGATCAGATGTTCATATCCAACAGAGCATTTGCAAAACAGGACTAAGAGATGAAGTCTCCAAGGTCATTGACTTCCATGGAGAGAGGGGGCTCTGGAGACTGTGTGTTTTAGGTCACTAGACAACGTTGTCTAGTGAGCTAGGAGCATGTAGTGGGCTAAGAGCAACCATTTTTGTGTTAAAGACAGAGAACAGCGGGAGACAGAGCAGGACAAGAGAGGAGGAGGAGAAAGGTTACCAACACAGGTTTGGAAAGAGTGTGAAACAACGGAAGAATGGATTTCAGCTGTGTCTGCAGGATCACATTATAGCAACAGAGAGGAGTGCTGAATCACACAGTTGTGACGTTGTTAAATCTTGGGGAGAGAAAGCAGGCAGTTTTCGTGGCCAAATGCGGACAGATAACATTTTGTATGAGACTAAAGACTGAGGAAGTGAGGGCAGCAATCAGAGATACTCTTTAGAAAAATGTTGACAGTGAGAGGGGAGAGTGATGGAGTGATGGAAGCAGCAGAAACTGAGCCCCCTCCCCGCCCTTTTTGTTGGGGGAAGAAGTATAGGAGATACTTACACATGTTTGTGATGGATGTAGAGGATCCAGAGCCTGGCTGTTTGTGTCTTGAAGGAATGAATGAGTGAATGAATAAATGAGCACAGTAGGAGGCGTTGGTGTTGTAAAGGAAAAGGAATCCATTTTCGTTACACACTGGAGGGAAAGAGGCTCGGGGGGGTGAGGGTGTGAAGACTTTTCTTGGGAATAGAAAGCTTGGGGTATAAGTTGGATGGCCCTGTTGCTCTCAGGGTCGCAGGTGAAGTTATCGGGGTGAGTGGGGTAGGGCGGGATGGGCACTCCTGTGAGTAGCGGCAGCAGGGGATAGGCCTGCAGTCTGGGGTGGGACTTCCAACGCCCTCACTCCCAGCTGCTTGAGCTCCAGCCGGTTGTTTAAATTCCCCTGCGCCTCGGTTTTCCCTCTGAAAAAACGGGGGGAATAAAATGGTTCTCAGCTCCCAGGGCTACTGTGAAGGTTAAATTAGTTAATATGTTTCAAATGCTGAGTCACTTTTGGTACATGAGTAACAGCTGGTATCAAGGGCTGGGGAGGCGGACTTAGACTAACAATGAGCACAACTCCTCAAACCTGAGGGACCAGACTAACAATGAGCACAAGTTCTCAAACCTGAGGGACCATGTGAATCACCGGCGAGCTTGCGAAAAGGAAGATACTGATTTAGTGGGTCTGGGGTGGGGCCCAAGATTCAGCATTTCTAGGTGATGCTGTTGCTGCTCATCTGGGGACCGCGCTTTAGTGGCAGCGTTGTAGCAGGACTGTTGCCCCGACTAGGAGCGGCCAGTGGTCCCCTGTGACATCACCAGGCAGTGTGCCTCCTCTCCATTGGCTCAGGCTGAGCCCAGGCTTTCCTCCAGGTGTGGGGCGGCCAGGAATGGGCACGGGGCCATGGGGAACTAACAAGTGCAGCCTCAAGAGCGTCAGCTGTGGGCTCCAGGCTTTATATGATACGGGAGAAGCCAGGCGGGGTTGATGGAAGAGGCGGAAGCAGACCGAGGGCCTGAGAGCACAGTAAGGCCAGGCAGTAGGCGTGGGACGGAGGTGCCTGAGAGCTGGTGGGCACAGGGGCCAATGCCAGAGTATAAGCTATGGGGACAGGCAAATATTTACTGCTGAAAACTTGGTGAGTCTAATTTTATTTTTTGGTGTTTAATTTCTGATGACTTAGAAGGCTTTTTGTTTGCTTGGCTGTGCCTCAAGGACATTATAAAGGGCAGTTGATTAGAAACAGGTTTCCTACTTCTGGTTAGTAGAATGCCTGAGGAGAGAAAAGTTACTGGGTGTTGCTTCCTGCCATGTCCAGGGTGTCCTTGGTGGGCAGATGTGAGGTGGGTGGGCTCCCCATCTTGGGTTCAGGCTACATACAGTCAGGCACGTAGTTTGTCCGGCAGGTGGAGGGGAGGTGGAGAACAGGATTCCCAGAGATGGGAAAACCATTCCAAGGAGCTCCTGAAATACCACTCCAGGGAGAAGTTATGTGGCAGTGGAAGTAGCTGGCCGGTGCCTTGGGAGGAAGGGCATGCAGTACTGAGACGAATTCTACTAAACTGTGGTCAGTATTTCTTTGGGTCACATTCATCCTTTGTTCAGGAGTGTGTTAGAGAAACACACTTGCACTTCTAACATATTTAACCCCTTGTATAGAAAGTGCTTCCGTTGGCTCTCTTGTACTCTCTTGTATACATCCTTCCTCCTTTTCTGGTGTCTGGGGCCAGGTGGCATCCTGAGATACTGTATGGAGGTCCTGGGTCCTGGTATTTATAGACAGCTCCTGTTCGAAGGGGCACCCCTGGGAAGATGAGTCCCGGAACAGATCCAGGGACTGTGTCCCTTGTTGCTGCCGTTCCCTCTCCCTGGCCTCCCCATCCTGGCTCTGCCTCTGACCTGACCCCATGGCCACAAGAACTGGCCGGGGAACCACACCGTTGTTCCCTCTATCTGTCTGGTGGAGCCTGACTTTTTGTGGGAATCAGAACTTCATTTCTTTAATGGATTTTCATAAAAATGCTGTTTCAAGGAAGAGAAGATAATATTACTTTCCTTTTTCAGAGGTATGGTATAAATAGAACTGCTCAATTGTGTTTTATTCCCAGTTTTGGGAATAAATGTTATTGCATGTAAAACTTGGTCTAACCTCGCTACTGCCAGCTCTGACCTGAGGAATTTGTGGGCTTATGAATAGCTCTAGCTGTCACTTGAGCTCATTTCTCTGAGAAGCACTGGGTTATTTTTTTAAATCGCCAACAGAGAAAAAATTTCATTTAACCACCTCTTGGCTTTACTCAGTGAGTGAGCCATTTAATAGAATAAGAGCGACGTAACGGGAATGCAGTCAGAGTTCTGAGGGTGGGTAACCTCCATGCTCATCACGGTAGCGGATGGGGGAGGATAGAAGCTTTTACGCATCTTCTTTTGAAGCATCTATTTTGTAGATTATTCTTCAGTTCCTAAATAAAAACCCCATTTGTTTAAACTATATGAAACTTAGTTGCCTTGGCTCAAGACCTGAAAGCTTCCTGTCATCCCTACAAACTCCCTACAAGGATGTAATTTTGTAAAATTGCTTTCTGGTCTCTTCCGCAGAGGTCAATGTCGCATAAATACACTGAAACCTGGGTTTCACATTATGCTGCGAGTTTTTTCCTTTCCAATAAACGGAGACAACAGTCTTAAGGAATAAATTTGTATTCTTATTCTTGCTACGCTTACACCAGTATTTTATGCTACCTAGATTTTTGAGTGTTCGTTGTCTTAATTTCCACATTTATTTGTTTAATCAATATTTACTACTTAAAGGCCCATCCCACCATTTCTTTCAATGCCTGAGGCTATAATCCTAGACATTTTGCTTTATCTTTCTCTCTTCCAGCAAATAAAACTAAGAGGAGGGACACAGTCAGGGTTATAAAATAAAATAGAAATAGAAGTTGGCCATTTTATTGTCTGTAGTTGGATCCCACTTGAAGAAACAAAACGGACAGCTTTTGTAAACATAGAGCGAGGGGAAAAAACATAAACTAAATTTTAGGGTGTGAAGCTGCCCTATCTCTTTTCAGAAAGAGAGATTTCCCTGCTGTGATCTTTTGAATGAGTACTTGAAGAATACTAATTCGTCAGCCGTGCTTGGGTTTTACAGTCTGAGTGAAGGTAGAGTTTTTTTCTGTTTATGATCCACAATTTTACTTTTCTTCTCACTTCTTAGTTAATAGTATGTTTTGTAGTAGATGTGGCTTTAAATGCTTTCTTTTAATGTAGTCATTATCAGATTTTCCTCCGTATTGCTCTCGTCATGATTAGTGTTGCTAAGAAAATAATTAATTTTACTGTATATGTCAACAGAAAATCTCTTCTTTATCCATTTCTTTGTAGCTTTAAAATGAGCAGTCTGTTCTAAAAAATCCTGAAGTGCGTTTCAGCGTCTTTTCTACAGTACCTTGCCAACATCTATAAGCATCATTAAAATCACTGTCATTAAATAGGTCTTTCCAATGACTCAAAATGCAAGTGGAAAAAATATCTTATGCCAAGCACAGGAGTTCTTACTAAGTGCTAAGTGTTTTGAAGGTGAATTAGTGGAGAAAAAAGCTTTTTAAAAAAAATTGAGCACAACCGTTTGCAATTATGAATAAGAACCTTTTGCTTGTTTTTTAAGTTTCTACGTCGCAGCTCAAGACCCAAGTGGTCAGGCTTACTTGTACAGGTCCCACATGGTAATGCCTTCAAATCAAACCCAACCCCAGGTCTGCATTGTTTATGACTTCACATTGATCCAACATGTGTGAATGATTACTTTACACCTAAATCCTGTGGTATTTCCCTTGGAACTCATGAACTTCCTGTGGTATAACTGGATAGTTTCTATTATGGAAAATAGTCTTTCTTCATGTCATACTCTTTCAAAGTCTTCACAGGACATTTTTAGACAGCTGGTTTTTCACAGTTACCATTCAGTGGCATAGGAAAACTTGCATTTGAAAGGGAATCTGAAGGCTTTTTTTCTTGCCTTCATTTTGCTTTTACACCTGTGTGATATCTGGGGTCACTTTCTGGGCCTTCGTTCTCCCATCTGTAAAGTGAGGGGGTTTGACTAGACAGTCTCCAAGGTCCCTTTCCACTTGCGGTTTCTCTGAATCAGTGGATCACTGGTTGTTATGTTCACGTCATGTTCGCTTGCTACATTGCTTTGTTTAACCACGTCTCAGACCATGTTTTGCTCTGTTTTTTAAATTGAAGTAGAGTTGATTTACAATGTGCCAGTCTCTGCTGTGTAGCAGAGTGACTCAGTTATACACACATATGCATTCCTTTTTCATATTCTTTTCCATTATGGTTTATCACAGGCTATTGAATATAGTTCCCTGTGCTATACAGTAGGACCTTGTTGTTTATCCATCCTAAATGTAACCGTTTGCATCTACCAACCCCAAACTCCCAGTCCCTCCCTCTCCCTCCCCCTCTTCCCCCACCTTGGCAACCACAACTCTGTTCTCTATGGCTGTGAGTCATCTCAGTCCATTTTTTAAAGCAAATTACTTTGGTCAGAGGCTCATTATTCTCAGTCATCCGCTCCTTTGAAAAGTTTTGCCTTTTCAACCACAGAGACACGTGGAAAGCATTCCCCGTGGACCACATCTCTACCCTAGCTCAAAAAAATACGAAATAATGGCAGAAAATTGTTATCATCTGTTTAGTTCATCTGACACGGCTGCTGGTTATCTTGCTGTGTTCCTGGCAATCGCGAAAGGCGTGTTAAGAATAGCCTTGATGTTGTGTTGTTTTGCTCAAGTAGGTTGAGCAGAATCCTGGGAAAATAAGCACGACGTCAGGTTCTGAAAAAGAGCAAGGTGGCAACAGAAGGATATTTGCGCTTTTGATATAGGTTGGAGATGGCTGATGCCCTAGACTAGTATGCTTCTTCAGGCTGCCTGAGTCCCTTGTCTTCCCTCAGTCCTCAGTCTCTTGCTTGCACGCATTTCCTTAAGCAGTTTTGAAACCTACCACGTGGACTTTCACGTGTAGTGATTCATACAGTGTTAAATGAAGCCAAAGTGAAAAATGGGCTTGATCCTTCATGGCTGACGTGTGTTGTACTCTTCCAAAATATTTTGTTCTACACAGAGTAAAACATTTCAAGAACTTAATATCTTTGGAAAGAGGATGAGTGTAGGAGTCTGGAGGCTGTGTAGTCTTTTGGGGTATTCACTGCTAGTTACCCCTGAATTCATAGCCACTCAGGTTACTTTCAAGGTAAGCGTATGCTGTGTGACCCAAAGAGCTGCACCCGCAAACACAGGTTGTGTTCAGCTGGTGAAGAATTGGGTGGATTTGTTTTGGTCCAGGTGAGAAGAGTTCCGGGGTCAAGCGGTCACCTTCATAAAACCGAAGACGGTGACTGGGAGTGGAGTGACGACGAGATGGATGAGAAAAGTGAAGAAGGCAAAGCTGCGTTTTCACAAGAAAAGGTAAAATGACATTGATGATGATTTTCTAACCTGTGTCAATTTTATTTTTGTGTTTTTGGGGGCGTGTGTGTACTAATGAATATGTAATTGTTTTACAGTCACGAAGAGTAAAAGAAGAAAATCCAGAGGTGAGTGGTGGTTATTTATTTAGTTCTTTGCCTCGTCTCCCCCCCAGCCTCCTCCCACAAATATCAGTCTGATCTCTTTGGGGAAGAACCTTCAAAATTTTGTTCTCGTGGTATAGGAAAAAAAGAAAAGGCACATAGGCTTTGCAGGTCTTGATACTGTCTGAGTTACTTTGGAGCTGTGTATATTGGGGCAGATTACTCTCTGAGCCTCACTTTCCTCCTCTGTCCAATGGGGGTGATCACAATACTTATAAAATTGCTGTGAGGATTGATAAAATCACATACATGAAGCACTCAGTGGAGTTCTTAGCACAAATTAGTTACTCACTTCATCTTAATTCTTAGGATTACTGCCACTTAGAGAACATACTAGGCATACAGGAAAATGTCTCCTAGATTTTTAGTTTACCATAAAGCAAGATATTAACATGGTTAGGAACTCTAGGTTGAATTTGTTGGTTTTGATTTTTAAATCTCCCGGGTAACTTAGTAGGCAAGGAACAGTCTTTCATCAGCCTCCCTTTGAGAACTGGTCATCTTTTGATTAACTTTACTTCCTCCACTGGTTAATTATTCTAATGACTAATGATGACTGTAGTTCAAAGGACTTCCTCATTCTCCTAGAGGAAGTTTAAGCGTATTTAAATAGTTCCAAGTATTTTACAAATCTAGTATTTAATGTGTACTTTGATAAATTCTCTTTAAGAAAACAGAAGACTTCGGGCTACAGATGATATCCATCCCAACTTTCTTTTTAAATTTCCTTTTAATTAAATGGAGTAAATCTTATCATTCTGCTTTAAGTGGCAGTAACCAGCTGTACCATCTAAGAAGAGAGCATCAGAGCTACAAGCCACTCTTCCCCCTGTCATTCTCCCCCACCCCGGCTCTGGTCTCTTTTCATTCTCACGCCTCCTTGATGGGCCTTTCCTAGGGATTTTTCAGTCTGCCTGCCTCCTACTGGTAACTCTCCTTCAGATCCTGTTTCCTCCTATATTTATCATATGAATTAATCTCTCTGTTTCGTACATCAAATATGAGCTTTGATCAAGAAGTTAGAAGGATGGTGGTGTGCTCCACAGTAGGACATGTTGGCTACACACATATCCTGCTGGATTTTTGCAATGATCTTAACCCATTATCATGAACTCTGCCATCTTCTTGCCCACTGTTTTATGTAGAGTGAAGTGCAGATCAAGGTTTTTCATCTATTTCTAAGAGTGACTCTAACTAAAAGTGTCAGTTCTCCTTAGAAATAGAACAAAATAACATGATTCAAGTAGCGTCATTGACTCAAAAATCATTCGTTATTGGTTCACTGCAGGACATTTTCGTTGGAAGATACTCACTGGAATTCTGCCTTACTAGTATAGGCTGATGGGTGTAGGTCTTTCCTCATGAGGATTTGTTAAGTTTATTTTGAGACTATCTTACTCTGTACTCATTGCAATTGCTCTGATAACTGATCTGTTATTTGGATAATAGCAGTATCTTTCTGGCAAACGTATTTTCTTCGTAGACAGGAAAAAGAGTAGTGTATAGCATGCTGTCAGTTGTTCATCAAACATCCCTGTCAACCTTCTTGAGTGGAATTTGAAAGTCTTAGGCACCTTACTGTATCTAGACTCGCTTGATTTCCCAGTGGCATATGTCTGTTCCCATACTGGCTTATAATTAAGGAAGCATATAGATAAGCTTCTTATTTCTGTGGAAGGATATATTAGTTTGAATGTAAACACTCCCCCCAAACTTTAGGAATCACCAGCTCTCTCTGCTATTAGACAGCTTCCCACGCCATTTTATTGTTTTTGTCTTTTGGGGGGTATTTTTCGCAAGGCTGGCGTTTCAGCATCCTGAGCTGTGTTCAGAATCTCTTCAGTGTTGTTTCCTGTGTCCTTTCAGCTTTTGATTAAAGTAGCCCCCTGATTTACCAGTCACACCAAGTCACTTTTTGGATGTGAAGCAAAAAATATTTTAATCTATTATACAGGGAATTAAAATGGTTGAATATGTAAATATTCAACAAACATAAAGCATATAAATTATATAAACATAAATTATATATATATAAATAAATATATATAAAATATAAATTATATATATAAAATGTGTGTACTGTGTGCACTGTTTTAGTAGATGTTGGGGATACATCAGTGAGAAAAACAGAGTGCAATCCCTGTCCTTGTGGGGCTTCCATTCCAATGGGAGTAGATAAACGATATCCAATAGCCTTCATAAGTAAGTAAGTTATGTGGTTTGTTACAATGGAATAGGAGTAATGGAAAAAAATAGAATAGGGTAGAGGGTGAGGTAGTATGGTAGGGGTTTATAATTTTAAAAGGGTTAGTCTGGATAGGCCTTACTGAGAGGCACATAAAGACTTGTAAAAGGGCTTCCCTGGTGGCGCAGTGGTTGAGAGTCCGCCTGCCGATGCAGGGGACATGGGTTCGTGCCCTGGTCCGGGAAGATCCCATATGAGCCATGGCTGCTGAGCCTGCGCGTCCGGAGCCTGTGCTCCGCAATGGGAGAGGCCACAACAGTGAGAGGCCTGCGTACAGCAAAAAAAAAAAAGAAAGAAAGAAAAGACTTGTAAAAAGGTATGGGAGAATTAAATAGAAATAACTCTGAAGGACCACTTTTATCCTGCTACCATTCTTACCCCTGTGACTGTCCTATCTTTCCAGAGGTTATAAGTTTGCAATGTTTTCTTCCAGACCTTTCCTGCTTGTTCACATACAAATATGTACATAAAGAAGTCTAGCATATCATTTTAAAAATATAAATGAGATTATAAAAACTATAAAATTTTGCATCTTGCCTTATATCTTGGAAATCTTTCCACAGTAGTTGCTATAGATCTACCTCTTTATTTTTAACTGCTGAGGAGTATTACCTGTCAAAATGGTTTATTTAACCATTTCTTTCTTCTTGAGCATTTAGGTTGCTATTGCAAACTGTATTCCATTAACATTTTTTGTGTACGCACTTTGAGGGGCGCACATATATATAAAGCATAGGTACATAGAACTGTGATTTACAGAATCTGCTGATTTGGGATTTTTATAGCTGTTATCAAAAGCTGTATCATGTTAAATATCTTATCATTGTATTTGTCAGTTATACCTCAAAGCTGGGAAGAAAGGCTGTATACAGTCGCAGACAGTGTACCTTATACCTTTAAACATCTTTTAGAGGGAAAAGATGTACTAAATGGCACATTGAAATGCCAGTGTGTTTACTTCGTAATAAGCTTTTCAGTAATATATGTCATTTAAATTGCAGTTGAGATATTTACTTGACTATAAGCCACTAGGTGACTGGGGACAGTATTTTTTTCATGTCCATGTTCCCTTAGCATCTAGTAGACATGCTATATGTATTTGTTGGTGACATGGAAACCTATGCACTGAGAATCAGACTCTAAACAAGTGCCTGAATAGGTCTGTCATATTTATAAGTAGGTAAGAAGTGGGGGAAGGATCAGAAGATGTTTTATAATCGAGCTGAAGTTCAGAAAAAGTAGTCTTAGTAGTTCCACACTTAAGAGTGAGATGCTGCAATAAAGAAGGGGCATTTTAGAAATGCATATTTTGTGAGGGGCTATTGGGCTTCCTGGAAGTATAGGCAGAATGTCCAGGTATTACAGCACTAGTTGGAGAAGACTGAGAAGGCAAGGGTGGGGTATTTGCCAGAGGGACCTTGGGTAGATGTGCCTGGTACAGGACCGTATTTGGAGATGAGAAATTCCGGTGTAAAATGTAAAGTTCCAGAGTTACACCACTTGTCTAATGAAATTCGTAGCCAAACTTAGTGAGAAATTGGTCCTAGTGTGTTCTTAACCTGGTTTTTAAGAAATAGCCTTGCAAAGTACTTGTCACCTACTAGTAATTATTAGTTTGTAATAAGTAAATAATTCATGCTAATTTCATTTATTTAGTATCTTATTCCACTTGGATGGTGGAAGCCAGTGGAGACTAAAGGTTAATAATATAACAATAATAATGAAGTTAGTTAATTGGACCAATGTTTAATCTGGGTCTGATTTCCCATGGAGCTGCGTTAGGCACTGTGGCATTGTGGGAATTATACAAAAGCACAGAAGAGGGCCTTCTCTCCAGAAGCTGCTCATCTCTTTGGGGGTAGGGCTCGGGAGTGGTATTTGCAAGGACAAATACCAAATAAGTGGTATTTCTTAGGTAGGGTTTCCTAGTTGATACAACATCCTAGCTTATATAAAACCTTTCAACTATTATCTCATTATTGATTTTTTTTTTTGCTTTATAAAAAATTTTCATTGTTGTGGTTTGATCTTCTTTTTGATCAGTGATTTTGGAATCCTTTTGTCAGTCTCCAAAATAATCAGTACACGTCTTATAATTCTTTAAGCAATTTTTATACCTTAATTTTTTATATAAAAGTAAAACTGACTTTATTTTTTATTCTTTTTAAATTTATTTATTTATGGCTGCATTGGGTCTTCGTTGCTGCGTGCGGACTTTCTCTAGTTGCAGCGAGCAGGGGCTACTCTTTGTTGCGGTGCGTGGTCTTCTCATTGAGGTGTCTTCTCTTGTTGCAGATCACAGGCTATAGGTGCGTGGGCTTCAGCAGTTGTGGCTCATGTGCTCAGTGGTTGTGGCTCGCGGGCTCTAGAGCGCAGGCTCAGTAGTTGTGACGCACGGGCTTAGTTGCTGCCTGGCATGTGGGAACTTCCCGGACCAGGGCTCGAACCTGTGTCCCCTTCATTGGCAGGCAGATTCTTAACCACTGCACCACCAGGGAAGCCCTGACTTTATGTTTCAATTCACAGTTTCTTTTGGTTTCATTTAAGTGAGGAGGACATTTTCCAAGGCTTCTATTAAGGAACCACTCGGTTTATAGTAGCCCTTCTGTTAGGGGTCATGAAAACATGGTTTGCAATCCTGGCTCCACATCAGAAAAACCAAAGGCTTTAAAAATGCGGATCCCTAGACCCAGCAAATCAAATTGTGATTTGGTGGTTTGGGGTGATGTCTAAGGCAACTCTGATTTTTAAAAAATCTGTTCATGTGATTCTGATACGTGACTAGGATGAAGGACCCACTGACTAGGAAAACCGCACTAGTCGCTCTGAATCCAAAAGCCCAGACTGGAATCCAGGAAGATTGAGTGCTGCAAATACCTGAAGATTTGTTTTAAATATCTGCCTATCAGAAGTCTAAAAAAAAAAAAAAAACCCAAACAAGCAAACAAAAAAACAAAACGACTAAGACATTTCAGAAATCCCTTGGAAAAGTTGTCCTTATTTAATCAAGTGTAATGGTGCCAGGTGGGAAGGTTTGATGACAGAAGCCCTGTAGGGCCCATGACAGGTATATTGAAGAATTTTGTTTTAGGTCTAGGCTAGGTTAATTGTTGCCCAACTCTGATATTTTGTTCTGAGGAGAAAATCCATTTGGTGTGGATTTAGGTTGAGTGAATTTTACCAGAGCTTAGACACAGTGTGAAAGCTAAATTCATTGCTTATGTTACTCAGTGCTATTGCTGGATGATTGTTAAAACTGCCGTTAGCTTTTTGAAATTATTTCTGATGACGTTGTGTTTTCCAGACGCCTGTCAGCTCTCGTGTTGTCTTATACCCATTTGTAGTTGGAGGCAAAGATTTGATTTCTCCCTCCAAATTGATTGTACTGGATCACAGACGGCTTTTGCTTGATGCTTTTATGATGTCACTTTCTAAAAGGTGTTCTTATTACAGGTGACTGGCTTTCCAACTAGTTGTTGTTAAACTTAGAATCTCCTGTAATTCTGAAAATAAACCTTTTGTTTTGGAGTAATTTTAGGTTCACAGAAAATTTGCAAAGATAGTGTACTCTGTAGGGTTCCCGTACATTCTTCATCCATGCTCTTTTACCGTTAATTTCTTTCGTAGCCCTGACGTGTTTGTCACAACTAAAAACCATCAGTGCTCCATTACTATCCGCTACATCTCAGATTGTATTTGTATTTCATTAGTTTGTCCACTAACATCCTTCTCCTGTCCCAGGATCTAATCCAGGATAACACGGTGCATTTAGCTGCAGTATTTTTAAAAACAGAAAATGAGAAGATTAGATAGAGCACTATGAAAAATTAGAAAGTGGATGTTGTCCCTTTTTTGTCTCTATTCCAAGGTGCTTTCCTCTTTCACTCAGTCCCAGAGGCCTGTCTCCAGGGCCGTGTCCAACATTAGTCTGTTATTCTTCTCTTCCCCTGCTATCAAAACACCCATTCTCTCAAGTATCCTTCTTAATAGCAAACTGTTTAAAATTTTAAAAAATCCCAATAGACAAATTTATATTATACTGTTAATGAATGACAGCTGCTTAATGTGTTAGGTTTCTTGTAAGTTTTTACATTTAAAAATGCATGCCCAGAAGTCATGCCCTAAACTGGTAGAATGGGGTCCATAATGGTGAAATTTGGCAGGCTACAGCTGGTTGTCAAGGAAGATGTTTTGTGCAGGGAACCTCCCTCTCCAGCACTCCTGTGCATCTCTGCACATTTCCTGCCCCAGTGGGAGCCGGAGACTGGTTCCTTCATCACGTGCAGGGTTACATCTACACAGTGAGGTTGCACGGTAATAGCTCTCTGTGCCCCTAACTGTCCGGGAGTAAGGGACAGGGCATGAGATGGGCCTCCCCAGGGGAAAGAGAAGTTGTCACCTCTGGTAAATGCCATTAAGAATTTTCCATATTACAAACCTTCTTTGACTAAAGGTAGGATATTCTGTAGGTGATGTGATGTGGCTTTTGGTAGTATCTCAAACCTTAATTAAGAATGAACTTATTAACAAAACGGAAACAGACTTACAGACATAGAAAACATATTTACGGTTACCAAAGGGGAAAGGGGGGTATAAATGAGGAGTTCGGGATTAGCAGATACACACTACTATATATAAAATAGGTAAACAACGAGGTGCTGCTGTGTAGCACAGGGAACTATATTCAATATCTTGTAATAAACCATAATGGAAAAGAATATGAAAAAAAATATATATGTATAACTGACTCACTTCGCTGTACACCAGAAACTAACACAACATTGTAAATCAACTATACTTCAATAAAAAATTTAAAAAAAATTTAAGTTTAAAAACAAAAAAAGGTTGTGGAGTCAGTCTGAAAAATTCTTTACAAGAGATCATTTGGGATAGACCAAGGCCCTCTGGCTGGTTAATGAACACAGGTTGTTTGTTCTTCTAACATAATCATTGCCCCCCAACATTTTAATATGAAAAACTTCCAAAATATTGCAACATTAAAAACATTTTATAGTGAACGTCCACCCAGTAATCACCTGGATTCTGCCATTACTATACTTCACCTCATGCACAGCCATCTATTCATCTGTCGGTCTATCTTTGTTTTTGGATGCAGTTCAAAGGAAACTGCAGACGTGGGTATACTTCCCCTTATTTCTTCATTACTAACAGTTATTTTCGCGGAAGCAGAGAGAGTAAGAATTTTACGCTCTTAAACTTTAGAAAACTCTTGCCACAAAGAATTTCTGATGACTTCTGATAATTTTAGAATCGATAGTAAGTTTAGGGAATAATATATATTTTTCATTCTTTGTCAGTGTTGTTTCTCTTTTAGTTTGCCTTTCAAGTTTTGTTCCAGTGCAGAGTTCACAAAAGTAGGGATTGAGGCAGAAATATTTTGGGTATCACATGAGGGTCAGGTTTCCAGCTTGGAGAGAAAAATATAACCTATTACTCTAGCTTTTCTTTTGGGGAAAATGTGTTTTAAAAATCCAGCTACCCTTACATATTTTTGAAATCCAGTGCTGTGAATAAATTGTTCAAAGTAATGATTAAAGGGGCAGGTTGTGCTAATCCTAACATCCTTTCATTAGGGGGCCCTTAACTTGCGATGAAGTTGTGTGACAAGAAAAAAATGGTCGTTGGGCATCTTTCTGTTATCAGGTTTAAAATATCAAATAGTCCCTGCCTTTTCACTTTAGCTTGGTGGTTCTCTAAAAGCTTAAGGATCACCTGAGGCACTTATTAAAGATACAGATTCTCTTCTGTCTCCATGAAATTCTGAATCGTAGGCTGGATGGTGCCCCGGAATCTTTAACGTGTGTCGTAGGTGATCCCAATGCAAGTAGTCAAAGGACCACACTCTGGGAGATGGTGCTTTAAAATTACTTAAATTATTTAAGATTTTTGTCTCTGATAACTGAGACTTACTGTAACCACACTGAGCTTAACGTCTTATTTTGGTGTTCTTACGTGCTGTAACGGTGGCTCTGTTAACAGATCGCAGTGAACGCCAGCAGCATACCCAAGCAGATACAGTCCCTGTCTGTGCAGGACCCTCAGGTACGTTTCTCTGCCTGTCATTTACGTTGTAGACAGATTTTCTTTTTTCTTTTAACAAAACCTGACATTTTAGAAAGATAGGCAATATCAGGGTGGTGCTTCCAAAGCAGGGGCTTGTAGACACTTTTTTAATAAGTATGGAGAAAAGAGGACTGTCACTATTGACTGTGATTTTCAGGGCCTCCAACCTTTAAATGATAGGTTCAAGAGCAAGAATTGATTACCAGACTGCTTTTGAAATTGCTGGTACTGTGTGAAATGAGAAAAGGAAAGAAAATGACTCACCATTCTGCTAGATTCCAGCCACAAAACATTATAATTAATTGATACTTTTCTTTTTTGCTCCTGATTGGATTTCTAAACTGTTTTTATAATTCTTTTATCACTGAATTTTATGGGCCAATTTATCTCTACAACTCGCCTTGTAAAAATAATAGTCCAGTGGCTGTGAATGAATTCATATTAAAAGTTATACGACAGAACACGTGTGCCACGAGTTGTGTCGGGTGCTGATGAAGGATGCTGAGCTATCCAGGGCAGGGGCTGTGGACGTAGAACCAGAGTGCAGGCCCCCGTTCTGGTTTTGCTGTGTAATTAATAGGCAAGCCCTTCAGCTCTCAAAAGTGGTTATACTTTCAAGTATCACCAGCCGGAGGATCACATCTTCCCTCCAAAGCTGCATATTCCATTTAAATGTATTTCTGTTCTACCTGATGTGTATTTTATGAAACAGCTGTATGCAGAGGAGAGAGAGTGATGGGATTTCATGATTGCAGGTTAGACATCTAGTCCTTGACCCTTATCTTTTATACCTGAGGGAGCAGAGATTTGCAGAGGTGAAGTGGCTCAGCCGAGGTTACACAACTGCTTAGAGGCAGAGCCTTTACATTGTATTGGGCAACTCAGTAAAACACCTTGAAGTAAACTGTAGGGATTGGTTGAATGATAAAAGGAAAGGTAGGGATAACAACAGGTCACAAGGCAAAGAGTAAAGGAAACAGGAAAAGGGATAAGGATACCTGGTAGTAAATAACATGGTATAGTTTGACTCATTTTCATATACATTATTTTGTTCTCCCAGGAAACTTTTGAGGCAGGTATTATCCCCGTTTTGTAAATGAGAAAACAAGTCCGGAGAATGACTCGCCCACAGTCGCATAGCTGGTCAGCGGCAGAGCCAAGTCTTGACCTAAAATCGTTATTTTTCTACTCCAGTAGGAATGTCTCATGTCCAGGAATTGGTAGGAGTAGGGAGAGGCTGTGTAGCAGAGGCAGTCATAACTGATGATCTGTGTTCAAGGAAATAGACTCTAGGGGAGAAAGGCAAGAAAGGTAAACTGTGGCCTCACCTACTAGGTTCCTCCATCCTCTGCATCATGAGGTTTAAAGTGCGCAACCTTTGTGCATCACCCAGGCCCAGTCGGTACAGTCCACAGCTCGGGTTGCAAGGTTCCCCTCTAGATGGCTTTCCTTTGGACTTAACTGCTGCTTATACTAGTTGTTCCTAGGGCCCGTCCTTCTGCTGAGGCTTTCTGTATGAAACATTTGAATCCACAGTTGTGATGGGAAGTAGACACCATTCTAGTGTTCACACAGAGGTCTTATATGGACAAATAAGACCTGCATGTGTAAAGAGCTAGATTTGAAATTTCCAGGAAGAAAGGGCTCTATGAGTCAAGGGCTATCATGATTTTATGCATGTATTTCCCGAGTTTATAACAGTTTGCTGTTTTGTTTTTAAAGGGCTTACTCAATGCTAGTGAAGACTACAGAGAAGCTTCTTGTGCCGTGAACCTAGTTTTAAGATTAAGGTAAATAATATTGTTTATTTTGCATCACTTTCCCTACGTATAGTACAATATTCTGATCTCCTTCCGTAGCTTTTCATAATATTAGCATAAAATAAAATTGTTACCTTGTTTGATCTCCCCAAATAGCCTGTGGGTGCTGTATTCCCAGGACTAATTGCTCTCTTCTAGTTGCTTCCCCAAGAAGAATAAGAAAGAAAAGCACCATGTGAGTGTATTCGCAGGCTCAGTGTACCCTTCATTAAGTTTTTTTTTCCTTGCCTTTTCTTCCTTGGGTTTTTCTTTCTCTTTTTTTTCTTTTCTTTTTTTACGTTAGATCACAGTAAGAGATTTTTAATGAGTTTCTTTCTCACTTCAGCAGTCAGTCTCTGACAGAAATAAACCATGCTTGTACGACAAGTTGCCTGTTCAGAACATTCTTCAGTGACAGGTTTGATCAGCCACTGTGGAGAAATGATAGATATATTATGAAAGAACCCTTAGTCTTCCAGGAAATGGATACAAATATGGTGCCTGACAGTCTAGTCTTTGTATCTAGTGAATGAAAGCTTTCTATTTCAAGGATTTTTAAAAATAAGGTCAATTGAATGTGCATTCTTTGTTAAGAATTTGGAATCTCAAGACAAAAGAAATTTGCTTGAACTTAATTGTAAATAGCTGAACTTACCAGGTCAATCACCGTCACATTTTTTAAAAAAGATTTCTATTGGAGTAGTTGCTTTACAATGTTGTGTTAGTTTCTACTGTACAGCAAAGTGAATCAGCTATACGTATACATATATCCCCTCTTTTTTGGATTTCCTTCCCATTTAGGTCACCACAGAGCACTGAGTAGAGTTCCCTGTCACGTTTTTGAAGGCATTTTAAAATATGTTCTCCTTTGACAATTAAACAACTAGAACACATGGCTAATGGGCCTTTTTCAGAGCCATGGCTATAAAAGGTGGATTCATTTTCAAGGTTAGTTTCCAGCCCTCTGAATTATCATAATCTGTCAGGGTAGATTATCTTCGCCATAATCGCCCCTTCCTCCTGATGGTCATTCACAATCTGCAGTGCATTTTCCCATACTTACCGTGGGAACCTCACCGCGACCCTTGGTGCAGTTTAATTCAGAGTTGATTTCCAAGTCAAGATGTGAAATTATTACAAGACTATTTTCCTTCTATTTGAGAGTAACCTTGCTTGTGATTCACAGTTAGTGTATTTCGCAGTCTCCAGGGAATGAAATAGCCCTTTCCCTTTTCGTTTGACTTTGGAAACAGGTACTCCTTTTATTTTTCACTTGTTCATTTATTCACTTATAAATATTCACCGATATTTCTGAGAAAGCAGTTCTGTGCGGGGCTCAGTGTTTGTCTTTGAGACGCAAGGGTGAGCGAGACTACGGAGGTTACAGGCTAGCCCGCTGAGCATGCAGTGTTGGAAGTCACCTTTAGAGCCCAGTCATCCAGCCTCCTACTTGACATACGTAGGAGTCTTTTCTTCAGTGCCCCTGCTGGGTATTTACCCAGTCCCCGTGCATACTTCAGTTCACTCTTTTTCTGTGATCACCTCTGTGATACTGAAAAGCTTTAACTGCTATGTCCTCTTGAAGATTTAGCTGACCTTCCTATTCTGGGCTCAAATTCTGACCCTTAGAGCACATATCAGGTTCTCTGGATAAGTCTCCTGAAGAGTGTTAAAATGCATACTTTGAACCTTATTTCCAAATATTGTTTTGCTCTAGGTACTGGGACAATATAAAACAGTTGCATTCTCTCATTTTTCTGAGAGCCATTTGTTGTTTGCCAGGCTTGCTCTTTTCCTAGGCAAAACAGCAAAAGTAACTTAGCCTTGCTTCTCACAATATAGTTCTGTATCCCCCTCACAATCATCCTTGTTTACTCCTATTGACTTTTAGTCTGTACCTGCTTTTGTTACCCTTTTCCTCATGGGCTTAGGTGGTGGTTTTTCCTGAGTTCGTGGCTTGGGTCACTAGTCTTAAAAGATTCTCCATGAAGAAAGAGTTCCATGTTCAAATAAGTTAAGAAACAACAGGTAGTATCCATCTATTACACATACACACACACACATACACCTTTTTTTGGAAATCACAAGGAACATTAACATTAAAGGTTCTAAGAAGTTCTGCAGGAGAGGAATTTGTTTAACGTTGTTTACTCTAAGACCTCTTCAACTTCAGAACTCTTTTCATGGTATTATTTTCCAGTTTAACCTTGTCCCTTTTAAATGGAGCACCCATATTTAAATGTAGGTCTCCAGATGTGATCTGAGCAGGCTAGAATACAGTAGTTAGATCATGTGATTTTTTGCAGTTCACACTATATTTCTCCTAAATAGAGAAATTTATAAATTTCTCCTAAATCAGTCCAAGTTTTCATTGCCTTTTGAAATACCTGTGTACTTTGGTGATGAATTTAGCATGACCCAACAGTCAAACAAAAACCTCTGATTGTGTTTTTTCCATTTGAAGGGCTACCAAGGCTGACTCTGAACTGCAACTTATGTTTTAAAACTCTGTGCACATCTTAGCATTTGTCACTATAAGAGTGGACCTGGTGGTTTTGACTCATTGCTCGCCCACCGTACATTTCACTCCTGACTGTCAATGTGTTATATTAATTACAATGTTTGTATATACATCCCTTGTCAATTTGATGACCCTGTCTTTTGCACCTTTATCCAGAACATTGATTATCATGTTCAACAGTTCAAGTAGGACAGAACCTTCTGGCATCTGTTAGAAACTGCTCACTTTCTGAATGCCTTTCAATAATTAGTATTTTTTGGTATAGTTGCTCAATCAAAAACAAATCCTATTGACTCTACTGCCTTTTAGTCAACATTTAACTGACTATTCAAAAGGCTGTCATAACAGGATCCATGAAAAGTATTTCTGAAATTAAGACATATCAATGATATTTTCAAAAAATGGAAGTGGATTTTAGTATAACTTATTTTTAGCAAACACATGTTTATGCCTAATTGCTTATATGCATCTTTTTTGTTGTTCAGTGGTTACAAGGTATTTATTTCAATTCGTGTTTTTTACATTTGAGAACTCACGAATCTCTCAGTATGTTGCTGGACTCCTTTAAGGGCAATCCTTGTACAGTTGTGAACAGTGCAGGGGTTAGGAACACTGACCCCCAGTGAAGTTGAAAATCTGCTTATAACTTTACAGCTGGCCCTCTGTATACACAGTTCCACATCTACAGATTTAACCAGCTGTGGGCTGTGTAGTCCTGTGGTATGTATGTATTGAAAAAAAAATCCACATATAAGTGGGCCTGCACAGTTCAAATCCCTGTTGTTTGCAGGTCAACTGTACTTTAATTTGAGAAATAGCCTTTGAAAGTTAACAGTTAAAAGCTATTAAGTTTTGGGGATCACTCTCTACTGATATAAACGTAAGCAGCAGCTACTCTCATTCATCCTATAGATATTTATCAAGCACCTACCTTGTTCATGGCACTGTTCTAGGCCCTGTGACGCAATAAGGGAAAAAAACAAAAGACAGATTTCTTGCCCTCCAGGAGCTTACATTCTAGAGGTAGGGAGAGGAGCAATTCAAATATGAGCATTACTGATACGATGTATCAGGTTCTCTGAAGGAAAAGCTTCATCAAGAGGGTAGAAAGTCTGAGGGTGCTGTTTTGTGTTAAGGAAGGGCGTGTTAGTGTTCTATTGCTATGTAACAAGTTACCACAAATGTCGTGGCTTAAAGTAACATCCATTTTTTATCTCATAGCTTCTGTAGGTCAGAAGTCTGGACGCGGCCTACTTGGGTCCTCTGCTGTGGCTCACCAGGCTGCAGTTAAGACCTGCTCACCTGGAGCTTGAGGTCTTCTTTCAGGCTCATTTGGGCGAGGCCAGAATTCAGTTCCTTGCAGTTGTGGACTGAGATCTTCGGCTCCTACAGGCCATCCCACTCCAGACAGTTCACAGCCTGACTTTGCTTTTTTCCGGGGCAGTTGGAGAACATTTCCCCTGCACTCCAAGGGCCCAGTCCCTCTGCTGAAGGTTTTTCACCTAATTAAGCCAGTGTCATCTAGAATAATCTCCCTTTTGATTAAGTCGAAATCAACTGATTTGGAACTTGAATTACATGTGCAAAATCCCTGCACCTTTGTCATAAAACATAATCACAGGAGTGACAGCCCATCATATTTAAAGGTCCGGGTCACACTCAGGGCAGAGGATTATGTAGGGCATGTACACCAGGGGACAGGAAGGTTGGAAGCCATCATAGAATTCTACATACCATAAAAGGGCTCTCTAGTTAAAGGGATAGTTGAGCAGACCCCTGACAGAAGTGAGGAACCAAGCCATGAGGTTGCTTGGAGGAAGAAAGTTCTAGGCAGAGCAAACAGTGATTGCAAATATTCTGAGCAGGAAGGATGTTCTAAGTAGTTATAGAAACAGCCAGGGAACCAGTATGGCCAGAGTGGTGGTGGGGGGTGAGGTCTGAAGGTTAGCAGGGGCTGAATCATGTAGGGCCATATAGCCTGTGGTGAAGACCTTGGATTTCACTGTTTGTGGATGGGAAACCGTGGTGGAAGGTTTGTGAGCAGAAGAGTTACAACGTGGAGACTAGGCCATATAGAGACCATTCAGGGTGGAAGCAGAGGGCCCATTGGCTGGCTATTGCCCTGGCGCAAAAAATGGTGATGTGACCTGGACCAGGGAGGGAAGTAATGGAGGTGGCGAGTGATTATCAGATTCTAGATGGAGGAGAGAGGACTTAAAAGGTTGGGGCCTGAAAATACAGATGAATGGAGTTGCCGTCTTCTGAGATTAGGAGGGCGGTTAGAGTCGCAGGTTTGGGCAGAATCAAGAATTCAGTTTTGGACAAGTTCAGTTTGAGTTGTCTAGTGGAAATCTATCTCATGATGTCAAGTAAGCATTCAGGTACATGAGCCTAGATTTCAAAGGAGATATATTTCTGGGTTAGAGAGAGAAATTTGAGAACTGGTGCATACGGTGGTCCTGTAAGTCAAACAGAGGAAGTCTCAAGAAAGGAGGAGTGAAAAGCTGCATCAGTTGTTATCAGTAGATCAAGTACAATGGGATCTGGGAATTCGCCATTGTGTTTGGCAAAATATCAATACATTCTTAACCATTCTTGACCTTGGCAAGAGTTATTTTAGTGGAGTGGTGGGGATAAATGCCTGATAGAACTGGGTTCAGGACAGAGTGGTGAGAGAAAGCACAATGTAACAAAGATAGATGACTTGTTAGTATGGATAACTCTTGCTACAAATTTGCTGTACAGGAGGAGCAAAGAAATGGGGTGTTAGCTCAATGAGAATATGGGATGAAGGGAGGGTTTTTTTTTTAAAGTATTGTTTATTGGAAATGATCCAATAGAGAAGGAAAATGGAATGAAAGACGGGACGTTTGTAAGTCTGATGTCCTCAGGTGGGTGGGAAGGGATGATGCCCAGGTATCCATGTGGAATGTGCCTTAGACAGGAGAATGGATAGATGTCTGTGTGACACTGCAGCCGCAGTGATGGAAGAGCAGGCAGAGGTGCAGGGAGCTTGGTGATTTGGGGTATGGGCTTGTGGAAGTCTTCTTCTGTTAATTCTCTTCTCTCAGTAAGGTAAGGAATATCATCATTGAGAGTGAGGAAGGAAAAGATGTTCAAGGTTGGAGAAATGAGGAGATAATTGTGTAGGAGAGCTGGAGAGTCAATTCACCAGGGAGATGTGATAGGATGAACAGGCTTCACCGGTGATCACTTGAGGTTAGGGATTGTGAATTTAAAGTGAACTAGTAGCTTGTTCCCTGAAATGGACATTATCCTGATGTCCCAGAATATAAGTGCGTGTGAGTGTGATCATCATCTAAATGGAAACACAGCATTTAAAAACATTCCTAGAGGGTTCTGTGGGCACACCCTCACAGGCCCCAGCTTGAGTCACTTTTTAAATCATGAACAAATACAGGTCATAGAGTTGCCCTCAGTGGTCTCTTGTGTGCGGGGTGGCAGTCTCCTGGCCTCTTCTTTTACCACCAGCACCCCCTCATAGGTCCAGCTTCTCTTAGAACCTTCAACGTTACATGCTCATTGAGTATCAAAATCTGCCATCTGGTGTTGGTCCCTGCCATACAATTTCTTCATACCCCAGTCCCCATTTGAAACCTACGCTGGATCACTTGTACCACCCTGTGTGAGAGGAAGCTGGAAGGTTGTTCCGGCCAGTGTTGATCAGATTTAGGAAATCCATGTGCTGTTTTGTACCCTTTTCATTCATTTCCATCTAGACCACAAGATTCTGACATATGTATATGGTACATATATAGACATATTTATATACATACGCAAACATATGCATACACACACACACACAAATATACCCTCACTCTGTCCTTGTGGGTCACTGGTCTAGACAACACGTGGCTATTGGGTGTTACGAAACAGTGTGCCTGCCTTTCTTATCCCCTGAGACTATCTGGGCGTGACATGTATGTGTATCGTGCTCCACAGGCTAGTGAGCAGACATCGTTTCATGCCAGCATTTCACCGGTTGTTAACTAATGCTGTTTGGATGGCTGCTTTCTCCATCTCTTGGAAAGGTCACTCTGACTTTCTTTTTGACATAGCATTTTATAGACCTACCTGCTAGGAATATGGCTTCCTTCTCCAAGATGCTGGGTAAACCTCACCTTCATTCTCTAGGTAGGAAACTGGGAAATACTTTTCACAACGCCACCTTCTAAAAAGAAAAGACAAATACATTTTAGCTACAAGTAGTATATTTATTTCTCCACTTCTCATTCTGGTGATCATAGGCAAAAGACTGAGGAGACAAAGGCTAATTTCTTCTTTGCAAAAATATAATATTGCTTTAACTTGCTTTTAAAACTGATCTGTTATATGTAAGGTTGGAGAAAAAGGATTAGACCTTACATCTCCATGTTAAATGCTGAACATAGTTAAAATGTAGTTTTTTCTTTTTCCATGTATGTACTTTTCTGCAAATATTCTCTTGTCCATTGTGTGTATGGTAATGTCGAAAAAAATGAGTGTCATAAATTTAGGTACAAGATAAGGAAATCCTCTACGTCTGAGGAGAAAAATACCAGCTCCCAAGTGAGCCACCTCATAATTTATGTAACTGTCTGTAGATGTTATTACAGTTTCTGGTTTGAGTTAGGCATTGCACAAATATTTTGTCATTAGTATATTTTTCATAAAATAGAATAGTCATATTTGGCATAAAACATGTTTTCTTAGAGTCAGGCTCAGTGATTTGGAAAAATGATAAACTTATCAGTTAAATTGTTAATTCCTTTGTGTTGGGTGCTGTTCACGCTTTGACCGTGCAGCCCGGTGGATTGCAGTTAGTGTCGCTGAAGGCAACTGTTAACAGTTATCACACATAGATGCTTTGGTCTATCCCATCAATTTGCTAATAATGACTTTAATTGGTTATTATGTAGGAATATCATTAGACCTTGATGGGCCAATTAAAGACCCTAGACCAACAAAATAGTTTTCCTCTTTGTGGGGGAAGAGGATCTCTGGAATAGGATATTTATTTTACAAAAATCCTTTAGCATGACAGTATTACTTACTTTGACTTATTATTTTAGTTTCTCTTTTAAAAGGTGAACTTAGATATGGGTAAACTGTAGAGTTAGTAAGTTATAATTTCATAAAGAAGGCTGAAGCTGCTAAAAACAATGTTGTTTAGCATTAGTATGCCTGAATTCTAATTCCATGTTACCGTCATTCAGGAGGGATTAGAATTCTTAAATGATTCTCTAGTCTGTAAAATCAGGTTAATTGCATAATTCTCGTCAAGTGGTTGGGGGGCTTGATTAAATTTTCCCCCAAAGGTTAAGTAGTGTAGTCATAGTGACCAATTGTGGCAGTGCTTTTTAGTACATGGTCTTTCCCCCCCCCCCCAACAAACTACTTATTTATGGCTTTCTTTGTGCAAGGCTTTGTTGAAAATCCAAAGTTGAATATGACAGGGTCTCTGCACTCAAAGAGCTTACTGTGTAGGCAGATAGATCAGACCCTGCACAAATGACTCTAACACAAGGTAGAAAGTGATAAATGCCATAAGAAGACGGATGAAAAGAAGAGCTATGGGTAGTTAAAGGAAGGTGAGAGCCCTTGTGTCTGAATGTTATCTTTGGATTACTTGTTCCCATAGTAACCAGTGTTTATTTTTTTCAACACCCACGCTTTGCGAAGAGTAATGGTTGGATTGAATCCAGGGGCAGTGTCAGGCTGTGGTCTTTGGTACAGGCCTTATCAGACTTAAATGATTCCTGAGAAGACTATGTTTGTTTTTCAGTAGAGTGGTGTGTATTATTATGTAGGTGTCAAGTTATTAGAAATACTGTTCTTTAGTATGAAAAATACTTAGCATTTAATTTTTTGGAATGTTCTCCTCCGGTAATTTCCTTTCCTCTGAGAATTGGAGTCACTGTTGTACTTCTTGGCTATATTGTGAGTGAGGTCCTTCAGAAAGATGAGGTTCCTACAAGGGACCAGGCACAGCGATAAGCACTGTGTATGCTTTTTCGTGTTTAATCATCACAAAACCTCTGCAACGTCGATACTGTTGTTTCTGACATCTCACAGGTGAGAGACTAAGGCGTAAAGTCGTGGGGGTTACTTGTCCAATACCTTCCAGCTCAGATGAAGCAGAGATAGGTCTTGAACCTGGGTCTGTTGAGCATGCTGGTCCTTGCTGTTTACCACTTGACCCCGTGGCCGTGCTCTATTCGGTTCCATTCTGAACGCCATTAGAAACCCATGTATTTTTAAGATTGTTACATTTACCTGTCTTCTCACTGACATTTTACCTAAGTATTCTGTTAACAGTGTTTCCTGATATGCCCATCATTAAATATTATGACAGGAATATCTGAAAATATTATTTTAGAGGAGATACTAAAGTGGATGATGAAAATAGCAGTCAGCATTTGTAGTGTCTTACAACTTTAAAAGCACGGTCACATCACTTGCCTGATTTAATTTTTTTCTTTCATCCTGTGTTTGCTGCTTACAGGTGAAAAAGCAAGATCAGGGATGTTACGTAACTTTCCTGCAGTCACAGAGATAGTACACTTAGGCTGGAGACTGGGTCTTCGGATGTTAATCCAGTGTTATTGGTGGTGTGGTATAGGTAGATGGTATAAGTAGAGATGATACAGGGTAGTGCAGGGTGTAGATCTTTTGCATTTACAAAATCCTTCTGCTGGTAAACATGCTAAAGGAAGGAAGATTTGTATTCAGAAAAATTTGGTAATGCATGAGAAGCAAAATAGAAGAATTAAAAGCCATTCATTGTGAGATAATGTCATTTTCTTTCTGACAGTGGAGCAAGCAGATGTTTGCAAGTGCAAATACTTTCAGCAATAGGGAATGTATAGAGTTCTGTATTTTCAAGCAATATATGGTCATCTTAGAAATTTAGAAAATCAAAGTAAATTAAAAGAACAAGAAATAAAATCTTCCATATCTCACTACCCAGAGATACATCATTACTAGCCTCTTGACAAATATTCTTCTACTCTTTTCTACACTTAGGTTAATAATGTTACAGTATAAATTTTTATTTTTTATTTTTTTATTTTTTGCGGTACGCGGGGCTCTCACCGTTGTGGAGCAACAGGCTCCGGATGCACTGGCTCAGTGGCCATGGGTCACGGGCCCAGCCGCTCCGTGGCATGTGGGATCTTCCCGGACGGGGGCACGAACCCATGTCCCCTGCCTCGGCAGGCGGACTCTCAACCATTGCGCCACCAGGGAAGGCCCTAGTATAAATATTTTATTTCAAAAAACACATAATGTTTTATGGTCTGCTTTATTTAGTAATGTCTTTGATATCTTTTCATATCTTTGAGTATAAATCTGCACAGTCCTTTTGGATGGCTTCTTTATATTTTGACTGAGTGTGCCAAAACATGTTACTTTAAAAGTATTATTTGATATTTACGGAATTCCCAGTTTTTCAATATGGCAGTATATGAAACCTTATATGTGCAAAAATGATGTTTTAAAACTGCCCAGTAGAAAAATCCCCTTTAGCATTGGATTTTGACCTTGATGAAGTGCTCTCAGACTTTGAGAAACCTGGAGATATAAAATGGAGTAAGCCCAGTATCAAAGCACCTGGGGATTCTAGGGGCTGGTTGTGGCACTTGGGCCAGCAAGAGGTGTCACTGTCCATGTGGCAGCTGACACTGCTTCCTTACTCTTCGTTAGGGCTGAGTTCTTAGGCACTGCACTGAGAAGCCATCAAAATGAATGATTCCTGAGTGTAACATGCTAACAACAGTAGAACACAAACACCGAGTTCCATTTTGCAGCCATTCTTTTGGGTTCTTCCCTCCAGTGCATGTTCTTTAAGAAATCCTCCCTTGGCTCTTGCTGTGAGCAGCCTGGGGTTAGAGGAAGTGACATGTGTGTGGGACATAACTGTTGGAGGAGATGACAGATTGCCTTTATTCTCTTAGAGCCTTACACAGTGCCTAGCAGGTGATAGACCCTTAATACATGTGTATTACACAAGTGCCAACTGAATGATTCTTAACTAGAGGCATTTTCCACAAACTTTGAATATCAAGATGCCTTCCAAGATTTGTATGTATGTATATATGTATGTATGTGGCTAAAGATGTTACAGTAGAACAATAGTTTTTGATGTTATAGTGGAAATGTGTACAAAAAGTACTTCTTTACTAGATTTTCTCTACAGAAATTCCCACGTGAGATAATACTTCAGGTATAATCTATTTTATTTTTTAAAATACATACGGACTCCATGCTATAAGAATTGCAAGATGGTTTCTGTGGCAGAGATATGAACAAAGTCATGCTGGAAGAGGATCCTTACAGGAGCATCCTCTGCCCTGCCTATGTATCCAGCTTGGATTACTTCCTCTAGGGTTGTCACCAGCATCCATTGGCCATACCTGCCTCTGGGTCTCAGCACCAGGTCTCAACTTGTGAGTTTTGAAGTGTCGGTGTGTTACGCTTCTTCCTCCAGACTCGTCTCTAGTAGAAGTTTCCCTGTTAAAAAGTCTTCCTGAGTCCTCCAGGCAGCTTCAAGGTGGCAGCTGGCGTGTCTCTGTGGAGCTTACCCACAACTGCAGCTCTGTTGCAGAATGTTTTCAGGGCAGCTCTCATCTAACCTCGGAAGGGCAGTGAATTGTGCAGTGTCACGTGACCAGTCACTATCGGTGCCAAGAATAGAACCCCAAAATCAGCCTGCGGAGGGTTGCCTCCTTGCCGTCCTCTCTCTCATCGTAAGTTCCGCCATGCTCTGGCCAGCTGTCAGTCTTAATTGCTGGACCAATTGTTTGGTCACATTTCTGGGACTTACACGTCTCCCCTGAACTCTTGCATCTTTCTCATGAGCTTTTTAAATGTCATCGAACAGATAGGCATGAAGAGAAAATGTCTTAAAATAGTGGGTACCTTTAGAAGATTTGGTGTCATTTAAGTCAATGTTAATTACCTGAGATACCTTGGCTGGCAATAGCCTGAAATTTTAGCAAACACCTGAGTGTTTTAAGTTATCCTTTCTGTCACTTTGCAGAGGCTGTCTCTTATCCTTTTTTATATTCCACCTTTCCTAGCTGCTGATGACGTAACCTGATGCTCTTAGCATTCTAAGAATTCTCCTCTCCAGTTTTATCACGGAAGGTTTTCTCTTAGGACGCGTCCTCTTGATCAGAGCTGAATAATTCTGAGGTCTGTTTGCAAAGTTATTTCAGTTACCATATTCCTGGAGATAACGAGCGGTGAGATTTCTTCCTCAAAATGTTGAGTCTTGGAAAAGCAACAAGCATATGTCAGTTTGGAGGCTTTCTCTGCATTAACTTTTCTTTCCCCATTGAAACCAGACTCCCTGGAATATACTTTCAACTTTATTTTGCAATTCTCAGAGTGCTAGAAAACTTTGTTCTTCTTGTAAAATTGATACAGTTGTTAACTGGTGGTGTAGTGGGAAGTCTCTGCTGCCCAGTGAAATTCATTGATTGGTCTTTGTATTAGTTTTCTATTGCTGCTGTAATAAATTACCACAAACCTAGTGGCTTAGAACAGCACAAATTTATCATCTTTATTATTTATTCTTATCTTACAGTTCTGTAAGTCAGAAGTCTACATGGGTCTCAATGGGCTAAAAAATCACAGCGTCGGCAGGTCTGTGCCGTTTCAGGAGCCTCTAGAGAAGATGTTTCCTTGACTTTTTTTTTTTTTTTAAAGACTTTTTTTTTTTTTTTTTTTTTTTTTGCGGTACGCGGGCCTCTCACTGTTGTGGCCTCTCCCGTTGCGGAGCGCAGGCTCAGCAGCCATGGCTCACAGGACTAGCCACTCCGCGACATGTGGGATCTTCCCGGACCGGGGCACGAACCCGTGTCCCCTGCATCGGCAGGCAGACTCTCAACCACTGCGCCACCAGGGAAGCCGAAGACTTTATTTTTTAAGAGCAGTTTCAGGTTCAGAGCAAAACTAAGAGGAAGGTGTGGAAGTGTCCCATTTACCCCTGGACCCCACACATGCTTAGCTGCCTTCCCCGTGTACACCCCCAACAGTGTGGTACGTCTGTTACAGTCCGGGAGACTACAGTGACATGTCCGTATTCTTCAAAGTCCTGTAGTGTACATTACAGTCCACTCTTGGTGTTGTACATGCTATGATTTTGGACAAATGTATCCACCATTATAGTACCACGAAGAGTGTTTTCACTGCCTAAAAATCCTCTGGGCTCTGCCTGTTAGCCCCCTCCCACACTCCTGGCAACCACTGATCTTTTTACTGTTTCTGTGGTTTTGCTTTTTTCCCAGAATGTCATATAGTTGGAATGTGCATTTAAGGTTCCTCCACGTCTTTTCATGATTTGATAGCTCATTTCTTTGTAGCCATGAGCACTGTGCCTTTTCTGTATGTTCCACAGTTGGTTTATCCATTCACCTACTGAAGGACATCTTGGTTGCTTCCAAGTTTGGGCAATTACGAATAAAGGTGTTATAAAACATCCACATGTATGTTTTTGTATAGACAGAAGTTTTTAGTTCCTTTGGGTAAATACCAAGGAGCACGATTGCTGGATCGTATGGTAAGAGTATGCGTAGTTTTGTAAGAAATTGCCAAACTGTCTTCCAAAGTGGCTGCACCATTTTGCGTTCCCACCAGCAATGAATGAGAGTTCCTATTGCTCCACATTCTCACCGGCATTTGGTGCTGTCATTATCAATGTTCCAGATTTTGGCCATTTCTAATGGTGTGTAGTGGTATCTGTGTTTTAATTTACATTTCCCTGATGACATGTGATGTGGAGGATCTTTTCCTATGCTTATTTGCCATCTGTGTATATTCTTTGAAGTGTTTGTTAAAGTCTTTGGCCCATTTTTATTTTTCTTATTGTTGAGCTTCAAGGGTTCTTTGTATATGTTGGACAATAGTCCTTTATCAGATACATCTTTTGCAAATATTTTCTCCCAGTGTGTGGCTTGTCTTCTCCTTCTCTTGACATTGTCTTCCGCACAGCAGAGGTCTTTAAATTTAGTGAAGTCCGATTATCAATTATTTCTTTCATGGACTGTGCCTTTGGTGTTGTATCTGAATAGGCATCACCATACCCAAGGTTATCTCCAGGATGCAAACTAGTAAGACGATTATCAGGGCTTTCACTTACTCAGAAATTGGAGTTTATTTTTCTTGCTGCTTTCATTTATGTCGTTATCCAACATTACTTATGTTTCCTAGGTATTAAGCGGTGGCTGGGAGGGAATTGGTTAACTCGGGGAGTCTTTGCCTTCTCCAGTTCACTCTCATAGACCTGGAGTGTTCTGCAGTGCTTGTTTCACACTGTTTCTCCTTGACTCTGCATCAGCTGACAGTTCACAGAGCATCTGGGCAAGGGCCTGCCTGTTTATAAGATGCTCAGTCACCACAGGTTATCAGTGCTGTCACTAGTTATTCCTTTTGCAAATGGCGATTTAAAAAAAAAATCATCTTCTCGATAGCATGATGTATTGGGTTGTTTGCTGGAGTTGACGATGTTTAGTCTGAGGGCTGCTGTTGAGACTGTAACATAGGTAAAGGAAGGTGTGTGGCTGGGGGCTGGAGGTGGCCTTTCACAAATGGCTAAGCTTGGCCCAGTGTTTATGAAAGAAGATGAAAAACATTAACTTACCTGAACTTAAACGCATAGTCTGAGAAAGAGGTAGAAAATACTCACTAGATTTTAGGGGACCACAGCAAAATGAAAGCTCGTCACGTGATAAGGCTCTTAATTTAATCAGAATTTCACTGCATAGAGAAACTAGAGATTATCTTCCGAGTTTCCAGCCTCTGGGCCACGTGGAAATCGGACCGTTACACAAATACGGGAACTAGTCTTCTTAAAATTTTTCAGAAAATAAAACTCTATCCTTTCCTCTGATAATCTGCTTAGCTCTGTGAGTTTTCCCAGTGAGGTATGTAGTTAAGTAACTTTAATCTCCAGAAGAAAGTATGAGTTTTGGTGGAGTTTTTAATGCATTTGGACACTGAAGATGCTGGAAAGCACACCTGGCCACAACATATTTATGAAAGTCGTCTTCAGAACCCTCAGCTCCTTTTTATCTGCAGAGGTATGTCTCTTATCAAGGAAGTGGTGGAGGGCTTCTGCCCTGGGTGGTTTCCACTTTCTCCGACACAGGGAGCCCCCAGGACCAGGGGTTGCTCCTCTCACGCCCATTGGTTTGGGGCTCTACCTGTGCTCGTCGTGTGTAAGGCAGAGCCCACTTCGGTGGGTTCTCCGTGATGACTCGTCAATTTCCTGAATGGAGGCTTGCCCACTTGCCAGCTGGTTGCCTTTGTTGTCTGAATGGAGAACCTCTGGGGATTCATTAAAATCAAACTGTGCACATTTGTCTGGAGTTGGTTCTAGATTTTCATGCAGCGGAGTGGGTACGAGGTCGGCTCGGTGAAAAAGGTATTGGAATTTTTGTACTTTGATCCATTCTCTTTTTATGGCTTGATTGAACCATTTTGCTCCCTCGCTCAAAGAGAGGTCTTTCTCTGAGAATGTTCAGATGAAGTATTCGTCCTTTAAAAGGCTTAAAATGAATGTTTACGACCACAGCAAGGACTGTACCATTTTAAACTCTTGCGTTGTAAATCACACCCAGGATCCTCCGCAGGTGGGCCTCTTGCCTGCATTAGGCTCACTGCTGTGTGGCAGGAAAGTGTGGTGTTTGCTCAGAGTTCTCTGAGCAATATGCGAGTAGCTAAGGTAAGTCTTTTTCGTTTCTCAAAATATTCTGTCTCCCTCACTACCCCTCTCAGAAAATCTAAAGGAAAATGAGGAGGTGGAAAAAGCAGGCCTAGAAGATACTTAATAATCCTTCCTTCATTCTTTTTAATCAGATTGTTGAATACTCAGTACTGTCTGGGGTAAAAATGAAAGTTTTACTTTTCTTTCGTCACCATTTTCAAAGAGCTTTGTTGAGTCTTCCTTTGCCATCTTTTAGTGGTGTCTTGGGCTGTAGGCCATAATCCTCTGGTGAGCTATGACATAAAAAAGGCAAGTCTAGTTGAAACTTCAGTCTCTATTCAATTTAGCCTTTATGTCTCCTCCCCTCCCCCACTTGTCCCCTCTGGCTGAGTAGGGGACACACTCAGCTCTTTCACCCTATTCCACCCTCCCTTTTCTGCGCTGCTTTCTCCTCTCGGTTGTCACTGCTTCGAAAACACTAACTGGCTGCCAGCGTCCTCTTTGGTGGGGACCCTGCTGGGACTCTCTGAAGAGTTCTGATGCAGCACCTTCTTCCCTTCACCTGGGCGGGTGGGCAGGAGGTCCTCAGGAGTAGGACCGTGGCAGGATGGCTTGGTTTTGGCTGCCTTCCCCTTGACTCCTTTGGCAAACCAAGCGTGAGTGTGTATACAGGCTCTACGGCGGCTCCTTCTCTCCACGCTGCTGTGTCTCCCCAGTTCTCTTCTCCTTGCTCAGGGAGTTAGGAGTAGGCTGATAAAGTGGATACATTTGCCCCATAAGCAGATAAACACGTGGAGTGAGATGCCCACCTTTCCTCCTTACAGGCGCCTCTGATGTGTTAAGTGATGCTCTGGGAGACTTCTGTAGTTGGCTTGGTATGGGGGCTGTCCCAGCACATTCTCTGGACCAGTAATTCACCATTGAAGATTGTTTGACCTTCTGCACCCACACCCTCGAATTTTGTTCATATAGGTAAGGGTCGAGGGAGTCATAGGTCATGACTGGTGCTAGTAGAGTGATTTTGGTGAGTTATTAATAAGGGTTGGAGTGGCTGACCTCTAATATTTGTAGCACTCTTTAGAATACGTGGTTTCTGATGCCTGTCTGTCCTTGCCTTAGCATCCTGGGAACCAATTCTGGAGTAACAGGAAAAGATCCACTCAATGTCTGCTGATACAGGCATGCATCTCCATGTAGAACTACTTCTGGGAAGCTTACCTAGGGAATATCATGAAACATAACCCTTGGCCTTTGAGGATCATATTACATTTTAATTTAAGGAAATAAAAATAGAAACATAGGAAATATTAAATAGCTGTATCAGGCATCGTGTGATGAATTGTTCAAATAAATGTAATTGAGGATAATGGTGCAGTGGTGCAGTGTCCACTGGATTAGCCCACCAAGACGGCATCTCTGACCTGTTACAAGGGCTGTGGCAGGGGGTGAGTGAGGAGGTGACTGTGTGGGGTGCCTTCCAGCTGTGCTGTGCAGCTCCTAGCTGTGCTCTACAGGCTATGAGGAATGGGAGGAGTGGAAGAGGAAATGTGAAAAGGTACTAATGCACAGTTTTTTTTGTTTTTGTTTGCGGTACGCGGGCCTCTCACTGCTGTGGCCCCTCCCGTTGTGGAGCACAGGCTCCGGACGCGCAGGCTCAGTGGCCATGGCTCACGGGCCCAGCCGCTCTGCGGCATGTGGGATCCTCCCGGACCAGGGCACGAACCCGCGTCCCCTGCATCGGCAGGCGGACCCTCAACCACTGCGCCACCAGGGAAGCCCCCTAATGCACAGTTTTAAGACTAACTTGATTTAAAAATAAAAAAAGCAAGCTGAATTTTGAAATATTATTATATTCTCAGTTGTAACTTTTTCGGCGGGAGAGAGGGGTCTGTCATACTTGCGAAGGTGCGAATGAGAAATGTACCTTTGAGAACTGCTTTTCCTTTTTAATAGAAATTGCAAGGAGCTTGCTGTTTGCTCACTGCTTTTCTTGCCTGTCTCTGTTACCAGGTGTATTCCTATACGGTGTACTGATTCATTTTTCACTGTATTTAATTGATAGGGAATGAAAAATGCCCACCCTCTTTGGTAATGGTCCTGCTAAAATTGTCACTGTGCTTGGGTTTTCGGATACGGTTGGTGGTTTTGCCCCCGGTTTGCGGCTTGCTGCATTCTCAGCCTCCTTCCCCCAGTCTGATTTGTCTTCTGTGACCCATGCCCGACATGCTTATCACCTCTCCTTTCACTTGCTACAGTCTTCACTGTCCTTCCTAAAAAAGCTGTCACTGGTTTCGCTGAGTCTGCCCCACTACAGTGCAGCAGAGACAGTGTATGAATTCGGGGTGTTGATGGACTTAGTAGCGTGTACCTTTTACTCTTCCGCTTTCTTTTCTTTTTGTAAGCTCCTGGTCTTTCTATCCTTTCCTTTTTGTTTCTTAGAGAATTACTAGAGGCTACTCTCTTCATTGTTGTCATCTTTTATATAAAACAGCCTTTGGGTCATATTTCAGTATTGTACCCAGATTACCTTAAAGACAAACCAAGCTGCTGCTCGGTAACCTCTCTAAGCCTAGAATTGAATTTATGACATTCATTAAATCACCATGTTTTAAGGACTCGAGATTTATCTTAGTGGCCTTGGACTTCAAGTTGTGTGTTGAGTGATAAGGAAAAGACTTTTTTTCCCCCCTTTTATTCTCTACTGTATTACTACTGTTGAAGCTGTAAGGTTCGTTAAGTTTAAGCTTACCTTAAAGGGAGTCTATCTCAGCCATTACCCCGACAATACCCTTGATGTCCTCAATAGTATTTCAGGGACCTTTCCTCTGTCCCTCAAAAGTCAGCTATTATTATTTACTGACATTCCTGCCTAACTCAGAAGAAAGGAGCCACATAAAAATGATACACTTTAAACAGCCTATGGATACATGCAGTGGCCTGTGGAGCTGCTCTCAAGGAAAGTGGAAGGTGGACTGTGGACACCGTCTCTGCACTCGCCCCACGGCCTTGCTCCAGCTTGCCGATAACACCCAGAAAAGAGCGTATACAGTTGTCTGGAACGCTAATTTTTGTGACTGCTGCCCAGGGGACACCTTCAGATTGTCTGGCTCAGGTAGCCAGCAGGGCTTGTGACCCCTCAGGATTGTATATATGTGTATACTTTTAAAAGCTGCTGCCTGAGGGTCTGGCTTCTAGTTAGCATGAGCCTAGGTGCTGAGATCCTCCCCTTTGGGACACTGACAGGTCTTGGCACACCCTCAACAGCTGGGAGCCGTTAAAAATATAATAGGCTGCTTGGTCAAGCACAGAGGTTTAAGAGATGAAGAGCTGGGGCACAGCTGGGCAAAATAGTTCATCTCCTACTCCGTCAAGATGGCGGAGATGGTTGTTTCATCTTCTGTATACACAGAAAGTCAAGCAACATAAAGAAAAAGAGGAATATGTTAATGAAAGAACAAGATAAAACCTCAGGGGGGGGGGGAAAAAAAACCTCAATGAAATGGAGATAAGTTAATTTACCTGATAAAGAGTTTGAAGTAATGGTCATAAAGATGCTTACTGAACTGAGGAGATGAATGGATGAACACAGTGAGAACTTCAACAACGAGACAAAAGATATATGAAAGTACCAAGTAGAAGTCCCAGAGTTGACAAATACAATAATTGAACTGAAAAATAGAGTGGTTCAGTAGTAGACTAGATGAAGCAGAAGAAAGGACCACTCAAATCAAAGACAAGGCAGTGGAACTGACCCAATCAGAGCAGCAAAATGAAAAAAGAATGAAAAAATGTGAAGATAGCTTACGGGACTTATGGGGCAACATCATACAGACTAACATTTGCATCATAGGACTCCCAGAAGGAGAAGAGAGAGAAAGGGGCAGAAATCTTATTTGAAGAAATAATGGCTGAAAACTTCTCTAACTTGGAGAAGGAAACAGACATCCAGATTCAGGAAGCCCAGAAAATTTCAAATACCCAAAGAGACCCACACCAAGACATGATACAATTAACTTGTCAAAAGTTAAAGACAAGTTGAAAATATTAAAAGCAACAGGAGAAATCAACTTTTTACATACAAAGGAACTCCCATAAGACTCTCAGACGATTTTTTCAGCACAAATTTTGCAGGCCACAAGGGAGTGGCACAATTAATTCAAAGTGCTGAAAGAAAAAAAAACCTTCCAACCCAAAATCGTCTACCTGACAAAGTTATCATTCAGAACTGAAGGATAGATTAAAAAGTTTACCACCCAAGCAAAAGCTAAAGGAGTTCATCACCACTAAACTGGCTGTATAAGAAATGTATAAGGGACTTGTTTAAGCTGAAAAGAAAGAACACTATAAACAGTAACAAGAACACATATGAAAGAATAGATCTCTCTGAAAAAAGTAAATATGCATTAAAGGTAGTGGGTTAATTATAAAGCTAGTTTGAAGGTTAAAGAAGAAGTAGTTTTTTAAAAAACCCCATGATTACAATAGTTAGAGATACACAAGATAAAAAGATGTAAAATGTGAGATCAAAAACATAAAATGTGGTGGGGGAGAGTAAAAATGTTGAGCTTTAGAATGGAATCAATTTTAAATTGTTATTAACTTAAAATAGACTGCTATAAGTTGTTATATGTAAGTCTCATGGTAACTACAAAGCAAAAACCTATACTAAGTACAAATGATCAAGAGAAAGGAATACAAGCATACCATTAAAGAAAGTCATCAAACAACAAAAAAGAGCAAGAGAAGAAATGAACAGAGAGGAACTACAAAAACAGCTACAAAACAATTAACAAAATGGCAATAAGCACATACCCATCAATAATTACTTTAAGTATAAATGGTCTAAATCCTCCTGTCAAAAGACATAGAGTGATGGAATGGATAAAAAACAAGACTCACCTATATGCTGCCTACAAGAGACACAATTTAGATGTAAGGAAACACACAAACTGAAAGTGAGGGGATGGAAAAAGATATTCCATGCAAATAGAAACCAAAAGAAATCTGGAATAACTATACTTAGACAAAGTAGACTTTAAAATAAAGAAATAAGAAAAGTCTCAAACAGCCTAACTTGACACCACAGAAAACTAGAAAAAGAAGAACAAATAGGCCCAGAGTTAGTAGAAGGAAGGAAATAATAAAGATTAGGGCAGAAATGAATGAAATAGAGACTGAAATGACAATAGAAAAGGTCAGTGAAACTAGGAGCTAGTTCTCTAAAAAGAAACAAAACTCACAACCCTCTAGATAGATTCACCAAGAGAAAAGGAGATAGAACTCAAATAAATAAAATCATAAATGAAAGAGGAGACATTACAACTGGTATCAAACAAATATGAAGGATCATAGAGACTACTATGAACAAATATATGCCAAGAAGTTGGACAACATGGGAGAAATGGATAAATTCCTAGAAACATACAACTTGCCAAGCCTAAATCAAGATGAAATAGAAAATCTGAACAGACCAATTACTAGCAAGGAGATTGAATCAGTAATCAAAAACCTCCCAACAAACAGAAGTCCAGGATCAGATTGCTTTGCTGGTGAATTCTACCAAACATTGAAAAAAGAATTAATACCAATCTTTCTTTAAGTCTTCCAAAAAATAAAAGAGAGGGGAATACTTCCAAACATATTTTATGAGGCCAGCATTACCCTGGTACCAAACCCAGAAAAGGATGCCACAAAAAAGAAAATCACAGGCCAGTATTCCTGATGAACATAAATGTAAGAGTCCTCAACAAAATATTAGCAATCTAAATTCAGCAATACATTAATGATCAAGTTGGATTTATCCCAAAGATGCAAGAATGGTTCAACCTCTGCAAATCAGTCAATGTCATATGCCATATTTACAAAAAATCAGTCATATGATCATCTCAGTAGATGCAGAATAGATCTCAGTAAATACAGAAAAAGCATTTGACAGAATTAAACATTCATTTATGATTAAAAAATCTCAACCAAGTGGGTATAGTGGGAACATACCTCAACATAATAAAGACCTTAAAAGACAGGCCCACAGGTAACATCATACTTAACAGTGAAACGCTGAAAGCTTTTTCTCTAAGATCAGGAACAAGACAAGGATGTCTACTCTTCCACTTTTATTCAACACCATATTGGAAGTCCTAGGCAGAACAGTTAGGCAAGAAAAAGGAAATAAAAGGCATTCAAATTGGAAAGGAAGGAGTAAAACTCACTATTTGCAGATGACATGATATATGTAGAAAACTGTAAAGACTCCATCAAAAATTGTTAGAACTAATAAATTCAGTAAAGTTGCAGGATACAAAATCAGTACACTAAAACCTGTTACATTTCTTTATGCTAATAACAAAATGTCAGAAAGAGAAATAAAATCCCATTTACAATTGTATCAAAAAGAATAAAATACCTAGGAATAAATTTAACCAAGGAGGTGAAAGTCCCGTCTATTGAAAAGCACAAGATGTTAATGAAATAGAAGATGCAAATAAATTGAAAGATATCCTGTGCTCATGGATTGGAAGAATTAATATGGTTAAAACGTCTGTACTATCCAAAGCAATATACAAAATCAGTGCAATTCTTATCAAAATTCCAATGATATTTTTCACAAAAATAGATGAAACAATTCTAAAATTTGTATGGAAGAACAAAAGAACCCAAAGAGCCAAAGCAATCTTGAGAAAGAAGAACAAAGCTGTTGGTATCGTGTTCCCTGATTTCAAATGATCTTACAAAGCTGTCATAATTAAAACAGTATGGTATTGGCATTAAAACAGACCCATAGATCAATGGAACAGAATGGTCAGTTAATTTGCAGCGTACGAGCCAAGAATACATAATGTGGAAAGGACAGTCTTTTCAATACAAAAGCAAGAATAAACAAGTGGAACTATGTCAAACTAAAATGCTTCTGTACAGCAAAGCAAACCATCATCAAAATGAAAAGGCAACCTACTGAATGGGAGAAAATAATTGTAAGTCATACACAGGCATACCTAGTTTTATTTTGCTTTGCTTTATTGTGCTTCACAGATATTGCTTTTTTTACAAATTAAAGTTTGTGGCAACCCTGCGTTGTCAGATGATGGTTAGCATTTTTTTTAACAATAAAGTCTTCTCTAATTAAGGAAGGTGTATTGTTTTAGACATAATGTTATTGCACACTTAATAGACTACAGTATAAACATAATTTTCATATGCACTGGGAAACCAAAAAATTTGTATGACTTGCTGTATTGCGATATTCACTTTACTGTGGTGGTCTGGAACTGAACCTGCAATATCTCCAAGTTTTGACCATACCTGATGAGGGGCTAATATCCAAAATGTACAAAGAACTCATAAAACTCAATAGCAAAAAAAAAATCCCATTAAGAAATGAGCAGAAGAACTGAATAGACAATTTTCCAAAGATGTCTTATAGATGGCCAAAAGGTGTGTGAAAAGATGCTAAACATCATCAATCATTAGGGAAATGCAAACCAAAACCATAATGAGACCAAACCAAAACCAAAATCTCACACCTGTCAGAATGGCTGTTATCCAAAAGACAAGAAATGGCAAGTGTTCTTGAGAATGTTGAGAAGATATTCTTGTGCACTGTTGGTGGGAATGTAAATTGATGCAGCCATTATGGAAAATAGCATGGAGGTTCCTCAAAAAATAAAAAAATAGAACTACTATATGATTCATCAATTCCAGTTCTGGGTTTTCATCTGAAGAAAATGAAACTAATAATTCAAAAATATGTATGCACCTCCATATTCATAGCAGCATTTTTTACAGTAGTCAAGATATGAAAACAATCTTCTAAGTGCCCATCAATGGATGAATGGATAAAGAAGATGTGGTATATACATGCAACAGTACATTATTCAGCCATAAAAAGAATGAAATCTTGGTATTTGTGACAACATTTGCGACTTTGAGGGTATTATGCTGAGTGAAAAAGTCAGACAGAAAAAGACAAAGACCGTATGATCTTTCTTATGGGTGGAATCTAAAGCAAACAAACAAATAACAAGGTCGAAGATACAGAGAACTGACCGATGGTTGCAAGAGCTGGAGAGGGTTAGAAGTTGATGAACTATGGTTCTGTTTTGTTTTATTGGTTTAAATAAATTGAATGGAAAATTTAAAGATAATGACTTGAGTCAAAGAAGAATAAATAAACAGTGCATTTTAACACGTTGCGGCTTTAAAACAGCCTCTCCAGAGAAAGGTATAAGAATTTTTATAAAATGCTGAGATCCTCATTCTAGGGGATTTCGATACTGGTTAATCTGCACCCTCCTGAGCTCACTGAAAAAATGGAAATTAGAACCCTCTAGTTTTCAAGTATACATAATAATGCTGCCAAAATTACAAGGTCAGAAATTTGGAGAACGTAAAAATCTTCACAAAGTAGTAGGATGTGCTTTTTTTTTTTTTTTAATTAAAAAGATGATTTTATTTTTAAACACATGCACACTAAATAAATTCCTCTCAGATACATAAAACAGAACCTAAAATAATGACAACAAAAATAAATAGTTGTTGACTTTAACAAATCATCCTCATATAAGATTAAATAAATTAAATATCAAATTTATAAATTTTGATAACATGATTAACAGTTTAAATATATGTAATGAATAAATGAATAGAGAATACAAATTTTTTTTAATTCAAACAGAAAGTCACAAAAATTATAATTGTCCTCATCAGTTCACTCACTTCCATGTAATTAATTTTTTTTATCTTGATCTTTTGTTAGCACTTTTATGAATTCATCAGTTTTCCATTCGAGTTCTGAAAATGCTTATTCATTCAGTTCAGCAATATAGTCAGTTACCAGAAACCTGTACTTGTTGGAGTCTTTTCCATGAATTCCTTGAAGATGAAACCCTTTTATAGGAACATATTTGCAAAAGCATCAGACTTCACACAGAACGGTCTGTAAAGGACAAAAGATTTAAAAATGGCCACGGTTAAAGATTTGATGAAAGTTCGTAATAATTCAGTTGACAAGGAAATTCAGTTATTTCTGAGATATACATTTTAAAGTAATAACTGGAATTATGACATAACATTATACCAGAAAATATAAGATTTTTTGAAATTTCATGTAATGTCTGAAACATTTATATTAACATTCCATACAAATAACCCAAAGAAAGTTTATTATTACTTGTTTTGTTTGTTTGTTTGTCTATACTGCAGATTCTTATTGGTCATCAGTTTTATACACATCATTGTATACATGTCAATCCCAATTGCCCAATTCAGCACACCACTATCCCCACCCAGCCACGGTTTTCCCCGCTTGGTGTCCATACGTTTGTTCTCTACATCTGTGTCTCAACTTGTGCCCTGCAAACCGGTTCAACTATACCATTTTTATTTAATATACGATATATGATATTTGTTTTTCTCTTTCTGACTTCACTCTCCATGACAGTCTCTAGATCCATCCACATCTCAACAAACGACTCAATTTGGTTCCTTTTTATGGCTGAGTAATATTCCATTGTATATACGTACCACAAATTCTTTATCCATTCGTCTGTCAGTGGGCATTTAGGTTGCTTCCATGACCTGACAGTTGTAAATAGTGCTGCAATGAACAATGGGGTGCATGTGTCTTTTTGAATTATGGTTTTCTCTGGGTATATGCCCAGTAGTGGGATAGCTGGATCATACGGTAATTCTATTTTTAGTTTTTTAAGGAACCTCCATACTGTTCTCCATAGTGGCTGCATCAATTTACATTCCCACCAACAGTGCAAGAGGGTTCCCTTTTCTCCACACCCTCTCCAGCATTTGTTGATTATAGATTTTCTGATGACGACCATTCTAACTGGTGTGAGGAGGTACCTCATTGTAGTTTTGATTTGCATTTCTCTAATAATTAGTGATGTTGAGCAGCCTTTCATGTGCTCTTGGCCATCTGTATATCCTCCTTGGAGAAATGTCTATTTAGGTCTTCAGCCCATTTTTGGATTGGGTTGTTTGTTTTTTTAATATTGAGCTGCATGAGGTGTTTTGGAGATTAATCCTTTCTCCGTTGATTCGTTTGCAAATACTTTCTCCCATTCTGACGGTTGTCTTTTCGTCTCGTTTATGATTTCCTTTGCTTTGCAAAAGCTTTGAAGTTTCATTAGGTCCCATTTGTTTATTTTTGCTTTTGTTTCCATTACTCTAGGAGGTGGATCAAAAAATATCTTGCTGTGATTTATGTGAAAGAGTGTTCTTCCTATGTTTTCCTCTAAGAGTTTGATAGTGTCTGGTCTTACGTTTAGGTCTCTAATCCATTTTCAGTTTATTTTTGTGTATGGTGTTAGGGAGTGTTCTAATTTTATTCTTTTACATGTAGCTGTCCAGTTTTCCCAGCACCACTTATTGAAGAGACTGTCTTTTCTCCATTGTATATCCTTGCCTCCTTTGTCTTAGTTTAGTTGACCATAGGTGCGTGGGTTTATATCTGGACTTTGTATCCTGTTCCATTGATGTATGTGTCTGTTTTTGTGCCAGTACCATATTGTCTTGATTACTGTAGCTTTGTAGTATAGTCTGAAGTCAGGGAGTCTGATTCCTCCAGCTCCGTTTTTTTCCCTCAAGACTGCTTTGGCTATTCTGGGTCTTTTGTGTCTCCATACACATTTTAAGATTTTTTGTTCTAGCTCTGTAAAAAATGCCACTGGGGGCTTCCCTGGTGGCGCAGTGGTTAAGAATCCACCTCCCAATGCAGGGGACACGGGTTCGAGCCCTGGTCCAGGAAGATCCCACATGCCGCGGAGCAACTAAGCCCGTGCGCCACAACTACTGAGCCTGTACTCTAGATCCTGCGCTCCGCAACAAGAGAAGCCACTGCAACGAGAAGCCCGCGCACACCAATGAAGAGTAGCCCCCGCTCACCTCAGCTAGAGAAAGCCCGTGCGCAGCAACAAAGACCCAACACAGCCAAAAATAAAATAAATAAATTTATTTAAAAAAAAAATGCCATTGGTAATTTGATAGGGATTGCATTGAATCTGTAGATTGCTTTGGGTAGTATAGTCATTTTCTCAGTATTGATTCTTCCAATCCAAGAACATGGTATATCTCTCCATCTGTTTGTATCATCCTTAACTTCCTTCATCAGTGTCTTATAGTTTTCTGCATACCGGTCTTTTGTCTCCCTAGGTAGGTTTATTCCTAGGCATTTTATTCTTTTTGTTGCAATGGTAAATGGCAGTGTTTTCTTAATTTCTCTTTCATATTTTTCATCATTAGTGTATAGGAATGCAAGAGATTTCTGTGCATTAATTTTCTATCCTGCAACTTTACCAAATTCATTGATTACCTCTAGTAGTTTTATGGTGGCATTTTTAGGATTCTATATGTGTAGTATGATGTCATCTGCAAACAGTGACAGTTTCACTTTTTCTTTTCCAGTATGTGTTCCCTTTTATTTTTCTTCTCTGATTGCCGTGGCTAGGACTTCCAAAAGTATGTTGAATGATAGTGGTGAGAGTGGACATCCTTGTCTCGTTCCTGATCTTAGAGGAAATGCTTTCAGTTTTTCACCATTGAGAACGATGTTGGCTGTGGGTGTGTCGTACATGGCCTTTATTATGTTGAGGTAGATTCCCTCCCTGCCCACTTTCTGGGCAGTTTTTATCATAAATGGGTGTTAAATTTTGTCAAAAGCTTTTTCTGCATCTATTGAGATGATCATGTGGTTTTTAGTCTTCAGCTTGTTAATGTGGTGTATCACATTTTTTAATTTGCGTATATTGAAGAATTCTTGCATCCCTGGGATAAATCCCACTTGGTCATGGTGTATGATCCTTTTAATGTGTTGTTGGATGCAGTTTGCTAATATTTTGTTGAGGATTTTTGCATCTATATTCAGTGATAGTGGTCTGTAATTTTCTTTTTTTGTAGTATCTTTGTCTGGTTTTGGTATCAGGGTGATGGTGGCCTCATAGAATGAGTTTGGGAGTGTTCCTTCCTCTGCAAGTTTTTGGAAGAGTTTGAGAAGGATGGGTGTTAGCTCTTCTCTAAATATTTGATAGAATTCACCTGTGAAGCCATCTGGTCCTGGATTTTTGCTTTTTGGAAGATTTTTAATCACAGTTTCAATTTCATTAGTTGTGATTGGTCTGTTCATATTTTCTATTCCTTCCTGGTTCAATCTTGGAAGGTTATACCTTTCTAAGAATTTGTCCATTTCTTCCAGGTTGTCCATTTTATTGGCATAGAGTTGCTTGTAGTAGTCCCTTAGGATGCTTTGTATTTCTGCGGTGTCTGTTGTAACTTCTCCTTTTTCATTCCTAATTCTATTGATTTGAGTCTTCTCCCTTTTTTTCTTGATGAGTCTTGCTAATGGTTTATCAATTTTGTTTATCTTCTCAAAGAACCAGCTTTTAGTTTTATGTATTTCTGCTGTTGTTTTCTTTGTTTCTATTTCATTTATTTCTGCTCTGATCTTTATGATTTCTTTCCTTCTGCTAACATTGGGTTTTGTTTGTTCTTCTTTCTCTAGTTCCTTTAGGTATAAAGGTTAGATTGTTTATTTGAGATTTTTCTTATTTCTTGAGGTAGGCTTGTATAGCTATAAACTTCTCTCTTAGAACTGCTTTTGCTGCATCCCATAGGTTTTGGATCGTCGTATTTTCATTGTCATTTATCTCTAGGTATTTTTTGATTTCGTCTGATTTCTTCAGTGATCTCTTGGTTACTTAGTAACGTATTGTTTAGCCTCCATGTGTGTGTGTTTTTTACGTTTTTTTCCCTGTAATTGATTTCTAATCCCATAGCGTTGTGGTCAGAAAAAATGCTTGATATGATTTCAGTTTTCTAAAATTTACTGAGTCTTGATTTGTGACCCCGATGTGATCTGTCCTGGAGAATGTTCCGTGTGCACTTGAGAAGAAAGTGTAATCTGCTGTTTTTGAATGGAATATCCTATAAATATCAATTAAATCTATGTGGTCTATTGTGTAATTTAAAACTTCTGTTTATTTATTTATTTTCCTTTTGGATGATCTGTCCTTTGGTGTAAGTGAGGTGTTAAAGTCCCCCACTATTATTGTGTTACTGTCGATTTCCTCTTTTATAGCTGTTAGCAGTTGCCTTATGTATTGAGATGCCCCTTTGTTGGGTGCAGATATATTTATAATTGTTATATCTTCTTCTTGGATTGATCCGTTGATCATTATGTAGTGTCCTTCCTTGTCTCTTGTAACATTCTTTATTTTAATGTCTATTTTATCTGTTATGAGTATTGCTACTCCAGCTTTCTTTTGATTTCCATTTGCATGGAATATCTTTTTCCATCCCCTCACTTTCAGTTTGTATGTGTCCTTAGGTCTGAAGTGGGTCTCTTGTAGACAGCATATATATGGGACTTGTTTTTGTATCCATTCAGCAAGCCTGTGTCTTTTGGTTGGAGCGTTTAATCCATTCACGTTTAAGGTAATTATCGATATGTATGTTCCTATGACCATTTTCTTAATTGCTTTGGGTTTGTTTTTGTAGGTCCTTTTCTTCTCTTGTGTTTCCCACTTAGAGAAGTTCCTTTAGCATTTGTTGTAGAGCTGGTTTGGTGGTGCTGTGTTCTGTTAGCTTTTGCTTGTCTGTAAAGCTTTTGATTTCTCCATCGAATCTGAATGAGATCCTTGCCGGGTAGAGTTATCTTGGTTGTAGGTTGTTGCCTTTCATCACTTTTAGTATATCATGCCCACTCCCTTCTGGCTTGTAGAGTTTGTGCTGAGAAATCAGCTGTTAACCTTATGGGACTTCCCTTCTATGTTATTTGTCATTTTCCCCTTGCTGCTTTCAATAATTTTTCTTTGTCTTTAGTTTTTGCCAATTTGATTACTGTGTGTCTTGGCATGTTTCTCCTTGGGTTTATCCTGTATGGGACTCGCTGCGCTTCCTGGACTTGGGTGGCTATTTCCTTTCCCATGTTAGGGAAGTTTCTGACTATAATCTCTTCAAATATTTTCTCTGGTTCTTTCTCTCTCTTTTCTCCTTCTGTGACCCGTATAATGCAAATGTTGTATTTAATGTTGTCCCAGAGGTCTCTTAGGCTGTCTTCATTTCCTTTCATCCTTTTTTCTTTAGTTTGTTCCGTAGCAGTGAATTTCACCATTCTGTCTTCCAGGTCACTTATCCGTTCTTCTGCCTCTGGTATTCTGCTATTGATGCCTTCTAGTGTAGCTTTCATTTCAGTTATTGTATTGTTCATCTCTGTTTGTTCTTTAATTCTTCTAGGTCTTTGTTAAACATTTCTTGCATCTTCTCGATCTTTGCCTCCATTCTTTTTCCGAGGTCCTGGATCACCTTCACTATCATTATTCTGAATTCTTTTTCTGGAAGGTTGCCTATCTCCACTTCATTTAGTTTTTTTTTCTGGGGTTTTATCTTGTTCCTTCATCTGGTACATAGCCCTCTGCCTTTTCATCTTAGTCTGTCTTTCTGTGAATGTGGTTTTTGTTCCATAGGCTGCAGGATTGTAATTCTTCTTGCTTCTGCTGTGTGCCCTCTGGTGGATGAGGCTATCTAAGAGGCTTGATGGGAGGGACTGGTGGTGGGTAGAGCTGACTGTTGCTCTGGTGGGCAGAGCTCAGTAAAACTTTAATCCACTTTACTGTTGATGGGTGGGGCTGGGTTCCCTCCCTGTTGGTTGTTTGGCCTGAGGCAGGCCAACACTGGAGCCTACCTTTGCTTTTGGTGCGACTAATGGCAGACTCTGGGAGGGCTCACACCAAGGAGTACTTCCTAGAACTTCTGCTGCCAGTGTCCTTGTCCCCATGGTGAAACAGAGCCACCCCCTGCCTCTGCAGGAGATCCTCCAACACTAGCAGGTAGGTCTGGTTCAGTCTCTATGGTGTCACTGCTCCTTCCCCTGGGTCCCGATGCGCACACTACTTTGTGTGTGCCCTCCAAGAGTGGAGTCTCTGTTTCCCCCAGTTCTGTTGAAGTCCTGCAATCAATTCCCACTAGGCTTCAATGTCTGATTCTCTAGGAATTCCTCCTCCCGTTGCCGGACCCCCAGGTTGAGAACCCTGACGTGGGGCTCAGAACCTTCACTCCAGTGGGTGGACTTCTGTGGTATAAGTGTTCGCCAGTCTGTGAGTCACCCACCCAGCAGTTATGGGATTTGATTTTACTGTGATTGCGCCCCTTCTACTGTCTCATTGTGGCTTCTCGTTTGTCTTTGGATGTGGGGTATCTTTTTTGATGAGTTCCAGTGTCTGCCTGTCTATGATTGTCCAGCAGCTAGTTGTGATTCTGGTGTTCTCGCAAGAGGGAGTGAGAGCACGTCCTTCTACTCCGCCATCTTGGTTCATCCTCCAGGCTGTGCTTTTGACAGAGGTGGGGGGAGAAACCAGGGAAAGGATTGCAAAAGGACTGTGGTGGTGTTAGCAGTGGCCCGCATCTTTGACGGTGGTGAAAAGTTGTGCCTGCTTTGTGCTTTGACTTCATTGTAAGCTCATGTACCCCTTCTTGCTGCCTCACTCTTGCAAGGAGAATTTGCAGGGAAACTCCACATTTGCATTGCTTCCATGTCTTAAGGTTTAGAAACAGCTGCAACACGACATAATCAAGCAGGGAAATATTGTTTAGTTATATCTAGGGGATTGTTTGTTTGCCTCTTTTCTGTACATACACACTTAATTGCTCCTATTACTATGGTTTATATTCATTTTCAATTAAAAAATTAGGACTTGTCGGCCTCCAGATTAGGCTTATCACGATTAGTTATTGGTGAGTGGTTCTTTGCTATCAGTGACTAATAAATAGAACTCCTCAGATTAATTCTATTTGCTCAACAATTTTTTTTCTTTTTTTCGTTTTCACCATATCTCAAGCACTGTGCTAGGGAGACAGAAATGAATAAAACAAGCCAAAAGATAAATGGAAACATACTCTGGTTTCTGAGTAGAAAGTGGCCTTTGAGCTATGTTGTGTATTTGTGGTCAGGATTCTGTAGTTGCAGATTGATTAGGTGGAGTTGGGCAGTGGGGGCCAGAGGGGTCGAAAGGGTAATAGCTCTTAACCATTTTCGGGATGGTTATAGACTTAAAAATCAGATTCAAGCTATGGGCTGCTCCCCCCCCCCCACCCCAATGTGCATATTTAACATTTAACAGCATTTTGCATGCAGTTTAAGTGGGTTTGCTGATGCTCAGAAACCCTTCATAGAAGCCACAGGTCTCCTCGATTAGAAAGCAGGGAGCTAGAATTAGAATCCTTATAACCTGTTGTTACTGTTGTTATTGTCTTTCTGTGAATGTCCAGGCTCCATTGTAACCCCTACCTTTGAACTGTGTTAACCTGAGTTGAAATATGAATTGTCATAACATATTTGTTTGCTGTTTTGAATGTGCAAAAGGAAGATTGCTATAGAGTATAGGCTATGTGCAAATGCGATTTGTAAAGAGAGAACTCTTTGATAGGTAGGTAGGTAGATGATAGATAGATAGATAGATAGCGATAGGTAGGTAGATCGATGGGGTGATACTAATGCAGTGGCAGAACAGATGAATGGACACTGCCATAAGTGTTCAGAAAATAAGTTCTGTGCATTTGACCCCTTTGCCGTTTGAACTGCTTATTGCTCATTGAAACAATTAGGTATTTGTGAAAAATGGAGCAGTGAAGGATGTAAGCACCGATTCAAGCCAGGATGCATGAAGAGAGATTTAAAATCCTCCAGTAAAACCCATGCATTTAAACACTGAATCCAGGCGCCCACTGAAGCCCCATAAGCTTCAGTCAGTGGTCTCCACTGTAGGCCTTTGCCCAGGATCCATCCCCATTGCTCTAGGTCTACTGCTTTCTTCCCTGACTCCATTCCCAGAGTCCTAGGTCACACTCTGGCTTCTCAACTTACTTCTGGCTGATCTGGTTTTGGTGAGCCCCTTGGACTTCCTTCCTGAGTTGCTTTTGGTTCCTGCCTAATTCTCCCCTCTACTTTCCTCTCTGGATCCGTGTCCTCCTTTGTCAGAGAACAGAAACATCCCACACGGGCCAGTCCCCAGGTTCTCTATGGAAGGAGTGCTGGTGGACTTGGACATGTAATTCATGTGAAATTATGAATAGGCCCATAAGTGCTACATAATATGTTTTGAGAGTATGTCTCCTGTTAGAAATGGGGGAGTAAACGTTGTGAGAAAAAAAATACTTTTAAATTGTGTCATTTTAAACCAAGCAAGAGTTGCTTCACTAGAGGAGCTTTGTGATGTTCGTGGAAAACAGCGTATTGAATAGTGACTTGGAAAAGGGGGATTGGTGTCATGTGCCATAGAGACATTTAGAGGTACCAGAACTCAAGTGCTGGTTTAACCACATGATATACACGAATGACTTCTTATTTCTACCTTGCCTTTTTTCCAGAGAAGACTTGAGATAACTTAAAATAGGAAGACATCAAGTAGGAGAAATAAAATGAAACTAAAATGAGATTTTAAAACTATTTTGAGAGTGGAAAGAGAATTGGACCAGGAACCCAAAGTGATATAATTACAACCATTGAGAGGTAAATTTAGGTCTCAACTTCTTAGTAACCAGGAAATCATAGTAGTCTATGTAGTTCTCCTTTCCCGATAAAAGTAAACCTGTACCATTAAAAGATTATATAGAGAGGTAAGCTTTTGCTTGAAACTAAATTCAAGAGAAATTTATCTCATGGTTCTTTCTATAAAGAACCTTGGATAACAGAGCAGAAAACTCGACTCCCTGTATTTTTGCAAAAAGTGCAAGAAATGTTGTTGAATTGTTTTTTTCTTACAAGGCAAGCGCTTGTCCTCTTTGAATTACAGCATAAAGTTATCTCTTCAGGGGCTAAACCAGGTTCAGGTTTATATTCTTTCTGCTCATCAACTCAGAGAGGGCCCTGAGCTTAGGGAAGTTAAGGAGATGCTTTTGGCAGGGAGAGGATAGCAGTTAGTCCAAGATAAGAGTCTGACAACCGGAGTGCTCCTTTGCAGCGCATTGTTCAAAGAAGATTCTTATGTATAGATATTAGATGTGCAACTAGCACTGTTGCCATTCTCATAGGAATATTCAAGAAGTTGATTTGTACAGCACCCATATGGAGGAGTCCTCGTTTGCAAACCTGCTGCAGAGAAGGAAAAAAAGGCCTCTAATACTTTCCCCCAAGTATTCAATTTATACCCCATGATTCTGAACCGTACAATACAGAAGAAGTGTTTTTAACTTGAGCAAAATTATTTCACAAGTAGATGTGATTAATGGCTTCCTCTTCTGTAAGCCTAAGGTACATCCTTTAGAACTTTGATTATATTAAATGCTGTGGTTTCAATACATCTCCAAGAGTTTTGCTGGAGGGTCGGAAGGATTGCATACTTTTTATTTTAGCGTTAGCAAATGTTCATCACAAACACTCCATGTTGGTTTTAGAATCCTTTTTTTTTTTTTTTTTTTTTAAACAAAATCAAAAGAATCATCTACTCTGGGAGACTCCTAGTGATTTCAATCCTGGCTTCTTCCTACCAAGCAGTAAGCTCCAGGCAGACAAGGACCAGGTCTGTTTTTTTATTTAAATTACATTAAATGCTTAACTAAGCATTCAACTGTGTATATGATTAACATTCACTTTATTTTCTTATTGAGATATAATTAACATACACATTATATTAGTTATAGGTGTGGAGCATAATGATTCAATATTTGTGTTGCAAAATGATCACCCCAGGAAGTCTAGTTAACATCCGTCACCACACATAGTTACAACTTTTTTCTTGTGATGAGAACTTTCAGGATCTACTCTTATCAACTTTCAGGTATACAATACAGTATTATTAACTTTAGTTATCGAGATTAACTTTAGTTACCATGACTATAGGTCTGTTTTGTTCATCTCTGTATGTTCTGTGCCTCACACATTCCTGCCATTAGAAGAGCTTATTAAAACACTTGTTAAAAGGATAAATGAAGCAGATTCTTACCTTCCTCTATGCTGTGTTAAAAGGGCATGACACCACGAAATTTAAAAACCAAGGCATTATTTAGACGTATTAATGAAAGAGAAATTGGAAAGAATCCCTTCTGAGAGTGAAATCGATGTTAGGTTATATTAGGAGATATACTGTGTTTTCCATGTCGATTATACATAAAATATAAGGGGGCACGTGTATGGGACCTGTGCACCTTTATCACGTAGCAGCTGCCATGTACTAAAAGAAAGCTCTTTTCACTCAGCTTAATTATTTTGAGATTCACGCGCGTTGCATGTATAAACAGTTCACTCCCTTTTATTGCTGGATAGTATTTCATTTTATGGATATACCTCACTTTGTTTATTCACTCACCTACTTATGAACATTTGTTTCCCCTCCCCCCCCTTTTTTTTTTTTTACTATTATGAATAATGCCGCTATGGACATCCATATACAAATCTTAATGTGGACTATATTTTGATTTCTCTTGGGAAAATACCTAGTCGTAGAACAGTCGGGTCAGATGGTGGGTTTCTGTTTAACTTTTTAAGAAACTGTGAAAACAGTTCTCATAAGTGGATTTTCCATTTTGTACTCCATCAGCAGTATATGTGAGTTCTAGTTCCACTACAGCCCTGCTGTATGGTATGGTCAGTCTCCTAAATTTTAGCCATAGGTGCGTAGTGGGATCTCATTATGGTCTTAATTTTCATTCTCTGATTAGGGGCACTGAGCATCTTTTCATGTGTTTAATAGCCATGTGTATATCTTTTAAAATCTTGTGTCAGTATTTTCTTGAATTGTCTTTTTATTACTGAGTTGTAGGAATCCTTTGTATATCCTGAATATGTCCTCTGACAAATATATGTATTGTGATTATATTCTCTCATACTTTGGCTTGCTTTTTGGTTTCTTAATAGTGTCCTTTAAAAAAAGTTTTAAATCTTGATAAAAAGTTCAATTTATTAATGGTTTGTGCTTTTTTGAATAACTGTTTACCTCAAGGTAAAATTCTTACCTCAAGGCTGCAGATATTTTCTTGTTTTTCCCCTATGTTTTTCTCCAGAAGTTTTATCATTTTAGCTTTTACCGTTAGGTCTGTGGATATTTTAAGTTAATTTTTGTGTATGGTGTAAGGTAAAGGTCAGTTCTCATCTTTGTTGTTCTTACAGATAACACAGTTACAGCCTCATTTGTTCGATGAGCTGAACATTTGTCAAAAGTTTATTTGTCATAATAAAAATAATGTTTGGGGGGGAGGGTTCAAAAGAATAAACTGAAAGATTGTTTCCCATCTAAACCATACACCTACATGTTGGTGTCTTTCTTTCAAGCACTATCTCCCTGCTTGCATATGTGTTTTTAATTATTGCCATAGACATGGCTTTGTAATCTAGCTTCAGGTAACATTCCTCCAATTGTTTTTAGATTATCATCTCAACCTCACTCGAGGATCCCTATTTCACTGTTTTTTTCCATTGGTGACCAAAAATACCTACCTAGTTGTTGCTTTTATTTTTTAAGTTTGAGCTCAGTTCTGCCTTTTCTTTTAAGTCTTTTTTACCCAAATGATGATGAGTCCTTGTAGCACATCTTCTCTTTCAAATCTTAGTGGATCGTTTAAAGAGATATTTTTCCCCCTGCATTATAAAAGTAATACATGTTCATTAGAGGAAAATTGAAAAATGCAGAACATTATAAAGAAGAAAATGATTACCCATCACTCAGAGATAAGCGCAATTAAGGTTTTGGTGTATTTCCTTCTACTTCTTTTACTCTGCACATATATTTTTTTGTTGTTCCAGTTATGCTATGTATGCAGTTTTGTTTTCTGCTTTTAATACTGCTTTTAATATTACATTAGATCCATTTTCTCATGTCATTAAAAATCCTTTACAGACAACATTTTAATAGCTACATAATACTGTATCCTGTGGTTATTCCACTGCAGTTTATTTAACTGTCTCCCTATCATTGGGGATTTAATTTGGTTCCAGATTTTTGTTGGAACCAAAATGCTGTAAAGACTGGCCTTATACAGAAAACTGTCAACTTTCTCATTTTGTATGTCAAATTCATAGATGTAGAATCGGTAGATCAAGGGGTATTTTTGAAATTTTGTAAACATATTGCCAAACAACCTTCTCAGAAGAGAGTATCAATCTATATTCCCAATAGCAGTGAAAGAAAGTCTAACGGACTGTATCTTTGCGAGCGTTTCACGCTTTGCTAATTTAATTTGGTAGATTAAAAAAGTAGTAATTGGATTTTTAGTTTGCATTTCTGTTGAGCCAAATCTCAAAATCCCCAGGTAGACAAAGTCAGGGAGGGCATGAAAAGACCATTTGATTGCTATAGGGTGTCCAAGCCCAGTAAAATAACTTACCCCTTTATAAGAAGAAATTGAAATTTCTATTATTACCCTGAAAGAATTCACACCATCTTCCAAAATGTGTTTTAGTTTTAACAGAGCAAGCCTAGGGCTTTCCCTTGAAATTGAAAAGTTTATTAAAATAGCAAAGAAAAGAAATTAGGTTATTCCGAACTTATCTGTTCTTAGCGATTTACCTGCTGAAGTCCAGCGATCATTGAGTGCTCTCACCTTATCCCTTTAATAACGAAATGTGGAGGAGCAGCTTCTCCATAGCAGTCTCTTTGTTCCCTGTCCTTTCCTAACTTTTCCCTAAAAAGACAGTGTGCGTGCTCTTGCCCTCACCCTTCCTCTATAGTGGGCAGTAGGAATCTAGTGGCTAGGTTTCCCTGCGGGCTTTTAGGAAGCAGAAGCAGGGCATCTGTGGGAAGCCCTTGACTTACGAGTGTCCAGGGGGTACTGCTCTTCCGAGCGCTCAACCAGACAGAGATACCCAGATAAGCCTGGAACTATATGTCACCCTCTCCCCTTAAAATCTCTGCTCCTGAGCCTGTTGTCTGTTGATATGGGTAGACAGTTTTGCTCCACTTGAGAACAGTAAGCCCAGTTTCAGACAGAGCTTAGCAGAGCTCTCCACTCTAGGGCCAGAATCTTTAGGCTTGCCTGATGCCACGGAGAAAATAATATGGCATCTGTTTTCCCACAAAGGCACATGGCGACATGTTTCTGACTCTGATGGAGTCCTGGAGTGTAACCTCCAAATGACTAACAAGTACTGGAATGGGCGAGGGTGGGGAGCCCACTCTGTGAGTCTTGTTCATCCTCTTGCCACCGGGCAGCGAGTCCTTCCCCTGTGCAGCCTTCACAGTACCGCAGTTTTGCTCACGGCACAGTAGCCACACAGATCTGGGCTAATCTCACAGAAAAAATATTCTGAAGTTATGCACTGATCTTTGGTAAACCTGCCCTTGTCTGTTTTTACGTAAGAAACCCGCAAAGGGATATTGAAATTCCTTAGTCATTTTCTTCCTAACTTGAGAGATCTGAATTTTCTCTGTGCTTGAGCATTTATTTGCCACTTTGTTTTAGGAAATGTGAAGTCTGGGGATGACCTCCGTTCTGTCACCGCTGCCTTCATAGTAGTAGCAGTTCCCTTGCTGTTTAAGTGTGTGTGTTTAAGGAGAGGGTGATAGGGATGGAGAGTAGCAGAATGGGGTAGGCATTTGGAAGGTAAAGAAAGAGGTGTTCCTGGTCCCAGCATCTGAGATGGGAATTCTCTTAAGGACAGCACATCAGACACCTTTGATGCACCTCAGCTCGCTCACCTGTAGAGTTTCTCTCCAGCTCTGAATGCTGTGACTGGTCGTAAACCCACTGGGCACAGTCTGTTCATCATTTTGTCTCTGTACGCTCTCTCCTCCCAAGACTCCACGTTGCCTACATGTGTCCTCTATGTGTATCTGAGTTGAATGAGTGAATTTCTCTGCTTGCCTCATTTAAAACTCACCCAGATACATTTGATCACATCTTCTCAGTTAAATGGCCTGTAAAATATTGCTTGAAGTTGAAAGAATTACATATTTGATGCATATTTTTACTTATGTTATTTTTGTCAGAAGAAAGGGAGGGCAAGGTAAGAAAGGATCAAACTCTTCTCTCTGGTTTGCTTTCAAGAACTACCCATTAGGATATTTTAGAATTGCAAAAGTAGTAATATTACTTTATTATTCTAACATTAACAAGAGTTTGTAAGAAAGCATGCTGGTGATCACATGTAAGGTAACTGGAGTGAAATGAAATCAAGTCTTTATGCATCCCAAGCAAAGCGAGACCGTCATCACAGGCATCCTTATTTCCAGCTTTTAAAACTCCTCAAGAGTGGGAATCATTTTTTCATCCGTAACCAATCAAAAGCATGAATAACCTTCTGGGCACAGGAGGTTCCCAGAACAAGCTTGAATCATCAACAGCCAACTTTGATACCAACTCCAAGTCTTTCACATACACAGCTGTGTGGCAGCCAGATTGAGGCTCTAGTTCGTAGGAAGCCTTTCAGGTCATTTTTATTAATGGCCACATCACCGGGCTGGAGGAGATCCGTTTGCTGAGGCGCAGATAAAAATTAGTGTTGTATTTCTTTCCCCCTCCCAGTTGGCTCAGTGGGAGATCCTATTAGTGTTCTAAAAAGTTATATAATTGGCTTGACACCTGCTGCTCACTTGGTGAGCCAAACTGGTTTTTAATGTTGAGAATACAAAACATGGAAGTGTCATCTTCATAACGCGCCATGCTCTCACTGATAGCCGAGAGCGTTTCCGATGACAGATCTGTAATAACGGTGATGATGAGAGACACAATTAAATAGCACTCTGAGCTTGGAGCACTGTTCCTTCGGGCCTTCCTGAGTTCAAGGAGGCCCTCAGTGGTGGAGAGTATATAATACGAATGACGTGTGTGTGCTGTCTCCTGGTGCAAAGGAAAGAAAGTTGTCAGGAATGCTGGTCAAACCATCTGCAAAATGGGTGCTTTTGTCGTGCCTCCTTCCTGAGGAAATTCCCCTAATCCCACAGACAGGATTGCGTACCTTAGGCATTGTTTCATTCTTCTGCGTGTCTTTCTACCTTCACGTAAACTGTGATCTTTGATTTAACCGAACAAAGTGGAGAATTTAAATTATTCAGAAGAGAAAGAGATATGGGCTGGATTATCAAGAGAATTCTCAGCTCTTCATGGGTTTATTTCACTTTCTGAGGGTTATGGAGGATTCCAAAGCAGGCCCAGTTACCAGTCGCTTTGTCTCCTTCAAAAGCTCAGCTGGAGGGCTTCCCTGGTGGCGCAGTGGTTGAGAGTCCGCCTGCGGATGCGGGGGACGCAGGTTCGTGCCCCGGTCCGGGAAGATCCCACATGCCGCGGAGCGGCTGGGCCCATGAGCCATGGCCGCTGAGCCTGCGCGTCCGGAGCCTGTGCTCCACAACAGGAGAGGCCACAACAGTGAGAGGCCCGTGTACCGCAAAAAAAAAAAAAAAACAAAAGCTCAGCTGGAGAGTGCCAGTCTCCTCCTCCCCATCGATTCAAGCATTATTGGGATTCTTAAGGAGAAATAGAGACTTTTACCCCCCTGAATGAAATCTTCTTATGTATGTTGGGTCTTATGGTTAGAATCTACTGTAGGACTCAGTGGAGGACTGGATACCTATACTACTGCTCAGGTTAGGTGAAGGCATAAGAAAGAACAGATCTCAGGGCAGGGGCTAATAACAGACATAAAGAACTCAATGGCGAAAGAGTGTACTTATTACTACTGTTGTTGATATTTAACGAATACTGACTAGAATGCTTGCTGTGTGCCCGGCCCTCCCATGCCTTCTCTCTGATCCTCCTACGAAGTACTTACTGTTTCTACCTTATTTTACAGAGAGTGATACTAAGACTTGGATAGTTAGGTGAATTGCCAGAAGATGTCATAAGTAGTCAGTGTTGCAAGTCAGTGTTACAGTTGGCATGTGAACTCAAGAATGTTGTCTCCACAGTCCAAGCTATGATAGGCTTAGTGGACCAAGCAAGAAAAGTATGTTTTGTGCCCTTTGACTCCCCATGAAACCAACTCAGATTTCAGATAGAGGGTAGGAAAGGACATGAGGCAGAGAAGAAGCCAGTTATAAGGAGACGTGCTCCCTTGCCTTTTTTTACTGAAATACAAATAAGTCTGCTGTTGACATTACAGCAGCCTGAAGCACAGTGCACAGGTGCCGTAGCAGCAGCATCTCCTAACTGGACTTTTCCGCCACCCAGAGCCTTGGCGCCAGGCAGCTGAGCCCACAGCTCGTATTTAACGTGAGTCTTGTCCAGGTTGAGCCCACCCCCTGGATGCTGACTGTTGGCTCACTGCTCACGACAGACAGCTTCTTGGCCAGAAATCTCTTCAGTATAACAGACCCTGCTTCCCTCTCCCAGATTCATTCCTAACGTGACATCTGCTCTTTTAATCATAGCTCTGGCCCACATAGCTACTTAAATGCCCACAGCCCAGAAACTCATTTTTTAGGTTATTTGGATATTTACGTAGGGTTGGTTAACTCCATACCTAGGAGTTTTGTCAGGTGTACTTACATTTAATACAATCTCATGCAGCTGGTAAGGAGGAATAGTGTACCATTTGAGTCAGTTTGATATCCTGAATATTTATTGAGAACTTACATGGCAGACACCATGGGGAAGACATGACATCGCATCACGGCTCCTCTGGCCCATCCTTTGGATTCTGTTCTTTAGCTTAGAACGCCCATGATTGTTCACCTTTACCATCTCTTTATCTTTCTTATGGATATTTAGTGGCTTGCTTATTTTTGTTATCAACTAATTCTCTGACATTACATTACACTTGACAAATAATCAATGATTATTTTACTTTGCCTCACACCAATGGAAGGAGGCTCTCCTGATATGTTAATCATATTGGAAAGGGCCCCTTGACTTTTCTTTCTGAACCCCTACCCCCTCCCTAGTGTAGCGGCACTTATTTTTTGGACTTCCTTTATGAAAAGCACATCTGTCCACCTTACAGTAAAAAAACAAACAGCAAGTACTTTGCAGGATGTACCGTATAAATATTTCTGTAGAGTGAGAACTCTTCTTTATCCAGCCTGACCTCCTTCATTTTTATTTTTATTTTTATTTTTATTTTTTGCGGTACGCGGGCCTCTCACTGTTGTGGCCTCTCCCGTTGCGGAGTACAGGCTCCGGACGCGCAGACTCAGCGTCCATGGCTCACGGGCCCAGCCACTCTGCGGCATGTGGGATCTTCCCGGACCGGGGCACGAACCCGTGTCCCCTGCATCGGCAGGCGGGCTCTCAACCACTGCGCTACCAGGGAAGCCCCTTGACCTCCTTTATTGTATTTTTACTTAAGAGATCTAAAAAGCTAAGTCAGTCCCAAAAACTTGTCAAAGATCAACAGACCTGGTTTAAAGATCAGTCACTTAAAAAAAAAAATCGTGAAGGAAATCCTTGGATATATCTTTTCAATCAGTGATTCTAAGATATGGAAAATGTATGAAACCTGCAGTCACGCTAAGTCCTTCACTTTGTGGTGCAGTTACACACGTGGGTGTTGATTAATAAACATTCCCAGCATGTTTTTCAAAATCACTGAATTTTGAGTTATGGCTCCAAATGGTTCCAAGACTCACACATGAAAATCAGTTTTACTATTTGACGATTTGTACAGCATGTGTTTGAACCCTGGCCAACGACTGTTTGGAGCATTTGGAATAAGATATATTACACCAGTCTGCTTTTGAGTCTTGTCCTCAGATATGCCTTTTGTGGAGGAGACAGCGTGGCACCATTGCAGGGTAGCCTCCATGATTCAGCTACGGGTCTTTCCAATTTTGGTGAACTGCGGATACTTGGAATTTTCCAATAAGGACGGTTGGATTTCTGGGTCATCAGTGCCATTTTATTTACTTTCTCTGGGACTGTTGAAGGGATGGTTTCTTCCTGAAACACTGTAATGAGTGCCATACATTAGTGCTCCAGAGGCCAAGAACAAATTTAGTGGTTGCTAAAGTTTATTGTAAATGTTAACTTTTAAAGATTTGCCAGGATCAGATGAGAAGGAAGAAGGCATCACGCGGTGGCTGCGTTTTAAGGGCCACTTTACAAGTAATAAGAAGAGTCATGCATTCAAGAGCATCACGGGGGTTTGCAAAAGGGCGTCCATGGAAAGCAGATAAGACCAAACTACAGATTTCCGTCTTCCTGCTCGTGGCGATCTTCAGATTTAAAAAAGAAAATCAATTTTGTAAAAATACCTGTAAACACTTCCGGGTATTTGCCCTCACTTTAAGTCCTATCATGCAAATAATGAACTCCTTCACAGCCCTTTGCCTTTTTGGAATATGTTAATCTGAATGAAGCATCTCACACTCTGCTCTCTGTGCCATTTCAGCCCTATTAGGTCCAAGAATTGGAGAATCACATAATGCCAAGTCTCAGAATACAACAAGCGGTTGCTTTTTTTTGGCCTTGAGAGAGTTTTCAAATTTTTTAATTTTTGTTTTCACATCACCCTGAACAAAGGTCCTGTCCTAATCCAGCCTCCTGACAAGTGTGGCCTGATGTACTCTAATATACATTTATTTCCTTCAGATGCCCATCAACAACCTATCAAATGCCTAGTAACAAGGTTATTTTCTGTGCAGCTGTGTATTTTATAAAGAGCCATTTGCGGAAGTAATTTCAGAAATGTCCAACCTGAGGATTTATGCTCTCTTTGACAAAGGGTCATCCACACTAGCTTGTAAAGACATTTAATTGTAGGCCATTTCTCTGAAATGGATCAAAAGGGGAAATATTGCTCAACCTCATTTATCATTAAATATAATTGTCTTCAGATCTTACCTGTGGAAAAACCAAGGAGAACTATGCTTACATTTCTAACCTAGAGGACACTGGAATTAACGCTTATTATACATTAGGCCTTTATAGTTTTCTCCTTCATTGGATGGGTATTTTGTTTTATTTTTATTGAAGTATAATTGACGTGCATTATATTAGTTTCAGGTGTGCAACATAGAGTTTTTTTTTTAACTTATTTTATCTGTGGCTGCATCAGCTTTTTATTTATTTATTTATTTATTTATTTATTTATTATTTTTGGCTGTGTTGGGTCTTCGTTTCTGTGCGAGGGCTTTCTCCAGTTGCGGCGAGCAGGGACCACTCTTCATCGCGGTGCGCGGGCCTCTCACTATCGTGGCCCCTCGTTGCGGAGCACAGGCTCCAGACGTGCAGGCTCAGTAGCTGTGGCTCACGGGCCCAGTTGCTCCGCGGCATGTGGGATCCTCCCAGACCAGGGCTCGAACCTATGTCCCCTGAATTGGCAGGCAGACTCTCAACCACTGCGCCACCAGGGAAGCCCCAACAACATAGAGATTGGATATTTGTATATTTTTGTGAAGTGTTCGCCACAGTAACATTTGTCACAGTACATAGTTACAGAATTTTTTTTTTCTTGTGATGAGAACTTTTAAGATTTATTCTCATAGCAACTTTCAAATATACAATAGAATATTATTATTTTAAAAAAATTTATTGAAGTATAGTTGATTTACAGTGTTGTGTTTCTGGTGTACAGCAAAGTGATTCAGTTATACATATATATGTATTCTTTTTCATTTTTTTAATTATGGTTTATCACAGGATATTGAATACAGTTACCTGTGCTGTACGGTAGGACCTTGTTGTTTATCCATCCTATATACAGTACTTTGCATCTGCTAGTCCCAAACTTCCAAACCAATGCTTCCCCGCTTCCTCCCCCTTGGCAACCACAAGTCTGTTATGTGTGTCTGTGAGTCTGTTTCTGTTCAGATACATTCATTTGTGTCATATTTTAGATCCCACATATAAGTGATATATGGTATTTATCTTTCTCTTTCTGCCCTAGTTTGCTGAGGATGACGATCTCTAGGTCCATCCATGTAGCTGAAAATGGCATTATTATTCTTTTTTATGACTGAGTAATATTCCATACAATACAGTATAATTAATTATAGTCACCCTGCTGTACATTACAGCCCCATGGCATATTTACTTTATAACTGGAAGTGTGTACCTTTTGACCCCCTTCACCCATTCTCCCCACCACCATCTCTGGTGACCACCAATCTATTCTCTGTGTTCATGAGCTTGGGTTTGTTTTGTTTTTTTGCTTGTTTTGCTAATCTTTAATGTAGCTTTCCCTGGATTCAGTTATACATATAAATCAATAGGAACATTACAAGAATAGGAAAGTTAAAATAAAGCGTGGTTCTTGCTCCTTTTGTGATCACCTAAGGTTTAAAGACTTCTGTTTTCATCTACTCACTTTATATTTATTGCAACTCTACTAATGTTCTTTTATGGCTGACTCTCTTGATTAGTAGCACAAATTCTTTAAAGCTTTTAAGCAAAAAGTTATCCTTTCTGTGTTCTGAAGCAACAAAGTTTGGTGTTCAGCTCAGCACATGTGCAAGTTCTTGGCCAGACACAGAGCTTCCTTTTGAAGTTCAGACAGCCTGCAGCCCACCTGCCTTAGCAGCTAGTTAGCCAGCTCTCATGGGGAGGACATAAGTCAATCTCCTACAGGTCACAGCAGAGTGTTACCTCTGCTTCCCATGTATGTTTTAGCTCAAGTGAAAGATCTGTGTTTCATCAGCACACAGACCATCAGACTCGTTCCAGTACTTGCCAGAGTTCAGTCATGAAATCGCCCATTGCAGTACTTGGCAAAGACACTCTGGGGGCATCAGGAAGCTGTCCGCCTAGGCCATTCATTTCTCCAGGTTCTTTGAGCTCCCTCTACTGAGGTAAATCATCAGGAAACAATGTACCTTGGCTATATTATTTCAGCTCCCAGCAGAAACGCCATCATTCAGGTAAGATTTAATATTGTGCCTTCAGCACATGGGAGAAAAAAAATCCCATCTTTTGCACCACATAGTTGAAGACATTTGTATGAAAAAAAGTTTCTGTCTTTTACACCATAGATTTGAAGACGTTACTCAGTGTCCCTGATAAAGGGGCTTTTTCATAAAAAATGTCTCCGTGATATTAATGCCAAGGGGGGGAAATGTGCCTTGCATGTTTCCTTTTTGGTAAATTAAGAACTGTATCATGCAGTATTTCCTTTTTTCGTCTTAGCTGCAAGCAAACCAGAGCTAAGTTCGGTGCGCTGTTGGAGTACTTGACATCTCAAGCATGTGTAATGTTCCCTTTAACTAATTTCTGTTCTTTTCAATAATCAAATGTTTGGTTACATACTTGATTTATTTTGAAAGTACTTGCATCCTTTTTTTGCAAGAATTAAACGAACCAAATCAATAGTTAGCAAGGGAGATGATACTTGGCCATAATAGAGTTTGTAGTATTTGGTGCTTTAAAGAAGTAAGCTTCCATTGTCTTGCAAATTTACTCATTCTGGAACCCTGTAAATACGTTCAGCCCCGCCCACCTCCCCACATACTATATCAAACTGCATAAATACACCTGCCTTAACCTGATGTCTAGAGCCCAATTGCACATTTATTGAATTCATGTCTTAGGGGTACCTTTATGTTTTTATTGTATAATTGGCATGTTGATACAGGGTCCTGATTCATTGAAGAGAGGTTTCCATCACAAAAACATTGATGAGTCTGGGTTTTCTGCAGTAAACCCTAACACACTTCAAACTTTCAGGCACAGATGTTAACAAAGGCTGCTTCTATACTTACATCAGTGGATTATAATCAAGAGGCATACACAAAACCCCTAAGTAAGAAGTGTGCTTAATATTTTTTTCCTGCTGCTAAAACATGTGAACTCCGACTCGACTAAGTTTCTGTTCTCACCAGCCCTACACATGAGCCAGGTTTTTGTGTGGTCACTGCATCTCCCTTTTCCCTGTGGGTGAACATGGGTTCAGTAAATATGTTCGCCGGACATTCTGAATGCTGAAAAGGACTGCTACCCATGAAATATGGTTCCACAGTCTTGACAGGAAGCAGAGCCCTTACACAGGAATCTGTTTGCTCATGGTTTACCACAGCTCAGATGTAACACAACTGATTTTGTACTGTGTAGGTCAAACATTATTAAAATTTTACGATTAGGCTCTGAAGAGAATATGACAAAAATGTTACCATTTTAAAATTTCGGGGTGGTAGGTACATGTGTATTTGTTTTGTTACTCTTGGCACTATCCTCCGTGTCTGTCATGATTTTTGAAAGCATGTACTGGAGAAAACCGGACCAGATGTGTGTGTTTAGGTTGGAGAGTGGATCGGGTTGGGGAGAGGAAACAGCTGTATCCTCTTCTTGGCGGGCATGGAGATTTTCAAGAGGTTTCTGTTAAAGAACAAAACCTTAACCTAGTGTGGACTCTTGCCAGATGAAAACTATTGTTTGTAGACAGGAAAGGCGATTATTTATGATAATTTTTTGCATGTGATTTATTCATAGGTGTCAGCCTGGTACAGAGCATCAGAAATCTCTGTATGCAAGGCTCTGCATATGCACCTCTAATTTAAGTGTCTGCTGTGTGAAATCATAGGCAGCCAGATTGTCTGCTCCCTGCGGGCTGCAAATCTAAAAGGGTCCTTCAGCGCGCTCTACAGCAGTGGGAGGCTTCAGAGTCCTTAGCCTGTGGTTTTAGTTGCAGAAAAACCTGCAGACAACCAGCACGTAAGGTCACATTTTTTGGTGTGTCAAGATACCTTATTTAAAGGAACCCGTGTCTGTGCGTGTGCAGGTGTGTGCGCTTGCACATATGCATGTGCATGTTTGTCACTGCTCTTGTTTTTTTTTTCTTTTCTTTTTTTTTGGTTAAAGGGAACAGTATGATATCCTGCTCTATTTGACATTGATCATGAGCTATGTGATGCTGCATGGCTTCACGTAGACTAGAATTCTGGATGCTACGAACTTATATACTTTCTAGACTATAGGCATAATTCTGGGTGTCGAGGTATAATGCTGAGAGGAATTTTCACTTTCACTTTTTAGGACACTCACTGGTCTAAAAGGCTCTTTTGAGGCAAGTCAAATGCAAGGCCGGGGGTTGGAGGGGAGAGGGAGGTATAGGACTCAGTTACTATTCTCACATTCCTGGAGCATGTGGCTTGTGGTACGTGGAGATACATACGTATAGGAGAGCTTTGGTTTCAGGCAGGCCTTTGGGGCACGGTGCTGGTGGGTACAGCGGTGGCTCTCCACCTTTACTTCTGCCATCACATCCATCATACGTGAAACAAATTCCCATCAACAACACTGTCATTGCATGCAGTAATTCTTAACTAGGGGCAGGGGGTTACTGGGGGCAAAAACTTCTTTCTTTAGAGATTGTGCATCCGTCCCCTGCCTGCAGCTTGAGAACCACCAGGTGGAGAATAAAGAGCAGTCATCTAGGAATCTCAGTCCCTGGTTTGGGTGTCCTTTCCGCCATGAGTGGCTACTAAGATAGGGCTGATACCTAGTAGGTGATCAATACGGATTTAGGGAGTGTTGAGTGAATTAACCAGCTGTGTAGCCTTAAGCAAGCCACTTAATCTCTGTGGCTTCTGTTTCCTCACCCGAGGAATGAGGGAAATGGATTAGATGACCTCCAGGGCCCCTTTCAGTTGTAAAATTATATGATTCGGTGATTGGACCTTTACCCCAGAGGAAGATTAATTTGACAGGAGTATGAAGGATGGATAGAGTGAGAGCCAAGAGGTGGGGGATGCTCCTTCCTCTGAATCAGTCTGATATTTCCTTTTATGCCCCTATTTTTAAAGCACGCGTTTACCTTGGGGTCTTCCCGGTGATTTTACGTAGATCAGCTGTCACTCTCTGGGCAGATTGTAAACTCATTCAGGACTGGAACCGTGGCTTTCTGCCCACTTCTGTGTGCCTCAAAATTTAAGGCATCACAATGCCTGTTAGTGGCGTGAGGGAGCCACGTGGTGCTTTCACACAGTTCGTTTAATCTGTGAGGGAAGCTGAGGAAACTGCAGGTGAGGCAGGGGAAGCAGCTGGTGAGGGTCTGAACTGCAAAGTGAGCTTGGATGAGTCCAGGTGAGGCTCCAGCTTTTACGGCAGTCTAGTTAGCTGACTTAAAGACCCCGTTCAGGGAAAGCCCGGGGTGAGGTAAACGTGGCCTGGCCGTAGGAAGCTTCTTTTTTCTCTTCCTGATTCTTTTGTCACTGGCCTTACGCTGTAGGTGTCCTTCAACTTATCGCTACGTTGGCATTTTTCACATCTCATGAAGTACAGCAGTTTTCTTCCTGAGCTACACATTCATCTACCAAAGGTCACACCCTGAGTAATAGCTCTCTCACCTTTTGTGGCCCTTTTCCCTTCTGCTGTACATCTTTAGTTTTAGCAGCAGCTTTCTCTGTGTATATCTGCATGGTGCCTGTGAGTGTGGATAAAATACTCTTTGGTCATTAAACCATTTATTCTCATGTGCAGCAGGTAATGGTGGTGACCTGCCCTTGGTCAGTAGTAGTGGAGTCTTAGAGAAATGGATGACCTGAGAAACTTAAGGAAGGTATAGCCCATGGGGCACGGCAGGTGGCTGGTCATGGTGGGGAGACGGACAAGAGCAGGTCTCAGAGGGTCATGCTAAGGATTTGGAATCTTGCTTTAAGAATAAGGAGACGGAAATGGAGTTTTTCAGCAAGGGAGTGACCTGACTGGGTTTTCAGGTACAAGCTGACTGGCTCCTCTGGAGGCCGTGAACTTGAACGTGGAGAGACCAGTTAGGAGCCCCTGCAGACTCAGGGCGGGGCTGATAGAGCCTCAGGTAAGGGTTGTGCGCTGGCAAAGATGATGTGTAACGTTTATTAAGTTCTAGATCTAGTCCAGACGTGCTGTTCAGACACCTGCTTTTGGATATATCCTTTACCCTCTCTGAGCCCCCTCCATTTCCTCATCTGTAAAATAATAGGGGTAATAGTCATCCCTACCTGAAGGGTTGTTTTGAGCATGGAATGAGATGACACGTGTGAAGCCCGAAGCACGTACTAGCAGGTTGTAAATGTTATTAATGATTATTTTCCCCACCTCATAGTTGAGGAAACGGATTCCAGAGGCCAGACAAGCAGCAGGTGGATCTGAACTCAGACCTCTCTCCACAGTTTCACAGGCTCACCTCCGTAGCACCTCGCTGCCTCCTGTTATGGAGAGGTGTCCTGTGTCTCTTCCTAAACCCGTGGGAAAGGACGTCAGTTCAGTGCCAAGAGTAGGGAAGAAGAAACTGAGTGATGCTCCAACTGACTCCTAGCCCAACATGTTTGAAAGGTCCCCATCCTGCTCCCGAGAGGGGGAGACGCTCTAGGGGTCCAGGAGTCCCTCTGGACTTCCTTGGACACCAGCAACTTTCCCTCACTTGGAATGTTGTTGGCTAAGAAAATCCCCTGCTGCTTAGGAGGGAGGGGCCACCTCTGGATCCTGGGAAACACTGTACCTACTGCCCTTACAGGGATCCTGAGTGGTGTTACTCCAACCAAATCCTTCAACTTCAGAGCTTGGGGAACTGGTTGACTTTCAGCCTCACTCCAGAGCACCCTGTGATGGAGGGTACGCAGCGCCAATGGCACTTAGAGTTTATGATGCCCTTTGGCAGTGAGTGGTCTTTGGACTTCTAAGCGTTTTGCTTCCATCTGGTTCTTGGGGGGGTGCATGCGCCCCCATGTGTTTGTTGGCACGGGCTAAGAGACATTCATGTGCAGCTGAGGAATGCAAATAGTTCTGAGCTGGCCTTTTAGTTTGGGAGCCCTCCAAAAGCAGTAACTCTTTCAGGTTGTCTTGACATGGTAAATTAAGAGGTGCAGGAAAGTGCTACATCCTGGAAAATATATACTTCAACTGTCCGGGCCTCCTGCACCTCCACCACCAGGAAGGGTACGTGTTCACTCATGTGTTTGTCGTCACCACCCTCTTAGCCAGAGGTCTCCATTGAGTGTTCACTGTGTCCCTTGCAGATGAATGGAAAGAGCAAAAAGAAAACCCCTACGCATGCCAGTCTGTATCTTGGAACTTCTCACTTTGAATGGACATAGCAAAAAATAAAATTTAACGAAATTAAGCCCCAATCCTGCTTTGTCGTAACCGGGTGGTGCTGAGTAGAGGTTGCCCCCTTTCAATGGGGAATAAGTTTTCCAGCTGGCATAGTCCCCACATTTCCCTGGTTTTTGTTTTTTTGTTTTAAATACACTTTCTGCCATACTCCTTTAACGTTCCTGCAGTAGTGCTTTCAAATTGCTTGTGAGAATATAAATTGATACAACTTAAATGAAAGGGAATTTGACAGTATCTAGCAAATTGTAAATATATGTATCCTTTGACCAAGCAATTTTCTTCTAGAAAATTTATTTTTATACTCACATATTTGCCAAGTGACATAAGAACAAGGTTATTCATTGAAGCATTATTTATAATAGTGAAAGACTAGAAACAATCTATTCATAGACTGGTAACTGGTTAAAGAAGGATATGGCATACAACAGAATACTACGTCACTATAAACGAACAGAAAAGAATGAGAAAGCTCTCTGTGAACCTATACGGAGAAATTCCAGGGTATATTATTAAGTTAAATAAAAGGCAAGGTGCAGAGCAGCATATAGAATGCTACTACCATCTCCCACTTGAATTAGGCTAGAGGGAACTCTGTATGTGTATTTGCTAGAGCATACGTAGAAAATCTCAGGAAGGACGCACAGAAAGCCTACAGCTTGATTGCCTCTGTGAGGTAGACCAGGAAGATGAGTGACAGGAGTTGAGAGGGCTAGATTTCATGGAATATCCACCCTATTGTACTTTTTGATTTTTAAGCGATTCTTAAGCCATGTGATTATATTACCTATTTTAAGAAAGAAATTTTTCTGCCTGAGCCCTGTAGGCATTTGCGTCTGTGATGCAGTATATACTCCAATAAGAAATAAAGAGATTGTGCCTTACCAAGTTTAAGAGTTTGTTGTTTTGGGACTTTTTTTTAGGATTGAAAGAGTTTTTTTAATAAGAGTTATTAAAGGTCCCCTGGGTCTTGAAACTGTTGCTCTCAAGTTATTAACGTTTCCTCTGGAAAGTTGCACAGACATAGTGTCTGGCTTTAAATCATACCTATTTTCAGCTTCCCTTACATCAGGAGTATCTTGTGCCATATCAATTAAAGTAAGTGTCCTTTCAATTAAAGGTGTTAAGTATGAGTCCAAAAAAGATTAATTCTTTGTGAAAGGATGACCTTCAGTAGTTAGATCCAATTAGGCAGTTTTCCAACTATATTTCATCCTGATGGGACAAGTCTACTACACACAATGAATCACTGTGATCTTTTCAAAGGTGGGTATTTTAGGTCAGAGTCATAAAAGAATGACGTGACTAGGCAACCTCCATAACTTGAGCCACCGTTGATGTAGATCAAGATTATGGATGTTGGGTATGTATTACTTCTGTGGGATTGATATGTAAAGGATAAGGATGTGCATGATGATATGTTGGATATGGTTCTCATACCTCTCTGCTCATGACCTTAGTAGAACAAACTAATTTAGACAAGCCTGATCAAAAGAAAAAGACGAAAGGAACAATGGCATAAATTATGGTCACACCTAATTCCTTTTCTTTTTTTCTCCTTCTGTCATTTCATTATTAAACACACTATAAATACTGGCTTTCCTAGTGATTATTTTTTCTTTTTGAATTGTTGTCCTAATTCAACCTTTGCTGATGCACAACACACAAAACGAAGGCGTAAATGAATGCTTGCTGATCTTTTTACAGTAACGTGTAAAATGTTGGGGAATATTTGTTTTCACTCAAAAGTTAAAGGGAATTGAACATTTGTATTTGCGTTAGGTATTTCCAGTATGGAATTGTTGCTCCTCACTCTGCCACTCATTAACTTTGTAAAAAAAACCATTGAATGTACTCACCAAAAAATGGGAAACAAGTAATACCTGCTTTGTATATTTCAAAGGTTTATTATCAGGATCAGATGAAATTTGGTATCAGTATTTCTCAAAGTGTGGTCCTGTAACCCCCGGGGGGTCCTTGAGACCCTTTCAAGGAGCTTATGAGGTGGAAACTATTTTTATAATATTAAGAAAGTATCGGCCTTTTTCTCTCTCATTGTTTCACATACATACAGTAGAATTTCCAGTAGCTGGCTACATGATACGTGATATTGCAGCAGATTGAATACAAAGGCAAATATAAGAATCCAGCTACTTGAAGACAGACGTTACAGAGGTTTACAAAAATAGAAAACAATGCATACTTTTCACTGATTTGTTTTTCTTTTGGAAAGTAAAATAATTTTTTTTTTTTGACATTAACATGTGATGGGCTGATTATTTTCATTTTCAAGTGAATTAATAAATATTTTAAAACTTATCAGTTTTAATTCCTAATACAGTAAATATTGATAGATACAACCGACATAAACAAAAGTTCCTTAGGGGTCCTTGATACTTTTTAAGAATGTAAAAGAGTCCTAAGACCAAAAAGTTTGAGAACTGCCAACGGATATAAAAATGCTGTGTAATGTGTGGTGACATTGTAGTTTATGAAGAAAATTCAGGCAACATGCAGACAGCCCTTCCAGTGCAGGCACTGGTTGTTCACTCCACCTCCAGGGCAGGCTTGCTTTCCCTGGGGTCCAAGATGATCTCTGAACCATCTACAGTTGCCTGCAATTTCACGTGTCGGTCATGTGTCTGCTTTTTTAGGGGGAGCATTCACAATTTTCACAGTTTTCAGATTCTCAGAAGGTCCTGAAAGAAGCACAGCTATAGGAATTGCTAATGTCAGCTAGTTCCCATTCTGTCTTCGAGAGGAGTAACGATAAAGTCATGGTGCGGACACCCGAGAGGAGATTCTGAGGTTCCAGGCTCTCATGTCGGTAGCCTGGGCTTGGTTGTCTCTGGAGTTCCTGACCCTTTACCTCTCTGGTTGTGGAAGGTATTAGACTTGGATCAGCTTCTCTAGGCACTGGGAGAAGGGCTTTCTCTCAGTTGGTACCATGCCTTTGTCATCGTTCTGGGCCTCCTCACACTTGGTGTCATAGGATGTGGTAGGACATAAAGAACCACCATCAGGCTGTGGACCAAAAAGGGCCCATAGACTGACATCATCAAGATCCGGGCACTGTACCTAGAGACCAGGAGATATTACCAGAGTTTTAGAGTATCAAAGGGTTTGATCAGACTTTCCTGGCACTGGAAGGAGGATGTTCAGGGCTTGGCGTTCACACCATCTCTGTCTCTGTCTCTGGCACTCGTGGCAGCTGAACAAAGAGTTGAATGCATACAGAAATTACTATTTCATATGTCCTACTGCAGTTTCTTAAAAGTTTTTTTTAAATTAACTTTAATTCTAGCATCTGTCGAGAGTTACTCATAATATTTTAGTGTTCTTATGAGAAAATAAAGCCATTCTGATTATAACTCACGGGCCCTTACTGTTATGTCTTGAAATTAATATGAATGGAAAAATCATATCTTAGATACTTATTTGTTCCATATTTCCCCAGTGTCATTTGATATTTTGATTGAATGTACATATATGTGTCTATTGTAGTTTAATGTAAGCGTTTTAAATTTCTTAAAAGTTTTATATATTCAGTGGGCAATTTCATAGCATTCAGAGGTCCCCCTCTATTTATTTAGATAAAATTTTTAACAACAAAATACACGTCTTATTCTGGACATTTTTGTTGTATGATTTAATGTATAGTGCTGTTGTGAAGTTTATCGCTAAGGCTATCTTCCGTGTTTGTTTCACTTTTAAAAATAATTTGAGAGGACTTCCCTGGTGGTACAGTGGTTAAGACTTTGCCTTCCGATGCAGTGGGTGTGGGTTCGATCTCTGGTCGGGGAGCTGAGAATCCCACAGGCTTCACGGCCAAAAAACCAAAACAAAAAACAGAAGCAATATGTGACAAATTCAATAAAAACTTTAAAAATGGTCCACATCAAAAAAAAAAAAACTTAAAAAAAATAATTTGATAAAATACTATTTTCCCAGGAAAAAATATGAAAAATGCATTGAATACTATTTATGCTAGACTAAAAGCTTCTGAAATTTTTAATTATGGAATTAAATTTAAGGTTACTGATTTAGTGTAGATTTTATAAAAGGAGCATTTAGTTTTGGAATTTTGTGATACAATCATGTTTGTATAAGGTAAATTCAATCAGTTAAACAATATCTCCCTTTATTCTTGTCATAACTGCCTCTTCCAGTGGAAGAAGTATCTAGAAGTAACCCAAAACTATTAAATGCTGTCTATATGTCAGTAGCATCTTGTAAAAATTGGAATACATTTAGTTTGGTTAAACTCTGCTTCATTAGATTTTAATGTGCTATTCGTTATGTATTTCAGGAACTCCAGAAAGGAACTTAATGATATACGATTTGAGTTTACTCCAGGAAGAGGTAAGCTTTAATTGAAATTATCATTTTATTGCTACCAAGAGCATTTCAGAAATTGATTACTAGCATGTAGTTATAATTTGCTATTCAAAAATGTGTTCTCTAAAAACAAAGGAGGGAAGGAAGGAAGAAAGGAAGGATTTGCAATAATTGTGGGGAATCCAAACCGAACCCACTACTGACTGCATGAATTCCAGTGACACGTGCTGCACAGAATATACGCACTTATAAATTACATCTGTTAGCTCGACCATGAAAAGAAGTGCTGGCGTGGTGATTCGGGGCCTAAAGGACATTATGATGAGCGTGATGAGACGCGCGTAGCAGTCTTAATTAGGGTTGAGCAACAAACAGTGACATCAGACCAAAAGGTAGCATACTTTGCCTCTCTGTTGTCGGTTCAGATTACACGAAGCCTGTGCTGAGGAGTATCTGGGCCTCTACTTGCTGCAGGCACCGCTAGGAAACTTGGTAGGAACAGTGCTAGTCTTGCAGCTGAATATAATTTTAGTATTTTGAGTAGTTATTAAAATAGTTTCAAGGCTAGACTGGTTGCTCTTTTAGCGCCTGGATGCCTGGAAGTCATTGAGCCATGTCCTGTTTCTTGGTGTCTCTAGCACCTGGCAGGTGCCTGGTATGCACGAGAATCTCAAGTCATTTTGGTTAATTATTGGATACAGGCTTTGGAGATCACGACATCAGTTGTTAAACAAAAATTGCTCTTTGCACTCTTTAGTGCATAACCAAAACAATCTAGAGAAGTGAAAAACAGATGCTAATGCTAAGACTGGAGCTGATGACCTTGATCTCTGGTTTCAGACTTTTATATACATGAAAACAGCTTCGATGTCTCATTAGTCTTATACATTTGAACATATTAATATATGTAAGCTAATAACATTCTCTATTTTATGTATTAGAACTCCACGTAAATTTTTATTCGATTAAATAAATTGTATTTGCTAAAATTTTGAAAACCCGAAACTTTCTAGCTTGATAGCTAGTCAGTCAGTTAACTGCTTGACCTCCCTGCTATTATCAACTGTAAGAAGACACAAACTCAAATGCTTACAGGAGCCAAAGTGAATGGTGGGAACTTCAGAAAACCAAAGAGTTCTGTCTAAATACATTCAGGTTCAGTGCCCACCAAACAAAATATGTTCCTGGGCCATAGGTGGTCAGTCATAGATTCATTGGCCCTGATGTCTAGTCCCCTGTAAACACAAAGATTTCATGATTTCCAGTATATTTGAATTAAACGTATCTTTTTACAAAAGAAATGTGAATAAGGCCCTGGTGAATTTGCTAACTGATCTTTCTTTCCGGGGGCAGTCTTTGACAATTTAGAGTCAGTCTGTGAAATTGAACAGTTGCCGGTTGCTGTTATCAAAAAGCTGTTTTGTCATAATATAAAGATATGGAGCAGCCAATACTGTAATAAAATCTAGCAGTTATATAATAAATGTTTCAAGTATAGTAAGTAAAAGAATTCTTATTTTAAGGGTTTCTTTTCATCTGATTGTGTCAGATTGACAGTGGCAATAAGACTCAATTTTAATTTCAAAGGTACCAAGGAAATGAATTTCTGAGTTGAGGATTGCTGGGGATAAGACGGCCTTATCAGCGTTACCTGGCCCTTTGTGCTAGCTTTGGCAACCTCATTTGCCATGGTTAGATTCAGAGTCTCTGCTTTTGTTGCCCAGACAGAAACCATAGTGCTCGCTTCCTGATGATAGCTGGCCTTCCCTGGGGAGCGAGCACAGCCGTTTAGTTTCAGAAACACCATAGCTATATCACTGTACCTCTGTGATTACTGATGCTGTCTGCATTTGAGATGTTGTTTGCGCTCGATCTGTGCATGCATACCATGTGTACTATGTCTCTGGTGTATACACAGATAAATATATACATCATTGAGTGTGTAATATGAACATATCAAATATTCTGTCGTCATTTGAGGGCAAGCCCTTTGTGTTTACTATGTTGCTGTAATGATCTAGAAAGCAGGGCGTACGTGATTATGATTATTTAACCCGTTTACACATTAGGAACGTCAAGCAGCTTAAAGAAAAATAAATTACCAATTACCTTCAAGTTTTTGTTCTAAACTATTACTGATATGTTACTTAACTTGCATGAAAAATAACTGCTTAATGGCACACACACAGACAAGGAATATTTCCATTTTGACCAACCAGCACAACCCTTTTGCTATTTTAATATGACTCATTTGGTACCCAAGAGTCCTGAAAATAGTCAGAGGTGCTGTACACTTTGCTCATTTGGGAACGTTAATTTGCTTCCGTACTGCTTTAGTGCTAGCCCTCAATGTGACTTTGTTGATTATTCCATTCTCAACTACTTTCTTTGATTATAGCTCCTTACTCAAGTGTAAGATCTTACTGATACTTTAGAGATGGTGGTAACACATCCAGTTGCTTTTAACCACTGACTACTCTGTGCCCGGTGTCTACGAGGCAGGCACTTTAATTCAATAGGCTTCTTTTCCTGAAGTTTCTAGTGGCATCCAGGAAGATGGCGATTGTGAGGCTGAATGTTCTAAAGCTACATCATTTGCAGAGTAGAGCCTTTCATTATGCTACCTTGGGTTCCATGCTATGAGAGGTTTTATCTCTGAGAGAATTTTATAAGGTGTTTCTTGTACTTCTAACAGTGAGGACAAGGCCCAAGATAAGCCCACCTTTTTTTTTTTTTTTTTAAGCCCGCCTTGTATGGAATTTCATTGTTTAGTAAGATTCCTATGTTTCTCTTTTCCATTTTCTTCATTCCATTTCACTGAATGAGTAAAATGATAGAATACCACAGATTCTCTGCAAGTACAAAGAATATATATCAGCTCTCAAATTTTTATTGGAGATTTAGGAAATAGGGCCATGTATGAGGGAGAAAGAGCACAAGGGTGTAAGCAGCATTTCACGTGACCTCTGGCTGCCTCATCATCATCAATTACCATTTGTTGAGTAATTACTATGAGTCAGACACTGGGCTAATAAGCACATTAAAGCCCAGTGTGAAAGATAATTATACCTTCAGCTATGTGCTCATGCAGGTACACACACACACACACACACACACATATACACACACCCCACACACCTGAGCCCACTTACATAATCACCACATGTGAAACACAGGCTAAGCAGGGAAACCCAGTCTGTGTTGAGGGCAGGCTTTGGCACAGCAAACTGCAATTCAGTTTAGGTGCTTGTTTGATTCAGGAGCTATGCTTTCCCAGTCTCTTCTTATCCAGCTATAGGATGGGCTATTTGTGAGAATATCAGGCCGCCATGGAGAGACCATGTCATCTCCCTTGTGAAAACGTAGGGGTTCATAATGGTTCTTTGAGCACACGGCAATTTATCAATTTCCCTTTACAAAGTCTTCAAACAGACTTCTCACTATTGTCGTGTTCGTGTATAACCTCTCAATTAAGTAATTTCAGTTATATTCACTTGCTACAGCCTGTTCAGTCCCATCTTTATGAGATTGCTAACTCCTGTCACTTATCATTGAGAAACTACATTCTTTTATCCAACCACATTTTCTAAGAGAATGAGTCTGTTGCTATCAAATGATCAAAGTCATGTTAAAGGATTTTCTTAATAGCATAAATTTAAAGAGCTCATCTTAATAGTCCAACAAGCTCATAGGCTGTTTGTACCAAATATAAGGTTGTATCAAATGCTACGTCTTCAACCTTTGCCATAAATTCTAACTCAGTAGCTACTAATGATAGAAAAGGATTGATGGTGGCTGGAGTTTACCTTGGCAAGAAAGAAGAGCAGTGTTCATAGGGAATAGTTATGAGCTAACTTCTAGAGGGGCATTTGAGAATAATTCAGATAGTAGACAAAGGGTAATAGTTTTTTGCTTCAACAAAAATGAAACAATAAGTTTGTAAAACCTCTGTTGAATAAAGAGCAGGATGCAAATTGTACGTGGCAAAAGTATTTCACATTTTGCTTCTGATTTTTCCTCCTGATAGAATCTGAATTGTTGAATTGAAACACACATGGATGATTTTTCTAAATGAAAAATCTATATTTTACATTGTACTGGATTTGGGGGTTTTATTGTATGGTTACTGATACACCTTCATTTCACGTTTGGGCAGATACGGCAGACGGCGTTTCTCAGGAGCTCTTCTCTGCTGGCTTAGTCGATGGTCATGACGTAGTTATAGGTAAGTCACTTTTTAATGCCTGTAGTGTCATTTTGTTGATACATCAAATGGAAATGCACTTAGAAACAAAAGTTTCCATAAAGGAATAATTCTGTGAATTTCTGAAAATTTCTTGAATTCTTATCTTTTATGTGAAATAGGTATATTTAAGAGTCATATTTAACTTCCTGTTTCAAAAGCTCTTAAATGTAATTCTGTCCCATTTGTCTGGATGTGATTTATCCAGTGCAGAACGTCACTTATTGGAGATAAAACAAAGAACCTAGAAGACCGAAACGTCCATGACATAGCAAACCCAAGATACTATAAATTCCATGCAGCAAAGTATGGGAACTTCTGAGGTCCTTTCTCTGAGTTTCTCTATTCTTTTTCCTAGCTCTTAGTAAGGTTCATTCATTATAAAGTTTTAAGGTTGGTTAGGACTTAACGATCATTCAGGCCAGTTCTACCATTGTGTAGACAAGGAAGCGAATTCCTAAAGTGATTCAGTGGTTTGTCCAGGGCCATGCAGCTGGGTTGTGGCAGAACCACCACACTTTGAGACTGTGGCTCTTTCTACTACTTTTAGAATCAAGAAAAGGCTGCGTTGGAACTAGGGGAGCCTGCTAGCTCTAGGCATGCTGACAGGAGCAAGAAATGACTGCTGGCCAAGCAAGGCAGAAAAGCTGTGGAGAGGCAGAAAGTGTCATCTAAGAAAAAGCATAGCCTGATTCTACCTAGGGTGAGGGTGAGGGTGAAGGGCTCCACACTCTTCAGCAAATTCTGGGTTTATGAAGATTTTATAATGTAGCCTATTACTGCATATTGGTAATGAAGACCCTAAGTAATAAGGATGAGTTAATATTAATTATGACATTATGTTCATTATATTGTTAATTATATATAATTATAATAACACTATAATAGTATTATGGTAAAAGTTTCTTTAAAAATATTCAAATCAAGGCGCTTCCCTGGTGGCTCAGTGGTTGAGAGTCCGCCTGCCGATGCAGGGACTGCGGGTTCGTGCCCCGGTCTGGGAAGATCCCACATGCCCCGGAGCGGCTGGGCCCCTGAGCCATGGCCGCTGAGCCTGTGCGTCCGGAGCCTGTGCTCCGCAATGGGAGAGGCCACAACAGTGAGAGGCCCGCGTACCGCAAAAAAAAAAAAAAAATTCAAATCAAAACCAATCCTTGAAATAGCTTGGGCCCCTTAAATGATATGTTTTAACTTTTTAAAAAAATCACATACTTGAAATAAATCCTTCCCCCAAAATACTGGAGTGTGTCACTAAGAGGGAGCTTGAGGTAGATATACTTACCCATCAGAATAGTTTGTTCTGGACTTCCCTGGTGGTGCAGTGGTTGGGAGTCCACCTGCCGATCTAGGGGGCATGGGGTCGTGCCCGGGTCCGGGAGGATCCCATATACTGCGGAGCGGCTGGGCCCGTGAGCCATGGCCGCTGCCTGCGCGTCCGGAGCCTGTGCTCCGCAACGGGAGAGGCCACAACAGTGAGAGGCCCGCGTACCGCAAAAAAAAAAAAAAAAAAAAAAAAAGAATAGTTTGTTCTTAGAATCTCTATAATATACATCATTATAAAGTGAATTGTTTGGGCTTCCCTGGTGGCACAGTGGTTGAGAATCCGCCTGCCAATGCAGGGGACACGGGTTCAAGCCCTGGTCCGGGAAGATGCCACATGCCGCGGAGCAACTAGGCCCGTGCACCACAACTACTGAGCCTGCGCTCTAGAGTCCATGTGCCACAACTGCTGAAGCCCATGCACCTGGAGCCCATGCTCTGCAACAAGAGAAGCCACCGCCATGAGAAGGGTGCGCACCACAATGAAGAGTAGCCCCCGATCGCTGCAACTAGAGAAAGCCTGCACGCAGCAACGAAGACCCAATGCAGCCAAAAATAAATAAATTTATTAAAAAATAAAGTGAATTGTTTTATGTAAATAAGAGTAACAGGGAGTTTAGTGGGAGATCGGAATTCTGACTAAAGAATCAGTACCTAATGTTATTGGTATACAAATATTCATAAATGTAGGTACAAAGATATCTTTGTAATTAGAAAAAAGTAAGCTTTTCCTGATTAATTACACACGAAGTGTACACATTGGCCTCACAAGGGAGCTCTGTTTCCTTTGCCAAGTGGTACATGTGTAAAGAGATAGAGACATATTTTAAAGGAAAGTGACATGCACATGGACCTACAGGTGTGTGTATATATTTCCTTGTATATTGTCTTTCATACTTTACTTTAAAACCTTGTGAGGTCCCATGGCCAGCTGAGTTCTTCCCTCAGTTTTCTGATCAAAGTGAGGGGAAGTTGAGTAATAAGATCAATTCAACTTTGGCATCTATTGTATCAGTAAGTTCCATCTCAGAATTCTTTATGTTAACAGTTGATAAACGTAGATTCTCTCATTTGAAAAAATGAGCACACACCTCTGTGTCTTAGTTTACCTGAAGAAATAAGGAGAAAAGTTAATGGCTAGATCAAGATACCCTGTAAGGTATTGGTATATTTTCCTTAAAGAGAGCTATGGTCCATACCCAAAGCAGCCAGAATTTAAAATTAATTAACAAATAAAAAATAATTTTAAAGCACCCACTAATGTCTCCTATTTGGCAAAAAAGTTGAGGAGCACGTGGTCTTTTGATTTGAGGTCATCATGGCAGGTGGTAGGGCGCAGGAAGAATGAAAGAGATTCGTGGAGAAGTATCAGGTCACATCTTTATTTAAGCATGATCTTGCTTCAGGCCTACCGTCAAATTTACTGTACTTCTTTTTTCGCCCCAGGCTCAGCTGAATCTAAGCTAGAGGATTTTGGATTGTTGAGTTTTTTAAAAGTGGAAATTAAGGCATAATTAACGTCCAAATTATTGAGTGTGATTTAAATAACCAGAAAGCTTGGGGCTTCCCTGGTGGCGCAGTGGTTGAGAGTCCGCCTGCCGATGCAGGGGACGCGGGTTCGTGCGCCAGTCCGGGACGATCCCACATGCCGCGGAGCGGCTGGGCCCGTGAGCCATGGCCGCTGAGCCTGCGCGTCCGGAGCCTGTGCTCCGCAGCGGGAGAGGCCACAACAGTGAGAGAACCACGTACCGCAAAAAAAATAAATAAATAATAAATAAATAACCAGAAAGCTTCTGTTTTTCTGTGCTGTATTTATTCTTCCCCAAATTTTTCATTTTGCCTTTTTCCCTTTCTTAGAGCTGAAGTGTAGAGTGTTGGAGTGAGACTGAGCGTGTGCACTTGTTCCTTATCTAGCAGTACTGACCACACGTCACAGGGACAGCTCACCTAAGAGTTACAATGTCTGCATATTTCATTTGATCATCACATCAATTCTATAAGGTAGAGAGGACAGGTTTTAATCAATATTTTATGGACAAAAAAGGGAGGTCAAAAGAAGTTTCTGGGTTATTATAACTTGTCATAGTCCCTGAACTTGGATCTTGTGATTCCAAGCCCAGAGCCTAATCCTGAACCTGACACTCTGTGTACAATTAATCCAATATCTTTAGCCTTGAAGAAGGGACCTAGATAATTTTAACTGGTTTCGGTGTCTCTTGGGAAAAAAAAAAAATAGCTTGCCCTTACCTGTTTTTCCTGTATCAGTAGATGATTTATATTCTAAGTGTTGACTATTTGATAGACAGGTGAAATGTGTTTAATTCTGTTCCCTCTAACCCATCTCAGCCCCTCCTGCATCACTTACCTCCCTCTTTACTAGATTTGTCCCGCCAGCACATGGACATGTTTTTGTCTCCCATTCTAAAACCCTCTCTTTACTCCACCTCCCATTACAGCTACTTCTCTTCATCCCCTTGCAACTAAAGTCCTCAAAAGAATTGCCCCTGACTTCAGTTCTTCTTCTACCACTGTCTCTTGAACTCACTCCAGTCAACTTCCTCACTCCACTCAGACTATTTTTTCCAAAGCCATATCTGGGGAAGGCACACCCTTGGTAAATGCAAAGACAGATGTGGCCGGAGTGGAGTGAGCAAGATGGAGGGAGAGAAGACACATGATCTGTGAATGACTGCCTGCCACGCTCCTAAATCCATTGGTTAATTCTCAGTGACCTGTCAGCAGCATTGGGCATAGTGGACAATGCCCTGCTCCATAAGTGTTTTCATTTGGTTTTTAAGACTCCATTCTCTCTTGGTTCTCCCACCTTATTTATGCTTCCTTCTTAGTCTTTTTTTTTTGTTTTGATTTTTTGTTTTTTGTGGTACGCGGGCCTCTCACTGCTGTGGCCTCTCCCGTTGCGGAGCACAGGCTCCGGACGCTCAGGGTCAGCGGCCATGGCTCACGGGCCCAGCCGCTCCGCGTCATGTGGGATCTTCCCGGACCGGGGCACGAACCCGTGTCCCCTGCATCGGCAGGCGGACTCTCAACCACTGTGCCACCAGGGAAGCCCTTTAGTCTTTTTTGTTTGTTCCTCTTCATCTCTCTGACCCAGAAATATTGACATGTCCAAGGACTCTTTCCCTGGATTTCTCCTCTTTTCTCTAGTCACTCACATCCTTGGTGATACCATCTGGTTTCATGGTATTAATGCCTTCCACTCTCTAACTCCCACATTTGTATCTCCAGCACAGACCTATCCTTTGAATTCCAGACTCATATTCAGCTCTCTTTTTGGCATCTTCACATAGAAGGCTAATCACTGTCCCAGGTTTAATTAACATCTCCAAGAACCAGCCTCTGTTGTTCCTCCCAATCTGCCCCTCCAGCAGCCTTGTACCCTAAGTTGATGTCAGCTCCATCTTTTCAGGTGCATAAGCCCCAAACCTAAGAGTTGTCCTTGACTTTTCTTTCTCTCATAGTCAATATCCAGCCTATCTAAATGTACCCGAGACCCAGCCATTATTCACCATCTCCCATCCTGTTTCAAACCCCTCTCGTCTCTCAGTTGAATTATTGCCTTCATCTAGTCACTGGCCTCCCTGCTTATGACTTTGCCTCCTTTCAGCCTATTCTCATCACAGCAGCCAGAGAGATACAAGTAAAACATAAGTCAGATACAAAAGGCCACACATATTATGATTCCATGTATATGAAATGACCACAATATGCAAGTCTGTAGAGTCAGGACATAGAGTAGCGGTTGCCAGGGCCTGAGAAGGACAGGGAAAAGGGAAGTGACTGCTTAGGGGTCTTGGGCTTCTCTTTGCAGTGCTGAAAGCATTCTGGAATTAGAAGTGGGGATGGTTGTACAGCCTTGTGACTCTACTAAAAACCACTGAATTGTGCCCTTTAAAACGGTGAGTTTTATGATATATGAATTACATCTCAATAAAAAAGTGTGAGCGAGATCACATTAATGCTTTAAATAAAACTCTAATAGCTCTCCATCCCACATCTCAGTGGCTTACAATCCTCTATATGATCTGTCCCCTGTCATTTCTCAGACCCTTCCCTCTCTTTGGCTCTCCCTCTTCCCCATTTCACCCCAGCCACACTGGCCTTTATACTTGGGATTCTCCTTCCCCAGGTACACCTGGGTATCTCCTAGCGCTTAAATGCTGCCTCTCAAAGGGGCCTTCCCTTCCCGGCTACTTAGAATTGCAACCCGCTCCCAACTCTCTACCCCCATCCTTACTTAAGTACTTTACCTAGTCTCTCCCCATCTAATAGGCTATATTTCATTTATTCATTATTTAACTATATAGGATTTTCCCTTGAGCATGAGTTTCTTGAAGGCCAGGATTTTTGTTTTGTTAAGTGCTATTTTCCCAGTGCCCCAAACTACATTTCATATAGTAGCCACTCAGTAACTTGTTAGAGATAAACAAATACTACCTTGAAATATAGAGATATCTCGTTAACACTTTCTAAAGAAGGCTATTTTAAGTATAGGATTCAATTATTTTAAGAATCTTGCTTTCAAGAGTACAGAATTCGAGTGGCATTTCACAAATACGAAGTACATTCACTTGACAAAGTTTGCATCAAAAATAGTCCAGTTCAATTGAGAACATTGGCACGTAGAGGTCTGGGTGATTTCTTGTGTGTGTATTTTTTCAGTTTCCATAATATAAAACAGCTAACATTTAAATAGATTAAACATTCCTTTTTTTCCCCCACCAGAATTTCCTCTTGAATCAGAGTAAATGCTTCGGGCAATATAAAAAAAACTGAATAAAGCAATAGTATATGTTACGGTGCAGTGAGTGTTATGACTTTTACTATAATGTGGCAAACAGAATGTTACAAAAAAATTTTTCAGTATCCAGCTTCAGGGTAATCTGCCTTTAGTGCCAGCCTTCACAAAGCAGAATTTAGACTGAAGGAGCAGTTTAGTGACATGGAGTGATTGCTTTCTCACACAAGCAGAGCAGCACAGAAATTAAATGCAGCATTTGTAGACTGAAATCATAAACCCAGTTCAGTTGTGCTTCAATGCAGCACTGCCTTAGGCAAGAAACAGAAAATATATCTAGGCCTTGTGTAAATCAGAACTAAGAATGACAAGCCCTCCTGGGTGGGTGTTGATTTAAAGTAAGTTAACTTTGCAAGATGCAAAACTTGATGCATGTATGAATTTGCTTCTCTTGCCTTGCTGGGATGGCTGACAAATAGACCAGATGTGAGTCCTCGATCCATTTGTTTCAAAGAGGGACCCTCAGTGAGGCAGCAGAGATACTTGGTCCCTTTGCCTCCTAGTTCAGAAACAGCCCATCTGAAGTTTTCTCAGCAGTAGAAGCAGAGAGGAGAGAAAATTAAAAACAAATTCATGTAGAAAAGAAAGCAGAAGTTCTGAATTCTCTTCACGCCTTATGCTATGTGATACTTTTGAGTCTCTGTTGAATGAGTGTTAGGACCTCAGCAGTGGAAGGAACGCTGATGAGTGTGTTAAGCTAGCCAGTTACCTCTCCTCCTTCTATCTCCAAGGCCCGTTCCAGGGTCCAAGATTTGACAGTGAGTGAATGTGGAAGAGGTAGCCGCTGGCAGCTTCCTTTTGAGAAAGTGCCTACTGACGGCTCTTTGCTGGGTTTTTACACCACCGTTTCCTGGCTTTGTAACATATATCTTTTTTTTTTTTCCCCTTTAAGTGGGTTGAGAACCAGATTTTGGAATTTCTGTGTCCTGAGAAGGGAGCTCTGTTTCTGCATTTATTTATACAATTTTCCTTTGAGGGATTTTGTGCCTAGGTAACTAGTTAGCATGACCCTGGAAGCTAATATTAGCTATATATATTCCCATAAGCTCTCTCAGTGGACTTTCGGACATTCTGTTGATGTCCCTGGCATGCTGTTTTCCTGCACATGGAGAATCCTTTTCAAAACCTGTCTGCCCTCAAAGATTCACTGTAAATGCCACCTCCAGGAAGCCTTCTCTGATGCTCACCCCCTCCCTAACGAAATCTAGAGGACAGTTTTTTCTTGGCCTGAACACCAGAGAACTATTTTTACCTTTAGCAACATGTGTCTTTCATCCTTCTCTGCTCCTGGCACCGACCTTCTCTTTGTGAGGAGGTTGAGTGCACCTTTAGGGAAAGGCCTGTTTTCTATTTTTTTGAATCTCTACCATCCTTGCCACACATAGGCACTTAAATATGTTTTTGGATAAATGAATAATTTTAATTCCATTTGGGAAATTTAACACTGGAATAGTTCATGAATTGATGACCTGGGCAACACAAATATTATTGCACCCTCTCAAAACTGAAGAGTAATTCACCATGATTGGTTTCTCTCTCTCTCTTTCTCTCTCTCTCTGCCCACCTTCCCCTTCTTTCTCTCTTTCTTAAGAATTGACTTTTCACATGACTTTTGAGTCTTGCCTCTTGGGTAGGAAATGTGGTTGCTCTCGAAGGCCTTCTGTCTTCCAGTGCTTGCTGGGGTTACAGTGTTTGTCTCAGAAGTATAGACTGTGAGATGGCCTGCATCAGAATCTTACCTTGGGTATGTATTTAAAATGCACATTTCTTTTTTTTTTTGTGATACACAGACCTCTCACTGTTGCAGCCTCTCCCATTGCAGAGCACAGGCTCTGGAAGCGCAGGCTCAGTGGCCATGGCTCACGGGCCCAGCCGCTCCGCGGGATGTGGGATCTTCCCGGACCGGGGCACGAACCCGCGTCCCCTGCATCGGCAGGCAGACTCTCAACCACTGCGCCACCAGGGAAGCCCATAAAATGCACATTTCTTGATTCCAGCCTAGAGTTACAGAATCTGGAGTCTTGAGCATAGAGGGTGGAAATTTGCATTTTTAACAAGCATCCCATGTGATTCTTAAACACAGTAGGATTTTGTGGTTACTTCTTCAGTTCTGCTTGTGGTAAACTTTGGAGACAGTTTTAGCTCATTTTATCATCTGTATCTCCTTTTCAGTCTCACTAATCTCCTTTGCTTTTCTGCCTGGATTCTCTTCTCCCTTTAGGAGTCTCTTTTAAAACTGTGCCAGTCAACTTTTAAAAACTGTGTGTGTATAAATGGTATAGATGCGTGGAGGAGCCTCATTGGTATAAATTTTTACCATAATGAGTCATTACAGTTTTATTAAAACTACTGTTGTTGCTTGGGCTGTAGTAGGTCCTCCAGGTGGCCTTCACCTTTTATGTTTCTCTACAATGGCAACGTATCTTTAGGCTCCAAAGTACGCAAGCAACAGAATATTTGCTCGTTCGTGAGCATATGGTTGGATGTGTGAAGTGCTTTGTTCCCCCAGCTACAGCCAGGGATATTTAAGTCTGTTGTGAGAGATCCAGGATTTATTGAGCAGCCGTACACTTTTACAATGCAAGTCTTGGAAAAGAGTGAACATATTCTATCTTACATTCAGTTCAGTGATTATTCTGTGATGTTTATTGATGTTGAAATTCAATGAAGGAAAACTGTCATTAAAAAATAGTGTCTCTGTTAAGCAACTGTACTATGATTTTTAAATGGTGACAGGTAATTTAAAAAAGGAAGAAAATTCGGTAAGCCCTTCCTGGGTTTAGACAGGCTTAGTAGTTAAATGATGTCAATAAGTACAGTCGAGTGATTCCTGATTAAAAGTTGTCTGTATGTTAAGTTTAATAGGCTAGGGAATTAGGGACTATAAGTGGCTTGGGAGAACTATACTGATTACTTTCCTTGTATATATTTACTAGAAATAAATGTTGAACAGTTTGATATGGCGCAGGGTTACCATTTTCAAAAATGTGCCACTGCCCATTTGATTGTAGCTCATTGCTCCTGGTTTTCCAAATACCATTTTTTCTTTAAAAAATCCTTATTGAGGGCTTCCCTGGTGGTGCAGTGGTTGAGAGTCCGCCTGCCTATGCAGGGGGCATGGGTTTGTGCCCCAGTCCGGGAAGATCCCACATGCCGCGGAGCGGCTGGGCCCGTGAGCCATGGCCGCTGAGCCTGCGCGTCCGGAGCCTGTGCTCCGCAACGGGAGAGGCCACAACAGTGAGAGGCCTGCGTACCGCAAAAAAAAAAAAAAAAAAATCCTTATTGAGGTATTAATGCCTAAGTAGGAAAATTTATTTTTAATTTTAATATGAAAAAATAGTGTACAGAAATTATTTTAAAATATTTACAAGTGGTAGGCTGGACCATCTAATATATATAAAAAATGTACCATGCATTAGATGACTGACCATCTTATTCAGCATTTGTACTCTTTGGCAAGGTGGTAGAGTCACAGTTTTGCTGTTTAAATATTTAAAGAGCTGTTTGTTCTGTCGAACGCTGGGAGCCAGGCCTGAATAAATATGCAAAGAACAAGCCCGTACACATACACACACTCAGCATTAATTTGGTCAGAGACCTGAAAGTTAATATATTTTTTAAGTTTGTTTAAGTGCAACAGGAAGACAGACTGAAGTAAAATACAATTTTTGTTTTAACAAAGTATCATTTTTATAGTCTTTTTGACCATACTCCTCCTGTCCCCCAAAATTCAAGGAAATTAAACATAAGGAAAGTTTTCCTAGCAAACCAAATCAGAACCCTGAAAGAAGCTGCCTACTCCTATGGTTGAACCCACTGCCAGCCTTAGCCACCCCCTCTGCTTACTTATCTGCAGATTCCAATGGAAAATGATTGACTATCCTGATAAGGGTTGGCAGACTTATTGTTTACAAAGACATCTGATTTGGGGGGTGTGGGGGGTGATTCAAAATTACCTTTCAAAATGTGGGCAAAGGTTATTTCCAGGAAGTTCTAAGAAGCATAAAATCTGTAATTACCCCCAAAGGTGTTCTCAGTTTCTGTATCACATGATTGTGAATCAGTACATCAGTAGACTACACCGTAAGCCCTGATTTTCTAATTAACTTTGTCACTTTTTATTTAGTTAGGAGTTGTGGATCCTCTTTAAAACCACTGATAAAGTTAGACTCCAGTTAAGATCTGTGCTTAATTTCACTTAAGTGAAACAAGAGCTTGCTAGTGGATTAGTTTTGACATCCACTGTCAGCGTCTTGCTGTTTTCAATTACTTTAAATTGTCCTGTTTTAATTTATGTTAATCTGTCTTGTAAGTCTAGAATCAGATAACGCCTGAGGATTACATTCAATCCAGCCAAACTTTCTGACTAAAGTATTACCATAAACCCCAAATACCGATCCCTACTTGTACTGAGAATGTCTTTCTGGTGGAAGTAAAGTAGGTTTAATCTGGTGCAGGAAACCTAGTTTTTCTGATATTATATATTTTTCTAACACTACCAAGTATATAGGATTTAAAGGAAATGGCTCTTTTGCTGAACAACCTATTTCGTTAGTAGATTGATCTGTTTTGGGCTGTAGTGTGTGTGTGTGTGTGTGTGTGTGTGTGTGTGTGTTTACCCACTTCAGAAATCTCTGGCCCATGGAATTTTAACTATTCCATCAATAGTACAATATTGCAGATATAAGTAGATTCTTAGTTGTGCTTGTTAGTAGATTGACAAGCAGATCTCTTAATACCAAGCCAAATCTCTGCTGCATTTTTTACTCTATTAGTAAAAAAAAGACACTGCCTCCTAATTTGTTCTATAACAGAAAATAAACTTGTATATCCAATCAAGAACATTTTAAAGCCAAGAAATAAAATTAGGTCAACATTTTTGACGAAATGTGGGCTTATTATCCTTTTATTTTTGGCTTCGTATCCAATTACACTCTTAACCTTGATCCTATATCTTGTATTTGGTTACCATTTTTCTAAAACAAAGAGTTCCTTCCTGCTGACTCTTAAGAATACCTTCTTCTTAATCCTGCACTACTTACGTTTAGCATCCAAAAGGCGTCTAAGAATGTTTCACCCCAGATTCATTTAAAACAAGGATAGGCCCTGATTGGTCACATTCCAATAGACACACACCCATGTCTGATGAGCCATAGACCCACCCGGCAGGAATCTGTTGTCAGGATATCATTTGAATAGCCATGGGTGTAAACCCACGGGCTGGCTCCGTGCCCCTTCTGGCCAGAGTACACTATGGCTGAAAGTGAAGAAGAGGCTATCCATTAGACCTGGCAGACAGGTTTGGGTAGTTTTTTAAAAAACTTTGCCGAATTTTTTAATAGGCAAAGATTAATGCCTTAATCTTCACCCTTAGGGAACTTGGTCAGCCATGAGAAGATTGTTACTTGAAATAAGAACGCCAAATTCAAAGCATCTTTTCAGTAATAGGCCCCCAGGAGGTCTAATTTATAATGGATTTTGAGCCTCCTTACGGGTCTGTGATTGTTATCCGGGTCTTTAGAAACTCAGTGTGCTCGTGATCCTTTTCTTCATTGGAGGGATGGATCCGGGGTCAGAATTCTACTGCCAGGTCTCTGCACTTTCTAATCTGTCTGTGATACGCAGGGTCAGAAGGACAGGAGAGACTTCCAAATGGCATAGGCAGTAGCCTTGCTTTCCTCCCCTGTGAGCTGACTGTTCATTCCTCACACAGACTTCTCACTGTTCTGCTTCTAATTCTTGCAGTTGTCAGTGGAACTGATTGATAAGGTGAGAATGGCATACACTGGAAATGTGATATCTAACAGAAAGGTAGAATACAGGTGAGAGGACATAATTTGGACAGCACAACTCTTGGGAAGCATAAAATGCCAAAGGTTATCTGACTCATGGGATTCTTGGCCCTGGCACAGTAGACTGGAGCTCTAAGGATTTCATTAAAACTGAAAAGTTGGGGTTTTTTCCTGGTGGCGCAGTGGTTTAGAATCCGCCTGCCAATGCAGGGGACACGGGTTCGATCCCTGGTCTGGGAAGATCCCACATGCTGCGGAGCAAGTAAGCCCTTGCACCGCAACGAAGAGTAACCCCCACTCTCCACAACTAGAGGAAGCGCGCGCACAGCAATGAAGACCCGACGCAGCCCATAAATAAATAATTTAAAAAATAAAAACACATGGAGTTTTAACACAAAACAAAAAGATGAAAGTTGGCTTTTTAATTTAGTGCTCGTGAAAATTGTCATTAGGTGAGGAATGGGGATGAGAAATTAACTTGATTTTTTTTCAGGATGGATTTTTTTTTTAACATCATAAATACAGAATTCTGCACTTGAAAGAGCTCTGAACAGTGGGTTTACATGATTCATCTGCAATAATTAAATAGAACAGCTCAGGCTTGTTGGCGTACCCTGAAATATCCATGCAGATCAGATGTCTGCAGACTAAATAGTTCTTAGCCAATAATAACAGATATTCCTCTGGGATATTACTGGGAGTCTCCAAAGGAATGTGTCCCAGGGGTTCTTAAATCGCTCTGTTAGTGCTGGTTACCATGTGGCAGGCTCATTGGCTCCCACTGGTTCCCTGCCCAAGAGACTCTTGAAGAAGCCTCACCAGCGTCACCAGCCAGCATGAGGGCCTGAGTGCTCACCTCAGGGGTGCTGCTTCCAGAAGGCCCCAGGGGCCTTCTTGCGATTCAGCCAGAGTGGTGGTTGCTTTCATGCAGAAGTGGGGAGAAGCGCCTTCTACCACACTTGTCATCCAGGCCCTGAAGCTGCCCTCCTTCATTTACTCCATAAATAAAGCGTCACATCTACGCTGTGCTGGGTACACCAGGTGAACGAAAGAGACGGGGTTCTTGTCCCGCATGAAGCCTCCAGTCTCACAGGAAAGGCAGACATTAAGTCAGTACACAGGTAGAAGTGAAATTACAAATTGTGAGGAGTGTGCAGGAAAAACAATGTGCTACAGAGACAATAACCAGTAGTGGGGATCTGGGGGTGCTTCTCATTTAGATTCAAGAGCAGAGTGAGCCACTCTGAGGGAGAAATATTTGAGTGAAGTCCTGGATTTAGCCTGGCCATCCCGGGCAGACACACAGCCTGTGCAAAGATGATGAGCTTTGTAAAAGATGACCAGTGTGGCCAGAAGAGGTGAGCGAGGAGAGGGTGATATGAAATAAAGCCAGGTAGGAGCGAGGGCTGGATAGTGTAGGACCTTAGCCACTAGTCATAATGCCTTGTGAATACTAAGTTCTAGTTGTTCAACTTCGATTGTCTCTACGTAGGTAAAGTAGAAATCCTGCGCCTTTCTTGCCTTTTTCCTATCAGGGCAAATAAATGCTTTCCTTTAGCCTCATTTATTCTGCCAGGGAATCTAAGCAGTTTACGAAAGCTTGGATCCCTTCGCTGCCTGACCTTGGTGCCCATTTTGACCAAAGTGAGTAGGAACCACAGAAGGAAAGGACAGTAGCCCTGGAGGATTTGAGAAATAAAAACTGAATGGTGTTTCAACATTCTAGGTTCATTTAAGTTTGAGGGCATCAGAAAAGTGACTTGGGATTTATTGTTTGGGGATCAGGAGAATTTCAGAGATATCTTCCAGTAATTCTGAATCCAGTTATTCCATCAAAGGGAAATAAGGATTCCTAGAAAAGACAAAACTTGGATATTAATTGCAGACATTTTCTTTATGTTAATTGTAACCAAGGGGCCTTCATGTATATTCCCAAAGAGGATGAAGTATATTTTCCATTTCATAATATTGCCTAATTCTCACACAAATTATGGAGTGGGCTAAGATAGTACTATACATACAGTAGAACTATTATCATTATAATAGAGTACAGAAGACGTAAAATCTTCATGTTCATTGGGTTAAAGAAAACTTGCCATTTCAAGTCCATTAATTGCAGTTGAACTCGGTAAATTTGTTTTCAGGGACTAATACTCTAATACCTAAAGTAGGCTTTCAGGTGGCCTCATGTTCAGAATGCAGGCGTGGTAAAATAACTTCTTGTTTAGCTACCCTTTGTCCTGGTAAACTGGCTATAGAGTTGTGACTGTTTTCTCACAGTGGCGATTTCTAGAGTGTTTATCAACTAGTAAAGCTGTCTGACAGTGCTGGTCATGCCTTTTTTACCCTCTCCCCTTTATTGGCTTTATTCTCTATGGAGTTCTTTCTAGGAAAAAATCTTTTCAAACTTCTGAGAAGTAGAGGTAATAAAAACATTAAATGGCATAGAAATTACTATACAAGCTTCCAGGCTCCTTTACCTGACATCTCCTATAATTATTTAAATAACCGATTTCAGATTGGTTATTGGTAAATTTGGGTAAAATCAAATTTCACCTGTCTCTTGAGTGTCTGCTTTCCACAGTCCCTGCTTTTTGTGATTAAGCTCATAAAACATCCTCCATCTTATTGCTTAGACTCTCCAAATCCAAAGCATATAGAGACCGCGTGGTGTAGGGAAGGGAGTGACCGCTTTCGAATTAGACAGATTCGAGTTCAGATCCCAGCTCTGTCAGTTATTAGGTGTGACGTTGGGAAGTTAGTTCTTCTCTCTAGTCTTCAGTTTCTTCTTTACCCATAGAGGGACCCACTTAACTCGTAGAGCTGTTATGAGTGTTACTTGATTACGTGGAGAGGTTGGTGTGATAGCGGGCCCACAGAGGCACTCAGTAAGTTCTTCCCTCTTTCTATTTTGGAGTGAATTCATCTGGCCTCCTATCCACTATGATACTTCTTCTGTGAAATGCCAGTCGGAGAATGTAAGGCAGTCCTGCAGTTTCCCAGAATAAGATGGGAGTTCCTTGGCGGGGGCTGGAGGTAGAAACTCCGCTTTGGGGAGAATGACCGAAACACTGCGGTCTACATAGGGTTCATGAGAGTCACTGTTAGTCACCTCTGCCGCCTCTGTGCTAGCACTGGGAGTTACCTTCCCCCGTTACTGCTCTGGCCCAAGCAGTGCTAGAAAGTGGTGTAAAAACAACAGAATGAACAGTGACACGCAGGAACAGGCAACTAGATAACTGGTCCTACCCAGTTGTTTACTGGAGGTCAGCCTGGTGTGTGACTCTGAGGACACCTCCTTGTTGAGTTTTCTGCCTGCTTCCCTGGGACTGAAGTTTCTCATTCCTACTGCCTGGGAAGACGTCACACACATGTGTACCGGGTGGCCTAAGAAGACAGGTCCAGAGAGAAATGTGAATTCCCTTGTCTCCCTGAAGCTTGCCTTTGAGCTCTATTTCCACAGCAGTGAGCTGCCTCTTTCTCCATCACCTTTTGAGTTATAGTTCCTTCACCAAAGACCTACCTCTTTCTCTGAACTTGGCGGCAGGAATGTCCACCAGCTTCAGGAGGAGTTTACACGCCTGCCTCAAGGAAACACACTGCTTTCTCATGGGCGTGTGGCGGTGTTCATCAGCCTCAGCAGGACAGCCCAAACGGGAGACAGTGCAATAAGCCTGATGCTTCTGCAGAAGGATAGCCAGCCTCCATGAACTTGACCCGCTGAATTAAGTGGTGCTCGCAGTTCCCTCTGTAAAATGCACTGGTGATGCCCAGGGCGTGCCGGCTGCTCACTGCTGGGAGATGACACTCTAGTCTGTCCCCCCAGCACCACCCCCATGTCAGCTCCCACCAGGGAAGGTCCATGTTTAACAAGAGTTTGTTCCCATGTTTGTTTATGCAGGTTTACTTCTTACTAAAATTATATCATTTAAATAAGTGATAAAAGATTAGTTCCAAAAGTGAGTTGTTTGTTCAAAAAACCAAGTGGGATGCTTGGGGAAATCTATTAATAAAGGCAAATTGTTACCTACATGGGAAAAGAATCTAAAAAAAGAGTGGATATATGTATAACCGATTCACTTTGCTGTACACCAGAAACTAATACAACCTTGTAAATCAACTCTACCCCAATAAAAATTATTTTTTAAAAAGGCAAATTGTTGGGACTTCCCTGGTAGTCCAGTGGTAAAGAATCCACCGTCCAATGCAGAGGATGCGGGTTCGATCCCTGGTGATGGAACTAAGATCCCACATGCCTCGGGGCAACTAAGCCCATGCACCATCACTACTGAGCTCACGCGCCTCAAAGAGAGAGCCCGCGTGCCGCAAACTACAGAGCCCACACACCCTGGAGCCTGCGCGCCACAACTAGAGAGAGAAAGCCCACACACCACAAGTGGAGAGAAGCCCGTGTGCTGCAGCTAGAGAGAAACCCAAGCAGACCGCACGCCGTACGAAGAAGATCCCACATGCCTCAACAAAGATCCTGTGTGCCACAACTAAGACCCGATGCAGCCAAAAACAGGGAAAATAAATAAATAAAATAAATATTTTTTTAAAAAACCAAAAAACAATTCATTAAGAAAAAAAGATAAATTGTTAAGCACAAACTGTTACTAAATTCTGTATAGAAAAGATAATTGTAAAAGAAGAGATTTTTTAAATCTAGGATTTTTGTTGTGTGTGTGGTATGCGGGCCTCTCACTGCTGTGGCCTCTCCCATCGCGGAGCACAGGCTCCGGACGTGCAGGCCCAGTGGCCATGGCTCATGGGCCCAGCCGCTCCATGGCATGTGGGATCCTCCCGGACCAGGGCACGAACCCGTGTCCCCTGCATCGGCAGGCGGACTCCCAACCACTGTACCACCAGGGAAGCCCTCTAGGATATTTTAAATGGCCTTGACCCTACATCACGATATTGGTAAAGGAGTGTACATTAATGTGATTTAAGTTAAAACATTAATCTTAAGGTTTATTTGTATCACAGTTTTATGTTTCCGTGCTTAAACTGCCTTTTTACATTAACCAACCAAATACCACTGCCAACTTCGTCATATTATAGTATTTCTTCTGCATCTACACACAGGATTGACTACATAATTTGCACAGCCCAGTGCAAGATGAAAATGCAGGGTCCCTTGTTCTAAAATTAATAAGTTCAAAATGGTGACTGCGGAGCATTAAAACAAGCACAGAGCCCTTCTAAGCCTGGGGTCCTGTGTGTCTGGACGGGCCGAGGGGGCGGGGAAGGAGAGGTGTTCGAGGGGCTTACTAGCTCTCTGACTGTCTCTACTGCTGAGGAGCTTCCCCTGGTGAGAGGCACCATTGTTGTGAATTACTGGTTGGAAGGTCTTTATCCCGAGCCAGATGCAGTCTCTTTAATTTCTGGCCTCTGGAGCAATGCAGAACACATCTAACCCCTTTTTCAAGTATTTATTCAAATATTTAAAACTGCCAAAGCTTCCCCTTATCTCCTTTTCTTAATGAACTTTCTTGGGTGGCAATATCCTTTTTAAAGCCGCCTCTATCTCATCTCTCCTGATGCCCTGTAGTTTTTCTGAATCCTCCTGAAGGGTAGTGCCTGTCAGTATTGTATACGAACTCCAAATTCCTAATGCAATAGGGGGGTTGCAGGGCTTGGGGACGCCTCATTTGTGAGGGGAATACTACATTTCAGCTAATGGCATCAAATACTATATGAGAATTTTAAATAAAATAGATGTCATTGTTTTACACTGAACTTCTCAGCCAAAAAACTACTTACTCTCTTTTAATTTTTTCATGTTTTTATTATTAAGTATTTCAAATATCCAGAGAAGTCTGTAGATTACTGTAGACGTACGCACTTATCACTGAGATCTCATTGTTTTTGACATATTTATTGCCTGTCACTCCCTTCCTGCATCCCCTTTTAGAATCTTTTTCCCTCCGGATGCTACTTACCCAGTGTGCTCTTATTCTGCGTTTGTACAGTTGATTTTTATGACCTGAAGGCTTTAACTTTGTCTGTTATTAGTTTTCTTTGTTTGGGCCCATACAGGGTCTCTGTAGCTGTGCTAGAGACCTCTCTCCGGGGAGTTCTAAAATGAACACTCTTTCTGGCATAATTTTTAAGTTTATTTAAATTCTATGAAATGAACCTTGAAAGCATTATGCTAACTGAAGTAACTAGACACAAAAGGTCACATATTATATATGATTCCATTTCATATAAATATCCAGGATAGATAAATCCACAGAGACAGAAAACGGATTAGTGGTTGCCAGGAGATGGGGATGGGGAGTGGCTGCCTAATGGGTGTGGGGTTTTCTTACAGGGAAATGAAAGTGTTTTAGAACTAGATAGAGGTTGTGGTTGCACAACATTTTGAATGTACTAAATACCACCAGATTATTCACTTTAAAAAGAGTTACTTGTTATGTGAATTTCATCTCAATGTAAAAAAAACAGGGCTTCCCTGGTGGCGCAGTGGTTGAGAGCCCGCCTGCCGATGCAGGGGACGCGGGTTCGTGTCCAGGTACGGGAAGATCCCACATGCCGCGGAGCGGCTGGGCCCGTGAGCCATGGCCGCTGAGCCTGCGCGTCCAGAGCCTGTGCTCCGCAGCGGGAAAGGCCACAACAGTGAGAGGCCCGCGTACCGCCAAAAAAAAAAAAAAAAAAGCCCATGAAATGATATTTAAATATTTGCGTTGAGCATTGTGTATAAATGTTGAAATCAGCAATGTTGATATTTCTTTACTAGTAACTGTATTATGAGTATCATTTACTACACACCTAACCTCGAGTACTGCTTTTTTCTTGGTAGGTGGGAAGATGGTTATTGACGGTATAGCAATTCTTGTAGATAGTGTTTTAAGAACAAATTATGTTCGTATAATATTTGAGACTGTCATTTCCTTGTGCTCATAGCAATGAAAGTTCTGTCTTTATTAATGTCTTGGGTACTGGTATGTACTCTTGCCATTCACTTAAGCTGTTCACGGGTTGGTGTAAGACTGTATTCCAGAACTGGCAAAAGAAATTGGTTGGGTCAAACCCAGAAGGTTTTCCATTGTGGAGACTCCAAAGGAATCTCTCTCGGATAGTGTGAAAAAATTGCTCCATTTGTATTTAGCCTGTTGACATTCATTTCCAAATAAAATACATCATTCCTGGCAGATTACAGTGTTTTAAGAAACTGATAAGACCAAGGGAATCTTCTTCTCTGTAGTGCTATGTTTTTGTAGGAACAAAATCAGTGCCTATCACTGATTTTCACCCAGAAACCACACTGGGTGAAAATGGACTCTTAACATTTTGAAGAATTTGAATGATTCTCCAGGGGAAAGTGCATTTTCAGTTGGAGTGATTTAAGCTACAAGTAGCAGAAAAGGCTGTTAAAATGGTTTTCACAAGAAGGACTCCTAGCTTATACAACTGGAAATGCCTAGAGGAAGGGAAGGTTTCAGGGTTGTTAAGCATCGCAGCGACATCGATCAGGACCTTCGGTCTTTCCTCTCTTAGCCCGGTTCTCCACAGCTTTGACTTTTATCCCAAGTCTCATTCCCATCACTGTCCTAAGAGGCTGTCCAGGGCAAAAAGTGCTGCATGTTTCCTACTTCACATTTGGCTTTTTGTGGTCCTTACTAAGGAGCAAGAAGGTTTCTTTCTTAGAAGCCCCCAGCAAGCCTTTCCCCCTCTGTCAGTGGTCCACATTGGCTTACCATCCATCTGCCCAGCCCTAAACAGGCCCCATGGGGGTGGGGCGCTGAGATACCCATGAACTGATTGTGGGGCATCAGCCACAGTAGCCACTGCTGGCCCTGTGGTATTCTTGCCCATCTTCTATCTTTTTTTTTTTTTTTTTTTTTTGGCGGTATGTGGGCCTATCACTGTTGTGGCCTCTCCTGTTGCGGAGCGCAGGCTCAGCGGCCATGGCTCTCAGGCCCAGCCGTTCCGTGCCACGTGGGATATTCCTGGACCAGGGCACAAACCCGTGTCCCCTGCATCAGCAGGCGGACTCTCAACCACTGCGCCACCAGGGAAGCCCCATCTTCTATCTTTTAAAATTGTCTTCTTTTAAACTGTCTACATTCTTGGTGTAGACAAGAAATATTTATTGTGCTGTGTTTAGGTTATGCCATGGTAGCGTAACATATCTTTCAAATGTGCTATTGAGATGTGCTATTTGCAGCCCATTTTCAAAAGCAAGGAATATTAAAGAGGAAGAAGAACCAAAATGTGCCTTCCTTTGTGCTCATATTTCATTGGTGAGTGCCTCATACTTGACAGAAGAGGAAAATGTAGGTTGTGTATGCACCCGTTTTGGGATTCTGCATGCTGTATAGGTTTTTTTTAATAGACAAGCCCTCTTTTCAAGTTGGTGCACACTTGGTGCTTCACTGCTGACTGTGTTGTTTTGTTCCATTTCTTTAACTGCATTTGGTATGCAAACGCTCAACCTTCATTATGTATTATACACTTTCCCCTGACTTTAAACCATGACGCCTTGTGTTGGAATATGTTAAAAAATAAGTCCCAAACTGTGAAAAACTGATTTTTAAAATTACTTCAGCCTGCATTTTCTATCTCATGTCTTAATTTAATCACAGTTCTTGAGGAAATGAGCCTAGGCAGTCTTAATTGAGTGTCTCTCTGCCTGTGGAATTTTTTTCCTCTGTTGGCATACCAAAATTGAAATCTGTTGAGCTTCCAGTTTTTACTGCAGAGCCTCGGAACCACATTTTAGTCACTAGTCCATCCCGCATCCTTTTTTCTGCCCCGGCTCCGGTTCCCAGCAGTTCCTTCTGTTTTTTTTTTTTAATTTTTATTTATTTATTTATTTTCTTTTGCCGTACTGCAGAGGTTACCACCTAGTGGCCCAGGCTTGGATCTTCCCTACAAATGTATTCTTCTGTCTGGCTTAGACAATGTTATTAAATTTGGGGATCAGTTGCCAACCTTTAAAAATGGAGAGAGAGCGGACGTAAGATCCACTTCTGGCTTGTCTTAGAAAAACCAGATCTGAAAACAACTGGCATAAATTCCTAGATGGAAAAATTCTGCCCCCTCCTCTCTGAATGACTCACATGATCTCCCTGGCCCCTGGAGACATCTGAGTTTCTGACCCCTGTAGAGTGCGCCATCCTGTTTTCTTCCTTCATACATAGCATATCGGCTCCGCAGACCTAGATAAATTTAGCTTAAGAGTAGTTTTCTGAGCAAAATACAAGTACAGTTGTTTCCTCTTGAAGCAGGCTATTGACATAAGGCTCTACAGCTTTTTAAAGCCTCGCATCTCCCTTATAACTCGTTAGAAATCAACATCATGCTTAGACGTGATCTTGGACCAGAAGAATTCAGTAGGCACCTAATTGGCCAGTTTGGGAAACGATTTAATACCGAACCAGTAGATCATAAAGTCCTACACCATTTCCCGTAAGGGAGGAGGAGCCATCTGTAATCACGAGGATTGACAGGATAGCTAAGGAGACACAGGCTTCTCAGGGGGCCAGGCCCTCGGTCGGTCGCAGCCAGTGCCTGCAGGAGCACCCCCTGTAAGAACCCCCACTGTGGGGTCACCCCTCCTGGGATTCCGTCTCCTATACAGATTCCCTGCTCATTCATTAATTCTTTATTGATAGAGCTCAATCAGTATGTGCTCCCCATCTGACACGTAAAACTGCAGCGTGAACTTACATGCCGTACTCCTGTGACTCGGTAATCAGGCGGCAGCAGCAACACATGGTGTTCTTGTTCAACGTTGATTACAGTGTCATCCTAACATCCCCTGATTGCTCCTGAGGATTATAGTTTTGAACTACCTCCAAGACCTCTCCCACCCCCATCAGACAAACTCGTACTGAAACTCTAACTCGCATCCCTTTAGATTATTTTTAGGCAGACTGTCATTTCTTAGGTCACCATTCTCCCACTTCCTAACCAGGAGCTGAATATTCCAACGCTAATGATAGGCTCAGACCAGGCACACAACTTAGAGTAATGCTCTGTTCTTGGCTTCGTTTTTCTAGTCTGATTTAGATGTTTGTCATGGGAAGTTCCATCACTGGAGAAGTGTGTAAGTTGAAAGAAACTCTTATGTTCTCCCAGTAGTGATTTATAACACTTTTATGATTAATAGGATTGTGCAGACCAGCAAGTTTTGAAAGTGTTTATAACATCCGCTAAGTAATCCCAGATAGTAAGTGCTTGTTACTTTACCCATCTAGGTAATCTGGGTGGTCCTTAAAACTGAAGCTAGTTCCTCTCCATTATTTCACTATGGCATCCCCTCCTAGTCCAGGTTCCTAGGTTTCTGCCACTTTGGACTCTGTTTGGGCACTGTGGCTAGTAATGCCCGGTAGAAGGTAGTTTCTGGAAAATGCTGGGCGTTCAGTGGCTCTGCTGAGAAAGTACACTCATTACTGGACCAAGCTCCATGCACACAGGGTTTTCTTCTGCTTTCTTGACAGGTGTACCTTAGAACACTAGAAGAATAAAATAATATTGAGTGCTTAGTAGATACCAATAAATATTTGTTGATTTCTTGGATGAATGAATGATCGAGTTCACTTAAGACATACCCCTGTACATGCTGTAAAAATGTATGAGGTTCTTCTTTGCTGTTGGGTTGTTTTGGTCTCAGTCAAATTGCCGGCATGTGTCAGCAGCCGAAGTTGGGATCTGCATTTGTACTGCTCAGATTCATGGGCTAAGCCGGATGGGCATCCTGGAGCTTTATGTCTCGGAAACCAGAAGCTGGAAGGCAATCATTTTTTACTGCATTACCCAGGCAAGAATGAATTCATCATTTTTATCTCACCATTTCTCATTAAAAGCCTCATGCCCGTATCTCATCTAGAACACTGCCAAATTTCAGACTCTGCTACAGTAAGGATTGAATGTATGTTTGAACAGCGCAGTGTGGGCCTATGGCAGATCAACTTTTGGGAAATGGAAAACATATATATTTGACTGACCTCCAGCCAGCCAGAAATAAATCCTCTGTATAATCTTGCCACAATGTCATTTGGTTGTGAACAGAGCGCCTCATTTGTCTTATGAGAGCCTGCATATCAAATGCCAGGGCCTTGCAGTCTTTTCTGCTTCTCTTTTGTAATCCCAGGCAGCTGCATCTTGGATAAGGTGCATTGGTGAAGAGATATAATTGTCCTCCTTTACTTTGTCATTAGCTGCATTCTTACCTTATTGAAATATATGTTGGATGAGGTTTTGTCTTTTTTTTTTTTTTAGTTTAGTTTCTAATAACCATTTAGTTGGTGTTTGACCATGTTTCTAATTTGTTCGTAAGGTTTCAACCTATTGCTTCTTTTCAGTTAGACTTGGTATTATATCTCACGTTCAGTTCTATTCTAATAGCAGCTGGAAATTATTTAATCTACCATCACTACATTTAAAAATAAGTTCTCTTATGCATCGGCGTGGGCAACTTGGATCATGCTTTTCCTGTTGCCTAACAGGAGCAAAATTGTTTATTTAGTTATGCTTCTAATGGGTGATTGATGTGTTTTCTTTTTTTAGTTCAGAGTTTCCTGCAATTTAAAAAAGTCCCTGTCCCTAATGTCTATGATGGAAATAACATTTAATGGGACCAGGTGACGATTTCATTTTTGCTCTTCTAGAAAAAAATACCTGTTTCTGGATATATAAATAGGGATGAAAACTTACAAACAATATCCTTTTGAAGTTTCTTGAGTAACTATTCTGCACTTTGGAGTCCAAACCTTCAACTCAGTCCCAGTCACTCCACTACCCACTTGCTGCCTGGCCATCCTTGCCAAGGACCTCTTAGATGTCAAATTTACCCCGCCTCTCTTCCAGCATTGGTTGAATATTTAGCATCCTGATTTTGTTTTACTTGTTCTTGCATAAAAAGCAGACAAATTCCCTGAACCAGTTGCTGCTCGTTCTTTAGGGACGATGGACAGGAATGTATTGGGTAGCAAGGGAATTCCACCAGAGGATAGCTATTTAGTGAAGACAATTTACCTGACAGTTCGCTGTAAGGGTCAGTTCCTTGATGTTATTACCAAGCATTGGACTTTCAAAACCACACGCATGATCCTGCGTTCACCACAGTTTTTCTTATTCCTTGTTTTGGAGAATGACTGGCTTTATTGCTTAGAGGATGATCCGTCCATATGGTGGCTCCTTATGATGACTGGGAGTGGGTTCAAAGCCCTGAAGCAGCTAATGAGTGATGGACCATTGGTCACATCCTCAGCCCTGCCCTAGCCTAGTCTCAGCCGTATTAACTAAGGGATGTCAGTGTTGAGGAAGAAAAGTAACAGCTGGGAGTACTTCTCACCCTGGGTCTTTGGGCGTTGAACACTCTGGTCTGAGGATGGTGATGTCTTCAGTGCTGCTCTAGGTGAAAGCCATAGGTTGTTAATTGCACCCTATTTATCAGTGTGGCTGCCCTCACACAGCATAAGCAAGCAGTGAAGCTGCCTATCTCCTCACCCCCTCTGCCTGCTAGAGGCATTTTTCTCAATATATCCAAATACCACAGGTTTTTTTAGGTGGTTTTAAACACACTCATCTCTCACGAATTTTATGTGTGAATTTCTAAAGATTGTCATTTAATGTAAACTAAATCGACTCTGTTACCATCTTCTATTCAGGCAACACTTTTTTCCCCCTTACATTGACAAGATGAAGCCTTCATCTAAGGAAAAAGTTTTGTTTTGTTTTTCTTAAAGCAGGAAAAAAGACATAGAAACATCAATAACAAAATAATCCTCAAAGCTTACTTTTCTACTACTTTAACTGGGACCAGCTGTCAAGTGTTTTCAGTGTTGAGGCATCTGAAAATTTTTGGCTGAAAGACACTAAGATCAAAAAGATGATGGTATGTTCTGTTGGGAAGTATTAGCCCCAATTCTTTCTAAAACAGTCAAGCTGGAGGACACAGAGGGCTTTGCGATGTGTGTTTTGCTTTGCTGCTTCTCTTGGTTCACTATTTGGATCCCCAAGGGGATCTTCATAGGAGCCTCGTGATTGCTTTGCAGGAGCAAAATTGGCTTTTCGATGAGTTGGAAGCTTCACTGGCGCCTGCTCTTTGATGTAGGGGAGAGGATCCATACGTGAAGGGCACCAATAGTGCTTCTTAAATCCCAGGTTTTAAGTATCTTCAAACAGTAACTGTATGTTTTAAGGAGGTAGCTATCTGAGAGTCAGCACGCACTGTGGCTGTGTACACGAGCTCTGGAGAGCCATATTGCTGGAGTTCAGGTCCTCTCCCCATCCCCTCCCTAGCTGCGTGACCTTGGGCACGCAGTGCTTTCTCTCTCAGTGTCCTCTGTAAAACGGGGCAAATGCTAGTTCCATCCTCACAGGGCAAGCGCCTGCGAGGATTACAAGTTGTTACATATAGAGCATGTTAAATCTCAGTAAACATGTTATCATTAATAATAGTTTAGAAATAGAACCACTTCATTATTCCAGTTTGCAGAATTCCTCAAAGTCAAAATCAGCTCCGGGGCTCGTTCAACCAGTGGTCGCTAGCAATCAGTGAAATTAAAATCTCATTAAAAGGAACACAGGAAGTCATGATTAACTGGGCGTTATTTGGAGGTTTCAGTATTCCCTGGGTGGCTTAGTTGCAGAATGCTCTTTGATTGTGAAAACATCAGGATCTCAGCCAGCTGGGGTTTACCTCTGCCGTGCCCTTCCCAGGACCTGATTAGAAGTTCAGTGATCATCTCCTTAATGATCTGTTCTACTAAATGACTGGACAGTCATGAACAAAATACACCAGTAAGAAAGAGAAATATTATTTACCTTTTGCCTCAGGATTAGCATGTCATATTTTTCTCATGCATGCTCTGCTGCCGTAGAAATTTCTATGAAGAGTGACGTTATCACAGAGTTTACAAAGGCTGCAGTCTGTACGACCTTTCTCTTCTCACAGTTGGCTAATCTAAGTCTGTTAACCCTCTTCTTCACGTCCTAAAAGTATAGGATTATGATAAGCCCGGGGAAAGGAAAGGGAACAGAGGGCTTGTAGTAAAACTACAGTGAGGCTGGGAACTGCATTGTCTTTGCTTGCGGCCCCATGCCCGCCGTGCCCCCCTTCCCCCCCCCCCGCCCCCAACCCCATTCTTTTGAACCTGGAATCGACTTTCATTGCATCTCGCAGCATTTCATTCGATTTCTTCCAGTGGGTAGGAAAAGCCAGGCCTGCCCAGAGTGAATGAGATCTTGCTGCCTTAAACAGCCCCGGAATAAGTAGCACAGACCTGTTCTCCGAGGCTGCACACACAGTATTGTTTGCTGTTTTCACTGCTGCCAAACATTCTTCTGATTTTTTTATTCCTTAGTGCATTATTGATGATCATCCCCAAGTCAGCATCTCTTTTCTGGCTCCTCTTCTGTATTTTGACTGCCTGTGACTCCTCTGAGTCCTCGGTCTCATTACGGCACTCAGCGTGAGCCCCCGCTCGCGTCCTCTGACAAACGCAAAGGCAATCGGAAGTCTTATTTATATGGATAGTAAGCTACCTGCACTTCATGACCTCACAGTGTTCCTTTCTTGTCTGTTCCCTTGCCAAAAGTGTTTTGTTCGTCTCCCTCCAGTTTTTGTTCCCCAAATCAATGTGATATCTCTTCGGCTTATTTTTTACCTGCTATCTGTCATAAAAGTCTAAATCCATTTGTTGTGCTCAGGTAGCTAAGGTTGAAAGACAGCAAGTTGATCTCTTCTCTCTTTATTGGGGACAGGATGGAAATCTGAAATTCAGTTCGTTTTATTATGTTTCATGTACGTGCAAGGAACTTGTGACGGCTGACCCCTTTATAAAGGTATAACATCTCTGAAAGGTTGATAATCTTCTCCTTGAGAAGTTCCAATATCATTGCAAGGACTGAAGCAAAAACTTCCGTCGTTGTTTCCCAGATTGCTTTGGGTTGCTGTTTTTAAGCATAAGAATGATTTAGTCCCCCTTCAGTCCTTAGAGACCCAGCACATCCTTCCTGCGGGCTGTCTTACTTCCCCTGGCATTCTTTCAAATAATTTCTGATAACAGCAACAAAAAGTATCTTTTTGATAATTATCTCTACTGGGGTTGGCATTAAAAGCAATGTTCCTGAAGCATACATTTAAGATTATCTCTGCTTTCTCCACCCCAAACAGGGTTGGAATGTCTCATATATCAGTGTATTGTGCAAGCAGGCAGTGCTGGCTGTGCACATTATAACTGGTGAATTCCAGTCTAGAGAAATATTAGTGGTTTAAAGATTTAGAAAGGCCGTGATTATGGACTCTGTGATTTAAGTGTCTGGCATACTCTGTATTTTCTTTCTTCCCCCAAATACTGCATTTTATTTAATGAATAAGACAGAAGTTCAGGCCCATTATAACAATTTTCAATATAAGGTTGTTTTGAAGCTGTTGGATTTTTACGATATTTTCTTTTTAAAAGTACCTTCTTAGGGATTATAGTAGGTGCTGAACAAATGTCTTGATACCCCAAAGCATGCAATTTAATATTTATTATTGATAATAGTAATGCACTTGTGGAGTCGTTGAGGCTATGTGTTACTATTTAGACAGCCACTGTTCCCCCTAAATTAATGTCATTTATCCACCAAGAATTCAGTAAGGCTGCTGGTTTCATTAAGATGCGCTACCATGGGAGGGAAGCTCAAGGGGGAGGGGATATGGGGATATCTGTATACATATAACTGATTCACTTTGTTATACAGCAGAAACTAACACACCATTGTAAAGCAATTATGCTCTAATAAAGATGTTAAAAAACAAAAAAGGATGCACTACCATGTCATAAAGTTGTAACTGGTGTGCTATGAAAATGGGTAATGAAGAAGGATCAGAACGTCCTTCTGATGGTAGTCAATCTCAGATGTAGGATAAACAACTTCCTCCCAGTCTTGAATGATGTACAGCAATCCTGCCTGAAGAAGAAAGGCCTGGATGCCCCTTCTCACATCAGGACACGCTGTAAGCTGCTTTTCCACTGACACCTTTATTCATACAGTATTGTGGTAAAACAAACAAATGTACAAACAAAAAATTCCGAACTTCTTCCACCGAAGATTTCTTTTCCCACTCCTGTTTATTTTTTATCTGTTTATAATGATAGCTCTTACTTCTCCATTACCCTGGTGGTAAGAGAACAATATCAGGAAAGAAAAATGAATTCCCTCATAGGGGGTTTCTTATCTGTCCAATTAGGGCAGCTAACATAGCGAGATACGGTGATTTCTCAATTAATGAATCGTCTGGAGGAAAAAAGCTCCTCTACGTAAGATTAGTTGCGTTAAAACCCACATCCCTTGCACACAGGCATCTTAGAATATATGAGGCAGAGCTGCCTGCGTGAGAGTACTAAAGTCGGGTATTTTAATGCCCACTTCAATTTCTCTTAACCCAGACAGTGTACTTTATTTATGAACCTCTTTCGCAGTCTATGTGAGAACATCAGTTTCCATGAGCAGTAAATGTGAACACTGCTGTACATGTATAAAGCTTTTCATTTAAAAATGCATTAAAAAGTTGACATATTTAATGATATTTTCAGTTCTAATCAGCGTGTATCACATGCCTGTTAAAATATTTTTCCTTTTACAAAGCCAAACCCAAAGTTTGTATTTCTCCAGACTTTCATAAATAATGAGTGAGTACAGTTAACATCGTTATTACCTGGTGTCATGTTTAAAACCTTGTTCCTACAAGATGAAGTCCACACTCCTTGGTGGACCAGGCGTAGACGACTGGCCCCTGCCAGCTCCTCACCTGTGTCTCCCCTCGTCCCTCAGCCCAGGCTCGCTCCGGGGCACTGGACCACTGCAGTTCGGCGCTCAGCCTTGCTGTGCTCCCTCCCGCCTCTCACGTGCTCTTCCTCTGCCTGGAATGCTCCCGGTCACCTGGCAAACTCCTCCTCTTCTTTCAAGTATCACCTCTTCCTAGAATCCTGCCCAGAACTCTCCAGGCAGTTGGCCTCTGTGCCGTCCTTGCTCTGTATTCCTCCCCGGCCAGCAGCACTCATGTAGCCATTCCTTTATGAATCTGCCCATACACTAAGCAAGGCAAGGTCTGCATTACTCTAGTCTGTACCTCCCCCAAATCTAGCAGGAACACCAGCTTGGGGCACACACTTTTGTAAGAATGAGTTTACTAGCAGTGCTTATGGTATACAGGCTGGAACACACACCTGCTTTTAAAAAGTCTCGGATTTTAATAGGCAGTAACTTGAATGTTCTCATCCCCAGCTTCTCACACTCCGTGCCCTCCCCCCGCAGCCTTTGCCCTACAACACAGAGGAGCTGAGTTCTCAATAGCCTGTCTCCTCGTGAGCTACTTTCTGATGATGAAATATACATCTGAAGGATCTTTGAGTTAGTACTACTGCTCCCCCCTCCCCCCTCGAGACTCTGGAGGGTTGAAAACAGCAGAAATTAGAGTCCAGAAGGCTCTGAGCTTTCAAGTTGGGATGGGAGCAGGCGCAGGAAAGTGGGAGAACATAGTCCAAGTCGCGTATTATGGTTCAGGGAGAGGAGACCTCTGGGCATTAGGCTACATATCTAGCATAATTAGAAGGTGGGATAAGTGTGAGCTGTCATACCCAGCCTCCAGCATCTGGGAGACCTAATTTAGGAGGCAGGGACGGGGATGTCTCAAGTTCAGTGTACTATAATCAGAAGGTACACTTGAGGGCTTCCCTGGTGGCGCAGTGGTTGAGAGTCTGCCTGCCGTTGCAGGGGACATGGGTTCGTGCCCCGGTCCGGGAGGATCCCACATGCCGCGGAGCGGCTGGGCCCGTGAGCCATGGCCACTGAGCCTGCGCATCCGGAGCCTGTGCTCTGCAACAGGAGAGGCCACAACAGTGAGAGGCCCGCGTACCGCAAAAAAAAAAAAAAAAAAAAAAGGTACACTTGAATGCCTGAACTCCTTATAGGTTTGGTGAAATTTCGGGAACACAGAGGCTTTACCCCTTCCTTCCACAATAAAGGAGAATAATTCCATCTCCACTCATTTCTGATTACCTAACATTTCCTTACTGTGAAATCTGTCCTATCCATAATGAGAAATCAAGGCTCAGATTTAACTGCAGATTCCTAGAAGAGTTAACATGTTATCTTTGAAAAAAATTACGCCACTAGTTTATTTTCATTCATCCCATCATTAGTTATGTGCACCTTCTTTGAGGCAGACCCTGTGCTGGGTATTGGGTGTACAACAGTGAGCTAAACAGACCTTGTCTCTCTCTCTCCATGCCTCCTTGGCCTTTGCCACTTGGGGAGAGGGAAGAGTTTGTTAAGCACCTAATAAGGTCGAAGAGGTGACTTCTGTGGGATGAGATGGTCATGTACAGTGGAAGGGGGAAGGTCTGATACAACAAGCTTTTATAACTTCATCCTGATCAGCTCTGCTTATCTTCTTCATCTTTGTGGGGGGAAAATATCAGCTTCTGAAAAAATACTTTCTAATCATGGCAACCAGGCACTTTCCAATCTTTCCTTTGTTCATTCGTTTAGTGCCTGCTGGGCACTAGGCCCAGTGCCGGGTACTGACTGGAGATCTACAGGTGATTTGACAGTGTCTGCTTTCAGGGAGCCTCAGTCTAGCTCCCTTGTAATAAGTAGGGTGACCATGTCCTTTATTTTTTAGGCTATGGCCTAACCTAGAGTGAAGACCCAGTCAACCCATGAATTGCTTTGATTTCTTATTATTAAAGAAGAAAATTATTCAACCTTGCTCTGTACCTTTCACTGGCTACTAAACCCTTACGTTAAATGCTTTGGAACATACCACAAGTATGTTTTTGTCTTAGTTTGTCCTTAGTTAATACTTGCTGGGTTACAAGTCTTCCCTCCACAGTGGCTGTGAGATTGTCATCAGAATCCCAGAGTATGTTTTGCCTTCGTGCTTTATACACACGTAGTCTTGTTAATATTTCCAGAATGTGCTCCTGGGTGTAAGACTCTTCTCTTGGAATCCAGACATCTAGATAATTCAGTAAAACCTTTTTGCTGTAGACCTGGAAAGGCTTTTCTTGATGCCTCCAGAAATCAAAGTTGGATGAATTTCCGGTGTCTTCTGCCTTCCATGGTATGATCATTTCCTTCTTTCCTTTAATTCAACTCAGACTTACGACCTACACATTTAAAAAAATCCCTAGTGGAAGAGGGCTGAGGTTTCTGCACTGTACAGGAAGCTCTAGATTTTCCAAGACGTGGGCTGGTACTGCCTGCGCTCTGTCTGATACCTGTATAAATGCTTTTTATTCATTTACTGGATGATCTAGAAGAAGATCTGATAGACACTCTGCATATCTTACCTCTCAGATGAAGAAATGCCTATGGTTCCTCAACAAAGGCTTTTGATTCTTTTTAGAAAAAGCCTTCCTTCGACTTAACCCGGAAAAGCCACACTTGTATTTGTGGAACTCCTAAATACTTTCATTGTCAGAAAGTGGCTGTAACACAACTTCACTAAATATGTACAATTTAAAACTACAGTGAGATTTCACTACACATTAATTAGAATGGCTAAAATTAAAATGACCGATCATACTAAGTGTTGACAAGTGTGTAAGAAATTGGATCTCTCATCTGCTGGTGGGAGTACAGAAGTGGCACAATCACCTTCCGCAACATTTTGGCAACCGCTTTAAAAGTTAAACATATATCTACCATGTGATTTAGCCTTTCTACTCCTAGGTGTCTGCCCAAGTGAAAGGAGAAAGTATGTCTCTACAAAGACTTGTATTTGAATGTTGATGACGGCTTTATTTGTAACAGCAAACCCTGGAAACAGTCCTAATGTTCATCAAGAAGTGAATGCATAAACAAACTTCCATATACTCATACAATGGAATACTTCTTAGCAATAAAAAGGAAAGAACTTTTGATACCGCTGCAACATGGACGGATTTCAAAATAATGATGATTATTTCATAACAAAATGAGTACATACTCTAAGACTCCACTGGAATGAAATTTTAGAAAATGCAAACAGCGCGTTTACCGTGACAGAAAACAGAATAGTGGTTTCCTGGAGAGAATCAAAAGAGGGGAAGGTGGGGAGAATCATAAAGGGTCTGAGGAAGTTTTGGAGTGTGACGAACATGTTCGTTATCCTGCTTGTGGTGATAGTTTTACTGGCGTATACATGTGTCAAAACTTACCACGTTGTACTCTTTAAATATGTGCAGTTTATTGTATGTCAGTTATACTTCAGCAAGGCTGTTATAAAGAGAAACAAAAGGCCCCACCTCCAAGCTGCCTGCGTTAGTGTAAGAAAAGATGGTAGTAAGCATTTGGAACAGTGATTATTAAGGTTATAAAGGACATGACCCCATAAGAATCTGGTAAAAGGTAAACACCCTTTCTCCAGTAATGTAGTCACAAAATTTTGCCTACAGTTTAGAGGGGTCCACGACTAAAAGCCCCAGCTTAAGACACCTATCGAATTCTTCCTATTTTTGGAAGAACTAAAGCACTTCTCAACAACTGTGTCTCCTAAGCAATAATCCTCTTTTCTTTTCCAAAGCAAATAAATTAATTCTTACCTTCATCTCGGATGAATGCTGGGTACTCTTGGCAAGCACGACTGTAAAGTTTAGCCGTTCTTCACGGTTAACTATAAATGTACTGGCACGTTACCTCCACCAGCTGAATGAGGCTGCAGTTTCATTGATGGTACCATTTCATTGCTTTCAAAATGAACGATAATAACATAATGCTTATTGGACACTTCATTACCATGCTGTTGTCCAGTTCAGAAAACTCTACCTTAGGCACAGTAAAGGAAATTCAGGATAAAAATGCCAATTTTATTATTATATTTTAGAGGACACGTTGAATGCCAGCCACTTGAGCTATTCCATACTGTTTCAGACTTTCCCATTACGCCAAGATAATAGTAACAAACTGGAATTTGCCCAAACCTCAAGGAGGACGGCAAGGGTATTTCTGTTTCTTTTATATCCTGTAATCCCTTCCTGCTATATGTAAGTAACACTAATACTCAGCTCTGTTTAAAATTTTGACCTCAAAGGTTGCTTGCTTACAGTACCTGTAACATTCCTAAAATCTCTTCCAACTACTGCTTTTTCTCTTCATCCAGGATCCTGATTCTGAGCTAAATGCAAAGAAAAATGTCGTATGACACACTGATTTCCCCCCTTTCCTTGAACATTTTATTTATCGTTTGTACCGTCTTAAAATTTCGTGAATGAAAACGCCTTCTAAGGTGATTTTACCGTGTCTGTCCGTGCGTGGAGTCTTAAGGTTTCCCAGGGAAAAGACTCAGAGGCATAGGTGTGCATGCAGGTGGTTTTTCGAGGAGTGCTTTCATGATTGACATCTGTGAGGGCGTAAAGGAAGTAGAATTTTGCAGATGGAGGAATTAAAACTAGGATTCAACCACAGCCAAAGCCTCCGCTAATCCCATGAGGAGCTTTGGATCTGAGCTGACTCTTGCGATTGTCCTGCCTCGAGGCACCAGGGCCTTTTCTGCTGTCGTGGGCAGTCACTGATGCGGGCAGTGTCAAAGAGGGGCGAGGCTGAGGGGCGAGGCTGAGAGTCATGAGCCACCAATAACCCCCGCAGATAGGAGGACAGTTGCCTCATTCCTAACGAGAAGATCTGGACAGCACAAAATAGTATTCACTCTGTTCTGCACGGGCACTGCGTGGACCCACCTGGGAATCGTTCCTCCAGGAGTGCTTGGTCTCATTTCCTGGGGGAGAGCTGTAACAGGGAAGGTTAGTGGTGTGACTTTTAGTCCCCACTGTGGCAGCTGGTCTTGAGGTCACAGTGATACTCACCACGTCCATCCTCTACTACCCACTGTAGATTTTCTTTGTCTGGGGACCCCCTATGCTAGTCTGGCTGGTTTACCTGGAGAGTGACCTAGACTCTCCTCTCTGGAAAAAATGAATGCAAAACGGCCAATCTTGGTGGTTCCTTGTAGATGAAATGGGGTGGAGGTAGCAGAGATGAAAAGAAGTAAACCGTTGCACATCTGTATTAATGGCAAAACTGTAGGAAATTGCGGATGGCTTAGACGTAACAGATGACAGAAATAGGTCAAGATAAATCCTGGGTTCCAGTTCAAGATGTTGACACAGGAGGATCCTGAACTCACCTCCTCCCCACAGACACACTGAATCTGTAGCCACCTGTGGAACAATTTCCGCTGAAAGAAACCCCCAAATTAGCTGAGCGACTGCTTCGTATCAGGCAAATGAGAAAAATCCACATTGAAATGGGTAGAAGGGGTGGAGACACAATTTTGCCATGACCCACATTGGGAGGGGACTGAACTCCAAGCTTCTCCCTGAGGAGCAGAGGGTTTGAACCCCACACCTGGCACCCCAGATTTTAAGACCCGCTCCTGAGAGATGAGCCCCCAGACCATCTAGCTTTGAAAGGCTGGTGTCTGCAAGACACACAAGACTATAGTGGACTGAGAAACAGTTGTCAGAGGGCTTACGGGACTCACCGTGGCTACAGCCAGGGCCCAGCATGTGATAATGGATGTTAACTAGACCCCTTGTGGCGATGATTTCATAATATATACATACATCGAAATAATACCTTGTACACCTGAAGCTAATATAGTACTATATGTCAATTATATCTCAATTTTTTTAAAGATGGCTAATCTTTATTATAGTTGATTTACAATCTTGTGTTAATTTTTGCTGTACAGCAAAGTGATTCAGTTAAACATATATATAAACATTCGTTTTATATTCTTTTCCATCACGGTTTATCACAGGATGTTGAGTATAGTTCCCTGTGCTATATAGTACAACCTTGTTGTTTATCCATTCTATATACAATAGTTTGCATCTGTTAATCCCAAACTCCCGGTCTATCCCTCTCCCACTCCACCCCCCATCCCTTGGCAACCACAAGTCTGTTTTCTATATCTGTGAGTCTGTTTGTTTTGTAGATAGGTTCATTTGCGCCATATTTTAGTTTCCACGTATAAGTAATATCATATGGTATTTGTCTTTCTCATTCTGACTGACTTAGTGTGACAGTCTCTAAGTCCATCCATGTTGCTGCAAATGGCATTATTTCATTCTTTTTTTTAGATTTTCATTGGCGTATAGTTGATTTACAATGTTGTGTTAGTTTCAGGTGTATAGCAAAGTCAATCAGTTATACATATATCCACTTTTTCTTTTTAGATTCTTTTCCCATATAGGCCATTATAGAATATTGAGTAGAGCTCCCTGTGCTCTACAGCAGGTTCTTATTAGTTATCTATTTTATATATAGTAGTTTGTGTATGTCAGTCCCAATCTCCCAATTTATCACTCCCTCCCCTTATCCCCTGGTAACTATAAGTTTGTTTTCTACATCCGTGTCTCTACTTCTGTTTTGTAAATAAGTTCATTTGTACCTTTTTTTTTTTTAGATTTCACGTATAAGTGATATCATATATTTGTCTTTCTGTGTCTGACTCAACTTCACTCAGTATGACAATCTCTGGGTCCATCCATGTTGCTGCAAATGGCATTATTTTGTTCTTTTTTATGGCTGAGTAGTATTCCGTTGTATATATGTACCATATCTTCTTTATCCATTCATCTGTCAATGGACATTTGTTTCCATGTCTTGGCTCTTGAGAATAGTGCTGCAATGAACATAGGGGTGCATGTATCTTTTTGAATTACAGTTTTGTCCAGATATGTGCCCAGGAGTGGGATTGCTGGATCATTTGGTAGTTCTATTCTTAGTTTTTCAAGGACCCTCCATACCGTTTTCCATAGTGGCTGCACCAGCTTACATTCCCACCAACGGTGTGGGAAGGTTCCCTTTTCTCCACACCCTCTCCAGCATTTGTTATCTGTAGACTTTGATGATGGCCATTCTGACTGCTGTGAGGTGGTACTTCACTGTAGTTTTGATTTGCATTTCTCTAATAATTAGTGATTGAGCATCTTTTCATGTGCCTGTTAACAACCAGTCTTCAAAGTCATGGTTGCCTAGGATACTCGGTATTCATTTGAGATGAGCCAAGAGTTAATTGATTTGCTTTGGGAAAATAAACTAGATTATTTCAGGAGACACATTTGTAGAACTACTTCTAAGATATGAATAATTCTTCTATAAAAGGATATTAACCTGGGGTTTTTAGAATCTTAGAACCCTCTATATTGACACTATGTGGCAGGCAGTAGCAACATAGCAGTGAACAGACAGAGTTCCTGGACTCATCGAAGCTTATGTGCCTCGTGCGGGGATAAGTGAAAAGCCATATCCAAAACGTCATAAATATATAGCATGTCTGGTGATGATAAGTGCTATGAAAAAACTTCTGGGTAAAGAAGTAGAGAGTGCAGCTGTGCAGGGGTGTTGATAGGGTGGCCAGAGACATGTGAGCAGCAACTTGGAAGGGAGAGCCATGGAGAAGCAGCGTTTCTGGCAGAGGGAATGGCAGGTACAGAGGGTCTCCGGTGGAAGCCTGCTTTGAACACTCAAGGAGCAGCACAGAGGCTATTGTGGCTGGAGTAGGGGCAGCCAGAAAGAATGGTGAGGGATGAGGTCAGACATGGACCAGGAGACTTGCTCATTGTAGAGACTGTGGTTTTTAGTCTGAGCTGCACCGCTGGCAGGGGGCTTTGAAAAGA